>NC_091285.1:114571665-115215947 GCF_032444005.1 Ranitomeya imitator | reverse complement strand
CCACACACACACACCCACACACACACCCACACACACACACTCCACACACACACCACACACACACACTCCACACACACACACCCACACACACCACCCACCACCCACACCACTCCCACACACACACACTCCCCACACACCCACACACCACACCACACCCACCCACACACACACTCCACACACACACACCCACACCACCCACACACCCACCACCCACACCCACACACCACTCCACACACACACCCCACCCACACCACACACACACTCCACACCCACACCACCACCCCCCACCACACCCACACACACCACACACACCACACACCCCACACACACACTCCCCACACACCACACCTCCACACACACACCCACACTCCACACCCACACACACACCACACACACACACTCCACCACACACACACTCCACACACACACACTCCACACACACACACACTCCCACACACACACACCACACCACACCACACTCCACACACACTCCACACACACACACACACACACACCACACACATCCACACACCCACCACCCCACACACCCACACCCACACACACCACACACACACACCACTCCACACACACACACTCCACACACACACACTCCACACACACACACTCCACACACACACCCACCACACACACTCCACACACACACTCCACACACACACACTCCACACACACACCCACACACACACACACTCCACACACACACACTCCACACACACACACTCCACACACACACCACACCCACACACACACACACACCCACACCCACACACACACACCACCACACCACACCCCACACCCACCCACACCCACCCCCACACACCACACACCCCACACACCACACACTCCCCACCACACACCACACACACCCACCCACACACACCACACCCCACCACACACACCCACACACACACCCCACACCCACACACACACCCACCCACACCACACCCCCACACACACACACACCTCCCACACACACACCCCACACACACACACTCCACACACACACACTCCACACACACACACCACACCACCACACACACACCCACACACACACACACCCACACTCCACACACACACCACACCCACACACCCACACCCCCACAACACACACACCACACACACACCCACACCCACACCACCACACACCCACACCCCACACACACACACACCCCACACACACACTCCACACCACACACACACACTCCACACACACACTCCACACCACACACACTCCACACACACTCACACTCCACACACACACTCCACACACACCCCACACACTCCACACACACTCCACACACACCACACACACCCACACACACACACACTCCACACACACACCCACACACACACTCCACACACACACACCCACACACCACACTCCACACACACACTCCACACACACACTCCCACACACACACCCTCCACACACACACACTCCACACACACACACTCCACACACACACACTCCCACACACACACACTCCACACACACCCCACACACTCCACACACCCACACACACTCCACACCCACCACACACTCCCACACACACACCACACACACCACACACACCTCCACACACACACTCACACCACCACACACACACACTCCACACACACACCCCACACCACACACACACCCACACACACCCACACACACACCCTCCACACACCACACACTCCCACCACACACACACCTCCACACACACACCACTCCACACACACACCACACTCACACACACACTCCACACACACCACCACACACTCCACACCACTCCACACACACCACACTCCACACACACACACCCACACCACACACACACCACACCCACACACACACCCACACTCCACACACACTCCACACACACACCACTCCACACCACACACTCCACACACACACACACCACACTCACACACACTCCACACACACACCACCACACACACACACACCCACACCACACACCACTCCACACACACACACTCCACACACACACACTCACACACACACACTCACACCACACACACTCCACACACACACTCCACACACACTCCACACACACACACTCCACACACACACACACTCCACACACACACACACTCCACACACACACACTCCACACACACACTCCACACACACACTCCACACACACACTCCACACACACTCCACACACACACACTCCACACACACACACTCCACACACACACACTCCACACACACACACTCCACACACTCCACACACACTCCACACACACTCCACACACACTCCACACACACTCCACACACACTCCACACACACTCCACACACACACACACTCCACACACACACACACTCCACACACACACACACTCCACACACACACACACACTCCACACACACTCCACACACACACACTCCACACACACACACTCCACACACACACACTCCACACACACTCCACACACACTCCACACACACTCCACACACTCCCCACACACTCCACACACACACACACTCCACACACACTCCACACACACACACACACACTCCACACACACACACACACTCCACACACACTCCACACACACACACTCCACACACACACACTCCACACACACACACTCCACACACACACTCCACACACACACACTCCACACACACACACTCCACACACACACACTCCACACACACACACACTCCACACACACACACACTCCACACACACACACACTCCACACACACACACACTCCACACACACACACACTCCACACACACACACACTCCACACACACACACACTCCACACACACACACACTCCACACACACACACACTCCACACACACACACACTCCACACACACTCCACACACACACTCCACACACACACTCCACACACACACTCCACACACACTCCACACACACTCCACACACACTCCACACACACACACACCACACACACACACACCCCACACACACACACTCCACACACACACACACTCCACACACACACACACACTCCACACACACACACACACTCCACACACACACACACACTCCACACACACACACACACTCCACACACACACACACACTCCACACACACACACACTCCACACACACACACTCCACACACACACACTCCACACACACACACTCCACACACACACACACTCACTACACACACGGCGGACAGGTAGTATTTGGGTTATTTTACTTTTTTGCAGGCGCTGAAGTACGGCAAGTATGATTAAATGAATAATATTAAAATACTTTTTTCCGAATGCGTGCGTGTTTTATTAACCATTTCTTACTATTGGATTAATAATGGATAGGCATCTTATTGATGCCTCTCTGTTATTAACCCAGCTTAATGTCACCTTACAATAGCAAGGTGACATTAACCCCTTGTTACCCCATATCCCACCGCTACACGGGAGTGGGAAGAGAGGTGCTAAGTGCTGGAATTGGCACATCTTACAGATGCACCATTTCTGGGGCGGCTGCGGACTGGTATTTGTAGCCAGGGGGGAGGGGGGGCAATATCCATGGCCCCTCTCTAGGCTTTGAATATCAGCCCGCAGCTGTCTGCGTAGCCTTTCTGGCTATAAAATATAGGGGGACCCCACGTCATTTTTTGGGGGGTCCCCCTATTTTAATAGCCAGTAAAGGCTACGCAGACAGCTGCGGGCTGGTATTCATAGCAGGCTACAAATATTGGCCCCCGGCCGTCGGCTTTCCCCCTCTGGCGCAGAAAATTGCGCAGGAGGCCACGCCGTTTTTTTCCGGTTTTATTTATTTTATTTTTTAAATTCAGCACAGCCCCACCCGCCCCAGGGCAGCCCCCAGCCCAGTCACTTTTGATGAGTGACTGCTGACTGTGGAGGCTGGGTCACGCCTGCTGCCAACGTCACGTCAATTTCCAGAGTCTGGAAATAGACGTGACGTCGGCGGAAATAAGCGGCGGCTGCAGCTTGGGGGTCACGTGACCCGGACTCAGCCATAGGAATAGCGCCGCTCACAGGCAAAAACGGCAACGGAAGGTATTTGCACAATTCATTAGGGGCCCCGGGGGGATACATTGGGGGGTTAATTGAAAGTAGTGTTCAACCCCTTTAACCCCTTAACGACAAGAGGTATTGTGGAGTCTGTAAGCCAAACCTCCGACTCTTCAATTCCCATGTCACCGACTCTGACCGACTCCCTCATACATGGCTCATTTTTAAGTTTAAGTGATAAATTTACTGTAGTAAAATTCAAATTGCCTCTTCAGAAGAAGAAGAAAAAAGAAAAAAAAAAAGAACTAGATCTCTATAGCGCCATATATTGGAAGTATAGAGTTCAAGTCCTCATTCTCTGAAGAAGCAATTTGCATATTAAATTTCCCAGAGCAGCATTGCACGGCGAATAAGCCTCCTTACCTTGACAAGCCATAGCTGGTATGTCACTCTCCAACTAGGAGAAACTTTACCCCTTAAGCTACTTTCACACATCAGGTTTTCGCTGTCAGGCACAATCTGGCTAATTTTGAAAAAAAAAAAAAACGGATCCTTTTTTCCTCAGACTTGTATTAACGCCAGATGGCCTCACGTTTCATCCTTTTTTTGCCCGGATAAGTCGAAAATTTGTTTTTCCGGCGGCTGGAGAAAACATACATAGGAACGTTTTTTCTGTCCGTTGAAAAACGGTTGAAACGTAAGGTGAAACGATGAATCCGGCCACAGATTCTGTTTTTTTCCCCAATTGAGCATACCCCGTAGCAGCATTTTCAATTCTGAAGTCTGTCTCTCTCTTCTGGGGATCCGTCCCAGTTTGCCAGGATAGGAGTCTGAAGTGTCTTGGTGTGCTACTATCTGGATCCAGGATGTCTTGGATCCGAGAACTGACCTGGCTCATCGTAATGATAAAGATGTTGTGGGACAAAAATAGTATCTTTGCTGTTAGCAAGATTTGTTTTTGACTGGGCAAGAAAGAGGTTTGGCTGTGTGAGTCTAGTAGGACTCCTAAAAATGTTTTTGTTGTTGATGGAATCTTATCCGATTTTTTGTAGTTCACTAACCAGCCTAAGGTATAACAAGATCTGGACTGTCGTCTGAAGATGTTCTTGTAACATGGATACTGAGGGAGCCACTACCAAGAGGCTGTCGAGGTATGGGATTATGCATTTACGTTGACCTCTGATGTAGGCCATAACCTCAGACATGATCTTTGTGAAGATCTTTTGGGCTGAGGATAGTCCAAACGGAAGGACGTTGAACTGGAAATTGGTCTGTGTCTTTTCTCCTGGTGACTGCAAACCTTAGGAATCTTTGAGAAGTTGGATGGATCGGGACGTGCTAATATGAGTCCTGTAGATCTATAGTCGCCATGACGAAATCCTGTCCTATCAGAGGTACTGTTGACCTGACAGATTCCATCTTGAATCTTCTGTATGCTACATATCGATTCAGGGGCTCTAGGTTGTTTATGACCCGATGAACAAACCCCCCCCCCCCCCTTTTTTTTTTTTTTAAATCAGGAATAGGTTTGACTAATGTCCCCTGTTCCTTTCGTTCTCTGGGACCATGGAGATTACATTGGCTGTTAATAGGTCTTCTACTCCTGCTATTAGGGTGGATTGTAGCCTTGGTATGGATAAATATGTTTTTAATGTTCTTTGAGGATATGAGAAACTCTCTTTATCCCTTCTCTGACCGATCTTGGGGTCCATTGATCTGAGCAGATTTTTTGCCAATACGGGAGGAAGTTTGAGATACAACCCCCCACTGTGATGGAGTCATTGCTTTCTTTGTTTTTGGGAGTGGGGAAGAAAAAGATTCCCGTCTTTTCCCCTTTTGGATAGCTCCAACACCTAGACTTGCCCTTCCCTTTGTACTTAGGAGTATGCTCTTGTTGAGAGCGGAAGGGTCTTTTCCTAGGGTTTCTAGGCTTTGGTAAAGTTTTCTTTTTGTCTGAGGCATTTTCTATTAGTTTGTCTAAGGCCGGACTAAACATATATTTCCCCTTGAAGGGAATGGAGAATGGAGGGAAAAGACTTCATCTTTGAAGTCATATCCCCAGACCAAGATCTTAGCCAGAGTGCTTGCCTCGCTGAGTTTGATAACCCTGATGATCTCGCTGCCTCTTTCACTGACTCTTCAGAGGCATCTGCTAGAAAGCCTATTGCCTTCTGGAAAAGAGGTAGGGAAGCTAGAATATATTCTCTGGGAGTACCTGAGGACAGGTGCTCCTCCAGTTGTCCCAGCCAGTGGTACATTGATCTAGCCACACAGGTAGATACTGCATTGGTGTTTAATAAAGATGCCGACGTTTCCCATTACATTCTTAGTAGTCCGTCCACCTTACGTTCCAGAGGGTCCTTCATCTGGGAGGCATCCTCAAATGGTAGTGTAGGTTTTTTTGGCTACCCTGGCAATCAGGATGTCCACTTTTGGAATTTACAACCAGCATGAAGCTGTCTCGTCTATCGGGAATCTGTCCTTCATCTCTGCTGGGGTGGTCAGCCTCTTCTCTGGGGATTCCCACTCTTCTAGGACCAGGTTCCGGATATTCTTATGAAAGGGAAACACCTGCTTTTTCTTAGAATGGAGACCCCCGAACATCTCTTCCTGTACCGACTGGGCTGTCCTCTCTTCCTCAATTTCCATATAGTCTTCCTTACCGCTGTGAGGAGTTCCTCTATTTCACCCGAGGAGAAGTAATATCTCTCCTGCTGGGAAGCCTCTGGGTCTAGGAATAATTCACCCTCTTCTGGAGGCTCGTCCGTTTCATCTTGAGAGTCATCATATCCTCCTTCCACCTATTAGCTTCAGGAGGGGCACTAAGGTAACATTCACACTAGCGTTGTGCGCCGCTGCGTCGGCGACGCAACGCACAACGCATGCAAAAACGCAGCAAAACGCACGCAAAAACGCTGCGTTTTGCGACGCATGCGTCGTTTTTTGCAGAAATTTGGACGCAAGAAAAATGCAACTTGTTGCGTTTTCTTGGTCCGACGCTAGCGGCAAAAAAGACGCATGCGTCGCACAACGCAACCAAAAAAAACGCATGCGTCCCCCATGTTAAATATAGGGGCGCATGACGCATGCGTCACCCGACGCAAACAAGCATAACGCTAGTGTGAACGTAGCCTAAGAGAGGATGTTGGCTGGGAAAGGGCGGCCAGGGAGGTTTTAATCTCGTGCTGGATTAAGCCCTTAATCTCTTCCATCAAGGATGGTTGCTCTTCCCTGTTGACTTTCTGTGTAATGTTTCCATAATGTTTTCTTATACGAAGAGGACAATCTTTTGGTACAGACTGCGCATTTGCGTGAAGTCTTAAGGTACCGTCACATTTAGCGACGCTGCAGCGATATAGACAACGATGCCGATCGCTGCAGCGTCGCTGTTTAGGTCGTTGTGTGGTCGCTGGAGAGCTGTCACAGACAGCTCTCCAGCGACCAACGATGCCGAAGTCCTCGGCTAACCAGGGTAAACATCGATTTACTAAGCGCAGGGCCGCACTTAGTAACCCAATGTTTACCCTGGTTACCATTGTAAAAGTTAAAAAAACAAACAGTACATACTCACATTCCGGTGTCTGTCACGTCCCCCGGCGTCAGCTTCCCTGCACTGTGTCAGCGCCGGCCGGCCGTAAAGCAGAGCACAGCGGTGACGTCACCGCTGTGTTCTGCTTTACGGCCGGCCGGCGCTGACAGTCAGTGCCCTGGTAACCCTGGTTACCAGTGAACACATCGCTGGATCGGCGTCACACACGCCGATCCAGCGATGACAGCGGGTGATCAGCGACCAAAAAAAAAATGTCCTGATCATTCCCAGCGACCAACAACCTCCCAGCAGGGGCCTGATCGTTGGTCGCGGTCACGCATAGCGATTTAGTTAACGATATCGTTGCTACGTCACAAAAAGCAACGATATCGTTAACGAAATCGTTATGTGTGAAGGTACCTTTAGGTTTGCTTCCTGATGCAGGTTCCTTGTCTCCCTGAAATAAAGGGGAGAAGGAATCATAAGATTGCAACCTGCATCAGGGAGTAGACACCCAGGGCCAGACAACTTACTGGGGCAGGGATAGTGCTGGGATCTGTAGATGCAGAGTGCGAGGTAGCTGTCTGGGTCACAGGAAGGCATAGAAGTGGACATCTCTTAGCCACATCCCATACTGACAACAGCTTATTTGTGAACGATGATGAATGCCACACAGATCCAGGCACATTAAATGGAGGTGAGAGGCGCCCAGGTGTAACGTCAGCCCATTCGAAAGAGTTTGCTTCAGCGTGGTATGCGTGCTTGACAACCTGTAAGGGTACTTGACAACACCACTAGGCTCAGGCGTCATCGCTTGCATGGACCAGATACTGGACAAGGGACCAGTGGGCTTTAGTGCTTTTCACTGATGAAAATGGTTTCAGGCTGGGCAGAAATAATGGAGCGTTATGCATCATCCACTTGTCTGGTGGTGGTGGTGTTGCAGTATGGACAGGTGTGTCTAGTAAATACAGAACTGCCCTACACTCTGAATGGTACAGTGACAGACCTCTATTACTTTAATAATATCATTAATCTAGCAGTTGAGACTCTGCACTAACACAGGCCTAATTTCATCTTCCTAGACAATGCTTCAGCTCATCGAGGTCGCATCATTAGGGAACAGCTGCTGGAGACTGGGGCATCTCAAATGGAGTCGCCTGTGCTTTCCCCGGACCTGAATCCCATAGAAAACCAGTGGAAGTCAGCTGAGTCGCTGTGTAGATGTAGAGGCTCATAACTGTACACCAGAACCTTAATAACCTGAGGGCAAAACTTCTCCAGCTCCTTCAATTTAGATGGTTTCCTCTGGTGATCAGCAATCCAAGTCTAACCACAGATTCTCAATTAAAATAAGGTCAGATCTTTGACTAGGCCACACCAAAACACTTACACGTTTCCCCTTAAACCATTCTACTGTTTTAGTACTATACATTGGGTTATTGTCTTGTTGGAAGGTGAACCTCCATCCCAGCTTCAACTCACTGACTAAAACAGGCTATGCTCATGAATAAGCCTGTATTTCGCACCATCCACATTCTCCTTGACTCAGACCACTTTTCCCGTTATGACTGCTGAAAAACTTCCCCACAGCATGATGCTGCCATCACCATTTTTCACTGTGGGGATGGTGTTCTTGGTGTTATAAGCTGTGTTGGTTTGGCGCTAGCTAACAATTAAAACAACCTTTGAAGATGGGACTTCCTGCCGTGGACACTGGATTAAATTATATCTATTGTGAGAAATAGCCTCCCAGACTAACTGGGATCTCTGGATTCAAAGGGGCAGAGAAAAGAAAAATCTAGCACCTCCAGAGGCAACTCTTCCTCCAATCAAAAGATCCCCATGAGAAGGTTCCAGCCGTGATATCTCCACTGTCCAGATATGAGTATTTGGGCTTGTATCGATTCAATATTAATGTGATCTAGAAATAACTGATTCACACCACTGTAGGGCCATTAGAATCCCTCCAATTGAATACAGACTTGATAGATGATGCTATACCGGTCATATTTGGTCTCTATGCAACTGTAAAATCATGATAAAAAAAAAAAATATGACGGCAATGTCTAATACCTCAGAACGGCAGAACCAAAGATATTTAACAAGTTGGGAATATTCTAAAATTCTAACAGACCCAGGACATCCCACAATCCACCCCACAGGAGGTCAAAGGGAGGTGTGTGGGAATAATTTAGAAGCTAATAAAGTATGGTTTGGATCAGTTGTCCATATTTGGAAGGCTATTCACCCCTCCCCAACTGTGTGTCCTTGACAAATGGCAAAATAGCTGGGTTTTTAAACCTTGTTATAATATTTTTAGATAGTCTCCTAAACAATGTAATAAAAGCGATTGAACTTTCGTTAGTACTATTTTGGTGTCAATCAATAAGTAAATACAAACACTAAGTTCCAGACGGTGGTGAGAATTTCTTTTTATTTATATGAAAAGGATGGGTTTTTATTTAACAAACATAGTAAAATATAAGAAGTTTGGTCTTGTGTTAGGCTACTTTCACACTTGCGTCGGTACGGGCCCGTCGCTATGCGTCAGGCCGACGTAACGACGCACGCTGTGAAAGAAATGCACAACAGGGGCAGCGGATGCAGATTTTTTTTAACGCATCCGCTGCCCCACTGTAATGTCCGGGGAGGAGGGGGCAGAGATTCGGCCGCGCATGCGCGGTTGAAAATGGCAGACGCGACGCACAAAAAAAACGTTACATGTAACTTTTTTTGTGCCAACTGTCCGCCAAAACACGACGTGTGGCCATACCTCGCAATGCGTCGCTAATGCAAGTCTATGGAGAAAAAACGCATCCTGCGGGAAACTTTGCTGGATGCGTTTTTTCCCAAAAAAAATCACAACTCAGAATAAAGCCAAAGTGACTTCTACCACAACACTAGAAAAATAATTTGTAGAAGAAATCTAGCTCAATGGTATCAAATCTTCAAATTTGTCTTCAAAGGTCGTCATGTGAATTTAGTCCATCGATGGGAATATCTATGCATTTCTAGTGCACTCAGAACCCTTACTCATGATGTTCTACCATTGCACTGGATTTCTTCTACCGCATTCTGATCATAGTCAATGGCAGCGGTGTTTATTCCATGCTCCAGAAAAACTAGTTTGTTATTGCAGTGAGCTGGCTTTTTGATTTTTTCCCCCAAATTTGGATAAAAGGTAATATATTTCACCACGTTATAAAAATGAGAATAAAAGCCAATACATAAGTAAAATGCCGCTATATTTTCTGGTCTCAAAATGTGAGCTAACTGTATCATAGGCATTTATGATATGGTTAGAGCAGTTTCATATGTTCATGATAATAGGTGCAATATTGAACCACAATGAACAAGCTGGCTGCACATATATATTTCTATGAAGTAGTCATGCTCAGAACAGTGGGAGAACAGTAGATGGGTGGCGAGTACATGCATTGCTATCCGACATCGGACCACTTTATCACGGACATCTGAAACAGATGTTAGTTTGTGTTAAAAGACCTACACTACAGCCAGGCGTTGCAATTTTTATTTTTGCCATCATGGCCGGGCCAATTTTTACAGTTCTGACAACTGTCACTTTATGAGGTTATAACTCTGGTGCTTCAACGTATCCCACTGATTCTAAGATTTTTCGTGACATTGTACTTCATGGCAGTGGTAAAAACTTGTTTAATATGACTGTTTATTTCTGAAAATATTGGAAATTCGCCAAAACTTTAGAAAATTTCACAATTTTCAAATTTTTCACTCTTTATGCCCATATACCAGAGTTACGTCACACAAGATAGTGAACATTTACCACATATCTATTTTACATCAGCTCAATTTTTAAAACCATGTTTTGTTACGAAGTTAACCCCTTAGTGACAGAGCCAATTTGGTACTTAATGACCGAGTCAATTTTTGCAATTCTGACCACTGTCAATTTATGAGGTTATAACTCTGGAACGCTTCAACGGATCCCGCTGATTCTGAGACTGTTTTTTCGTGACATTTTGTACTTCATGACAGTGGTAACATTTCTTCGATATTACTTGTGATTATTTATGAAAAAAACGGAAATATGGCGAAAATTTTGCAATTTTCAAACTTTATTTTTATGCCCTTAAATCAGAGAGATACATATAACGAAAAATAGTTAATAAATAACATTTCCCACATGTCTACTTTACATCAGCACAATTTTGGAAACAAAATTTTTTTTGTTAGGGAGTTATAAGGGTTAAAAGTTGACCAGCAATTTCTCATTTTTACAACACCATTTTTTTTTTTTTAGGGACCACATCACATTTGAAGTCATTTTGAGGGGTCTATATGATAGAAAATAATGAAGTGTGACACCATTCTCAAACCCACATTCAAGAAGTTTATTAACCCTTTACGTGCTTCACAGGAACTGAAACAATGTGGAAGGAAAAAATGAACATTTAACTTTTTTTTGCAAACATCTTAATTCAGAACCATTTTTTTTATTTTCACAAGTGTAAAAACAGAAATGTAACCATAAATTTTGTTATGCAATTTCTCCTGAATACGCCAATACCCCATATGTGGGGGTTAACCACTTTTTGGGTGCACCGCAGAACTTAGAAGTGAAGGAGCGCCGTTTGACTTTTTCAATGCAGAATTGGCTGGAATTGAGATCGGACACCATGTCACGTTTAGAGAGCCCCTGATGTGCCTAAACAGTGGAAACTCCCCACAAGTGACACCATTTTGGAAACTAGACCCCTTAAGGAACATATCTAGATGTGTGGTGAGCACTTTGAACCCCCAAGTGCTTCACAGAAGTTTATAACGTAGAGCCGTGAAAATAAAAAATTGCTTTTGTTTACACAAAAATGATATTTTTGCCCACAAATTTTTATTTTCACAAGGGTAACAGGAGAAATTGCACAAAAACTTTTGTGGTCTAATTTCTCCTGAGTACGCTGATACCCAATATGTGGGGTTAAACCACTGTTAGGGCGCACCGCAGAGCTTGGAAGAGAAAGAGTGCAGTTTTACTTTTTCAATGTAGAATTGGCTGGAATTGAGATCGGACGCCATGTCGCGTTTGGAGAGCCCCTGATGTGCCTAAACAGTAGAAATCCCCCACAAGTGACCCCATTTTGGAAACTAGACCCCCCATGGAACTTATCTAGATGTGTGGTGAGAACTTTGAATGCCCAAGTGCTTCACAGAAGTTTAGAATGCAGAGTCGTGAAAATAAAAAATATTTTTTTTTTCCACAAAAAAGATATTGTAGCCCCCAAGTTTTTATTTTCACAAGGGTAACAGGAGAAATTGGACTGCAATAGTTGTTGTCCAATTTATCCCGAGTACGCTGATGCGCCATATGTGGGGGTAAACCACTGCTTGGGCGCACGGCAGAGCTCGGAAGGGAAGGAGCGCCTTTTTGGAATGCAGACTTTGATAGAATGGTCTGTGGGCATTATGTTGCGTTTACAGAGCCCCTGATGTACCTAACCAGTAGAAACCCCCCACAAGTGACCCCATTTTGGAAACTAGACCCCCCAAGGAACTTATCTAGATGTGTGGTGAGAACTTTGAATGCCCAAGTGCTTCACAGAAGTTTAGAATGCAGAGTCTGTGAAAAAAAATATTTTTTATTTTCACAAAAAGATATTGTAGCCCCCAAGTTTTTATTTTCACAAGGGTAACAAGAGAAATTGGACCCCAGAAGTTGTTGTCCAATTTATCCCGAGTATGCTGATGCCCTATATGTGGGGGTAACCCACTGTTTGGGCGCACGGCAGAGCTCAGAAGGGAGGGAGCACCATTTGGCTTTTTGAGTGCAAAATTGGCTGTCGTGTTTGGAGACCCCCTGATGTACCTAAACAGTGGAAACCCCCCAATTCTAGCTCCAACCCTAACCCCAACACACCCCTAACCCTAATCCCAACCTGATCCATAATCCTAATCACTAACCCTAACCATAATCACAACCCTTACCCCAAAACAACCCTAATGTCAACCCGAACCATAACCCTAATCAAAACCCTAAATCCAACACACCCCTAATCCTAATCAACCCTAACCTCAAACCTAACCCTAATCCCAATACACCCCTAATCACAACCCTAACCTTAACCCTAATCCCAAACCTAACCCTAATCCCAAGTGTAACCCTAATGCCAACCCTAACCCTAATACCAACCCTAATCCAAACCCTAACCCTAATCCCAACTCTAACCCTAACTTTAGCCCCAACCCTAGCCCTAACTTTAGCCCCAACCCTAAGGCTACTTTCACACTTGCGTCGTTTGGCATCCGTCGCAATCCGTCGTTTTGGACAAGAAACGGATCCTGCAAATGTGCCCGCAGGATGCGTTTTTTGCCCATAGACTTGTATTGCCGACGGATCGTGACAGATGGCCACACGTCGCATTCGTCGTGCACTGGATCACTGCACTGTTTTGGCAGACCGTTAGCACAAAAAAAGTTCAATGTAACGTTTTTTTGTACGTCGCATCCGCCATTTCTGACCGCGCATGCGTGGCCGTAACTCCGCCCCCTCCTCCCCAGGACATAGATTGGGCAGCGGATGCGTTGAAAAACTACATCCGCTGCCCACGTTGTGCACAATTTTCACAACGTGCGTCGGTATGTCGGGCCGATGCATTGCGACGGCCCCGTACCGACGTAAGTGTGAAAGAAGCCTAACCCTAAATTTTGCGTCAACCCTAACCCTAAATTTAGCCCCAACCCTAGCCCTAACCCTACCCCTACCCCTAACCCTAGCACTAACCCTACCCCTACCCCTAATTTTAGCCCCAACTGCTCTTCTCCTGCCGGCCGGCCGATGGAGACAGATGGCGGGCGCACTGCGCATGCGCCCGCCATTTTCTTTTCCCCAGAAGACGCCGGCGGCCAGGAGGAGCAGCAGGAGGAGGACTCAGGGACACCGGTAAGTATGATAGGGTCCCCGAATCCCCCTATTTCTCTGTCCTCTGATGTACGATCACATCAGAGGACAGAGAATTACACTTAGCTTTTTTTTTTTTTTTGCGGTCGCCGGTAAACAGTTAATTACCGGCGATCGCAAAACAGGGGTCGGTAAAACCGACCCCGATCATGCTCTTTGGGGTCTCGGCTACCCGCGGTCGGAATAAAAAGTGATCAAAAAATGTCACATGCCCGAAAAGGTTACCAATAAAAACGTCAACTCGTCCCGCAAAAAAACAAGACCTCACATGACTCTGTGGACCAAAATATGGAAAAATTATAGCTCTCAAAATGTGGTAACGCAAAAAATACTTTTTGCAATAAAAAGCGTCTTTCAGTGTGTGATGGCTGCCAATCATAAAAATCCGCTAAATAACCCGCTATAAAAGTAAATCAAACCCCCCTTCATCGCCCCCTTAGTTAGGGAAAAATTTAAAATAGGGATTTTTGTGTACTCACCGTAAAATCCTTTTCTCCGAGCCATTCATTGGGGGACACAGACCGTGGGTGTATGCTGCTGCCAATAGGAGGCTGACACTAAGTGATACGAAAAAAAGTTAGCTCCTCCCCTGCAGTATAAACCCTCCTGCTGGCTCTCAGCTAACCAGTTCGGTGCAAAAGATGTAGGAGATCAATAACAATATATGAGCGTATAGCATGTCATATTCTAAAAAAACAAGCATAAGCTAATAACAGGGTGGGAGCTGTGTCCCCCAATGAATGGCTCGGAGAAAAGGATTTTACGGTGAGTACACAAAAATCCCAATTTCTCCTTCGCCTCATTGGGGGACACAGACCGTGGGACGTTCCAAAGCAGTCCCTGGGTGGGGACAACAATAGATCAGGCCCTGTGTAACCGCTACTTACAAGTGCGCAACCGCGGCCTGCAGAGTCCGCCTGCCCAGACTCACATCTGTGGAAGTGTGGGAATTATAGTGCTTCAAGAATGCATGCGGACTGGACGAATCCGCAAGCTTGCAGGCGTGCCTTGCTGACGCCTGGTGCCTAGAACCCTTGATAGACAGGGAGATAGGCCGACATCTAGCACGGAAGGTCTCCTGGATGGTGAAAAGAATTCACCATGTTATCATGGTCGATGAAACGGCTAAACCCTTCCTGAAAATGTCAGGAAGCCTTCCTCTACCGTCAGGAAGCCCAAATAAAACGTCCAACCTTCAGAAGGACGCCGTCCTCAAGACGTACCTACTCAGAGCATTCACTTCGTCCAGAATATGGGGGATCTTATTCCATTTTGTGGACTGGAGCCAAAAGAGATGAGGGAAGAACTATGCCCTCATAACAGTGGTAATACAGTACCACCTTGGTAACAAGGGATGGAGATGGTCTGAGGGCAATCTTGCCTCAAAGGTAATAAGGGAAAAAAGTCTGAAAGAGCAGAGAAGCTAGCTCCGAAGACTCGTCAGAGTGAGAATATCGCAGAGGAGAACGGGACGACTTTCCCTGATAGTAAAGTCTGCCCGAATGAAAAAGGAGCCTACTGTAAGGCTCCTAGGAATAATAAGGTCCCAATGATCTAACGGTGTGAAAACTCCCTGTGAGAAAGTCCCTACTTGCAGTTGTGCTGCGATAAGGCGAGAAGATACTAGCTCCGCAAACAAAAAACGGACGTGGTCAGTGCGGATCTCTGAGGATCACTGGGGCCCCTTTCTGCTTCCGAAAGGCTTTCGGAAGCAGTGGAAGGGGAGTTATGGAAACTGGTACCACGGCAGAATCAGAGCATTGAGAGCGATGGCTCTTGGATCTCGAGGCCGAACCACGAACTCGAGTACATTGGCCTTCAGTCTGGATGTCATCCCACCTACAACTGGAGAGCTCCAGTAAGGACAGATCTGATGGAAGACTTCGGGGTGAAGTTCCCACTGACTTGAGGCGGAACCCTGACGGCTGAATTTGCTTGCCGTTCAGAGTTCTACTTCTGGGATATATACTGCCGAGATCACCGAAAAATAGACTTCGGCCCATAAGAGAAAGTGAGGTACCTCGGTCATGGCGCCTGACCGTGGGTACCTGCTAGATGACTGACGTAAGGCACCGCCGTGGCATTATCCAATTGAATTCGGATAGGGAGACCCGCCAGAAGGCAGTGGACCTGCTGTAAGACTACCGTTCGGATCTCCAGAACAATGATGGGGAGAAGAAGACTGGCATTGGTATTTACTAATAACCATTGAACCGGGAGAAAGGCCCTGGATGAAGAATGAGCTCAGAGACTATTGTCTGAAAGTCTGTTTGACTTGCTGAAAACGAGCGGAGCGAAGGAAACCGCTTCCATTGTCGTCACCATTTTTCCTCAGAACTTTCTTAACAAATCGAATGAAACGAGGGGTTGAGTAATCAAGTCCTCAGAACTCTCCTTGCGCGAGCTCCCTGTTGAAGGGCCATGACCTTGTCTCGAGGAAGAATTACCATCCTTCTAGAAGTGTGCAGGATCATCCTTAAAAAGGATATCTGCTGGGCTGGAAATGAAGAGAACCTGTCTAAGTGTAGCTGCCAGCCCAGGAGAGAAGGTATCGCAAGAGATCTAGACGACTCAGCGTAGTCCTGGAAGGGCGGCTAGACAGACCAAACAGGCCAGGACGAGCACGCCTCTAGAGTGCAAGAGAAACATGACATCCGCCATGACCCGAGCGAACACTCTGGGTGCGGAAGCAAGGCAGAAGGACAAGGTTGTGACTTGAAGATGCTGTTGATGAATGGAAAAGGCGAAGGAATTTTTGCAGAGGGCAAGCAACCCGAATGTCGATGGATGCCGGAAACTGCACCTTTTTCTGTTGAAGTAATGGCTGAGCGGAGGAACTCCATCCAAAGAAGGAGGACCATGTCAAAGGTTGTTAGAAGTTTGAGGTCCAGGGTCGATCTTACTTTTCGTTCCCCTGTTTGGAACCAAGATCCCTTAGATCTAGACTGTGCTGGACAATCCTTATACAATCCTTTGTCAGTCTCCCGCTCAAAGGATTTAATTGGCCAGTTGTTGCTGGTGTGAAAAAAGGAAGTTAAGGTCTCCCAGCCAGGAGACCATTGCTCTAGCAATCCATGTGGCCACTAGGGAGGATAGAGCGCTGGACCCGAAGCCGCAACGAACCAGATTTGCTATCTGACAGTCCGTGGTATTTTTAATTGATGACCCATCAGGTAGGGATACTGGTAGGTATACCACAGGAGATTCTACCCGGTTTATCTGCCCATGGCAGAATGTGCGGCTGCATCCAGCAGGTCATAGTCTCTTGCCATCTCCTCTTTTCACGGTGCAGAGAAAAAAATTAGGAATCCTCGATCCATCAACCTCTTAACAGGGAAGTGGAGAAGAATTGTCCACCTTCTTGCATCATCCACTAAATAGTGGTGATGCAGAGGGGGGAGCTCGTACGCCAAAAAGGGTGCCTCTATGTCCTCAGAGTACAGGTCTCCAGGTGGACAGGACAGGTTGTCTGGCGTTAGGCCTGGATGCAGAAGAGGAAACATGGAGACGACACTCCGTGTGCTCGTCTGTTAATGGTGTGGGGAGATCGGTGCCCTTTAAAGGACCCGTCGCCCTTAAAAAACAGGCCAGGCATGGCATCCCACGTAGAGTCTTCTGTCCAGTGAATCGCTTATCCGAATTGAATGGCAAATGCTCTCGAGGGAGTTTAGTCTCTGAAGCTCTGGCAAGCTCAGGTAATATCCAATCCATATTCAGAGCCTTGTTGTCATCAAATCATTGGTGAGGGAGCAGAAAACGAAAAACTTCCGTTTTCTAGATGCCTGTATGTTTCTAGACGCCTGCACGTTTCTAGAATACTTGCGGCCCCTGCTAGCCGACGGCTCCCATGTAGGATAGGGACCATGTATATTGGTCCTGCGAGCACTCCAAACACCGAGGATACACAGAGGGATTCAATCTCTTGGTCAGAGAACCATGGATTGGTCAGTGAAGAAGTCCACTGAGGGGAACTAGAGGATAAAGCTGGGGTCGGCGGCGGAGGGCTCCTCGGACTGATCAAGCGCCTTTAAGACCAGGAAATACTGGTCATACGCCTTTAAGACCAGGGAATACTGGTCATGCACCTTTAAGACCAGGGAATACTGGTCATGCGCCTTTAAGATCGGGGAATACTGGCCATGCGCCTTTAAGACCAGAGAATACTGGTCATGCGCCTTTAAGACCAGAAAATACTGGTCATGCGCCTTTAAGACCAGGGAATACTGGTCATGCGCCTTTAAGACCAGGGAATACTGGTCATGCACCTTTAAGACCAGAGAATACTGGTCATGCACCTTTAAGACCAGAGAATACTGGTCATGCACCTTTAAGACCAGAGAATACTGGTCATGCACCTTTAAGACCAGAGAATACCGGTCATGCACCTTTAAGACCAGAGAATACCGGTCGTGCACCTTTAAGACCAGAGAATACCGGTCGTGCACCTTTAAGACCAGAGAATACCGGTCGTGCACCTTTAAGACCAGGGAATACCGGTCATGTGCCTTTAAGACCAGGGAATACTGGTCATGCACCTTTAAGACTGGGAATACTGGCCATATGCCTTTAAGACCAGGAAATACTGGTCATGTGCCTTTAAGAAGACCAGGTACTTCCTTACCCGGGTACTGATGTAGAATCGATGTGCCCCTTTAATGCAAAAATACTGTCACCCCAGTGTGAGCTGGCCGGGTGGACCAAGATGGCCACCGGGAGCTGCAGAGTTGATAAAATCTCGCAGAGAGCGAGAAGCGCCAATTTGGGGGGCGGAGCCACAGACACGATGTTGAATAGGCCTAAGCCGGGGCCTAAATTTCTGTAGCCGGCGGACGTCACCAGTGGGTCGTTCCAGGCAAGACTTCCAGGAAGCGGCCTACAAATCGGCTGAAGCCAGGGGCTAAATTTTTGCGGCCATCCAGAGCGTTACCTCAGAGAGGTGGGCCACAGGGAAGTGGCTGAGGCTGCCTGTCAGCATGTGGACATCCCTCTGAAGATGGATCCACTCACCATTGGTGCGCGTCCCGGCATGGAGCCGCCGCGGATGTGGGTTTCAGCGCTGTTCTGTGCAGCGTGGACGGTGCAGGGATAAGCCTCAATCCATCATCCGTTTGTTAGGGAGGTGGAGAGGAACCGTCCGCCTCCTTGTGCCATCCGCTTTCACAGTGGTGGGACAGTGGGGGCTGCTCGGACGCCATAGAGAGGGGCCTCTGTACAGCCACGGAGTTCAGTCCGGGTGGACAGGGCCAGTTGTCCGGCATTAGGCCTGGCTCCAGGAGAGGATACATGGAGGCGACACTCCATGTGGTCGCCTGCTGCTGGTGTGGGGAGATCGGGACCATGAAAGGAACCGTCGCCCCTGAAGTGAGCTCAGGCATGGCTTCCCACGTCGCAGGAGAGGGTACGGGGAGGTCTACTCGCCGTGCTCGCCTGTTGATGGTTCGGGGGAGATCGGAACCTTGAAAGGAACCGTCGCCTCCTTCACTCCGTTAATTAAAAAATAAAAATTTACAGAAAAGTAAACAATAAAATAAAAACGTTGGGGTCTGAAACAGACCCATGTGCCTCCTACAGACACTAAGCAAGAACTGGTTAGCTGAGAGCCAGCAGGAGGGTTTATACTGCAGGGGAGGAGCTAACTTTTTTTGTATCACTTAGTGTCAGCCTCCTATTGGCAGCAGCACACACCCACGGTCTGTGTCCCCCAATGAGGCGAAGGAGAAAAATGTATTTATTTCCATTTTCCCATTAGGGTTAGGGCTAGGGTTAGGGCTAGGGCTAGGGTTAGGGTTAGGGTTACAGTTTGGGTTGGGGCTAAAATTAGGGTTCGGGTTGGGGCTAAAGTTACAGTTAGGGTTTAGATTACATTTACAGTTGGGAATAGGGTTGGGATTAGGGTTAGGGGTGTGTCAGGGTTAGATGTGTGGTTAGGGTTACTGTTGGGATTAGGGTTAGGGGTGTGTTTGGATTAGGGTTTCAGTTATAATTGTGGAGTTTCCACTGTTTAGGCACATCAGGGGCTCTCCAAACACGACATGGCGTCCGATCTCAATTCCAGCCAATTCTGCGTTGAAAAAGTAAAACAGTGCTTCTTCCCTTCCGAGCTCTCCCGTGTGCCCAAAGAGGAGTTCCCCCCAACATACGGGGTATCAGCGTACTCAGGACAAATTGGACAACAACTTTTGGGGTCGAATTTCTCCTCTTACCCTCGGGAAAATACAAAACTGGGAGCTAAAAAATAATTTTGGGGGGAAAGATTTTTTTTTTTTTAATTTTCACGGCTCTGCGTTACAAACTGTAGTGAAACACTTGGGGGTTCAAAGCTATCACAACACATCTACATGAGTTCCTTAGGGGGTCTAGTTTCCAAAATGGTGTCACTTGTGGGAGGTTTCTACTGTTCAGGTACATTAGGGGCTCTGCAAATGCAATGTGACACCTGCAGACCATTCCATCTAAGTCCTCATTCCAAATGGAGCTCCTTCCCTTCCGAGCCCTCCCATGTGCCCAAACAGTGGTTCCCCCCCACATATGGGGTATCAGCGCACTCAGGACAAATTGGGCAACAAATTTTGTGGTCCAATTTCTCCTGTTACCCTCGGGAAAAAACAAAACTGGGGGCTAAAAAAATAATTTTTGTGGGAAAAAAATTTTGTTTTATTTTTACGGCTCTGCATTATAAACTTCTGTGAAGCACTTGGTGGGTCAAAGTGCTTACCACACCTCTAGATAAGTTCCTTAGGGGGTCTACTTTCCAAAATGGTGTCACTTGTGGGGGGTTTCAATGTTTAGGCACATCAGTGGCTCTTCAAACGCAACATGGCGTCCCATCTCAATTCCAGTCAATTTTGCATTGAAAAGTCAAATGGCGCTCCTTCGCTTCCGAGCTCTGCCATGAGCCCAAACAGTGGTTTACCCCCACATGTGGGGTATTGGCGTACTCAGGACAAATTTTACAACAATGTTTGGGGTCCATTTTCTCCTGTTACCCTTGGTAAAATAAAACAAATTGGAGCTGAATTAAAATTTTTGTGAAAAAAAGTTAAATGTTCATTTTTATTTAAACATTCAAAAAATTCCTGTGAAGCACCATAAGGGTTAATAAACTTCTTGAATATGGTTTTGAGCACCTTGAGGGGTGTAGTTTTTAGAATGGTGTCACACTTGGGTATTTTCTATCATATAGACCCCTCAGAATTACTTCAAATGAGATGTGGTCCCTAAAAAAAATGGTGTTGTAGAAATGAGAAATTGCTGGTCAACTTTTAACCCTTATAACTCCCTAACAAAATAAAATTTTGGTTCCAAAATTGTGCTGATGTAAAGTAGACATGTGGGAAATGTTACTTATTAAGTATTTTGTGTGACACATCTCTGTGATTTAATTGCATAAAAATTCAAAGTTGGAAAAATGCGAAATTTTCATAATTTTTGCCAAATTTCCGTTTTTTTCACAAATAAACGCAGGTACTATCAAATAATTTTTACTACTATCATGAAGTACAATATGTCACGAGAAAACCATGTCAGAATCACTGGGATCCGTTGAAGCGTTCCAGAGTTATAACCTCATAAAGGGACAGTGGTCAGAATTGCAAAAATTGGCCCGGTCATTAACGTGCAAACCACCCTTGGGGGTAAAGGGGTTAAATCAGAGAGATACAGTACAGA
The DNA here is from genome assembly GCF_032444005.1 of Ranitomeya imitator. Lineage (NCBI taxonomy): Eukaryota > Metazoa > Chordata > Amphibia > Anura > Dendrobatidae > Ranitomeya > Ranitomeya imitator. Next base: position 115,193,821 of record NC_091285.1, on the reverse strand, counting down.
CCAAAGTTTTAACACCTAATTTAATGATTTTTCTGTATTTTCATGACTATGAAAATTGTAAATTCACACTGAAGGCATCAAAACTATGAATTAGCACATGTGGAATTATATACCTCAAGTGTGAAACAACTGAAAATATGTCTTATATTCTAGGTTCTTCAAAGTAGCCACCTTTTGCTTTAATGACTGCTTTACACACTTGGCATTCTATTGATAAGCTTCAAGAGGTAGTCAACGGAAATGGTTTTCACTTCACAGGTGTGCATTGTCAGGTTTAATAAGTGGGATTTCTTGCCTTATAAATGGGGTTGGGACCATCAGTTGTGTTGAGCAGAAGTCTGGTGGATACACAGCTGATAGTACTACTGAATAGACTGTTAGAATGTGTATTATGGCAGGAAAAAAGCAGCTAAGTAAAGAAAAACGAGTGGCCATCATTACTTTAAGAAATGAAGGTCAGTCAGTCCGAAAAATTGGGAAAACTTTGAAAGTGTCCCCAAGTGCAGTAGCAAAAACCATCAAGCGCTAGAAAGAAACTGGCTCACATGAGGACCGCTCCAGGAAAGGAAGACCAAGAGTCACCTCTACTTCTGAGGATAACTTTATCCGAGTCACCAGCCTCAGAAATCGCAGGTTAACAGCAGCTCAGATTAGAGACCAAGTCAATGCCACACAGAGTTCTAGCAGCATACATCTCTACAACAACTGTTAAGAGGAGACTTTGTGCAGCAGGCCTTCATGGTAAAATAGCTGCTAGGAAACCACTGCTAAGGACAGGCAACAAGCAGAAGAGACTGGTTTGGGCTAAAGAACACAAGGAATGGACATTAGACCAGTGGAAATCTGTGCTTTGGTCTGATTAGTCCAAATTTGAGATCTTTGGTTCCAACCACCGTGTCTTTGTGCGATGCAGAAAAGGCGAACGGATGGACTCTACATGCCTGGTTCCCACCGTGAAGCATGGAGGAGGAGGTGTGGAGGTGTGGGGGTGCTTTGCTGGTGACACTGTTGGGGATTTATTCAAAATTGAAGGCATACTGAACAAGCATGGCTACCACAACATCTTGCAGCGGCATGCTATTCCATCCGGTGTGCGTTTAGTTGGACCATCATTTATTTTTCAACAGGACAATAACCCCAAACACACCTCCAGGCTGTGTAAGGGCTATTTGACCAAGAAGGAGAGTGATGGGCTGCTACGCCAGATGACCTGGCCTCCACAGTCACCAGACCTGAACCCAATCGAGATGGTTTGGGGGGAGCTGGACCGCAGAGTGAAGGCAAAAAGGCCAACAAGTGCTAAACATCTCTGGGAACTCCTTCAAGATTGTTGGAAGACCATTTCCGGTGACTACCTCTTGAAGCTCATCAAGAGAATGCAAAGAGTGTGCAAAGCAGTCATTATTTTTCACAATTTTCGAACCAAAATATTTTTTTGTCAGGAAGTTATAAGAGTTAAAAGTTTAACTTTTTAGTCACAAAAATGATCTTTTAGCAACGATTTTTTTATTTTCACAAGTGTAAAAGGAGAAAATGGTCAACTAAAATTGTTGAGTAAATTTCTCCTGAGTACACAGATACCCCATATGTGGGGTAAAACCACTGTTTGGGTGCACGGCAGGGCTCGGAAGGAGCACCTTTTGACTTTTTGAACGCAAAATTGGCTGGAATTGAGAGCGGACGCCATGTCGCGGTTGAAGAGCCCCTGATGTGCCTAAAGATTGGAAAACCCCCACAAGTGACCCGATTATGGAAACTAGACCCTTTAACGAACTTATGTAGCTGTGTGGTGAGCACTTTGAACCCCCAGGTGCTTCACAGAAGTTAGAGCCGTGAAAAAAAAATCTACTACATAAAGCTGAATGTGTGTGTGTGTGTGTGTGTGTGTGTGTGTGTGTGTGTGTGTGTGTGTGTGTGTGTGTATGTGTGTGTATGTGTGTGTGTGTGTGTATGTCCGGGATTGGCATCTGCACCGTCGCAGCTACAGCCACAAAATTTTGCACAGTCACGTCTGGACCCTGAGAGCGTCATAGGCTATGTTGTGAGGTGAAATTTTAACTCCGCGCTTTCCAATTCACCAAACAATTTTGCCCCTATCTACATAATGGGGAAAAGTGAAAGGAAAAGTGTAGGAGGCAAATTGACAGCTGCCAGATGTGAACAAGGGGGACTTAAAGAATGAGAGCGATGGCGCCAAAGAGTATATACCGTACAGTTGCTAAGGTGGGGCCCCGACATGAGATACTCACCACACTTGGGGATATGAACACACACACAAAATGCGCCACACACTACCACGTGCTTGAACACATATCACCCTCAGCACACATTTCACCACACATACACCAACCTCGCCACATAAAAGTCGAAACACAAAAGTCGCCGCTCAAAACTCACCACGCGCAAAACTTGCCACATGCAAAAACTAGGCTCACGCAAAACGCGCCACAAGTGCAAAACTCACCTCATGGAAAACTCGCCACACGCAAAACTTGCACACGTGGAAAAATTGCCACATGCACAAAATTTGCAACATATGCAAAAGTTGCCTCACACAAAACTTGCACATACTCAAAAGGCACCAGACATAAAACTCACCACGCGCAAAACTCGCCATGCGCAAAACTTGCTGCACACAACTTGCTACCCTAACCTGTCACATGCAACTCGACACACAAAAAGTTGCTACACGCATGTTGCCACACAAAACTCATCTCACAAAAGTCGCTACATGCATGTCGCCACACACAACTCAACACCCACAACTTGACAAACGAAACTCGCCCTAAAACACACACAAGTCTGGTATTAGCCTTCAAAAATAAAAATCTGATTAATAAGCAGACAAACTACAAGAGCAACAAATGTACCATATAGGAAATACGGCAGCTGTCAGTCACATGACCTGTCTATTATGTGTATGTGTGAGCTAATATATACTGCCAGGGGGAGGGTTTCCTGTTGGCTGGGGATTTATCAGGCTGCCAATTTAGCTTACAAATACTGAGGTAAAAATACTGAGCAAATAACGTGTGAACGAGGTCTAATACAGGAGGAGATGACACACAGGTATATACTATATACAGGGGAGATGACACACAGGTATATACTATATACAGGAGGAGATGACATACAGGTATATACTATATATAGAAGGAGATGACATACAGGTATATACTATATATAGGAGGAGAGGACATACAGGTATATACTATATACAGGGGAGATGACACACAGCAGGTATATACTATATACAGGGGAGATGACACAGCAGGTATATACAGGGGAGATGACATACAGGTATATACTATATACAGGAGATGACATACAGGTGTATACTATATATAAGGGAGATGACAAACATGTATATACTGAGGTGAAAATGAGAGGTGTGAGGTGAAAATGAAAAGGTGTGAGTGCAAAATGAGAGGAGTGAGGGAAAATAGTGTAGTGATCGGAAAATGACAGATGTGAGGTCGAAATGACAAGTGTTAGGCGGGAATGAGAGGAGTGAGGGAGAAAATGAGAGGTGTGAGGGAGAAAATGAGAGATGTGATTGGGAAAATCAGAGGCGTGATGGGAAAATAAGAGAAGTGACGTGCTATAACTAACCACAGATATTTACTATGCCCAGGCAACGCCGGGCTCTTCAGCTAGTGTATATATATATATATATATATATATATATATATATATATATATATATATATATATATATATATATATATATATATATATATATATATATATAACCCCTTAACGACAGCCAATACGCCTTTTAACTGACCTTACATATAAGAGAATAGCCTCCCCATACAGTTAACAATCCAGCAGCTGTCGGCAGTCGACAACTTTCTGCATCAGCCACGATCAGTGTTTGCACCGTCCAAATCTGTTTAACCCCTTAGATGCTGCTGTAAATAGTGACTACATCATTATATATGGTTAACAGAGTGTGGGGGCTTCCTCTTTAACCAAATTGGTGCCCTGAGATCATGATTGTGTGGTCCTGATGTTTGAAATGGCAATTCATGACCAAAAAGCGGCCTTAGAGTCTGACGGCTGTAATAATCTGTTCAGAAGTTAGAGGCATTTAGGTGGTAAAAATACACATTTTCATTTCTGTCATACCACTTTGAATTAATTCCTGTAAAGCACCTGAAGGGTTAATAAACTACCTGACAGCAGTTTTTGATATTCTGGAAAAAAATCCGGCACACTGTTTTTCCAAACACGGTGAAATTTATTAGAAATGTAAATTTTATTTCATTTCGTATTCAAGCAAAATGCGCACAAAAAGGACCAAAAAGGTACATAAAGTAGGTATCAAGATCCACATGAGGTAGGTATCATATTTCAACGTTTCGGCTATAGCATTAGCCTTTATCAAGAGATACCAAAAGGATGTGACTCGAGTGCTCAGGAAGGTCCGGAGATACCTACCTCATGTGGATCTTGATACCTACTTTATGTACCTTTTTGGTCCTTTTTGTGCGCATTTTGCTTGAATACGAAATGAAATAAATTTACATTTCTAATAAATTTCACCGTGTTTGGAAAAACAGTGTGCCGGATTTTTTTAGAGACTATTAAGATATTTTTCCTGAGCACCTGTATATAACAGTCTGAGCCACTTTTTATCTGCTCTGCATCAGCAGTTTTTGAAATGTCAGGGGGTCCTGTTTTTAAAATGGTATCACGTTTGGGGGTTTCCCAATATATGGGACCCCTAAAGTCACTTCAAACATGGATAAGTCCCTAAAAAAATAAATTTCGTACATTTCCTTGAAAAAATGAAAAATTGCTGCTACAATTTTAAACCTTCTAAAATGCTAAAAAAAAATTAAATAACATTTTACAAATGATGCTGATGTAAAGCTGACATGTGTGAAGTGTTATTTATTAATGTTTTGCTGTGGTATGACTATCTGGATTAACCCCTTAGTGACAGAGCCAATTTGGTACTTAATGACCAAGCCGATTAATGCAATTCTGACCACTGTCACTTTATGAGGTTATAACTCTGGAACGCTTCAACGGATCCTGCTGATTCTGAGATTGTTTTTTCGTGACATATTGTACTTCATGGTAGTGGTAAAATTTCTTCGATATTACTTGCGATTTTTTATTAAAAAAACAGAAATATGGCGAAAATTTTGAAAATGTAGCAATTTTCAAAATTTGAATTTTTATTCCCTTACATCAAAGAGATATGTCACACAAAATGGTCAATAAATAACATTTCCCATATGTCTACTTTACAATTTTGGAATAAAAAAAAAATTTTATTAGGGAGTTAAGGGTTAAAATTTGACCAGCAATTTTTTATTTTTACAGCAAAATTTACAAAACCATTTTTAAGGACCACCTCACATTTGAAGTCAGTTTGAAGGGTCTATGTGGCAGAAAATGCCCAAAATTGACACCATTCTAAAAACTGCACCCCTCAAGGTGCGCAAAACCACATTCAAGTTTATTAACCCTTCAGTTGCTGCACAGGAACTGAAGCAATGTGGAAGGAAAAAATGAACATTTTACTTTTTTTCACAAACATTTTACTTCAGAACCAATTTTTTTTTATTTTCACAAGTGTGAAAAAAGAAAATGAACCACATAATTTGTTGTGCAATTTGTCCGGAGAATGCAAATACCCCATATGTGGGGAAGGACCACTGTTTGGGTGCACAGTAGAGCTCAGAAGGGAAGGAGCGCCATTTGGCTTTTTCAACATAGAATTCCCTGGAATTGAGATCGGATACCATGTCGCGTTTGGAGAGCCGCTGATGTGCCTAAACAGTAGAAACCCCCCACAAATGATACCATTTTGGAAACTAGACCCCCTAAGGAACTTATATAGGTGTGTGGTCAACACTTTGAACACCCAAGTGCTTCACACAAGTTTATAACGTAGAGCCGAAAAAATTAAAAAAAAAATTTTTTTTTTCACAAAAATGATCTTTTCACCCCCAATTTTTTATTTTCCCAAGGGTAGCAAGACAAATTGGACGCCAAAAGTTGTTGTGCAATTTGTCCTGAGTATGTCGATACCCCGTATGTGGGGGTAAACCTCTGTTTGGGCGCACTGCGGAGCTTGGAAGGGAAGGAGCGCCGTTTGAATTTTTAATCTCTTAATTGTGAGAGCAGACGCCATTTTGGGTTTGTAGATGTGCCTAACAGCAGAAACCCCCCACAACTGACCCCGTTTTGGAAACTACACCCCTCAAAGATTTTAATCAGGGGTATATTGAGCAATTTGAACCCACATGTACGACACAGAGTTTGATAACATTAGGTCGTCATATTGAAAAAATTCATTTTTTTCCACGAGAATCTTGTTTTAGACCTGAATGTCTCACTTTTTCAGAAATAACATCAAAAAGTGGACCCCACAAATCGTTACCCACTTTATTATGAGCGCAGCGATATCCCATATGTAGTCAAAAAGTTCTGTTTGGACAAATGGCAGGGCTTGGACAGAAAGGGGCACAATGTGACAAATTTGGCTTTATTTGAAATTGAAGATCCAGGACCCATTCAAAGCTTCTAGAGACATTGAGCAAAAAAGAAAATCCTTCCAGGAATTATTACTCACAGAGGGAGGCATGCTCCTAAAACACAATGGCTGACTATAAAATTGGTCTTGCTAACAAAACAGTTGTCCCGCATTTGCGTATATTGTAGCAGGAAGAATAAACTGTACTGGAATGAAGGGCAAAATGTGTAGGAAAATGCAGCCAACTATGTGGCAAAGCGGAGTTTGTTCCAAAGATGAAAGAACACCATCAGGGCTAGAATGGCAGACACTTTCAGAGACTGGTCGTACAACATCCTTTTAGCTCCATCAATCCCTATATGAGAGACGAATGTGCCAATAGACGTGGTACACCATAGCAAGCTCCCACCCGCCAAGGTCAGAACCGCTATATGCACAAAACAACCAGTTCTCTAGAGAAAGTATTGTCTGGTACCAGAGGTTCGGCAAGAACCAAAAAGTAAAGCCCTTAGTGTATAAGTACGGAACTTCCTAATTTTTTTTAGAAATCCTACAATAAAATGATCATACCCGTATCATCAACATAAATATAAGTAATATAAATGGAAGCCAAAGTTTTGTGTAGCAAGACAGTCGTAAAAACAGTCAAAGTTAGATAAATGGTCAAAAATGTTTGTGAGTAATCAAGTCCTAAAATTCATTTTCAGATGATCTCACTTTTCAAGATCATTTCTGGGGTCCACATTCTAACGCTTATTGACATAGGTACGTGGACGAGAATTTGTTGGAATAGTAGTTTGGTATGGGATTGATCGAGTCGTAGAATTTTCAGATGACCTGACTTTGCAAGAACATTTGTGGGGTCCACACTCTAGAGCGTACAGACGTGGGTACGTGGACGAGAATTTGTTGGGATAGTAGTTTGGTATGGGATTGATCAAGTTCTGGAATTAACTGTGAAATGGGGTAAAATGGGATCTACTAATTAAAATATTATTTATCAATTGTTCCAAATTGTACTACTGCGGCCACTAAGCAGAAAATAAAAATTATTGAAAAAAAGCAAACTAATAATTGTAGGTGGTGTGGTAGGTCTCAAAACAGGGGGAGATACAAAGGCCTGGTTGGGATGGGCATGTGGGGCAATAGAATCGGGAATCACTCCACCTGCCATGCTTTCTGCAAACTCGGCACCTTTTTTGAGGATACCTTTGGGTGGGAGTGACAGGGACAGGGTGAGGAAAATGGCGTTCTGACAGTCTCCGGGAATCCTCAGAGTCGGACGCTTCCCCCGGTGCCATGGACTCAAATATGAGGCTCTCTACTACTTTTTCCTGAAAGTGCAGGAAAGTTAGCGGTCCTTGAGATTTTTTATATAGGACAAAGCTGTTATAGGTGGCAGTCTGAATTAGATAGATTCCCACCTTTTTATACCACGCCCTGGTCTTCCTCTTGACCAGGTATGGTTGCAGAACCTCGTCTGACAGGTCTACGCCACCCATATGTCTGTTATAGTCTGTGACGCAGACAGGTTTTTCTTTGTCCCTGGTGGCACCCCTCTCTCTGACCGTCACAGTGGTGTCCGTATGCAGTGTGGAAAGCATATAGACGTCCTTCCTGTCTTTCCACTTCACTGCAAGAAGTTGGTCGCTTGCAAGTGAAAATGACGGCCCCTCTCCAAACGTCTGGACACCAACTGTGACGGAAACCCCACTCTGTTTTTCCTCACTGTCCCACAGGCCCCTGTATTTGCAGCATGGAGGGATTTGTATAGGGGGATACTCGTGTAATAGTTATCGGTATACACGTGGTACCCTTGATTGAGAAAGGGCGTCATTAGCTCCCAGACAATTTTGCCTGGGATACCAATTGTCTGGGGGCAGTTTGGCGGGTTTATTTGGCGGTCCCTACCTTCATAAATTAGGAAGGTGGACGTGTACCCTGATGAGCTCTCGCAAGCTTTATATAATTTTACGCCGTATTTGGCTCTCTTGGAGGGAATAAATTAGCGGAATAACAGACGGCCCTTGTAGCTCATCAAGGACTCGTCGACTGCCATATTTTGCTCTGGGGTATAGGAATTTAGAAAGGAAGTTTTTAGGAGGGAAATTAGGGGTCTTAATTTATTTAGCCGATCGTAGTTGGGGTCAGTTCTTGGGAGAGCTTGGGAATTGTCACTGAAGTGGAGGAATCTCATCAGGGCTTCGTAACGGGCTCGGGACATGATGGCTGCAAATATAGGGGTGCAGTGGACAGCTTTTGTTGCCCAGTAAGAGCGGAGAGTGGGTTTTTTTACTATACCCATATTCAGGGTGAGGCCTAAGAATTTTTTTTATTTCAGGGACATTTGTGGGGATCCAGGAACGGGAATGAAAGGCAGTCGGTTTTTGGGAAATATATTGCCGGGCATATAGGTATGTTTGGTGGACGATTAATTGCAGGACTTCGGGGCTAATGAAAATTTCAAAAAAAATCAATGGGGGTAAAATTGGCGACATCTACTTTTATTCCAGGGACTGCAGAAAAAGGGGGAATTTGAGGGGGAAATGAGGTGTCATTATACCACAGCGGTGGGGGGACTGCAGTACTTGGTCCTGCCTATGAAGCTTCAGCAGTGACGACCGACTCCGCTACCACCGGGCTGGGGGATCCCGTGGAGGAAGAGTCGTCATCACTGTCTGAAAACTGCTCAACTTCAGGGGCAGAATCTGTTTCGCTGCCGGAGCAAAGCAGGCTGTAAGCTTGCTCCGCGCTAAAAGTTCTGCGGGCCATTTTATCCAATTCCTCCCCTAACCAAAAATTAAAAAAAAAAAAAAATATTATTATTTTTTTTTTTTTTTTATAATCCTCTGCTGATGATGCAGGGATTATGGAGAACGGGGGTGGGTAAATTGGATGCTGGCGGAGGCAGATATTATGTTTTTTGTAACTGACAGGGCAGCACTTGAACTGTAGTCTCTCTCTCTTCTCTCCTAGAACAACTACAAGCAGAGAAGAGAAAGGTACAGCCCAAGTGCTGCCATGTTTATCAAATATTAGGGGTTTTGATCACTGTAATTGGACATATTACAGTAATCAAAACCCAGCAGCCAATGAGAAAATTCTCATAGGTTGCTGGGTCTCTGCTGGCAGATCATGGCAGGCGCACTGCGCATGCGCCCGCCATTTTCTTCCAGCAGAGAAGAAGAAGGGGGGCCAGGAGCCGTGGGCTGAGGACCGGGGACCATAGACTGAGGACCGGGGACAGGAGCACTGATGTGCAGGTGGTATGGTGGGGGGCTCGGGGGCTCTATTTCTCTCCCTTCTGATGTGCGATCACATCAGAGGGGAGAGAAATGCAAAGCATTTTTTTTTTTTTTACAAACTATTTGCTGTAAAGACCCCCGGGATTGCGATCGCGATTGCGAACCGACCCCAATACACTGCGGGGGAAGCTAGGTTTTGGCGGGCGCATCTGCACTTGCGCCCGCCATTTTGGAGCACTAGGAAGGAGGAGGAGGGTCGGGGACCGGGGGGGCACCTTCACCGGTACATTAGGTACCGTGGGGGGCTCGGGGGACCCTATTTCTCTCCCCTCTAATGTCCGATCACATTAGAGGGGAGAGAAACAACGCAAATCGTTTTTTTTTTTGCGCGATCGCCGGTAAACGGTTAATTACCGGCGATCGCAAATGCGGGGTGGGTAAAAAAAAAACCCCGAATCATGTTCTCTGGGGTCTCGGCTACCCCCGGCAGCCGAGACCCCGGAGAAAATCGGACTCTGGGGGGCGCTATACACTTTTTCCACAGCGCCATTAATTAACGGCGCTGTGGTTTAAGTACCCTTAGCGGCCGCCATTAAAAGGCGTATCGGCGGTCGCTAAGGGGTTAAAGGGATAATCATTCAAATTTTGAAAATTGCTAATTTTTTAAAATTTTTCTCAAATTTTTGATTATTTATAAAAAAAACTATCAAAACATATTGACCTAAATTTACGCTTAACAGGAAGTATAATATGTCATGAAAAAACAGCCTCAAAATCACTGGGATTTGTTGAAGCTTTGCAGAGTTATTACCACATAATAATCTGGTCAGATTTCAAAAATTTGGCTCCGTCGCTAAGGGGAGTGAAATATATATATATATATATATATATATATATATATATATATATATATATATATATATATATATATATATATATATATATATATATATATATATATTACATATACACACACATACATACATACATATACACACACACATATACACACACAGATACTTTTTTCCACAAAAATGATTGTTTAGCCCCAATTTTTTTTTATTTTCACAAAGGTAACAGGAGACAATAGACCACTAAAGTTATTGCACATTTTCTCCCGAGTACGCTGATACCCCATATGTGGGGGAAAACCACTTTGTGCGCACGGCAGGGCTCAGAATGGAAGGAGTGACGTTTTCTATTGCAGACTTTGTTGGAATGGTCTGCGGGTGTCATGTTGCATTTGCAGAGCCCCTGATGTGCCTTAACAGTGGAAATCCTCCACAATTGACCCCATTTCAGTAACAACACCTCTGAAGGAATTTATCTAGAGGCATAGTTTTATAGTAATAACTATAATGCTTTTGGTTTTAGTGTATGAATTTATAATGTGGCGGTGTGTGTAAGATGTGCTCGGCTCATCAGATTATAGATGTGTTGTACCACCGAAAAAAAGATGATGCAATGGTCAATTTATAGAAACAATCGATATAAACTTTATTAACACCAATTAAAAACTACATCACACCAAATTGGGACAGGGGGTGAAAAATGGAACAACACATACGCTCTGTGTGATACATAGGTAGCTGACACAATCACCCGGCACAACAGCTAAACTCCATGGCATCTATATATACAGTATGTCTAGTCCTGTGTATGGACCACTGCCAGCTGTGACTACTACGTGCTCTATTAATTGCTCCACAATATACCGATATCCTGTCACTACTCACTGGTAAGAACTAGAACAAGTACACCCGCATAACCTAACTGCCCATTCACAGCAAGGACCGTATAGTCGGTCGATAGTATTACCTGTATGGCGGGGATACCAGAGTAAAGCCGTAGTCCGGGCGAAAGCGTCTGCCCCGACGCGCGTTTCGGACCTTTTCCTTTTTCAAGGGGCCCCTTGATATGCGGGTGTACTTGTTCTAGTTCTTACCAGTGAGTAGTGACAGGATATCGGTATATTGTGGAGCAATTAATAGAGCACGTAGTAGTCACAGCTGGCAGTGGTCCATACACAAAACTAGACATATATTTCAATTTCTCACCCCTGTCCCAATTTTTTTTTACATTTACAACGGTAACCAGGGTAAACATCGGGTTACTAAGCGCGGCCCTGCGCTTAGTAACCCGATGTTTACCCTGGTTACCAGTGAAGACATCGCTGAATCGGCGTCACACACACCAATTCAGCGATGTCAGCGGGAGATCAGCTACGAAATAAAGTTCTGATCTTTCCCCAGCGACCAACGATCTCCCAGCAGGGGCCTGATCGTTGGTCGCTGTCACACATAACGATTTCGTTAACGATATCGTTGCTACGTCACAAAAAGCAACGAAATAGTTAACGATATCGTTATGTGTGACGGTACCTTAAGTCCACTATCAGATTCAGAAATACTGGGGCCCTCACCTCCCCAAGTGCCAAACATTAGGGCCTTCCTCCTGAAAGTTAAGGAAGGTCCCCGTATTGCCTGCAGATTGGAACAGCACAAAAGCATTGGACAGTGCTATCAGTACATTGTGCATGGCCAATTTTTTGTACCACACTGGCTTTTCGCATGGCACTGTATTGTTGGAGGACCTGCTCTGAAAGTCTGAAAGATTCTTTCCCCCCAATGTACCGATTATAATCCAAGATACAATCTGGCTTTCGGACTTGTGCTGTGGTTCCACGAACAGTAACAAGGGTGCTGTTGTCACGGTGTATGGTGGTCATCCCTTTTGTCCTTATACTTGAGCACAAGCATGTTGTCACTGTCCATTAGCCCAATTAGCGGCATAGGGAGGCCTCGCTGATATTTTTGCACGGTGCCACATGCAGCTGTACCTCTGGCAGAGAGGGCCTTGAAGAGTGGGACGCTGGTATAAAAGTTATCAATCTAGAGGTGATAACCCTTATCCAGCAGTGGATGCAGCAATTCCCACACAATTTTCCCACTCACCCCCAGGACAGGGGGGCATTCAAGGGGGTTAATTTGGGTGTCCTTCCCCTAATAGACCCTAAATCTGTGGGTGTACCCTGAGGTACTCTCGCACAGTTTGTACAGCATTATTCCGTACCTGGACATCTTACTGGGCAGGTATTGTCGGAATTTTAGCCTCCCTTTGGAGTGAACGAGAGATTCATCAATAGCGATATCCCTTTGGGGTATGTAGGCCTCGGCAAATTTTCTGCTGAAGTGGTCAACCACTGGCCGAATTTTATATAGACAATCAAAGTTAGGATCGTCTCGGGGAGGACACTGTGCATTATCACTATAATGCTAAAATCTTTGGATCCCTTCAAATCGTGTCCTTGTCATGGTCATGCGGAATACTGGTGTACTGTAGAGAATATCAGTACTCCAGTACTGACGATTTTTTTTTTTTTTTTTTTTTGCCCATATGCAGCACAATTCCCCAAAATGTCATCTCTGCTGCATTTACGGGGGTCCATCTGGCGTATGAGGACGTGGGATTTTGGGTGAAAAATTGTTGGGCATACGGGTTAGTCTGGGCCACCAAAAGATTTATTATTTTATCACTGAAAAAGAATTTGAAGAAGTCAGTTTCAGTGAGGCCAGTGGTGTCAAACTGGATTCCTGAGCTGCTGCTGAAATCCGCAATGACGGGCTTAAAATTTTCAGAGGGTGCAATCCATATGGGATCAATTGCTGCAGGAGTTGCCTGGGTCCTTGGGCGCCTTGTTGGGGGTCCTTCCTCGCCAGATGAGGAGGATGAGGAATAGAGGAATGTGGGAACTTCCTCACTGGCTGAATCCGTGTCGGACGCAAGGATGGCGTAAACCTCCTCTGGTGAATAGCGCCTTGTTGACGAATGGGCCGTTTTAATTTTTTTCCCAAACCCCGGGGATGTGTATGTAAGTGGTGCTTTTAGATGTGTAATGTGTGGGGCTTGTGTATAGGGTACTATATTATAACAAAACAAAGAAAAAAAAAAAAAAAAAAAAGAAAAGTAGAGAGGTAAAATGTTGAAGAAAAAAAAAATGGAAAGAAAAAAATCAGATGTAAAAAAAAAAAAAAAGTTAGTATAAAAAAAAACAGACATTCACTACACTAATGCCCTCCTTATAAATTTGACACAAATTCTTTTTTACTAAAGAAAAACGGACATTACCAACAATGTGACGTATGCTCCCCTAATGCACTTTTTATGCAAAAAAAAAAAAAAAAAAAAAAAAGCTACCTCCCTACCTATAAAACTACTCTGATTTTTTTTTTCTAAAACAAGATCGGTTGTCACTAACACTGACGCCGGCTACGCTACCTTGCTATGTCTTAAACTATGCTGTACTAACTATTTTTTTTCTATAAAAAATAAAAAAAATAAAAAAACTTGGGATGTCGCTTAGGCTGGGTTCACACTACGTTAGTGTGACCCGTTTAACGGACTACGTTACACCGCGGCTAGCGATGTGCCGTCATTGAGTGACGGACCCGAGACGCGGGCTGCAGCGTTTCCGGGTCCGTCACTGCTAGCACACTGCTAGGGCAGATGGAGCTAGCAGATGCTCCATCTGCGCTAGCGCTGTGCAAACGTCTGCACTTGCACTAGTGCAGTCCGTTTAACGGATGTGTTGAACGGACTGCACAACGCAAGTGTGAACTTAGCCTTAGACTTCGAAGTCCGCTACGCTAACTAGCTAAACAAAGAAAAATTCCGTGGCGCAGTCACTGATCAGCAGCGATACTGATCAAAGCGCTGCAAACACCGGAAGAGCACGAATGCTCTGCGCGGGACACCACGCACAAGAAAAAAAGCACAAAAAGTGTGCTAAAAAAAAAAAAATCAATTGGAGGGAGGAGAGAGGGGGTACTGGAACAGGGATGGGGGTTGGGAAAGGGGTGGGGGAGGTGCTGCTTCTGCTGCTGTGATCCCAGGAATCGTACAGCAGGCAGATGGCAGCAGAGAGCAGATCACAGGAGATCTCAATGGAGCTGCACAGGAGGGCAGGAGATTGCAGGGACGATCGCACTAGCTACCAACGGATTCCTTCTCAGGTGACACAGAGGGGCTTAGACCACCGCTCTACACGCCAAATCTGAGGTTAAGATGGCGTGCGGGTGGTGATCGCAATTTTAAATTAACCCCAACAACTTTGTCAGCTTGGCTGGTGAACTCTCATCGCCGATGCGGGGGTGAGGGGGGGGTTGGGGGGGCGCGCGGATCAGCCCCACGTAGTGACGTGCTGGGATGGTCTGCTATCAGAAACAGCAGCCATCCTCACCCAATCACCGCGCGATGCATCTCGGTGACCGGAAATAGCAGCGCTGTACTAGTACTGCGGTTTGTCAGGAAGAGGTTAACCTTCAGGCTATTCACAAACTTGTATAAAATTGGGGTGAGTAAATGATGTATTACTATTATTTCCACTAAAGTGTCGCTTTGACCCAGAGTTTGCAATTTTCAGAAGGGGTAATGGAGAAAGCCAACAGTACAATTTGTTACGCATATTTTCCTGAATACATCAATACCCCATATGTGGTCAAAAACTACTTTTGCTGCACTGGTTTGAGGGGGCCACAATGTCACATTTGCAGAGCCCCTGAGGTGCCAGAACAGCAGAAACACCCATAAGTGACCCCAGCTTACAAAGTGGTGCATGTGGGTCACATAATTTTATACAATTGGGCAGTGAAGAATTACATTTTTAAAACAAAAAAAAAAAAAAAAGTTTTAGCCCCAGATTTTACATTTTCACATGGGAAAATGGGTACAAATGGTGCCAAAATGTGTCACAATTTCTGCTGAACTTGGCAATACCCCATAAATGGCTGAACAGTACTGCTTAGCCACCCAGCGAGACTCAGGTGGGACGGAGCGCTATTTGACTCTTGGAGAACAAATTATTATAGAATAGTTTCCAGACTCCATATAAAGTGCCCCTAAATGCCAGAAAAGAAGAATCTCCCCTTAAGCGGCCCCAGTTTGGAAACTACACCCCTTTGGGAAATCTACAACTGTAGTGTTGATTTTGACTCACTAAGTGTTTTCCAGAGACAACCAGCAATGGATGCTGCTGAGTGAAAAATGCAAACTGCCATTGTAGTGACCACAGTACGTTGTAGTCACCAGTACGTTATGCCTAGCCTGTGCTTCTGGAGGCATGCTCATCACTACAGAAATGCCAAACATGTGGACACTATATGTGGTTTAGACACACTGGGGCTCCGAGGGGGGAGGCAGAATTTCTTTTAGGGGGGCGGGATAAGCCATAACGCTTTTCCTGAGCCTTTGTACTAGCAGTAATGTAGAAGCCCCCTATATTTCCGTTGACAGATGACGGACCTGAGTGGGGACTTTTTTTTTTTTGTAGATTAAGTTGAAGCCTTTATTCGGAACATTTTACATAACGTTAGGGATCACATTTATCTGGCGTTCTACGCTCTGCACTTACTTTGGGGTTACCATCTAAATCTCTGAATAATGCGATTCAGATGAAACCCCCAAGGGATCCATTCCCTATAATGCGGCAGCAGAGTTACGCTTATCTCCATCTGGCCTCTGTTCAGCGGTGTACTTTTCAGAGGTGCACAAAAGTGGCAGACTGCACTTTTATGTATGACTAAAAAGACGGACATCACCGGATCGCAGGTCCTATGGCGTCCACAGTGCCTCCATCTCTATTATATGGAATGTTCTGCCAGAGGTTCCATCTGAATGACGCATTTTACACGGAAACCCCGGTATAAGCACTGAGTGCCGGATAAATGTGCACCAAGCCTTACTGCAATCTTTGGAAGGCAGAATGAAAAAATTAACAGTAGGTGAAGAATAAGAAATGGTTTTATTTTATTTTTTACGCCGTTCCCCGTGCGGTATAAGCTATTAGGCAGCTTTATTCATCGGGTTGGTACGATTACAGCGATATCAGATTTATATTGGGTTCTTAGGTTTGACTGATGTCAAACAGTAAAAGACAGGTTGTACTGCAAAAACAAGTGTTAACATCACCATATTTTGAGAGCTATAATTGATCCAGATTTCAGGCCAACAGTCATGTTAGGGCTTGTTATTTGTGGGTCGAGCTCACATTTTTATTGGCACCATTTCCGGGCACATGACATTTTTTGATTGCTTTCTATTCTGATTTTTGGGAGACAGAATAATCAGACACCAGGAATTGTTTTTAGTTTTTTTGTTTTTGTTTTTATTGCTGTTAAGCGTGTGTGTCACGATGTTGTATGAAATATCATATAAGTTTAGGTACTCTTGTTAGCCAGGCTGCGGGCTAAAAAAGGCCCCCTTCCCTTTCACTCAGCCAAGAGATTTCCTTTCCAAGGTATGGGGGAAGAGGATTGTATTGCCTCTAGCTCTGAGAGCAAAGGAATTTACGACCGGCATAGCTGCATAAACAGTTGTACCAGCTTAAACTGGTAGAGAGGTTTCCAGGAATCCATGAAAGTCTATTGTTCTGTTTTTGTAAGATATTAGGCAAACCAATTAAGATAGGAACAGGAAAATGCATATTCTTAATCTCCCTCGGTGGATCTATCCATCACTCTAAACATGAGCTTCTAACACCATCAGGTAAAAACATAAGGATTTCTCTGTAATGACGCATCACACATATGACATATTTGATCTCATTAGAATGCCAATGTTAAGACAAGATGAATGCTAGGTTTGTTATGACCATGACATGTTCTGGAGCGGAGTTATAGAAATTAGACAAATTTAAGGTTAAATTACTAGGACTGAAGAGGTAGGAGGGACGAGGTGATCCAACCCCTTTCTGGGATGTCACAGGCTGCAGCTATAACTGTCTGGCCAGATCCCAGCAGTCAGTCTGCTGCTGGGAGAACATGCGAGTCTGATCTGAAGAGCTGTACCACATGCATTGGGACTTTTGGGAGCTCTGCCCACCAGCATGGTTTTTGCCTGAACTGATATGAACTGAGAACATGTGAGTTGTACGTTTTCTTATTTAATCCCTGTTTATTTTATAATTATCTTGTACATATTTTCAATTGTCTCATATTGTAACATCTTTTTACAAACACTGCCTTCTTTCGGAGCTGCAAGTTTTAAGTGGAACTGTAAGCGGGATATACATAAATCCCTGCAGTTCGTGGTATATTGAAGAGCAGTGGGATACCTAAAATAAGCCCCTGCTGTAAACTAAGAGGTCAATAGCCTTGTGTGTTTTTTCATCACATTGTGGAGTGGAGGGATAACCAAGATAAGCTCCCCTGCACATGTGATAGCCGTCTGTTGGCCTAAAGTCACCCCGACCCGTGACGTAGGGGTGACGGTCACGGTGTGAATCGTGACAAATTGGTGGCAAGGCGGTGGGATATATTAGAGCATTAGTGATTTGGTTTGAGCAATCATTCCCCTCACTAAAAACTTGCAGAAAGTTCTTGCGAGGACTCTGCGCAAATAAGTTTGGAGAACGGACTCAGTGTTTATTAGTCCTGAGACAATTGTGTGTACTGGTAATTATCCCCTACCCTTCTCTTTGTTTTTCTGTCCTTTTGGCAACCATGGTTGTGCTGGGAGAAGTCTTATGAGCAGCAGACCAGAGACACCCTTATTGCCTTACGCAAGTCACAGCACATTGACGTTGCAGGCAAAAACAAAGCCCAACTGGTCGCAGATCTGGTGCAATGGGAAGCCACTCTAGACCACACTAAGAGCTCAGTGGCCGCAGAAGCCAGCACAAGCGAACATGGTGCTGCAGCAGAGGTCCAACCATTGAATACGGGCCCGACTAGCAACCAGGGCGAATTGGACCCTTACCTGCAGGCGGCCTTGAAAGAATTCCCCACTGACGACCATGAGGGACGTCGGCAGCTGATTCAGCAATACCATGAGCGAACCGAGCGAGAGGCCCAGGCCCAGCGAGCCGAGCGAGAGGCCCAGGCCCAGCGAGCCAAGCGAAAGGCCCAAGCGGAGCGGGAGTACCAGCTGCAGATAGCCCGACTGCAAATGCAGGGGTTGTCCCAGACCAACCGTGAGCCCAGCAGCGCTCAGACACCGAAGCCCCGGCCCGATCACTTCCTTGTTATGGAGATGGAGGGGGACGGACACGTTTCTGCGGGCCTTTGAGAAAGCCTGCAGACAGTACCGGCTGCCTACAGATGAATGGGCACGATACCTGACACCAGGGCTGAGAGGCAAAGCTCTGGAGGCGTTTGCTGCCCTCCCTCAAGAACAAGATGGAGACTATGAGGCCATCAAGCAGGCTCTGATAGCAAGTACCAGCTTACAACCGAGGTGTACCGTAGAAAGTTCCGGACCCTCCAACGTGGCCCACACGACAGTTATAGTGATGTGGTGCATGGACTGGGGACCCACTTTGACCAGTGGACCCAAGGACTGTCAGTGACCACCTTTGCACAGCTGCGAGACCTGATGATCAAAGACCAGTTCTTTCATCTTTGCCCAGCAGAGGTGCGACAGTTCGTGATGGACAGAGAACCCAAAGACGTGACGAAAGCAGCGCAGATTGTCGATGCCTATGAGGCCAACCGTAGATCGGAAGCGCGGAAGCCAGTCACCACCAGCTGGAGAGGGTGTAAGCCTGCATCCAACGCCAGTGCCCCTGCCAGCCAACACACCAGAGGTCCTGCCCCCGTGGCCAACAACGTCAGACCTACCACCGAACCTCGCCAGTGTTACTACTGCAAGCGGCCTGGTCATATCAGTACCCACTGTCCAGACAAGCAAAAGAACCTGCCAGCCAAGGCCCCAGGGCCTAATGCAGCAGTTCTTTTGGTGGGTGGTGTGGTTGGGAGGGTGTGTGACAACGTACAGCACGTCACTGTGGGAGACTATGTTGCTACAGGCCTCAAGGACACCGGGGCTGAACAAACCCTCATCCGACCCGAACTGGCGGCCCCTGAAGAAATCATTCCGGGGAAAACCCTAACTGTCAGTGGGATTGGGGGCATCAGCTGTCCCTTACCGATGGCCCGGGTTTATATTGAATGGGGTGGCAGGAGCAGGGTGAAGGAAGTGGGGCTGTCTGATAATTTGCCCACTGATGTTTTGTTGGGGACGGATTTGGGGAGGATGGTTGCATACTACTTTCCTGACACCCCTCCCCAATCTGCTAATAAGGGTAACGATGACGATGAGAAATCGCATGTGTTACCTGACCATGCTTTATCTTGTAATGATGCATCTAATAACCATTTTTTCCCTAGGATTGATGGTGAAAATGTTGTACCTGTGCCAACTGAACCTGATAATGATTTTTCTGTGAAGGTTAATGTGTCCATAGGTACAGGCGTGCCCAGCCACGTTGCTCTGCTGAGTGAGACGGCTGAGGAACCCCTAACAGGGGCAAGTGTCGATGCTACAGGAAAGGGGGAGATGCATGGGAACAGTGAGGAACGTGATGCCATGAAAGTGACCAGTGCCCCCGAGGAAGGTAACTGGCCCATAAGTAGCACTGCCCATGGAGTGTTGGGGGTGGATGGGGAGGTAGAGCCCATAGCAGCGCCGGCTGATGGGTCTGTAGAAACCCCTGGGGAGACAGCCTATGTAGCTGCTGTCACCCGCAGTCAGAGTGCCCGGACCGCAGATAACTGTCGGCCTTCCGGACCCTCCTCAGTCATCAGTGTGACTGAACCAGAGGTGGACCCAGAGCAGGTCCAAGAGGGTTCCCGTGGGGAAGGGACCCTAACATGGCTTCTGGCTTCCCCTAGCCAAGAGTTTCAGGCCGCTCTGCGCACAGATGTGTGCCTAGAGAGTTTGAGACAACTCGCCGTGACGCCCACCTCCGAGACTGATAAGGAGAGGGTGTTCTGGGAACGAGGAAGGTTATACCGGGAGACAGTACCCGGAGAATCGCAAAAAGAGTGGTTGAGGGAAAGACAGCTGGTCGTCCCGCAGCAATTCCGGGGTAAGTTGTTACGGATTGCCTACGAGATCCCGCTAGCTGGACACATGGGGATCAGCAAAACTAAGGCCCGGCTGTCTCAACACTTCTATTGGCCTAAGATGGGGACAGATGTGTCAAACTACTGCCGCTCCTGTATCACTTGTCAAAGGGTGGGGAAGGCGGGGCCTGCTCTTAAGGCTCCCCTGATCCCTTTGCCAGTAGTAGAGGAGCATTTCCAGAGAATTGCGGTGGACATTGTGGGCCCGCTGGCAGTCTCCAGCAGCTCTGGAAAGCAATACATCCTTACTGTGGTAGACTATGCTACCCGGTACCCAGAGGCAGTAGCTCTGTCATCAACTAGGGCAGATAAGGTGGCGGATGCCCTGTTGGCCATCTTTTCACGTGTAAGATTTCCCAGGGAAATGCTTACTGATCAAGGGACCCAATTTATGTCTTGCCTAATGGAGGCTCTCTGTAAGAGAATACAGGTGAAGCACCTGGTATCGAGTGCATATCACCCACAGACCAATGGCTTGTGTGAACGCTTCAATGGTACCCTCAAACAGATGCTACGCATGCAGGTTAAGACCCAAGGGCGTGACTGGGAGCGGTACTTGCCATTTGCTTACCGAGAGGTGCCGCAGGCCTCGACAGGGTTCTCCCCCTTCGAGCTCCTGTACGGCAGGCGAGTCCGGGGACCCCTTGGGTTGGTAAGAGAATCCTGGGAAGAGGAGCCGAACCCTTCTGAAGTGTCCACAGTGGAGTATGTCATGCGCTTCCATGACAAGATGCAGACCTTGATGCAGTTGGTGCATGACAACATGACGCAGGCTCAGGCTGACCAGAAGCACTGGTACGACCAGAACGCCCGGGAGCAGACCTACCACGTGGGTCAAAACGTGTGGGTGCTGGTCCCCGTAAAGAGAAGGAGATCCAGCTCAACGAAATAGTGAAAAATCCATAATTTATTTCACTCAAAATACAATGAAAGGACAAAACATCAGCATACAGAAAAAATTATAAAAACAAGGTCAACGCGTTTCCGGTGACTAAGCACCCTTAATCATGATACCTGGTACAAGACATGTCTATACTTTTATACTAGTATCCGGTTATCACTCCAGTGTTGCAATTGGTAGAATTGTCTAATCAAGCAAAAATAGGCACACATGGTAATGAAAGCAAGACAAGCTTGATGGAAAGACAAAAACAAATGTTTTGGCTAAACATAAATGCAGAAAAAACAGAAATAACACAAAATACAGGAACTATATAAAAAAACAAAATGACATTACAATAATCATTAAATAAATCCAAGAATATAATTAATTATACGAGAAATATAAACTACAAATTTAGTTACTAGATGTCAGAAAAGCAACTTCATTGTTTGTAAACCCTCAGAATACTAATAGAAGAGCATGAGATCTTTCCTTTTGTTTAAACCATGTGGAATTCTTGTTCCGAGTTTAAAGATCCACCATGATTCCCTGTTTCTCAGGGTCACCTCGATGTCTCCTCCTCTAAATGGTTTATGAATTTTTTCAATCGCATAAATTTTGAGTGACTCAAGGTTAGATTGATGATAATTAATAAAATGTTGTGAAGCTTGTGAAGTATTCCTATTAGCACTAATATTTTCAACATCGTAAATATGTTCACGAATACGTGTTTTTAAAGACCGTATGGTACTCCCCACGTATTTAAGATGGCATGCCATGAATTCCATAATGTATACCACATTTTTGGTATTACAGTTCATGAAAGTCTTGATGGGATAAACATTTTGATTACTGGCATCAGTGAAATTGTAGCATTTGCTCGAAAATTTGCAAGTTTTACAAGCCATCGCACCACATTTGAAAAAGCCTTTTGTGCTGAGCCAATGAGAAGGTTGTGCAGGGTGGGCATGAAGAGAACTCGGAGATAAACTAGAGCCTAAAGAGGGGGCTCTTCTAGACACAATTCTGTAGCCATTACTCAAAATTTGAGCTAGATCAGCATCTTCCTTAAGAATAGTCAAATTATTAGTCAATATTTTCCTGATTGCATTAAATTGATTACTGTACTGGAAGACCACAGTGATTGGATTTTAAGAGAAAAATGTCATCCCAAGAGGGCTGAGAGTGAAGAAAATTCCTAACACTGTGTTTTCCAATACCTTTGTTCAAGAATGGAACACAATTCTATCTGACTGTTCGCTGAAATTGATTGCCCTGATGCAATATGAGGAAATTTCTCTGATCCAACTGCAACAAGATATTGAAACTATGACCAAGGAGGCAAAGGACAAAATGACATCGGCACAATTTGATGAGTTTATCAACACCAGTAACTCTAAAATTTCCAAAGCAGAAGAAACCATCATGGATATGAAGAAACGCAAGCTGGATCGGGACCTTTATGACTATGCCAATGATCAGGTTTATGAGTGGGGGAGGTGGGACAAAATGAATCAACCGCATAAATCTATCTTAAAACCCCACAGAAACCGCACCTACAGAAATCGCATGCGGAGACAGGTCACCTTTAGTTCGTCTGATCTGGACACTTCAACTGGAGTCACAGAAGACTCAGATTTTGAACCTGCACAGAGTGCAAAAAACTCCTATTTCAAGAAAAGCAAACCTCCATTTATCAACAGAAGAAGGTCTATAGAAGAAAAGGAAGGAAACACCGAAGTAAACAGAAATCCTCCGAGATATTATCTCAGACGCCAACGTTAGGACATTTTAATGTTGTTAACATGTCTTCCTTTTCCCTTACAGATGACCAACTAGAACTCTTATCACATGGTCTTAACTTTGTACCAAGTTGCAATTTTGATCTTTTTTCTACAATTTGTGATGTGAACAGATTCATTAGAAATATTGCTCTCAAATTGCATTTCAAGGATGATTCAACAGAGAAAAAAGGTAACATCAACCCCCAAAGTAATGATTTTAGGTCTCTCGATTTTTCAGACCAACTGTCACTCATGTGTCTATCAGATTTACAGGAAGAAAGTTTAGAGCCTAATGTAGATTCATTCATTCCCAAAAATATAATTAAAGTGCCTAATCCTAACTATTATCCTGTTCAGGCACGTAAACCTGCCATGGACAGATTCCAAAATGTGATAGAGTCTCAGTTGAGGAGCCTTTCTGAAAGTGTGCGGAATAAACGCTTGCACAGTAGTAATCTTAAACCTAGGTTACAGAAGGCACTACAGGAACTACAAAATAATGATGACCTTGTCATTAAAAACTCTGACAAGGGTGGGTCAGTTGTTGTAATGGATAAGGCTAATTACATCACCTGGGTCAATGATATGCTTACAGATCTGACTGTGTACAAGCGCCTGTCTACTAACCCCACTGCACTAATACAGAACAGAATTTCCAATCTTATAGATGAAGGGTTCAGTTTGGGTTTTTTTAACAAAAAAGAAAGTGACTATCTCAGGGTAGCTAATCCAGTAACTCCAATTCTGTATGCCTTACCTAAGACCCACAAAAACTTATATCCACCACCCATGAGGCCGATCGTGTCGGGCATTGGGTCTCTGGGTGAGAGGCTGGGAGAGTGGTTAGATCTGCTCCTCCAGCCTCTCGTCCAGAGAACACCTGGGCACCTTAGGGATAGTACTGATGTCCTGAATTTCATGGAGGGGTTTATATGGCAGTCTAATTTCTCTTGGATCACTTCAGATGTCACCTCGTTATATACCTCTATACCACATGAAGTGGCGATATTTGCTCTTAAATTTCACATGCAGAAGTATAGTGATTTTTCCGTAGATTTACAGTCTTATGTCATAGAGGTCACTTCTTTTCTCATGACTACAAGTTTTTTCTGCTTCAACCAAGTATATTTCATGCAAACCAGTGGTGTCTCAATGGGTGCCAAATATTCACCCTCCATTGCTAATCTGGTTATGAGTTGGTGGGAAGAATCTTACATATATAATGATGAGAATCCATTTAAAGACTGTATACGATGGTACGGTAGATACATTGATGACCTGATATTTATCTGGAGTTCTGATGTATCTACCGTACAGGATTTAACAAACTATTTAAATTACAATCCATTCAATCTCAAATTTATTTCACGTCAAGACCACACGTGTATAGAGTTTCTAGATTTAAAATTAAAGGGGATACCTAATACCCCGATTGTTACCTCCACTTTCCGGAAAACCACAGCAGGGAATACAATATTGCGTGCAAATAGTCACCATCCCAAACATACTATCAAAAGTATTCCTATAGGGGAGATGGTAAGAGCTAAACGTAATTGTAGCACACTAGAAGATTACTCCCAAGAGATTGAGGGCATAAAAGGCAGACTTGTGCAGAGAGGCTACAGTGACTGGCATTTAAAAAGAGCAGAAAAAATTGTCGCTCGACGACCTCGTTTTCATAGTAAACAAAACCAAAGTTTATCTCCTCAAAATCCAATCACTGTGGTCTTCCAGTACAGTAATCAATTTAATGCAATCAGGAAAATATTGACTAATAATTTGACTATTCTTAAGGAAGATGCTGATATAGCTCAAATTTTGAGTAATGGCTACAGAATTGTGTCTAGAAGAGCCCCCTCTTTAGGCTCTAGTTTATCTCCGAGTTCTCTTCATGCCCACCCTGCACAACCTTCTCATTGGCTCAGCACAAAAGGCTTTTTCAAATGTGGTGCGATGGCTTGTAAAACTTGCAAATTTTCGAGCAAATGCTACAATTTCACTGATGCCAGTAATCAAAATGTTTATCCCATCAAGACTTTCATGAACTGTAATACCAAAAATGTGGTATACATTATGGAATTCATGGCATGCCATCTTAAATACGTGGGGAGTACCATACGGTCTTTAAAAACACGTATTCGTGAACATATTTACGATGTTGAAAATATTAGTGCTAATAGGAATACTTCACAAGCTTCACAACATTTTATTAATTATCATCAATCTAACCTTGAGTCACTCAAAATTTATGCGATTGAAAAAATTCATAAACCATTTAGAGGAGGAGACATCGAGGTGACCCTGAGAAACAGGGAATCATGGTGGATCTTTAAACTCGGAACAAGAATTCCACATGGTTTAAACAAAAGGAAAGATCTCATGCTCTTCTATTAGTATTCTGAGGGTTTACAAACAATGAAGTTGCTTTTCTGACATCTAGTAACTAAATTTGTAGTTTATATTTCTCGTATAATTAATTATATTCTTGGATTTATTTAATGATTATTGTAATGTCATTTTGTTTTTTTATATAGTTCCTGTATTTTGTGTTATTTCTGTTTTTTCTGCATTTATGTTTAGCCAAAACATTTGTTTTTGTCTTTCCATCAAGCTTGTCTTGCTTTCATTACCATGTGTGCCTATTTTTGCTTGATTAGACAATTCTACCAATTGCAACACTGGAGTGATAACCGGATACTAGTATAAAAGTATAGACATGTCTTGTACCAGGTATCATGATTAAGGGTGCTTAGTCACCGGAAACGCGTTGACCTTGTTTTTATAATTTTTTCTGTATGCTGATGTTTTGTCCTTTCATTGTATTTTGAGTGAAATAAATTATGGATTTTTCACTATTTCGTTGAGCTGGATCTCCTTCTCTTTCCTGTTCGTCCACGCCCTGACACAGCGGTTCCGTGCTCCGAGCTCCTGGGAATGTCGGTATGGTGAGCTGGATTTTGTTTTTCGCTGGTCCCCGTACCAAAGGATAAGCTTCAGGCAGCCTGGGAGGGCCCGTACATCGTCCACCAACAGCTCGACCCGGTCACCTATGTGGTCACGCTTGACCACGCTCGGGGTAGGCGAAAGGCCTTTCACGTCAACATGATAAAGGCTCATCACGAACGTGAACCTTTTGTCCTACTGGTCTGCAGCTTGCCCGAAGAAGGGGAGGAAGACACCCTCCTGGACATGCTGGCCCAAGCCAAGGCCGGTGGGTCCATCGAGGACGTGGAGGTAAGCGCCTCATTAACTGAACCCCAGCGGTTGCAGTTGCAAACCACACTGGAACCCTTCCGGGTCGTATTCTCCAACCGACCTGGGAGGACTGAGTTATCAGTCCACGAGGTGGACACCGGGAATCACCCCCCACTACGGCGAACACCCTATCGAATCTCTGACCAGGTGCAGCAGATTATGCACCAAGAGATGGATGTTACAGCTGGGGGTGATTCGACGGTCAAAGAGTGCGTGGGCCTCACCTGTAGTTCTCGTGCCAAAGAAAGACCGGACCACCCGGTTCTGCGTGGACTACAGGGGGCTCAACGCCATCACAGCCTCTGATGCACACCCAATGCCGCGCATCGAGGAGCTGCTGGATAGGTTAGCTGGCGCAGATTACCTAACAATAATGGATCTGAGTAGAGGATACTGGCAGGTTCCCCTGAGCCTCAAGGCGCAGGAGAAGTCCGCCTTTATCACGCCCTTCGGACTGTACGAGTCCACTCTCATGCCCTTCGGCATGAAGAATACCACTGCCACTATCCAGCGGATGGTCAGCCTCCTGCTTCAGGGACTGGAGAAGTACGCCATGGCGTACTTGGATGACATTGCCATCTTCAGTTCCTCCTGGGATGAACACCTGCAGCATCTCGAGGAAGTGCTCAGGCGAATTCACCAAGCAGGACTGACTATCGAGCCGGGAAAGTGCCAGATGGGCATGAGGGAGGTCCACTGCCTGGGGCACCGGGTAGGCGGAAACACCCTAAAGCCAGAGCCTGAGAAAGTGGGCGTGATCGTGAACTGGCCCACTCCCGTGACCAAGAAACAGGTGATGTCCTTCTTGGGCACTGCAGGGTACTATAGGCGCTTCGTACAGCACTATAGTAGCCTGGCAAAACCTTTGACGGACCTCACCAGGAAGAAGCTACCCCACATTGTCAACTGGACAGAGGGCTGTGAGGTGGCCTTCCAGGCGTTGAAAACCGCACTGTGCAACGCCTCTGTGTTGAAAGCAGTCGACAGCAGTCGACCGTTCTTGGTACACACTGACGCCAGCGAGTTTGGTCTCGGTGCTGTGCTCAGCCAGGTTGACTCGGAGGACCAAGAGCACCCCGTGTTATACCTGAGCCGGAAACTTTTGCCGAGGGAAGTGGCCTACTCCACCATCGAGAAGGAGTGCCTGGCCATAGTCTGGGCCCTGCAGCGCTTGCAGCCCTACTTGTACGGTCGCCCCTTCACTGTGGTGACCGACCACGACCCTCTGCGCTGGCTAAACGCCACGTGTGGAACCAATGGCAGGTTGCTACGCTGGAGCCTTGCCCTTCAGCAGTTTGACTTCACCATTGAACACAAAACAGGCAGGGAGCATGGGAATGCAGATGGACTGTCCTGCCAGGGTGAACCTACTGAGGTGCGCATGGAGGCATACCGAGGGGTTCTGCCTCCGTAGCGCACACCAAAAGGGGGAATGTGTCACGATGTTGTATGAAATATCATACAAGTTTCTTTTGTTAGCCAGGCTGCGGGCTAAAAAAGCCCCCCCTTCCCTTTCACTCAGCCAAGAGATTTCCTTTCCAAGGTATGGGGGGGAAAGAGGATTGTATTGCCTCTAGCTCTGAGAGCAAAGGAATTTACGACCGGCATAGCTGCATAAACAGTTGTACCAGCTTAAACTGGTAGAGAAGTTTCCAGGAATCCATGAAAGTCTTTTGTTCTGTTTTTGTAAGATATTAGGCAAACCAATTAAGATAGGAACAGGAAAATGCATATTCTTAATCTCCCTCGGTGGATCTATCCATCACTCTAAACATGAGCTTCTAACACCATCAGGTAAAAACAGGGATTTCTCTGTAATGACGCATCACACATATGACATATTTGATCTCATTAGAATGCCAATGTTAAGACAAGATGAATGCTGGGTTTGTTATGACCATGACATGTTCTGGAGCGGAGTTATAGAAATTAGACAAATTTAAGGTTGCATTACTAAGTCTGAAGAAAGAGGAGGGCGATCTTAACTCAGCCCTTTCTGTGATGTCACCAAGCTAAGCTATAAGTTTGTTGGCCAGATCCCAGCAGTCAGTCTGCTGCTGGGAGAACATGTGAGTCTGATCTGAAGAGCTGTACCACATGCATTGGGACTTTTGGGAGCTCCGCCCACCAGCATGGTTTTTGCCTGAACTGATATGAACTGAGAACATGTGAGTTGTACGTTTTCTTATTTAATCCCTGTTTATTTTCTAATTATCTTGTACATATTTTCAATTGTCTCATATTGTAACATCTTTTTACAAACACTGCCTTCTTTCGGAGTAAAATATATAAATTACTAGTTTTCGTTCTTCCTGCTCTAAAATGTACCCTAAGTCTTCTGAAGGGAATTACGCTACTGTGTTGGGTTAGCTTCGGACCCGTTTAATCGAAGCTGGTGGCAGCGTACCGTGTGCAGGCCTTTAGGTGGTGTTGTAGCGACTGCGGCGTTGATAATTATTGTTCCTGCCTGAGTGGGAGTTTATCGCATCGCTGCAACGTGCCCAATTGCCAGTACACAGCAGGGAGCCTTTCTGGTCACTAATTACCCCAGGTGCAGTACCTAATCCGACCTGAGAGTAAGGGGGCGCCAGAGAGCTGCAAGTCTTAAGTGGAACTGTAAGCGGGATATACATAAATCCCTGCAGTTCGTGGTATATTGAAGAGCAGTGGGATACCTAAAATAAGCCCCTGCTGTAAACTAAGAGGTCAATAGCCTTGTGTGTTTTTTCATCACATTGTGGAGTGGAGGGATAACGAAGATAAGCCCCCTGCACATGTGATAGCCGTCTGTTGGCCTAAAGTCACCCCGACCCGTGACGTAGGGGTGACAGTCACGGTGTGAATCATGACAGTGTGGTAAAAAAGGGACGAGGCAGCTTTATTCTTTGGGTCAGTACGATTACAGTGATACCACATTTATATTGTTTTAGGTTTTGTTGCTTTTTCACAATAAAGACTTTTATAGAAAAAATTATTGTTTTTGCATCCTTTTATTCTGAGAGCTACAACGTTATTTTTCCGCTGTTGGAGCTGAATGGCAGCTTGCTTTTTGTGGGACAAGATGACTTTCATCACTACCATTTTTATTTTGATTTGACTTTATCGCGTTTTATTCTACTTCCCGTTTGGCTGCATAATGAAAAAGCAAACTTTTTGCTCTGTTTTTTTATGGTGTGCACTGAAGGAGTTAACAAGTCTGACAGTTTTATAGGTCGGCTCGTTTCGGATGCGGCGATACCAAATGTGTACTTTGTGATTTTTTTTTTTATAGCTTTAAAACATCTCTCTCTTCAATTTTCACTTGTCTGATGATCACTGGTCTCACGGGTCTGCCTGCTGGCTGAGTCTAACAAGCCACTGCAGCAGGCAGACCCGGAAGTCATAACGTGAACTCTGGCTGCCGGGACAAGGCGGGAAACACCGTGATGTGATCAGATCTCATCACGGGGGTGTCAGAGAGTTGAGTAAAGGTACCTTCACACTGAGCAACTTTACAACGAGAACGACAACGATCCGTGACGTTGCAGCGTCCTGGATAGCGATCTCGTTGTTTGACACGCAGCAGCGATCAGGATCCTGCTGTGACATCGCTGGTCGTTGCTGAAAGTCTGGAACTTTATTTGGTCGTCAGGTCGGCGTGATTCGTCAAGTTTGACAGCAAAAGCAACGATGCCTGCAATGTTTTTCTATGGAGCTAACAACCAGCGAGAACGAGAAGTACGTCACTGGATCGCTCTGCATCGTTCTGCGTTGCCGGTGTTTGACGTCTCCTAGCGACCTAAACAGCGACGCTGCAGCGATCGGCATCGTTGTCTATATCGCTGCAGCGTCGCTAAATGTGACGGTACCTTAAAGCAGTTGTCTCTCTGCTATCTTCTAAAATCATCTAGAAGATAGCAAAAGGGTTAACATAATTGGGATCTGATCTAATCAGGTCCCAATGATATCCCGTCAGAGCTACCGCTCTGCACAGTAATCGCAGCACATGCAGGACCCTAGGGGTCCTGAGCGCTGCCAGACCACCAACGGTGGGGAAGCGGTTAAGGCTTCAAAATGTTTCATTGCCTCTCTAGGTTAGGGCTTAAACAAGAGATAAATACCTTGTTATTAAGTTCACTCCTTTCTCGATTATGACTCATTTCCAGCTGTTGCTGTAACTGTTCAAGACATGTCTTCCGCTGTTGTTTTAGGCTTTCACATTCAGACAATAAACTCTCTTGCATGCGACTTTTAAGTTCCACTTCACGCTGTAGCGAATATTTTTCTTGCTCCAAGTTCTGAATCCAGAATTTAAAAGCAAAGAAATTAGAATTATGGTCCAACGTAATATCTGGCTCAAACATAATGCGAAGTGTTCCTTTATTTACCTCAATAGCACTGGTCATTTCACAACGTTGCTCCTCTAACTGATTTTGTAAGTCACTTTGACTTTCCAAGAGTTGGAGCCCATATTGTGCGGCCCTGCTCCTCTCCTCTTCCACCTCTTTTAACTGACATCGCAGTTTCAAGATTGCTTCTGATTGGTCCATTGAGAGAGACACCTAATACCAAGGAGAAAAATGCATTACATTATTTATATTATTTCAAAAGTTCAAACTGTATGTAGATTTATCATTATCTTATTTTTCTAAGGGTATGTGCACATGATCAGTAAACGCTGCGGGTTTGACGCTGTGTACTTATGCAGTGTCTAACCCGCAGTGGCCAGATGTTACAGCATAATGGACAAGATATCAGGAAATCCAATGTCCACTAAGCATCCACAGACACAGATCACCTGTCAAGACTGACTTGTGGCGCGTCTTTCAAGATAGCAGCATGTCAATTACTCTTGTGGAGACAGTCTCCGTAAGAGAAATTTCACCATAGAATGTATTGAATCCGAACGGTTCAGTGAACACATGCGGATTCACCCGAGTTCAATAAACAGCAGCGCTTTGGCTTCCGCAGACATGCGCTGCATTTAAAGTACTGCTACTTTTAGATCGTGCGCACCCAGCCTAAGGGCTTACAAACATTTTCTGAGATCAAATGGAGTTTAGAAAAAGCAGTTTTTTGACCTTTCTGCAAAAGCTCTAGCCCAAATCCTTCAGGGGGTGGGGGGTGGGGTTCTGGAAACCGCAGCTGTTGCCTGCAAGCAGCAAAGCGCATGGTCTATGCTGTCTCCCAATGAAGCGCCTCAAAGTTTCATAAGATGAAGAAAAGATTGTACAGAGCTGCAGCATATTTTCCGATCTGCCAGTAGTCTAGGCAGCAATGCCACTTATCAGGTCAATAACAGTCAATGGCATGACCTGAGCGGCCATCAATGGGAATTACGGTAATTCTAAATGCTTCTGTCTGCCATGACCTTTCCATGAGATTACCTGCTAATCTCCAGTTTAAAGCTCTAACTAGCAATCTGTTTTGCAATATGCCAATCACAGTTTCTTGCAATACCAGATAGTAACTGGATCACAATAGTACTAAATTATTAAATTAAAGATGTATACTTTAATTAACATAGTGCAATAAACAAGAAAACGAGCACTCACCATCTGTGCAAAAAGTCTGTCCTTTATTGAGGCTTCATGTTAAAAAAGCAGGATACAGCAGGGAGAACCTGAGGTTCCTATGTCATAGGAACCTCAGGTTCTCCCTGCTGTATCCTGCTGATTGTGCGTCTGACTTTTTTTCTTTAATTAACATAGGATAAGGGGATATCTTTCCCTTCACTGGGGATTCGATCCCTGGGACTTGTGTAGTTGGGTTAGCCATCCTAAACCCCCTCCGCCCCCCCCCCCCACCCCCCCAAGCATGTCCTGGTTTAGAGTATATATATTTGTATGTATCGTTGCCACGTATTGTATATGTATATTTCCTAGTTAAAGTGTAGCATTAATAATGAACTACAAGATGGAGATAGTGAACATAATTTAGGATAGGGACCTAGCAATAGTGTAGATAATTGGGTTATTCCATGTCAAGTGAACCAATGATTTTTACCTCTATATTTTTAATTCTTTTGAGATTTTGCTGTTTGGTAATAGTGTGTCAAAGAATGCAAGATGTGAAGAAAAAAGAAATTCTAGATTTTTTTTAAAATGGATTTTCAAAGTTTGGTGTGAATTTCGGAGTGGCCCGCCTTTACATTTCTCCTCATAACTCAGGCTACAAAAAAAAAAAAAAGAGAGAAACAAAATAAACACCATTCTACTCAGAACTGTATAGGCTTTCACCAGATGGTTGGCAAGCAGTGGGATCAGAGCAGAAGGAATGGAGGACAACGGCCCATCAACATCGGGAACCAGCACCACAGAGTACAAGAACTGGACTTTGGGGAGCCTACAATCAAAGGCTCGTGAAGTAGGAGTCCGTTTTAAAGGACTCTCCAAGGAGCAGCTAATTGAGGCTTTGGAAGGAGTTCGCCTGCAAGATGACGCTGAGGAAGGATCCTCACAGCAAATGGGGGAAAGACTGCAGCCAGAGGTAAATACCCAAAAAAAGTCAGTGGGTTGTGTGGTACGAGGAGGAGTTGGCATTGCTGAGAGAAGAGGCCACCATAGACGATAAGAGGGAGGCCATTCACAGAGCTCAGGAGACGGCATTGCTGGAGAGGCAGATCGCTTTGGAAGCAGCTAGAAGCTCCAGACAGACTGTAACCCCAGCACCCACCATTTGGGATGCATTAAAAGAGGCATAGATGCTCATGAGGAGAACATAATTTTACCTCTATACAAGTCACTAGTTCGACCACACTTAGAATACTGTGCACAGTTCTGGTCTCCGGTGTATAAGAAAAGACATAACTGAACTAGAGCGGGTGCAGAGAAGAGCAACCAAGGTTATTAGAGGACTGGGGGGTCTGCAATACCAAGATAGGTTATTACACTTGGGGCTATTTAGTTTGGAAAAACGAAGACGAAGGGGTGATCTTATTTTAATGTATAAATATATGAGGGGACAGTACAAAGACCTTTCTGATGATCTTTTTAATCATAGACCTGAAACAGGGACAAGGGGGCATCCTCTGCGTTTGGAGGAAAAAAGGTTTAAGCATAATAACAGACGCGGATTCTTTACTGTAAGAGCAGTGAGACTATGGAACTCTCTGCCATATGATGTTGTAATGAGTGATTCATTACTTAAATTTAAGAGGGGACTGGATACCCTTCTGGAAAAGTATAATGTTACAGGGTATATACACTAGATTCCTTGATAGGGCGTTGATCCAGGGAACTAGTCTGATTGCCGTATATAGAGTCGGGAAGGAATTTTATTCCCCAATGTGGAGCTTACTCTTTGCCACATGGGTTTTTTTTGCTTTCCTCTGGATCAACATGTTAGGGCATGTTAGGTTAGGCTATGGGTTGAACTAGATGGACTTATAGTCTTCCTTCAACCTTAATAACTATGTAACTATGTAACTAGAAGATATGTCACAAAAGTATCTGTTAATATTTTACTCATGCGAACGCAAAATTTCAAAACGTATTTCCGTAAAAAAAAGTTTAAATTTAAAAAAAAAAAATTACATGTGCCTGCTGTGCTCCTAGCCACATCTGTACCAAAATACAAGTTAGGATCGTGATGGGATCATATTACAAAAAAAAAAAAAAAACTATTTGGCTATGTGCACACGTCAGGATTCCTTGCAGAAATTTCCTGAACAAAACAGGACATTTTCTGCAAGAAATCCGCATGCGTTTTTTTCTCGCTTTTTTTTTTCCTGAGGATTTTTTGCGTTTTTTTCCAGAGGTTCCCAATGCAATAATAGTGCGAAATCCGTAAAAAAATCTGCAAAATTAATGAACATGCTGCGTTTTAACCGTGGAAAAAAACGCAACATTGCCGAATGCATTATAAAACGATGGGATGCATATGTATGCGTTTAACCCCTTCCCGACCTGTGACAGCGTATGCGTCATGAAAGTCGGTGCCAATCCGACCTGTGACGCATATGCTGTGTCACAGAAAGATCGCGTCCCTGCAGATCGGGTGAAAGGGTTAACTCCCATTTCACCCGATCTGCAGGGACAGGGGGAGTGGTAGTTTAGCCCCACCCCTTTGTGGCTACGATCGCTTTGATTGGTTGTTGAAAGTGAAACCGCCAATCAGAGCGATTTGTAATATTTCACCTTAAAAACTGGTGAAATATTACAATCCAGCCATGTCCGATGCTGCAATATCATCGGCCATGGCTGGAAACACTAATGTGCCCCCACCTCACCCCACCGATCGCCCCCCCAGCCCTCCGATCTGTGGTCCGCTCCCCTCCGTCCTGTGCTCCGCTCCCTCGTCCTCCTGTCCGCTCCCCCCGTGCTCCAATCACACCCCCCGTGCAGCGATCCCCCCCCTTGCTCCGATCCATCCCCCCGCACAGCGATCCCCCACCCCGTGCTCCAATCCACCCCATGTTCCGATCCACCCCCCATGCTCCGATCCACCCCACCCCGTGCTCCGACGCCCCCCCCCCCCCCCCCCGTGCCCTGATCTTCCCCCCCCCCCCCCCCCCTTTACTTACCTAGCTTCCCGGGGTCCGTCCGTCTTCTTTCCTGGGCGCCGCCATCTTCCAAAATGGCGCGCGCGGATGTGCAGTGCGCCCGACGAGTCTGGCAGGCAGATTCGTTCCAGAGTGAATTTTGATCACTGAGATATAACCTATCTCAGTGATCAAAATAAAAAAAAATAGTAAATGACCCCCCCCCCCCCCTTCTCACCCCCATAGGTAGGGACAATAAAAAAATAAAGAATTTTTTTTTTCCACTAAGGTTGGGGTAAGAACTAGGGTTAGGGTTAGGGGTAGGGATAGGGTTAGGGGTAGGGTTAGGGGTAAAGTTAGGGGTAGGGTTAGGGGTAGGGGTAGGGTTAGGGTTAGGGTTCGGGATGTGCACACGTATTCTGGTCCTCTGCGGATTTTTCCGCAGAGGATTTGATAAATCCGCAGTGGTAAACCGCTGTGGATTTACCACGGTTTTTCTGCGCATTTCACTGCGGTTTTACAACTGCGATTTTCTATTGGAGCAGTTGTAAAACCGCTGCGGAATCCGCAGAAAGAAGTGACATGCTGCGGAATGTAAACCGCTGCGTTTCCGTGCAGTTTTTCTGCAGCATGTGTACAGCGATTTTTGTTTCCCATAGGTTTACACTGAACTGTAAACTCATGGGAAACTGCTGTGGATCCGCAGCGTGTGCACATACCTTTAGAATTAGGCTATGTGCACACGGTGCGGATTTGGCTGCGGATCCGCAGCGGATTGGCCGCTGCGGATTCGCAGCAGTGTTCCATCAGGTTTACAGTACCATGTAAACCTATGGAAAACCAAATCCGCTGTGCCCATGGTGCGGAAAATACCGCGCGGAAACGCTGCGTTGTATTTTCCGCAGCATGTCAATTCTTTGTGCGGATTCCGCAGCGTTTTACACCTGTTCCTCAATAGGAATCCACAGGTGAAATCCGCACAAAAAACACTGGCAATCCGCGGTAAATCTGCAAGTAAAAAGCAGTGCCTTTTACCCGTGGATTTTTAAAAAATGAAAAATCTCATACGAATCCGCAACGTGGGCACATAGCCTTAGGGTTAGGGTTGGAATTAGGGTTGTGGTTAGGGTTAGGGGTGTGGTTAGGGGTGTGTTGGGGTTAGGGTTGTGATTAGGGTTACGGCTACAGTTGGGATAAGGGTTAGGGGTGTGTTGGAGTTAGAATTGAGGGGTTTCCACTGTTTAGGCACATCAGGGGGTCTCCAAACGCAACATGGCGCCACCATTGATTCCAGCCAATCTTGTATTCAAAAAGTCAAATGGTGCTCCCTCACTTCCGAGCCCCGACGTGTGCCCAAACAGTGGTTTACCCCCACATATGGGGTACCAGCACACTCAGGACAAACTGCGCAACAATTACTGGGGTCCAATTTCTCCCGTTACCCTTGAGAAAATAAAAAATTGCTTGCTAAAACATTTTTGAGGAAAGAAAAATGATTTTTTATTTTCACGGCTCTGCGTTGTAAACGTCTGTGAAGCACTTGGGGGTTCAAAGTGCTCACCACATATCTAGATAATTTCATTTCGGGGTCTAGTTTCCGAAATGGGGTCACTTGTGGAGGGTTTCTACTGTTTAGTCACATCAGGGGCTCTGCAAACGCAACGTGACGCCCGTAGAGCATTCCATCAAAGTCTGTATTTCAAAACGTCACTACTTCACTTCCGAGCCCCGGCAAGTGCCCAAATAGTAGTTTACCCCCACATACGGGGAATCAGCGTACTCAGGAGAAACTGGACAACAACTTTTGGGGTCAAATTTCTCCTGTTACCATTGGCAAAATAGGAAATTCCAGGCTAAAAAATCATTTTTGAGAAAAGAAAAATTATTTTTTATTTTCATGGCTCTGCATTATAAACTTCTGTGAAGCACCTGGGGGTTTAAAGTGCTCAGTATGCATCTAGATAAGTTCCTTTGGGGGGTCTAGTTTCCAAAATGGGGTCACTTGTGGGGGGTTTCTACTGTTTAGGCACACCAGGGGCTCTGCAAACGCAACGTGACGTCCGCAGACCACTCCATCAAAGTCTGCATTTCAAAAGTCACTACTTCCCTTCTGAGCCCCGACGTGTGCCCAAACAGTGGTTTACCCCCACACATGGGGTATCAGCGTACTCAGGAGAAACTGGACAACAACTTTTGGGGTCCAATTTCTCCTGTAACCCTTGGAAAAATAAAAAATACTGGGCTAAAAAATTATTTTTGAGGAAAGAAAACGTATTATTTTCACGGCTCTGCATTATAAACTTCTGTGAAGCACCTGGGGGTTTAAAGTGCTCAGTATGCATCTAGATAAGTTCCTTTGGGGGTCTAGTTTCCAAAATGGGGTCACTTGTGGGGGAGCTCCAATGCATAGGCACACAGTGGCTCTCCAAACGAGACATGGTGTCCGCTAACAATTGGAGCTAATTTTCCATTCAAAAAGTCAAAAGGCGCGCCTTCCCTTCCGAGCCCTGCCGTGTGCCCAAACAGTGGTTTACCCCCACATATGAGGTATCGGCGTACTCGGGAGAAATTGCTGAACAAATTTTAGGATCCATTTTATCCTATTGCCCATGTGAAAATGAAAAAATTGAGGCGAAAAGAAATTTTTTGTGAAAAAAAAGTACTTTTTCATTTTTACGGATCAATTTGTGAAGCACCTGGGGGTTTAAAGGGCTCAGTATACATCTAGATAAGTTCCTTTGGGGGTCTAGTTTCCAAAATGGGGTCACTTGTGGGGGAGCTCCAGTTTTTAGGCACACGGGGGCTCTCCAAATGTGACATGGTGTCTGCTAAAAAGTGCAGCCAATTTTTCATTCAAAAAGTCAAATGGCGCTCCTTCCCTTCCAAGCCCTGCCGTGCGCCCAAACAGTGGTTTACCCCCACATATGAGGTATCAGCGTACTCAGGGCAAATTGGACAACAACGTTCCTTTTACCATTGGGAAAATAAAAAAATTCTTGCTGAAAAATCATTTTTGTGACTAAAAAGTTAAATGTTCATTTTTTCCTTCCATGTTGCTTCTGCTGCTGTGAAGCACCTGAAGGGTTATTAAACTTCTTCAATGTGGTTTTGTGCACCTTGAGGGGTGCAGTTTTTAGAATGGTGTCACTTTTGGGTATTTTCAGCCATATAGACCCCTCAAACTGACTTCAAATGTGAGGTGGTCCCTAAAAAAAATGGTTTTGTAAATTTCGTTGTAAAAATGAGAAATCGCTGGTCAAATTTTAACTTCCTAGCAAAAAAAAATTTTGTTTAAAAAATTGTGCTGATGTAAAGTAGATGTGTGGGAAATGTTATTTATTAACTATTTTGTGTCACATAACTCTCTGGTTTAACAGAATAAAAATTCAAAATGTGAAAATTGCGAAATTTTCAAAATTTTTGCCAAATTTCCGTTTTTATCACAAATAAACGCAGAATTTATTGACCTAAATTTACCACTAACATGAAGCTCAATATGTCACGAAAATACAATCTCAGAACCGCTAGGATCCATTGAAGCGTTCCTGAGTTATTACCTCATAAAGGGACACTGGTCAGAATTGCAAAAAACGGCAAGGTCTTTAAGGTCAAAATAGGCTGGGTCATGAAGGGGTTAAGCGCTTTTATAGCAGGAAAAAAAATGCAAAAAAAAATCGCTAACATGTGCACACAGCCTTACAGTGTCAATTTGAAAATCTTGAAATCAGATCTGTTCAGCCTGTGGTCTAAAATTATGGGGTCTATATGTACCAAATAATCCATGATTTTTAGATATTACTGTATTTTATTATGTTACAGCTTAGAAGCAGGAGAGGACAGAGGAGAAAGCTTTGTTAGGGCTCAACCTGAGAATGAACAGGGGTAGACAGTGAATGCAGAGCAGATGACAGGCCAGCAGCTTGAGCCTCCAGAGGCCACGTTCACACCAAATCTTATCACCCAGGCAATTTTTCAAATGGAGTGAGAAAAATATTCTCAACATCCAGTTCATGTATTGTACAAACCAGAACTACGAAGAGAGTTTGTTAAAACATTGGTTACAGGATACAGAACCAATCAAAAGGTCTCAGCAATACCACAACTTCATTCCATGTAGTGAAACCGAAATAAAACCAAGGACTTTTTCCATTCAGCAAAGACAGTGAAGTCCATGAAGCGGTAGAAGGAGGCACAAGATTGGCAATTGATGGCATTACTGGTTATGTGACCTGTGAATATGATTGGCGCTGGTGGCTGTCTACTGTAAGTCTCTAAAGATTGTGAAAATGAAGAAGTAGAATTGACTTTTTTTTTGCATCCTTCTGGTCCAGCGCAATCCTTTGTGTATCCAAGAAAACCAGACATATTAAAAGTTAGCAAAAATCAGATAACTCAGATGGAGCTGACCACCATGACAGGCCGTCAATACTCTGACACAAAAGGAAATGGCCAAGATTACATTTCACCCACTAGAAGGGACAAATTGATGACAAGAGGCCAGTTTAAAAACGTACTATTAATTGTTTCATTAGTTCATATTTTATAGAACGAGGATTTAACTACTGGACTGTTCTCCTTAAACACTTCATAAATGACTTGTTTAGTGATATAATAGAAAAATGATAATTACTTACGGGTAATTTGATTTTCCAGATCCATGACAGCACCGGTACATGAGAGATGGTCCCGCCCCCAAGAACAGGAAACCTGCAGAGGAGATAAAAGATGGGGGCGGCACCTCTCTCCTTAGTTTGTTTACAGAGAATGTAAGGTAACCGCTTTGTTAGTCTTAGGCCTATATTAATATCTTAAGACTATTTATTGTTATATTACGTGGTGTATATATATATATATATATTTTTTTTGTGAATCACACAACCATCACCAAGATAGGGTGGGAATTAGAGCGGTGCTGTCATGGATCTGGAAAATCAAATTACCCGTAAGTAATTATCATTTTTTCCCTTCCCCATGACAGCACCGGTACATGAGAGGAAGAAATAGAAAGGACCTCTAGGGTGGGATAACGGCAGATAGCACTTTTCTCCCGAAGGCGAGATTTGATAGCCCCAGATTTAATCTATAATGGCGGAAGAAAGTAGAAGGTGAAGACCATACTGCTGCATTACAAATTTGCTCTATAGACGCATTTGCCCTTTCTGCCCAAGATGTGGAAATAGCCCTAGTAGAGTGGGCCGTAACACCAGGTGGAGGGACCTGCCCCGAAGAGGAATAGGAAAGTGATATAGCCATACGGAGCAACCGTGCAATGGTTAATTTTGTGACCTTTTTTCCCCTGTTTGCCCCCTGGAAGGAGACAAAAAGGGCTGAAGACTGTCGCCATTGATTTGTTACTTCTATATATTGAAGTAGGCAACACCTGACGTCCAAGCAATGGAAGGTTTCTTCTCCCTGGGATTTCGGGTTAGCACAAAATGAGGGCAAAACTATCTCCTGGTCCCTGTGGAATTTTGAGTTGACCTTTGGCAAAAAGGCCGGATCAGATTTTATGATTACCATATCCTCCAAAATTGTAGTGTAAGGAGGGTCTATAGATATAGCCTGGAGCTCACTAATGCGTCTGGCTGAGGTAAGGGCAATCAGGAGAACAGTTTTTAAAGTTAGCGCTTTTACTGATATGGAGGAAAGAGGCTCGAATGGAGAGGTGGTTAAAGCATTTAAAACTAAATTTAGATCCCAGGGAGCGACCTTTGGATGAGGTTTGAATGGTCTGGCTGTAAAGGAGGTCCGAATGAACCTACACACCCAGGGGTGATCAGCCAATTTTTGGTCAAATAAAGCGCCAAGCGCCGAGACTTGCACTTTTAGGGTACTGGTAGATAATCCTCTCTCCAGACCCTTTTGGAGAAATTCTAGGATTTCTGATATTGGAACTTTCTGAACGGTATTTGTTATACTTCGGCCTGAAAATTCTAAAAAATTTTCCCCATACTTTTTGATATTTATCCGCTGTGATCTTCTTTCTGCTGGACATCAGAGTGGTAACTAACGGGTCCAAGAATCCCTTCGCTAACAGCAGTCCCCTCTCAAGTTCCAAGCAGTGAGGTGTAGACTGTGTACTTGAGGATGTGTTACTGGACCCTGGTGTAGCAGGTCTGGAACATCTGG
The DNA here is from genome assembly GCF_032444005.1 of Ranitomeya imitator. Taxonomy (NCBI): domain Eukaryota; kingdom Metazoa; phylum Chordata; class Amphibia; order Anura; family Dendrobatidae; genus Ranitomeya; species Ranitomeya imitator. Next base: position 115,152,670 of record NC_091285.1, on the reverse strand, counting down.
AAGGATCCATGGGTCCGAGATGGACATATGTCTGAGCCAAGTGAACCAAGCTCTCTTTGGCCAGAAGGGTGCGATCAAGATTATGCGTGCTTTCTCTTCTCGGATCTTCTTCAGGACTGTAGGGATTAATGGAATTGGGGGGGGGGGGGGGGAACGCGTAGGCTAGTTGGAACCTCCATTGGTGTAGTAACGCATCTGCCCCCTCCGGGTTCTCTTTCGGGATCAGAGAGTAGAATCTTTCTACCTTTCGGTTTTGCTTTGTGGAAAAAAAGATCCACTTGAGGAAGCCCCCAGATGGCACATTTTTCTCAAAAAAATTTTTTGATTTAGAGGCCACTCGCCCTGGTGCAGCACGTGACGACTCAAAGTCTGCAACAAGGTTGTCCGACCCCTTTAAGTGTGTACTTGTAAGGGATAAAAGATGGTTTTCGGCCCAACAAAATAGCCTTCTTGCTTCTTCCATTAGGGGACTCGATCTTGTTCCTCCCTGTCGGTTTATGTGCTGTTGTCGGATAATACTACCAGATGTTTTCCCTTGATTTCCTCTTCCGTTTGAAGAATCGCTTGCCTTACCGCTGTTAATTCCTTCAGGTTTGAGGAGGCCAATTGCATTTGTGGATCCCATAGACCCTGTAGGACCTGACCTGATAGGTGTGCACCCCAACCTAACGGGCTCGCATCCGTAGTCAGTACCACCGGGTTTTTGATTGACCATGGGACCCCTTTTTTTAATTTTTCGGAATTTAGCCACCAGTTTAGAGAGAGTCCAGCACATGTTGTGGCAATACGATTTTCCGATTTAAGTTGTAGGGTGTTTTTGTTTGTTCTGACAGAATCTGCCACTGTAGGTCCCTTGAATACAGTTGTGCCCATTGGACCGCCGAAATTGTTGCTGTCAGCATACCTAAGAGGGACATGGCTTCCCTTATCGAGACAGATTGGGCCGCTTGCATTTGTCTTATTCGCTGTTTTATGGTTTCGATCTTTCTGTCTGGAAGAACACAGTCTTGTCTGACTGAATTTAATTGAATCCCCAGAAACTCCAGCATCTGGACCGGAACCATTCTTGACTTCTTTAAGTTTATTATCCACCCCAGCGTGGTCAGTAACTCTCGCACCCTCGCAACTGCCTTCGTACAATCTTCTTGACTGTCCGCTATAAGGAGGAAATCGTCCAAATAGGGCACTAGTAGAATATTTTCTCTCCTCACGAAGGATGCTATTTCTGAAATTATCTTCGTAAAGATACGAGGAGCCACTGATACCCCGAAGGGGAGACATTGGTATTGTAGATGGGTGAAGACCTGACCCAGCTGCACTACCAACCTTAGATATTATTGATGCTTGATGCTGATTGGTACATGGTAGTAGGCATCTGTAAGGTCTATGACTGCCATGTAGCATCCTGGATACAGCAGTTTTACTGCCGTTTTCAGAGTCTCAATCTTGAATTTTTCTACTCGGATGAACTTGTTTAGCTCTTTTAAGTTGAAGATTGTTCTCAACGACCCATCCGGTTTTGGTGTGAGGAATAGGGTGCTGTAAAACCCCTTCCCTACTTCTTGTGGAGGTACTCTTACCAGGACTTTTTTGTCTAGGAGAAGATGAATTTCTTTTTCTAGTACGATCTAGTTCTTTTTGGCCACACGAGTAACTTTTATTCGGTGAGGAGGTAGGGAGACAAAGTTTAATCGTAGGCCGTCGGATAACAGGTTTATTATCCATTGAGATGGCTGTAAGCTTACCCACTGATGGACAAAAAACCGTAGCCTTCCTCCCACCTGGAATATGGCGTCATTGTTTAGGGTCTGGTTTTGGCGGCTTACTGAATAGGAACCCTCTCTCTTTCCTGTCTCCCCAGGCTTTCCCTTGCGTGGCTCTATCTGATGGGCGACCCCGGCCTGCTTTACCTGATCCCCGAAAGGACCGACGATTGTCATACCAACAGGGTTTAAAGAAGGGAGGTGGAGGGAAATGTTTTTTCTTATCCGCCGCTTTCTCTAGAATTTCATCTAACGCCTTCCCGAATAAATTTTGCCCCTCACAAGGTACGGCACAGAGCTTCACTTTTGACTGGAAGTCAGCATTCCAGTTTTTTAACCAGAACACTCTCCTGCCTGAATTAGCGAGGGCACTTGCCCGGGCAGAAAATCGAACTGAATCAATGGCAGAATCTGCCAGGAACCCCGCTGCATTTTGTAGTGAAGGGATGACCTCTAGAAGTCTGTCTCTTGGACATTTGTCCGTTATCTGGTCGCTTAATTCATCTAGCCATCTAACCATGGCACGGGCAGTGCAGGTAGCCGCTACCCCTGGTTTGAACGCCCAAGTTGAAGCTTCCCAGGCTGATTTTAGAAAGGCATCTGCCTTTTTATCTAGGGGGTCTTTTAGGGTCTTTTATCTTCAAAAGGAAGCGCTATGCCCCTGGAGGTACTCGCAATAGCTGCGTCCAGCTTAGGTGCTTTTTCCGATTTCTCACAAATTTCCTCATCAAAGGAATATTTGCGTTTAAGGGCCTGGGGAACCGAAATCTTTTTGTTCGTTTTTTTTCCATTCCTTCTTTACAAGTTTTAATATATTATCATGGAAAGGAAAAACTCTCCAATTCTTCCCTTCCAAATTACTTAACATGGAGTCCTGGACCGTTTGTTTTTCCTTTGGTGTCTCCACCCCCAAGGTGGATCTAACCAGCTTCAATAATTTCCCCACATCTTCTGATAACACATATGGCCGACCACACTCTTCATCCGAAAAGTCCAGGTCCGAGTCCTCCTCGGGCGGAAGCTCTCCTGGTTCACCCTCAGATTCTATATCAGATGTTTGGGCAGGGGTAGAAGGCGGATTTACGGAGCTCTGCAACCCATGCTGTCTTAATTGCTCCTTTACAGTGCTTTGCACTTCGTCTCTAACGATAGCCTTTATATTCTGAAGAAATGATGACTCTTCAGTTACGGTTTTTTCTATACATGAGCGGCATATTCGCTTCTCATATGTCTTGGGAACGCTTTTATCACAAAGTGCACACACGTTATTCTTTTGCTTCGAGGTAACTTTCTTTCCCTGCATACATATACAGAAAACACAGTGTTACTGACATGGTTTGCCTTACAAAGGCACTCACCCACCGGACCCTCAGTACCACGACAGGCTGTGGGTTTTCTGCTGGGATCGCTGATTCCACAGGATCTGCCATCTTGCAGGAGGCTGTTACCGGCTTCTGCTTGCCGCCTTGCAGTTTAAATATTGGTGGGCAGGAAGCGGTGTGTGCGTCCCTGAACTTCCTTCCCCCTGGGGAGTGTCAGCACACCTCTTCTCCGGCGTGTGGAGTCACTTCCGGTTCACAAACCGGAAGTTCTCCCATTCACTAGGCGCCAGCATCGTGATGGGAACGCCTCTTGCCGCTTTAGTCTCCTTCCCCGGCCCAGCCTCCGGCCAGGAGCGGACACCGGGGAGTCCGCAGTAGGGAAGGACGCCCTCGCAGCTCCAGGTATGGGGGCGACGCGCGCACGCCGCCGCTCCCACCGCGGACCTCGGTTCGTGACCGGACAGCAAAGGGAGATCCCCTCCCCATGCAGCACCGCAGGTTCCCCGCAAGAACAGGAAACCAAATTGAGGAGAGAGGTGCCGCCCCCATCTTTTATCTCCTCTGCAGGTTTCCTGTTCTTGGGGGCGGGACCATCTCTCATGTGTCGGTGCTGTCATGGGGAAAGGAAAAAAAAATTGTTAAATTTATAAATAGGTGGTAAAAATATTGGTTCTTTTTATCTTGTTTTTAACATATATAATTAGGATGAGACTATTTAGAAAATCACATTTGAGGATATTATCACCTTTTTTCTTTGGGTTTGTCTTAGGCATTCAGGTTGAAAATGCTGAGCAAGTTGTGTTATGATGATTAAGGCTACTTTCACACTTGCGTCGGTACGGGCCCGTCGTACGGTCTGAAAGAAATGCACAACGGGAGCAGCAGGTGCAGTTTTTCAACCCATCCGCTGACCCATTGTAATGTCCGGGGAGTAGGGGGCGGAGTTTCGGCCGCTCATGCGACGCACAAAAAATGTTACATGTAACTTTTTTTTGTTCCGAGGGTCCGCCAAAACACGACGCATCCGTCGCACGACGGATGCGACGTGTGGCCATACGTCGCTAATGCAAGTCTATGGAGAAAAAGACGCATCCTACGGGCATATTTGCAGGATGCGTTTTTTCTCCAAAACGACGCATTGCGACGAACGCCAAACAACGCTAGTGTGAAAGTAGCCTAAAATGTATCTATTCTGGCACTTTGGTATTTGTTTTTCGTGTTTCTTTATTGTTGCATATAAAATGTTGAGTTCAATAAGTTGTAATTTGAAAAGAAAAAGAAGAAACTCACACAAACATAAAATCAAATGATTCAAGGCTTAAAAAAAAAATATAGCCAAACAAAAAACAAGTGTGGGATTTCACCTTTTTTTTGCAATTTCACCACAATTGGAATTTTTTTTTCCCCGTTTTCTAGTACACGACATGGTAAAACCAATGATATCGTTCAAAAGTACAACTCGTCCCGCAAAAAATACCGTATATACTCGAGTATAAGCCGAGAATTTCAGCCCATGTTTTTAGGCTGAAATTGCCCCTCTCGGCTTATACTCGAGTCATACCCAGGGGTCGGCAGGGGAGGGGGAGCAGCAGCTGTCTAATTATACTCACCTGCTGCTGGCGCGGTCCCTGGACGTCCCTGGTTCTCCGGGTGCCGGCAACTTCTTCCTGTAGTGAGCGGTCACATGGTACCACTCATTACAGTAATGAATATGGACCCGACTCCACTCCTATAGGGGTGGAGCTGCATATTAGTTACTGTAATCAGCGGTACCATGTGACCGCTCACTATAGGAAGAAGCTGCCGGCGCCAGAGAACCAGGGACTGCACAGCTCCAGGAGCAGGTGAGTATGATGCAGTGCGCGATATTCACCTGCTCCCCGTTCCACCGACGGCCGCCGCTGCGTCTTCCCCATCCTCTGCAGTGACGTTCAGGTCAAAGGGTGCGGTGACGCGATTAGTGTGCACACCGCCCTCTGCCTGAACGTCAGTGCAGAAGACAGTGGCGGCCGTCGGTGGAACGTGGACCGGTGAATACAGCAAGTGCCGGGGGCCTGAGAGGTTAGTATGTCATTTTTTTATTTTTTTTTTTTTAATCGCAGCAACAGCATATAGGGGAAATGTCTGTATGGAGCATCTTATGGGACCATGTGCAGCATTATATGGGGGCAAATGTCTGTATGGGGCCATGTGCAGCATTATATGGGGCCAATATCTGTATGGGGCCATGTGCAGCATTATATGGGGCAAAATATCTGTATGAAGCATCTTATGGGGCCATAATGCATCATCATATCGGGCAAATATCTATGGAGCATCTTATGGCGTCATAATCAGCATTTGTGGAGCATTGTGCGGGGCAAATGTGTCTATGGAGCATCTTATAGGGCCATTATTGACCTTTGTGCAGCATTATATGGTGCATATTTTAATATGGAGCATCTTATGTGGCCCATCATGAACTGTATGGAGCATTATATTGGGCGTATTTTGTATGGAGCATCTTATGGGGCCATCATGAACTGTATGGAGCATTATATGGGGCTTCTGATTCAATATGGATATTCAAAAACACTTAACCCCTTCATGACCCATCCTATTTTGACCTTAATGACCTGGCCGTTTTTTGCAATTCTGACCAGTGTCCCTTTATGAGGTAATAACTCAGGAACGCTTCAACGGATCCTAGCGGTTCTGAGACTGTTTTTTCGTGACATATTGGGCTTCATGTTAGTGGTAAATTTAGGTCAATAAATTCTGCGTTTATTTGTGATAAAAAAAACGGATATTTGGCGAAAATTTTTGAAAATTTCGCAATTTTCACATTTTGAATTTTTATTCTGTTAAACCAGAGAGTTATGTGACCCAAAATAGTTAATAAATAACATTTCCCACATGTATGCTTTACATAAGCACAATTTTGGAAACAAAATTTTTTTTTGCTAGGAAGTTATAAGGGTTAAAATTTGACCAGCGATTTCTCATTTTTACAACGAAATTTACAAAACCTTTTTTTTTTTTAGGGACCACCTCACATTTGAAGTCAGTTTGAGGGGTCTATATGGCTGAAAATAGTGCTCAAGGTGCTCAAAACCACATTCAAGAAGTTTAATAACCCTTCAGGTGCTTCACAGCAGCAGAAGCAACATGGAAGGAAAAAATGAACATTTAACTTTTTAGTCACAAAAATGATCTTTTAGCAACAATTTTTTTATTTTCCCAAGGGTAAAAGGAGAAACTGAACCACGAAAGTTGTTGTCCAATTTGTCCTGAGTACGCTGATACCTCATATGTGGGGGTAAACCACTGTTTGGGCGCACGGCAGGGCTTGGAAGGGAAGGAGCGCCATTTGACTTTTTGAATGAAAAATTGGCTCCACTCTTTACCGGACACCATGTCACGTTTGGAGAGCCCCCGTGTGCCTAAAAATTGAAGCTTCCCCACAAGTGACCCCATTTTGGAAACTAGACGCCCCAAGGAACTTATCTAGATGCATAGTGAGCACTTTAAACCCCCAGGTGATTCACAAATTGATCCGTAAAAATTAAAAAGTACTTTTTTTTTTTCCCCACAAAAAAAAAAAAAATGTTTTCGCCTCAATTTTTCCATTTTCACATGGGCAGCAGGATAAAATGGATCCTAAAATTTGTTGGGCAATTTCTCCTGAGTACACCGATACATGTGGGGGTAAACCACTGTTTGGGCACATGGTAAGGCTCGGAAGGGAAGGAGCGCCATTTGACTTTTTGAATGAAAAATTATCTCCATCGTTAGCGGACACCATGTCACGTTTGGAGAGCCCCTGGTGTGCCTAAACATTGGAGCTCCCCCACAAGTGACCCCATTTTCGAAACTAGACCCCCCCAAGGAACTTATCTAGATGCATATTGAGCACTTTAAACCCCCAGGTGCTTCACAGAAGTTTATAACGCAGAGCCATGAAAATAAAAAATAATTTTTCTTTCCTCAAAAATGATTTTTTAGCCTGGAATTTCCTATTTTGCCAAGGGTAATAGGAGAAATTGGACCACAAATGATGCTGTCCAGTTTGTCCTGAGTACGCTGATACCCCATATGTGGGGGTAAACCACTGTTTGGGCGCACAGCAGGGCTCGGAAGGGAAGGCACGCCATTTGGCTTTTTAAAGAAAATTAGCTCCAATCATTAGCTGACACCATGTCACGTTTGGAGAGCCCCTGTGTGCCTAAACATTGGAGATCCCCCATAAATGACCCCATTTTGGAAACTAGACCCCCAAAGGAACTAATCTAGATGTGTGGTGAGCACTTTGAACTCCCAACTCCTTCACAGAAGTTTATAACGCAGAGCCGTGAAAATAAATACGTTTTCTTTCCTCAAAAATAATTTTTTAGCCCAGAATTTTTTATTTTCCCAAGGGTTACAGGAGAAATTGGACCCCAAAAGTTGATGTCCAGTTTCTCCTGAGTACGCCGATACCCCATGTGTGGGGGTAAACCACTGTTTGGGCACACGTCGGGGCTCAGAAGGGAAGTAGTGACTTTTGAAATGCAGACTTTGATGGAATGGTCTGCAGGCGTCACGTTGCGTTTGCAGAGCCCCTGGTGTGCTAAACAGTAGAAACTCCCCACAAGTGACCACATTTTGGAAACTAGACCCCCCAAGGAACTTATCTAGATATGTGGTGAGCACTTTGAACCCCCACGTGCTTCACAGACGTTTACAACGCAGAGCTGTGAAAATAAAAAATCATTTTTCTTTCTTCAAAAATGATGTTTCAGTAAGCAATTTTTTTTATTTTCACAAGGGTAACAGGAGAAATTGGACCCCAATAGTTTTTGCCGAGTTTGTCCTGAGTACACTGATACCCCACATGTGGGGGTAAACCACTGTTTGGGCACACGTCGGGGCTCGGAAGTGAGGGAGCACCATTTGACTTTTTGAATACAAGATTGGCTGGAATCAATGGTGGCGCCATGTTGCGTTTGGAGACCCCTGATGTGCCTAAACAGTGGAAACCCCTCAATTCTACCTCCAACACTAACCCCAACACACCCCTAACCCTAATCCCAGTTGTAGCCATAACCCTAATCACAACCCTAACCACAACCCTAATTCCAACCCTAACCCTAAATGTGCCCACGTTGCGGATTCGTGTGAGATTTTTCAGCACCATTTTTGAAAAATCCGTGGGTAAAAGGCACTGCGTTTTACCTGCGGATTTACCGCGGATTTCCAATGTTTTTTGTGCGGATTTCACCTGCGGATTCCTATTGAGGAACAGGTGTAAAACGCTGCGGAATCCGCACAAAGAATTGACATGCTGCGGAAAATACAACGCAGCGTTTCTGCGCGGTATTTTCCGCACCATGGGCACAGCGGATTTGGTTTTCCATAGGTTTACATGGTACTGTAAACTTGATGGAACACTGCTGCGAATCCGCAGCGGCTAATCCGCTGCGGATCCACAGCCAAATCCGCACCGTGTGCACATAGCCTAATTCTAAAAGGTATGTGCACACGCTGCGGAAAACGCTGCGGATCCGCAGCAGTTTCCCATGAGTTTACAGTTCAATGTAAACCTATGGGAAACAAAAATCGCTGTACACATGCTGCAGAAAAACTGCACGGAAACGCAGCGGTTTACATTCCGCAGCAGGTCACTTCTTTCTGCGGATTCCGCAGTGGTTTTATAACTGCTCCAATAGAAAATCGCAGTTGTAAAACCGTGGAAGATGGCGGCGCCCATGGAGAAGACGGACGGACCCCGGGAGGATCGGAAGTATGAGTATGGCGGTGGGGGGGCAGACCAGTGTTTCCAGCCATGGTCGATGATATTGCAGCATCGGCCATGGCTGGATTGTAATATTTCACCAGTTTTAATAGGTGAAATATTACAAATCGCTCTGATTTGCAGTTTAACTTTCAACAGCCAATCAGAGCGATTGTAGCCACGGGGGGGGGGTGTGGGGAACATACGTCTTATCCATGGTTTTTTTTTTTTTTCTATGTTGTGCATAAATATGTGATTCTTCAGAATTTGCTTTAGTCTTTGCCTGATGAAGAGAGGTATGTTGTCTCGAAAGCTTGCAATTTATTACCATCTTTTCAGTTAGCCATTAAAAGGTATCAACCACTGAGGACTCAATTCTAAATATTTTTCTAACTTTTAATTTGTAATTAACTAACATAACTGAGATATAACCTCTCTCAGTGATCAAAAAAAAAAAAAAAATAGTAAATGACCCCCCCCCCCCCTTTGTCACCCCCATAGGTAGGGACAATAAAAAAATTAAGATTTTTTTTTTTTCGCTAAGGTTAGAATAGGGTTAGGTGTAGAGTTAGGGGTAGGGTATTTTCAGCCATTTTAACCCTAAAAAACTTCCTAGAAAACACACGGACTCTGCATAGAAAACTGCATAAAAAAACGCAACAAAAAACGCACCAAAAAAAAAAAAAAAGGACCTGCGTTTTCTGCCAAGAGCTGCGGTTTTTAGTCCTGAAAAAAAAGGAGGGAAATCAGGAACGTGTGAACATAGCCTAAATATTTCTTTCATGTGAACCTTATAAGAGGAAGAAGTGCACTCCCAAAGTAAAGAGGGAGGGAATCTAAGGGTGCTGTCATGGGCTCTGAAAAATTCCGTTAATGGTAAATAACTAAGACTCGTCCATGACAGCACCACCGAGAGAATTACAGAGAGTAATAACTATTTAGGGAGGGACTACAGCTTGCAGCACCCTTACACCGAAGGAAAGGTCTGAGGAAGCACCCAGGTTTAACCTATAATGATTAAAAATGGTGCTCGGAGAAGACCAGGTGGCAGCCTTACATATTTGGTCAATGGAGACTTCTGACCTCTCCACCCACGAAGTTGCCATGGATCGGGTGGAATGCACCCTCCGCTTTCCAGGTGCTGGCATGCCACTTGACATGTTTGCCAGCAAAACAGCTTCCCTGATCCATCTAGCCAATGTGCTTTTTGACACCCTAAAGCTTTTCCTAGTTCTCTAAAAGGAGACAAAGAAGGCATTGTCTCGCTTCCAGGAATTTGTAACTGATAAGTATTTTAAAAGACACCTTCTAACTTCTAAAGTATGGAACTTCATCTCTTTCTGGTTGGTTGGGTGGGGAAGAAAGTTCTTCCATCCTATCTCCTGCGTCCTATGAAAACTGGAAGCTACTTTAGGCAAGTATGCTGGGTCAGGCCTGAGTATCACTATTGTCCTGGAACTGTGTGTACGGAGGGAGCCTAGATAGTGCTTGGATATCACTTACTTGACGTGCTGACGTCAGTGCCACCAAGAAAGCTACTTTAAAAGGAGAGTATTTTAATATATGCCGATGAAATGGGCTCAAATGGGGCTTCAATCATGGCCGAGAGAACTATGTTTAAATCCCATGGCATAAATCTATCCCTAACCATTGGCCTGGACCTACCTGCTGCTTCAATAAATCTACTAACCCAGTAGTTACCGGCGATGTCATAGTTAAAAAGGGCCCCCAAGGCTGATACCTGGACCTTTAGGGTACTGGTGGAGAGGCCTATATCTAAAACCTTCTGAAGGAACTAAGATCTGGGCTATCTGGATCTCTTTCCCAGCGTCTACTCATGAGTTCTGCAAAAAAAAAATTTCCAGGTCCTGGCATAGATCCTGGTCGTAATTTCTTTTCTACTCTTAAGAAGGGTATTTATCAGGCCTGGAGAAAAACCCTTGTTTTTTAGTAACGTTCAAAATCCAGGCAGTCAGATGAAGGCCAGCCACCTGAGGATGGTATACTGGGCCCTGGGAAAGGAGATCTGGAAATTCTGGTAGTACCCAAGGGTCGGATACAGACATGGTCCTGAGGCATGAAAACCATGTCCTCAGGGGCCAAAAGGGAGCGATTACTATTACCCTTGCTTTGTCCTTCCTGATTTTCCTCACCACTAGAGGAAGTAGAGCTAAGGGAGGGAAGGCATAGGCTACACTGAAATCCCATTTTATGAGGAAGGCATCCACTGCTAGCGGGTTTTCCTTGGGATTTAATGAACAGAACTGTTTCACCTTCCTGTTTTTTTCTGGTGGCGAAGAGGTCCACGACCGGCTGACCCCACTTCCGCACAAATAGGTTGAAAATGGCAGGTTTTAGAGACTATTCACCTTGCTTCAACAGGTTGCAGCATAAAAAGTCTGCTGTGGTATTGTCTCTCCCTCTTACGTGCAGAGCTGTTAAAGATAGGAAATGTTGCTCTGCAAGTTGGAACCGGCGTTCTGTTACTTCCATCAGATGTCGGGAACGAATTCCACCCTGGTGGTTGATATAAGCCACTGTGACCTGATTGTCAGAAAGAACTCGCACATGATGACCCTGCAGATATACAAGAAGTTTTTTAGACTGCCCGCTCTACTGCCGTTAATTCCTTCAGGTTAGAAGACACCTCTACCTCAATGTTCCCATAAGCCCTGGACCATAACCTCACTCATATGAGCCCCCCAACCTGTAGGGCTTGCATCCGTAGCAATTATTCAGGTAATATTATACTCCCAGGGAACCCCTCTAGAAAGATTTTCCTGGTCACACCACCACCCCAGGGATTTAATAGCGGTTCGGGATAAGGTTAGTTGACCTTTTAAATGACCTCTGAGAATTCTGTCATTTAATAAAACATCCCTTTGAAGTGATCTTGTATAAAACGGTGCCACCTGGACTGCGGGGATGCAAGATTAGAGAGAGCCCAACAGGGACAAGGCCTTCCTAAGAGACATGGTGGGGTTATTAAAGGCGTTTTGGACCTGGTAACGTAACTGAACTTGTCGAGTGGTAAACTGCATTCCTGACTGAGTCTAAAATTAGGCCCAAAAACTGTTGTACCCTTAAAGGGAACCCGTCACCCCGTTTTTTCAGATTGAGATAAAAATACCATTAAATAGGGCCTGAGCTGTGCGTTACAATAGTGTATTTTGTGTACCCCGATTCCCCACCTATGCTGCCAAAATACTTTACCAAAGTCGCCGTTTTCGCCTGTCAATCAGGCTGGTCTGGTCATATGGGCGTGGTGACATCACTGTTTCTTCACCCAGATCTTGCTCATCTTTCCGTTGGTGGCGTAGTGGTTTGCGCATGCCCAACTGCCGAATCCACTGTGCAGGTGAAGAAAAAGACCGATCTGTGCTATTCCCCTGGTTATCGGTGGGGGCGGCCATCTTCCTGAGGCCGCGTGTGCGCAGATGCAATGCTCTGCTGCCCGGGGCTTCAGGAAAATGGGCGCGGGATGCCGCGCGTGCGCAGATGGAGATCGCGGCGGCCATTTTTCTGAAGCTGAGATGCCAACTACATGAATGGGTACATGATAATAAGCATCTTTTATATCTACCACCACCATAAAGCACTTTTTAAACAAAAACTTTTGAGTTGATTGTTTCCATTTTAAATGGGTGAATTATTAGGTATTTATTAAGAGCCCTTAGATTAATTATGGTTCTGAAGGAACATTTGGTTTTCGGACCAAAAACAGGGGAGAGTAGAAACCCTTTGCCCTTTCTAATTCCGGTACATCCACTAGGACCTTTTAAACCATAAATCCCGAATTTCCGATTCCAGGGCAGCTTGTTCTAGAGGAGAGGATCTGAGAGGAGTAACCTTGAATCTACTCTGAGGCATAGAGGAGAATTCTAACGAGTCCTGATTATATTAGATTTAAAATCCAGTTGCTGTTAGAGATCAGAGAACAGGCCGGGTGAAAGGCCGCCAGTCTACCTCCCACGGGTATCGCTAGTCATTGGGGAGATTTCTTCTGGTCTTTGGGAGGTGGGCCTCCAAACACTAATCCTGTACCTCTCCTCTTCCTATCATCCCATTTAGCACGCTCCCTTGAAGGCCTCCAACGACTGAACCTTCTCCTACTGAAAGGGCATCGGTAGGAAGTGGTTGGTAGACTAGGGAATTTCTTTTTACCATCCCCTGCTTTTTCTAAAAGTTCGTCCAGGACTGGACCAAAACTTTTAGGGCTTTTAAGATGGAATCTCGTGGGACTCCTTCCTTTATCTGGGATTCTATTTGATCCAGCCAGACCATCATGGATCTGGCTGTACAGGTGGAAGCTACTGCCGGTCTCAGAGATCCAGCTGACATCTCCCAGGTCCCTTTAAAGAAAGAAGTCTGCCTTTTTTATCTTAAGTGTCTTTAAGGGAGCCCATGTCCTCAAAGGGCAGGGAAGATTTTTTAGAGGCTTTAGCCCCCGCAGCATCTAGCTTCGGGGCTTTGTCCCATATATCTACCACGGGATCCTCAAAGTAATATCGGAGTTTAAATGCCAGAGGAAGGAAACCTTTTTTCTTCCCGGGCCTTTTCCACTCTCTGCCTACCAAGCTCTGAATGTTAATATTAAGCGGAAAAGACCTGCGTTTTCTAGGATCTAATCCGCCTAACATTACATCTTGTACAGAAGGTTCTGGCCTAGAGTGTCACACCCATGATGGATCTGACCGCTTTAATCAATTTTTCCATGCGGTCCAACAGAAAACAGAAACGACTAGAGTCCTCCTCCAAAGATGATGAAGACGACCACCCAGCGGAATCCTCATCCCTCCGAAGGTCAGCTGAGGAATCCAAACCTGTAAATTGCATTCTACCACCACTCCTTTTTCTCTTAGAACTCTTGAGATATGGACTTTAGGGACTCCTTCACATTCGATCTAATAATCTCCCTAAGCTTTTGGTGAAATCTGGGGTTTCCTCCGCTACCTGTAGAAGGCGGAAGTATAAGACACTGCTTTTCGGCTAAAGTCTAAGCCTCCCCCCCCTCTTGTGCCCTACCGTCTGCCGTACACAAGGCGGACAATCTTTTGTGGTAGGCGTCTGGCAAGGGACAGCTGCAAAGGGCACATTCCCTGTGTCTTTACTTCCCAGAACATTTCTTCCCCTAGCAGGAGAAAAAAGAAAAAAAATAGGGGGAAGACTGCATCAAAGAGTGTACTTTCACGAAGTCCTCTTACCCGTGTTGCAGATTTAGTTGGTACCGGATCAAGAGGGGGGCATTTCTCTGCCGATGCTGCTGAATCCTCCATCCTGGAGGAGCTCCTGCGGCAGGGCAGGCAGGGCAGAACACTTGACCGACCAGTAGCCGTTTCTCAGGCCTTCTGCCGGGATTTTACACGGGGCCTCACAAACCGGCTGCTCGGTATTCGGATGCTGCAGGTCCTCCTACAGCTCCAAGGGAGCTTTTGCCACATCAATTCTGGTAATGGCTCAGAATATCGTAGTTACTTACCGATAACGGTATTTCTTTGATCCCATGACGGCACCACAGAGAGAGGGATCCGCCCTCAGGGACAGGAAACCCACAGGTTAAAAAGGCGGGACCTCTCCTCCACCTCAGTTTGGTTTACAGAGCCTTGCAGGGAATTTCTGCTGTAACTTAATTGGTTATTTATACACAAAAAATCATAACTATACATATATAATTTATATAAACTTTTTTTTTCGACACCTCGTGACTTAAAATATTAGTAGTGTGGACACCCATACGTGAAGGGAGGGAATATACAGGTGCCGTCATGGGATCAGAGAAATACCGATATCGGTAAGTAACTACGATATTCTCTTACCCTATGACGGCACCACGGAGAGAATTTCAAAGAATGAGTATTTAGGGTGGGACAACTGCCTCCAGAACTCTCCTACCAAAAGTTAAGTCTGAGGGAGAGGATAGATTAAGCTGATCGTGCTTGAAGAATGTAGAGGGGGAAGACCAAGTGGCTGCTCTACATATTTGATCTATTGATGCTCCACCACGTTCTGCCCAAGAGGTTGCCACCGACCTGGTTGAATGGGCCTTAATAGTGTCTGGAGCTTGTTCCCCGGATGAGGTATATGACATCTTGATGGCATCTCTTACCCACCTTGCCAACGTGGCTTTCGATGCTTTGTGACCCTTATTTGGTCCCTGAAAGCAGACAGACAGAGCCCTCCCTTTCCTACACTCTCTTGTAGCTGATAGTATGTTAGACATCTCTTTACATCTAGTGTGTGTAGAGCTTCCTCTTTTTTGTTTTTAGGGTTAGGGCAAAAAGATGGTAAAGCTATCTCTTGAGATCTGTGGAATTTTGACGCCACTTTAGGGAGGTAAGAAGGATCAGTTTTAAGGATTACTCTGTCATCTAATATTTGGGTTAGAGGTGGGTAAGCTGATAAGGCCTGCAGATCACTAATCCTGCGAGCTGAGGTTAGGGCTACCAACAAACAGGTTTTCAAAGATATTTTTAATGAAGCCTGAAATAAAGGTTCAAACGGTGCTTTAGTTAGTGCTGAAAGGACTAGGTTCAGATCCCAAGGAGGAGCGGTGAGATGTATAACTGGTCTGGACCTAGTAGATGCTCTAATAAACCTTTTTACCCAGTGATTCCCCGCCAAATCCTGGTTATAAAGGGCACCCAATGCTGCAATCTGAGTGTTTGTTGCCAGGCCTTTCTCTAATCCTTTTTGAAGAAATTCTAGAATTTCTTGAATTGGGATCTGTTCTGATAGGATAACCCCTGAAGTGGAGAGGAACTTTTTCCAGACTTTACCGTACGCTCTGGTAGTTATTGGTTTTCTACTGGCCAGCAGGGTAGAAATTAGATTTGAAGAAAACCCCCTTCTTGTTAACAGTTCCCTTTCAAAAGCCAGGCCGTCATATGTAGACTTTCTATTTGTGGGTGATTCACTGGCCCTTGATGCAGAAGGTCTGGGATATCTGGGAGTACCCATGGATCCGCTATGGACATTAGGCATAGCCATGGGAGCCATACTCTTTTCGGCCAGAACGGGGCTATCAATATCACTTTGGCTCTGTCCTCCCTGATTTTCTTCAAGACTAAGGGAATAAGAGCTATCGGAGGAAAAATGTAAGCTAGATGGAATTTCCATGGAATTAACAACGCGTCTATAGCCACTGGACTCCCCCGAGGATCTATCGAGCAGAAGGCCTCCGTTTTCCGATTTTGATTGTTTGCAAATAGATCTATATCCGGGACCCACAACGATCCACTATGCGTTTGAATATTTTTGTATTTAACTCCCATTCCCCCTGTTTTAATTGAGTTCTGCTTAGAAAATCTGCAGTTTGATTTTCTGACCCTTTTATGTGAAGGGCTGTCAGGGAGGACAAGTTGGCTTCTGCTTGTGACAGGATATTTGTTACTTTCATTAGGGATTGAGACCTCGTCCCTCCCTGATTTAAATATGCTACCACCACCCTGTTGTCTGTCAGTACTCTCACGTGGTGGGAACGGAGGGATGTTAAAAAATGATTGACGGCGTACTGAACTGCTAAAAGCTCTTTCATGTTTGAAGTAAGGTCTTTTTCTTCCCTTGACCAAGGACCTTGGGCAATTTAACTGTTTAGGTGGGCCCCCCACCCCCAAGGACTTGCGTCTGTGGTGAGGAATACAGAGACCGGCCACACCCATGGAACCTCCCTCCTGAGATTGGACGGATCCTTACACCAAGCTAGCGAAGCTTTTGTCCGAGAGGATATTTTTAATTGCTTCTCTAAATTTCCTCCTGCGTGGGGTACCGCCTCTAGTATTTCCCACTGGAGATCTCTCGAGTGGCTCTGAGCCCACTGTACCGCTGGGATACAGGATGTCATTGACCCCAGTATGGACATGGATTTGCTTAGAGTGATCAGAGGAGAGAGACTCAAATGATCCACTAGGTGTATCATATTGGATACTTTTTCTTCCGGCAGACGACACTCTTGCTTTGTTGAGTCTATTACTATCCCTAAGTACAGCTGCACTTGGGACGGGATAAGCCTGGACTTTTCCAGGTTCAAAAACCATCCTAGATTCGATAGGGCTACCATCACTCTGCTTAGTTGCTGGCTGCAATGTAGAGAGGAACTGCCCATCACTAGGAGGTCGTCCAGATAAGGCACAATCAATATGTTTTGTTCCCTTATGTGGGCCATTACTTCCGCCATTAATTTTGTAAATACCCTCGGGGCAATGGCTAGACCAAACGGAAGAGCCCTGTATTGGTAATGTTTTAGTTTCCCTTGTATCATCACTGCCACTCTGAGGTATTTTCGGAACTCCAGATGGATTGGCACATGATAGTATGCGTCTTTTAAGTCTATAACAGTCATGAAGCAAGACGGGATAAGGGATCTGACACATGATTTTATTGTTTCCATTTTGAGTTTTTCTATCACCAGGTATTTGTTTAATTGTCTCAAATTTATTATTACCCTGAAAGTTCCGTCTGGCTTCGTTCAAAGAAAGAGCGGAGAATAAAACCCCCTCGTCTCTTCCTGTTGCGGAACTTCCTGTATGACTTTCTTTTCCAGAAGACTGAGACCTTCTCTCTGGATACTCAGCTGCTCGATCTCCGACTTTCTTTGTGGTGTTACCACAAACTGATTGTGTGGTATTGTGTGAAAAGTTAGCTTCAGGCCCGTCTTTATGATGTTTAAAGTCCAGGCACTTCCAGAAATTTTTTCCCAGGTTTGAAGAAAGTGGGTCAGTCTCCCTCCTACCTGGGGCACACCCTCATTGTGGCTGTTTTTTATTATCCGGTTTGTTAAACATGAAACCTCTTTTGAATTTTCTGTCTTCCCACCCCTCCTTTTGGTTTTTTGGGGGGCGTCTTTGTGTGAACCTCCTCCCTCGAAAGGGCCGCCTATAGGACTGATTTGGGAATCCTGGAAAGGCTTTCTTTTTATCTACTGCTTTTTCGAGAACATCGTCTAGGGTGGGACCGAACAAATATTCACCTTCGCACGGTATAGAACACAACTTGGCTTTAGTTTGCAAATCCCCCGGCCAGCACTTCAGCCATAGTGCTCTCCTGGCCGCATTTGAGAAAGAAGCTGATCTTGCCGTCAGCCTAACCGAGTCTATTGAGGCATCTGCTAAGTATGCAGCGGCACCTCTCATCGCTGACACTGAGTCCAATATAGACTCTCTCGGGGTTTTATTTTTTGAGTTTCTAAGTGATCCAGCCAGACCATCAGCGCTCTAGCTGTACAAGTAGCAGCTATACCAGGTTTTAGCCCCCCGCTGGCGGCCTCCCAGGACCCTTTTAAGACGACATCGGCCCTCTTATCCATAGGATCCTTGAGGGTCCCCATATCCTCAAAAGGCAGGGCGAATTTTTTAGAGGCTTTCGCAATAGCGACGTCTAATTTTGGCGCCTTTCCCCATGAGGCGCAGGCTGGGTCATCAAATGGATATTTTCTTTTAGGTGTTAACAGTACTTTTTTATCCGGTCTCTTCCACTCCTTTTTTATTAGGGCTTGTATTTTTTCATTTAATGGGAACACTATTTCTTTTGTTCCAGACCACTAAACATAAGATCTTGCACAGATTTTTTGGAACGAGTGTCTGCCAGACCCATAGTCGCCCTAACCATTTTTACCAGCGCATCCGTTTCATCTATTGGGAAACCGTTGCGGCCGCTTTCTGAAGATGCGGAGGAGGACGCTGAAGCTGCAGAGCTATCTGAATCATCACTCGTGCTATCTTCCTCGCTGGAGCTGTAATCTGGAGTTTTTTCTTTGTTTTCTTTTACGGCTTTTTAGTGCATCTGCCACTTGGGTTTTAATTAAGTCTTTTAGTTCAGACGTGAATCTCGGAGTCTCCTCATTAATGGTGTTCTCAATGCATAACGCACAGAGTTTTTTAACCCATGAATCTGGCAAGTCTGCTGAACAAAGCGGGCACACTTAATGCTTACTTTTCACCTGGCATTTCCTTCCCTAAGAAAACAATAAACCCCTATTAGAATATACACTTTCACGGAGTGTCACTTACCCTCCTAACGTGAGGAAGATACCGGTTCCGGTCTTGAGGACGCCTCCTCCACTTGATCCACCGTTTTCCTCCTGGATCCATCAGAGGCTCTGCTGCGCTGGGATCCTGAGCTGCTGCGCTGTGTAGGTCTCTGCGAAGAACGGCGCTCCTTCGGGTTTTTCGTCACAGGGGCCTGTGAAATTTCTTCCACCGACTGCTCTATTCCACTCATGGTGGTATTTTCTGAGCAGCGGTATGCGCCTTCCCTTCCGGATATATACTAACAGTGCGGCGCAAGGCAATTTCCGGATTACCCAGAGATACCCTGCGCCGCCCCGGAAGTGACCCCCGCGCCTGCGCAGTAAGTCGCGCCGGACCTCGCGCGCGCTCCATTAGCTGCTGGCTCACAGAAGGGACGGAGGGATCCCCGCAGCCGCCGCTGCCCATACTAGAGCCTCCTGTTGGTGACCGGCGTCACCTCCTTCTGCAAGCTCCTCAGACCGGCGGTTTTACCCAGGTAACCGCCGCTACCTATTACCGGCTGTCTGTAAGAAAGAAGAGGCAGACTTGACTCCTCTTCACTGCCCCATCTCCACACATATCAACAGGGCCCGCCGACCCCGGAATGTGTCCACAGGGAGGATATCCACCCGGAACCGCGGCAGGGCCCCCCGCTGCCTGTATTCGGTCCGATGGTCCCTGGAATCCCGCGACGAACGGTGAGCTGTGGGTTCCCCGTCAGGGACAGGAAACCGAACTGAGGTGGAGGAGAGGTCCCGCCTTTTTAACCTGTGGGTTTCCTGTCCCTGAGGGCGGATCCCTCTCTCCGTGGTGCCGTCATGGGGTAAGAGAAAAACTGCCTGCAGGAGTCTCAGGGCATTTATGTACCCCCCTCCCCCGATATCCGGGGCAGCAGGTCTTTGGCCAGGGGACCCCTCCCCCTTCCAGATCCGATCCACCCCCCGGCTACGGCACACCCGGGCTACAGCGGCCGTCCCCTGGCGAGCCGCACGCAAGCGATGCACGGATAAGCCAGAAAAAAGCCGTCTGGCACCCGACTTCCGGGACGGCCCTCCAGGCTCTGCCCCCCCGACGCATCATTGGCGCAACCACCAATGAGGCCATAGGAGCGCGCGAGGGGACCGCCCAGATCAGCCGAGCCCCCAGCCTCCGTGATGCATCGCCCGGTCCGTCCCCCGACGCTGCCGGACCCGGGAGCGCTGCAACACGCCAGGAAGCACCAGCAGGGACGGCAGATCCATCAGGGGGAATACTTACCTCTGGCGCTGGCCTCCAGGGAGATGGAATCCTCCAGACACCTCTCCACCTGCATCGCTCACTGACGTGGAATCCTACCCGGACCCATTGTGGTGCCTCCAGGGACCCTGCACCGGCCTGGGATCCTTTCCAGGTATCTGTAGGCATCCCGTCCTCTTCAGGAACAGGAAACCAACTGATGTATGGGAGTGGTGCCACCCTTTTGTATCTGTAGGTTTCCTGTTCCTGAAGGGCGGATCCCCTCTCTCGGTGGTGGTTAGGTTAGATTATACTCACCCAGGGGTGGTCCCGCTGCGGTCGGGGTCAGCTGGGCGTCGCAGGTCCAGTCCCTCCGATCTTCATAGGATGACGTCCTCTTCTTGTCTTCACGCTGAGGCTCCGGCGCAGGTGTACTTTGTCTGCCCTGTTGAGGGCAGAGCAAAGTACGGCAGTGCGCAGGCCCTCTCTGACCTTTTCCAGCGCCTGCACACTGCAGTACTTTGCTCTGCCCTCAACAGGGCAGACAAAGTAGGCCGGAGCCGCAGCAAGAAGACAAGAAGAGGACGTCATCGAATGAAGATAGGAGGCGCTGGATCGCAATGCCCATTGGATCAGACCGCAGTGGGACCGCCCCTGGGTGAGAATATAACCTCGTTTTCTCATCTTTCAGGATACATCGGGGGCTTATCTGCAGCATTACAGAATGCTGTAGATAAGCCCCTGATGGAGGTGGGCTTAGCTCATCTTCGATTTTGGGGGGGGACAGTTTCCCTTTAAGAATAAATGGATCAGCAGTGCACATTTTCAACAACCGCTCCATTATCACAGGTTTCTTTTAAATCTAAGGGAGTCCAAACAGTCGGACTCCAAGAGATTAATAAGCTATCCTCTATCCCATGGATGAGGAATAACTTCCAAACTTAAAAACACCCCTTTAATAAACAATCTTATTTTGTATACTGGTGCTTGTCTTATGAGTTTGCATTTCCTGGTACTCATTTGTCTTGATTAGAACAAATGCATCTCCAGGATGTAATTTACAAGGTATTCAATAATACTTTAGTCACTCATTTAACCCCTTTGCGACCTATGACGTATAGGTACATCATAAGTCTTGTATACCTATTTGATGCGGACTACGGCGCTGAGCCAGCTTCTTTTCCGTCACATGAAAACTGATTTGATCAGCTGTCATGTGCTCCTAACAGCCGCGTGTGAAATTGCGATAAACCTGCGGATCTTAATATATTAAATGCTGCTTGACAATCTGACTGCGGTATTTAACCATGAAAAAAAAAAAAAAAAAAAAAAAAAAAATCACTGCTTTGGTACCATGGGAGTCTATATGACCCAAGGCTCAAAATCGTCATATTTCATTCAAATGAACACGCTGGTTATTCAGAATCATCAAGTGCTATTCTGACATTTCAGAACACCGTTATGAAATCAAATGTAACTTTGAAGTGATTTCTCATCAAACACAAACTGTAATTTATACCAAAATGCTTCACTAATTGTAACTAATAGTATTCAAATTCAAAAATTAAAAAAATGCACAATAACTGCAACTGTGTGGATTTTAGTAAAAACATAATGACAACTAGGGTTGAGCGACCTTGACTTTTTTTGGGTCGAGTCGGGTTTCGCGAAACCCGACTATCTCAAAAGTCGAGTCGGGCCAATTATCGCGAAAAGTCGGGGATTGACCGAAACACGAAACCCAATGCAAGTCAATGGGGGAGCATAGTCAGCAGTGAGTGGAGGCCAGGAAAACATGTACAGTGCCCATTTTAATGGCAAAAACATACATTCTTGTTACTGAAGCTTGTCAATCTTAATTTACCTTATAATAATAGTAAGGCATTGGAAATTGGGGGTCATTTGGCTAAAGTTGTGGGGGGTAGGGCTGGTTCAAGTATTTAGTGGGCCCAGGAAATCTGGACCGCGTCACGGCAGTGGAGCAGGGAGAGGTAAGTATTTCAACTTTGCAAGTGCTGTGATCCTGAGCAAGCAGGGGGGGCCCACTCGTTGGCATTGGCTCTGGCACAGGACCCCTCAAAGTACGGCGGTGTGTTTGCACGGCGGGGAAGCCTCCCACCGGCAGCGACACTTTTGCGTACTATGAGGGGCCCTGTGCCAGTGACGTCACCAACGAGTATTCCTCCCCCCACCTGATGAAGAAACCTGCACCTTCATCTGCACCTTCCTCTTTGTCCCCGTGTAAGGTGGTATGGTATGCTGGAAGGGGAACCTGACTTTCAGCAGGGTCACAATCTTGCAGTGTAGCGTGCACGTGGAATGTTGCGTTATGGGTCAATGTACCAGCAGACTCATCCATCACTGGCTGGGCAATGGGCAGGATGAGGGGGAAACAGATATGGGCCCAAAGAATAAAGTGGGCTAAATGCAGTTCAAAATTGGTAACAGGACTAACTAGGGGGCATTGCTTTGTTCAGTGGAGGACAACTGGAATGAGAGGCTGACAGAGTAGGCCCAAATCAGTAAGTAGTCTAAATGCAGTTCAAAATTGGCAACAGTAGTAAACAGGCGGCACAGCTTTCTTCACTGGAGGAGAACAGCAAGGAGCGGCAGACACCGATAGAAGGCCCCAACCCAACTAGTCGGTTCACTGCAGTTTTAAAATTCCGATAGGCTGAAAACCAGATAATTGTAGGTCATTTTTTGTAAAGAGGACAGCTGTATTGAGTGGCGCAGCCAGACACTACAAGTAGGCCTTAAACTACAAAGTTGGCTCGACGCAGGTTTAAAAAAGGTTACATGGGTACACGGTCTGCATTGGTGTGCTCAGTGGAGGACAATTGGAAGGAGGGACCGCAGAAAGACTTAGTAGGCGTAAAATAACAAAATGGGCTGTATGCAGCTTCGATTATGTGGCAACCTGGAGAACACCTTGGAGGGGCAGACACCGACTCTACAACCCAGACCCAACTTGTAGGCCTAATGCAGTGTTGTTTCAACAACTACTGAATGAGAGCTAGAAGATCGAAGCAATGGAGAGGCAACCTGGAGAACACCTTGGAGCGGCAGACACCGTTAGTAGGCCCTGCCGAAGTAGTAGCCCCAATGCAGTTTTCAAATTCCTATTGGCTGAAAACCAGATTTTTGACGCTCAGTTTTTTTCAGAGGAGGACAGCTGTATTGTGTGGTGCAGACAGACACAGGTAGTAGGCCTTAAACAAAAAATTTGGCTCAATGCAGTTTAAAAAAGGTTACAGGGGTACACAGGCAGCATTGGTCTGGTCAGTGGAGGACAATTTCAATTATGGACCGCAGACAGACTTAGTACGCCTACAATTAAAAAAAAGGTTGCTCTATGCAATTTAAAATTAGGTTCCAGGGGTACACGGGCAGCAGTGGTCTGGTCAGTGGAGGACTATTGGAAGGAGGGACCACAGACAGGCTTAGTAGGCCTAACATAACAAAAGTGGGCTGTAGACACTTGGAATTATCTTGCAGGGGTACACAGGCAGCATTGTTGTTGTAAGCGGAGGCCGATTGTAATGAGTCTGACAGTTAGTACTCACAAAAAATAAATAGATGTTAATGTCTCGCAATACAACAAAACCAAAACACAAAAGAGTGGCATACTTAGGTAGAGGGGTGGGCTCCTCTGCTGAGTTTCAGACCTAGTAATTTGGCGCCAAGTATTTACTGGTGTAAATATAGGGACACTGCCCCTGACTATTTTAAGTAGCATCATACATGTCAACACATTGGTATTGTCAGTGCCAGGCATTGAAGGATTGGTGGAGCTGTGAGAGATAATTTTGCAAGTGGTAGAGCACTGTTTGAGCTGGGGGGGGGGGAATCTCTTGTGGCCGGCGGGACAGGTCCAGGGCCCCTCATGTTACAACAGTGTGTCTGACGTTAGGTGCGCACCACCACCGCCAGAGACACTTTATTGTACTATGAGGGACCCAGTGGCAGTGCCGTCGACCAAAAGCGTGCACACCCACCTCTTCAGACAAATGGCACTCTCACGGGTGCTTGCGCCAAGTGGCGAGACCACGGCGCCATGGGGGGAGTTTGGCCATTTAGGGAGGTGTAAACATGTCGTATGCTGGACAAACAGCTGCTGCAAATTACGAGATTGGAAAAGTCAGTCAGAGTAGTCCACAAGCAAGACCTTTTCATAGGAAAGCTAGGTGTCAGCTGGGAAAGGTGGGGCAAAAGAATTCAAAATCCAGTTGTGGTTCATTTTAATGAAGGTTAGATCATCAACATTTTGGGTAGCCAGATGAGTCCTTTTTTCGGTTAATATTGAACCGGCAGCACTGAATACTCTTTCTGATAGGACACTAGCTGCTGGGCAAGCAAGCTCCTGCAATGCATATTCTGCCAATTCTGGCCAGGTGTCTAATTTGGATGCCCAGTAATCAAATGGGAATGACTGTTGAGGGAGAACGTCGATAAGGGATGAAAAATAGTTCGTAACCATACTGGACAAATGTTGTCTCCTGTCACTTTGAATTGATGCTGCAGTACCTGTCCTGTCTGCGGTCAAAGCAAAATCACTCCACAACCTGGTCAGAAAACCCCTCTGTCCAACGCCACTTCTGATTTGTGCACCTCTAACACCTCTGGCCTGCTGCCCCCTGCAGCTCGTGTGAGAACGATCACGGGCGCTGTGTGCTGGGAATGCCTGAATCAAACGGTCAACAAGAGATGATTGTTTGGTTGCTAATATTTGTTCCAGGTTCTCATGTGGCATAATATTTTGCAATTTGCCTTTATAGCGAGGATCAAGGAGGCAGGCCAACCAGTAATCGTCATCGGCCATCATTTTACAAATGAGTGTGTCCCTTTTTACGATACGCAAGGCATAATCCGCCATGTGGGCCAAAGTTCCAGTTGTCAAATCTGCGGTTGTGCTGGGTTGAGGGGCAGTTTCAGGGAAATCTACGTCACTTGTCTCAATAAAAAAACCTGACCGCGGCCTTGCAACGCCACCAGTTGCTATTGGCCCCGGAGTAGCTTCCTCATTCAAAAAATACTCATCCCCATCATTCCCCTCGTCCTCCTCCTCCTCCTGTTCGCCCGCTACCTTGTCCTGTACACTGCCCTGACAATGGCTGACTGTCATCAAGGCTTTCCTCTTCCTCTGCTGCAGACGCCTGCTCCTTTATGTGCGTCAAACTTTGCATCAGCAGACGCATTAGGGGGATGCTCATGCTTATTATGGCGTTGTCTGCACTAACCAGCCGTGTGCATTCCTCAAAACACTGAAGGACTTGACACATGTCTTGTATCTTCGACCACTGCACACCTGACAACTCCATGTCTGCCATCCTACTGCCTGCCCGTGTATGTGTATCCTCCCACAAATACATAACAGCACGCCTCTGTTCGCACAGTCTCTGAAGCATGTGCAGTGTTGAGTTCCACCTTGTTGCAACGTCGATGATTAGGCGATGCTGGGGAAGGTTCAAAGACCGCTGATAGGTCTGCATACGGCTGGAGTGTACGGTGGATATGCGAGCAAAGTCCGCGCACTTTGAGGAGCAGGTCGGATAACCCCGGATAACTTTTCATGAAGCACTGCACCACCAGGTTTAAGGTGTGAGCCAGGCAAGGAATGTGTTTCAGTTGGGAAAGGGAGATGGCAGCCATGAAATTCCTTCCGTTATCACTCACTACCTTGCCTGCCTCAAGATCTACAGTGCCCAGCCACGACTGCGTTTCTTTCTGCAAGAACTCGGACAGAACTTCCGCGGTGTGTCTGTTGTCGCCCAAACACTTCATAGCCAATACAGCCTGCTGACGCTTGCCAGTAGCTGCCCCATAATGGACACGTGGTGTGCAACAGTGGCAGCTGCGGATGGAGTGGTTGTGCGACTGCGGTCTGTGGACGAGCTCTCGCTTCTGCAGGAGGACGAGGAGGAGGAGGGGGTGCGAACGGCTACAGCCAACTGTTTCCTAGACCGTGGGCTAGGCATAACTGTCCCAAAATTGCTGTCCCCGGTGGACCATGCATCCACCACATTCACCCAGTGTGCCGTGATGGACACGTAACGTCCCTGCCCATGCCTACTGGTCCATGCATCTGTTGTCAGGTGCACCTTTGTACTCACAGATTGCCTGAGTGCATGGACGATGCGCTCTTTAACATGCTGGTGGAGGGCTGGGATGGCTTTTCTCGAAAAGAAGTGTCGACTGGGTAGCTCGTAGCGTGGTACAGCATAGTCCATCAGGGCTTTGAAAGCTTCGCTTTCAACTAACCGGTAGGGCATCATCTCTAACGAGATTAGTCTAGCTATGTGGGCGTTCAAACCCTGTGTATACGGATGCGAGGCTAAGTACTTCCTTTTTCTAACGAGAGTCTCATGTAGGGTGAGCTGGACTGGAGAGCTGGAGATCGTGGAACTAGCGGTGGTGCCGGTGGACATGGCAGACGGTTGGAGACGGTATTCTTGCCGGTGCCCTAGATGCAGTGTTTCCTACTACGAAACTGGTGATTCCCTGACCCTGACTGCTTTGGCCTGGCAACGAAACCTGCACAGATACTGCAGGTGGTGCGGAAAATGGTGGCCTTACAGTGACTGAAGGGATGTAGCGTTGCTGACTAGCTTCATTGGCCGAGGGTGCTACAACCTTAAGGGACGTTTGGTAGTTAGTCCAGGCTTGCAAATGCATGGTGGTTAAATGTCTATGTATGCAACTTGTATTTAGACTTTTCAGATTCTGACCTCTGCTTAAGGTAGTTGAACATTTTTGACAGATGACTTTGCGCTGATCAATTGGATTTTGTTTAACCTCTTTACCCCCAAGGGTGGTTTGCACGTTATGGACCGGGCCAATTTTTACAATTCTGACCACTGTCCCTTTATGAGGTTATAACTCTGGAACGCTTCAACGGATCCCGGTGATTCTGACATTGTTTTCTCGTGACATATTGTACTTCATGTTAGTGGTAAAATTTCTTTGATATTACCTGAGTTTGTGAAAAAAACGGAAATATGGCGAACATTTCGCAATTTTCCAACTTTAAATTTTTATGCAATTAAATCACAGAGATATGTCACACAAATACTTAATAAGTAACATTTCCCACATGTCTACTTTACATTAGCACAATTTTGGAACCAAAATTTTTTTTTGTTAGGGAGTTATAAGGGTTAAAAGTTGACCAGCAATTTCTCATTTTTACAACACCATTTTATTTTAGGGACCACATCTCATTTGAAGTCATTTTGAGGGGTCTATATGATAGAAAATACCCAAGTGTGACACCATTCTAAAAACTGCACCCCTCAAGGTTCTCAAAACCACATTCAAGAAGTTTATTAACCCTTCTGGTGTTTCACAGGAATTTTTGGAATGTTTAAATAAAAATTAACATTTAACTTTTTTTCACAAAAAATTTAATTCAGCTCCAATTTGTTTTATTTTACCAAGGGTAACAGGAGAAAATGGACCCCAAACCTTGTTGTACAATTTGTCCTGAGTACGCCGATACCCCATAAGTGGAGGTAAACCACTGTTTGGGCGCATGACAGAGCTTGGAAGCGAAGGAGTGCCATTTGACTTTTTAATGCAAAATTGAGTGGAATTGAGATGGGACGCCATGTTGCGTTTGGAGAGCCACTGATGTGCCTAAACATTGAAACCCCCCACAAGTGACACCATTTTGGAAAGTAGACCCCCTAAGGAACTTATCTAGAGGTGTGGTGAGCACTTTGACCCACCAAGTGCTTCACAGAAGTTTATAATGCAGAACCGTAAAAATAAAAAATCATATTTTTTCACAAAAATTATCTTTTCGCCCCCAATTTTTTATTTTCCCAATCGTAAGAGAAGAAATTGAAACAAAAAAGTTGTTGTACAATTTGTCCTGAGTACGCTGATACCCCATATGTGGGGGTAAACCACTGTTTGGGCACATGGTAGAGCTCGGAAGGGAAGGAGCGCCATTTGGAATGCAGACTTAGATGGAATGGTCTGCAGGCGTCACATTGCGTTTGCAGAGCCCCTAATGTACCTAAACAGTAGAAACCCCCCACAAGTGACCCCATATTGGAAACTTAGACCCCCCCCACGAACTTATCTAGATGTGTTGTGAGAACTTTGAGCCCCCAAGTGTTTCACTACAGTTTATAACGCAGAGCCGTGAAAATAAAAAATCCTTTTTTTTCCCCAACAAATTATTTTTTAGCCCCCAGTTTTGTATTTTCCAAAGGGTAACAGGAGAAATTGGACCCCAAAAGTTGTTGTCCAATTTGTCCTGAGTACGCTGATACCCCATATGTTGGGGTAAACCCCTGTTTGGGCACACGAGAGAGCTCGGAAGGGAAGCAGCACTGTTTTACTTTTTCAACGCAGAATTGGCTGGAATTGAGATCGGACGCCATGTCGCGTTTGGAGAGCCCCTGATGTGCCTAAACAGTGGAAACCCCCCAATTATAACTGAAACCCTAATCCAAACACACCCCTAACCCTAATTCCAACGGTAACCCTAACCACACCTCTAACCCAGACACACCCCTAACCCTAATTCCAATGGTAACCCTAACCACACCTCTAACCCAGACACACCCCTAACCCTAATCCCAACCGCAAATGTAACCCCAACTGTAGCCTTAACCCCAACTGTAGCCTTAACCCCAACGGGAAAATGGAAATACATACATTTTTTAAATTTTTTTATTTTTCCCTAACTAACGGGGTGATGAAGGGGGGTTTGATTTACTTTTATAGCGGGTTTTTTTAGCGGATTTTTATGATTGGCAGCCGTCACACACTGAAAGATGCTTTTTATTGCAAAAAATATTTTTTGCGTTACCATATTTTGAGAGCTATAATTTTTCCATATTGGAGTCCACAGAGTCATGTGAGGTCTTGTTTTTTGCGGGACGAGTTGACGTTTTTATTGGTAACATTTTCGGGCACGTAACATTTTTTGATCGCTTTTTATTCCGATTTTTGTGAGGCAGAATTACCAAAAACCAGCTATTCATGAATTTCTTTTGGGGGAGGCGTATATACCGTTCCGCGTTTGGTAAAATTGATAAAGCAGTTTTATTCTTCGGGTCAGTACAATTACAGCGACACCTCATTTATATCTTTTTTTATGTTTTGGCGCTTTTATACGATAAAAACTATTTTATAGAAAAAATAATTATTTTTGCATCGCTTTATTCTGAGGACTATAACTTTTTATTGTTTTGCTGATGATGCTGTATGGCGGCACTTTTTTGGGGGACAAGATGACGCTTTCAGAGGTACCATGGATATTTATATCCGTCTTTTTGATCGCGTGTTATTCCACTTTTTGTACGGCGGTATGATAATAAAGCGTTGTTTTTTGTCTTTTTTTTCTTACGGTGTTTACTGAAGGGGTTAACTAGTGGGACAGTTTTATAGGTCGGGTCGTTACGGACGCGGCGATACTAAATATGTGTACCTTTATTGTTTTGGTTTTTTTTTATTTAGATTAAGAAATGTATTTATGGGAATAATATTTTTTTTTTATTATTTAGGATTTTTTTTTTTTTTTTTACACAATTGTAAAAAAAAAATGTGAACTTTTTTACTTTGTCCCAGGAAGGGACAATACAGATCAGTGATCTGCCAGTTTGCACAGCACTCTGACAGATCACCGATCTGTCTCAGAGTACTGCGGCGTTACTAAGTGCCTGCTCTAAGCAGGCACTTGGTAAGGCACCTCCCTCCCTGCAGGACCCGGATCTGCGGCCATCTTGGATCCGGGACTTGCTGCAGGGGGGAAGGTAGGAGACCCCCGGAGCAACGTGATCACATCGCGTTGCTGCGGGGGTCTCAGGGAAGCCCGCAGGGAGCCCCCTCCCTGCGCAATGCTTCCCTGCACCGCCGGCACATCGCGATCATGTTTGATCGCGGTGTGCCGGGGGTTAATGTGCCGGGGCAGTCCGTGACCGCTCCTGGCACATAGTGCCGGATGTCAGCTGCGATAAGCAGCTGATACCCGGCCGCGATCGGCCGCGCTCCCCCCGTGAGCGCGGCCGATCGCCTATGACGTACTATTCCGTCCTTGGGAAGTAAGGCCCACCCCACATGGACGGAATAGTACGTCTAATGGCAGAAAGGGGTTAAAAAAATGCCAGACTGCACTCTTTCTAGCATCGGATACCTTTTCAGGCATTGCAGACTGAGCTTTAACCGGATGGCCACGCTGTCCTCCAACAGGTTTTGGCTTTGCCACGCGTTTTGGGCCAGATACGGGCCCGGCAGATGTTGATGCCTGCTGCGGCCCCTCCTCCTCAGCTTCAAAACTACTGCCGCCTGCACCCTGTTCCCCCAATGGCTGCCAATCAGGGTCAACAACTGGGTCATCTATGACCTACTCTTCTATCTCGTGTGCAACTTCGTCTGTGTCACCGTGTAAGTCGGTGGTATAGCGTTCATGACGGGGCACCATAGTCTCATCAGGGTCTGATTCTGGATCAGTACACTGCGAGGGCAATGTTGTGGTCTGAGTCAAAGGAACAGCATAGTAATCTGGCTGTGCATCAGTGCACTCCATGTCCGATTCAACTTGTAATGGGCATGGCCTGTTAACTGTTTCACTTTCTAACCCAGGGACGGTATGTGTAATGAGCTCCATGGAGTAACCCGTTGTGTCGCCTGATGCATCCTTCTCTGTTGTTGTTTTTGCTGAAGA
This sequence comes from Ranitomeya imitator, assembly GCF_032444005.1. Taxonomy (NCBI): domain Eukaryota; kingdom Metazoa; phylum Chordata; class Amphibia; order Anura; family Dendrobatidae; genus Ranitomeya; species Ranitomeya imitator. Next base: position 115,121,936 of record NC_091285.1, on the reverse strand, counting down.
GGACAAGGAAGCGACTTGTCCCTGACCATGAACATCCACTAACGACGCGCTGCTTTTACATTTACCAGTTTCAGAAGAGGAGGCAAAAGAGCTAGAGGCTGAGTCAGCAAGGTAAGCCGAAACTTGCTCTTGCTGTTCCGGCTTTAAAAGCGGTTTTCCTACTCCCAGAAAAGGAAGCGTTCGAGGCCTTGTGTAGCCAGACGACGAACCTGGCTCCACAGCTTCAGACTTAGGTGCAATATTTTTTTTCCCACGACCATCTGATGCTCCACCACCACTACCATCATTACCAGCTGGCAATGAACGCCCACGGCCTCTTCCACCAGACTTCCTCATTGTTTTAAAAACGTAACCAAAGTAATGTAACATAGTTAGTAAGGCCGAAAAAAGACATTTGTCCATCCAGTTCAGCCTATATTCCATCATAATAAATACCCAGATCTACGTCCTTCTACAGAACCTAATAATTGTATGATACAATATTGTTCTGCTCCAGGAAGACATCCAGGCCTCTCTTGAACCCCTCGACTGAGTTCGCCATCACCACCTCCTCAGGCAAGCAATTCCAGATTCTCACTGCCCTAACAGTAAAGAATCCTCTTCTATGTTGGTGGAAAAACCTTCTCTCCTCCAGACGCAAAGAATGCCCCCTTGTGCCCGTCACCTTCCTTGGTATAAACAGATCCTCAGCGAGATATTTGTATTGTCCCCTTATATACTTATACATGGTTATTACATCGCCCCTCAGTCGTCTTTTTTCTAGACTAAATAATCCTAATTTCGCTAATCTGGGTATTGTAGTTCTCCCATCCCCTTTATTAATTTTGTTGCCCTCCTTTGTACTCTCTCTAGTTCCATTATATCCTTCCTGAGCACCGGTGCCCAAAACTGGACACAGTACTCCATGTGCGGTCTAACTAGGGATTTGTACAATGGTATTTGTTACTGTAAAACAACTTACAAGGTGAACTCAAACTTCTGTAGGATTTAGATATCCCTTTATAGGTGGGTGAGACTGCAAGGAAAATCAGGCACAATGTTACACACTTGGTTTTCTGTGGCACCAAATGAGAGAGATGCCACACACGCAGGACTGTCACTCAAGCACAAATGCCAATATTAATCTCCCACTACTTTTTTGGGTTAGGGAGAATTGCCAAGAAATCAGGGCCAGTATTACACACTAGGCTTTCTGTGCCCCAAAATTGGAGAGAGATGGCACACACGACTGGCACTCTAGCACAAATGCCAAGATTAAATCTCCCACTGCTGTTTATTTTTTTTTCAGGGAGAATTTAAAAAAAAAACAAAAAAACAAACAAACAGGGACTGTCCTAAAATTACTATCTCCCTGCAGTAATCTCAGCCAGGTATGGCAGGCAGCAATAACAAGGAGTGGACTGCGGCACAAATTACATCAAAAGTGTGGACAAACAAACAAGATAGCTGTGCAGAAAGGAAGGAACAACAGGATTTTTGCTTTGAAAAAAGCAGTTGGTTTGCACAGCGGCGTACACACAGCAATGCAGCTATCAGGGAGTCTTCTAGGGCAGCCCAATGAGCTACAGCGCTGAGGAAAAAAAAATGTAGCTTCCACTGTCCCTGCTAACAAAAGGTGGTGTTGGACAGTGGAAATCGCTACAGCACAAGCGGTTTGGGGGTTAATGGACCCTGCCTAACGCTACCCCTGCTTCTGACGAAGCGGCAGCAACCTCTCCCTATGCTCAGATCAGCAGCAGTAAGATGGCGGTCGGCGGGAACGCCCCTTTATAGCCCCTGTGACGCCTCAGAAAGCAAGCCAATCACTGCAATGACCTTCTCTAAGATGGTGGGGACCAGGACCTATGTCATCACGCTGCCCACACTCTGCGTCCACCTTCATTGGCTGAGAAATGGCGCTTTTAGCGTCATTGAAACGCGACTTTGGCGCGAAAGTCGCGTACCGCATGGCTGACCCCACACAGGGATCGGGTCGGGTTTCATGAAACCCGACTTTGCCAAAAGTCGTCGACTTTTGAAAATGAACGATCCGTTTCGCTCAACCCTAATGACAACTAATGATCTGGCAATAAATTTAGCCCTTGCATTCACTGGACGTCAGTGCCATGTTCTTCACAAATGAAAGAATGTAAAGAAAGTGTAAAAGAAATAATGAAATTAAAAAAAATAAAAAAATTTTAAAAATATTTTAAAAAATAAAATATTCGATCAATAAATATTTGAGTGAAAAAAAAAAAATCAACACAATATTAGTACTCATATTTGGTACCCCAAGTACGTAAAGACCCGTCCTATAAAACTGTCCCAACCTATTTATCGAACATTAAAAAAAAAAAAAAAAAAGCAAAAGACAATGCTTTATCATCATACCGCCGAACAAAAAGTGGAATAGCACGAGGTCAAAGAGATATAAATAAACATGGTACTGCTGAAAACGTCATCTTGTCCCGCCATATAGCATTAGAAAAAAAAAAAAAAAAAAAAGCTATAGCCCTCAGAATAAAGCGATGCAAAATATTATATATTTTATTATAAATTGTAGGTTTAGCCCAGAGTGACATGTTTGTCCGAAGTTGTAGGCTGGTGGCCCAAGAGTGGCATGTACAGTAGAGTAGGACCCATCAGGGGGAGATCACCTTGTCGTGGTTGATGGTCACACATGAATTGGCCAATTTATGCGCTTAGAATCTCCATTTTAACTAAGTTTTATGAAAAAAAAATTTGAGAACATTTTTATGAAAAAATATTTTTGTGAAATGTATATTTGTCTGTGTTTTCACATGGCCGATTCATGTACATGTGCTGCAGTGATATATATATATATATTTAATGAGGTATCGCTGTCCTCTTACTAACCCGAAGAAAAAAACTTTATCAATTCTACCACACGCAGAACGGTATGAATGCGCCACCCAAAAGAAATTCATTAATTGCTGTTTTTTGTTCATTCTGCCTGTCAGAAATTGGAATAAAAAGCAATCAAAAAATATGTCATGTGCCCGAAAATGGTACCAATAAAAAGTCAACTCGTCCCGCAAAAAAAAAAAAAAACAAGACCTCACATGACTCTGTGGGCCAAAATATGGAAAAATTATAGTTCTCAAAATGTGGCGATGAAAAATTTTTTTATTTTTTTCTTTGCAATAAAAAGCGTATTAACGTGCGACAGCTGACAAACGAAACCCCGCTATAAATGGTAAATCACCCCTACATCACCCCCTTAGCTAGGAAAAATAAAATAAAAACATGGGTATTACATACCTGGTAATGTGTTTTTTCATGAGACATGACTGCACCACGAGAGAGGGGATCCGCCCTTCAAGGACAGGAAACCTTCAAGATAAAAGGGGCAGCTCCTCTCTCCACATCAGTTGTTTTACAGAGTATGAGAGGAACTCCGACGGTTAGGCCTCTTTCCCACTTGCGTCGTGTGACGTACGTCACAATCCGTCACTTTGGGGAAAAAATGGATCCTGCAAATGTGCCTGCAGGATGCGTTTTTTCCCATGGACTTGTATTGTCGACGGATTGCGACGTATGAATATAACCAGCAGAAAGAAAAGTATCACTCCAGTTATGCACACCACGTATAAAAAATGAAAACATAATGTAGGAAAAAACACAAGATTTTATTGACACACAACATAATAAAACATACTTAAAAACAGAAAGGCAAGGCCCTGTCCATAACACTCAGTAAATACAGAGTACAATAATATATATAACTCATAATAAGCATACTGATAACCAATGCTATAAGCCTGCCTGTACCCTAGGACTAGATGCAGACCATACGTGGCCAGCTCACAGGACAAACTAACCAACCCAGGCGGATGTATACAAAATCCTAAGTGGCCAGTAAACACCCAAATAGTGCATTTAGCCCGAACGGCTCATGGGACAAAAATATCTACCCTAAGCCAGTAAGGCAACAGGATCCCAAAATAATAGTGGGAGAAAAAAAAAAAAAAAAAAAAAAAAGAGCACTGGAACCGCCAGGAAAAACCTCAGAGCACTAGAAGAAGGGGTTACCCAAATGGTGACCAGAGCGGAGTCCGTGGGTAGCCAGGCAAGCAAGCAGGACAGGGACCAGAGCAGCCCCACGCGTATCGCCCTTCAAGAGAGGGCTTCGTCAGGGGAAGTACCAACATGTGTCCCAAACCCTGTATAAATACCATCCCAATAAATAGAACAAACGGCCCACCTGTGACTGAGCAAAGAAGCTGCAAATGTGCAGAAAGTCCTGAAATGAAAGTGCCAGCCAAAATGCAGCCGGAGCTAGCTGAGATAAGGAGCCAGTCCCACGTCCAGCCGGGCGGGGAAGAGAAGGCGGCCGCTGTCAGAGTGAGCGATGAAAGCCACACCCACACAGCAAGCTGAAGGAGAGCCAAAAACACAGGCGCAAAAGCACCAAAAGCCCAGCTGTGAAGCAACAGCTGGAACAAAGAATCCTAGCAACAGGAAAGCCCATAGTTATAAAAATATATGTATATGCACAGACACGGGATAGAGGTATTAAGAAAATATATGTTATAATAAGGATGGTAGAGATCCTAAACAGGAACCGGGGAGCCTACAAAAGTGTGCCCAGCCAAGGGGTGATCAGTCCCAAGGCAAAATATCCATATATGCATGTATAAATATGCATACACATACATATACATACAGAAGAAGGAGCTAGATGGGAGGTGCAATTGTGTACCAGAGGCCCTAGTTATAGATGTAAACAGCGGAACGCTAACCTAAGAAAAAATAAATAATAATAAAAATAAATAACAAACCCAAGAGAAACTAAGAAAAAAGAAAAAATAATAATAAAGAGAAAATAATAAAAAATAAATAAAAAATAATATATAAAAAAAAAAAAAAAAAAATTGGCCACACGTCACGTCCGTCATGCACTGGATCCGTCCGTTTTTTTGCTACGACGGTCCGCCAAATACCTTCAAGTCAACGTTTTTTCGGCCGCCGCATCCGCCATTTTCTACCGTATGCGCGGACGAATCTCCGCCCCCTCCTCCCCGGACTTTAGACTGGGCAGCGAATGCGTTGAAAAACTGCATCTGCTGCCCACGTCGTGCCACATTTTCACAATGTGTGTCGGCCCGACGCATAGCGACGGACCCGTACCGACGCTAGTGTGAAAGAGGCCTTAATGTACACAAATAATACATCCTATATGATTCTAATCACCAACACCCAAGGGTAATAACGCCAATAATGCACCCAACTAATGACGTGATCAACAGGGTGGGAATATAAGGGTGCCGCCATGGCTCATGAAAAAATACATTACCAGGTATGTAATACCCGTGTTATTCCATCATACATGACGGCACCACAAGAGAGTTACAGAGATTTGTATTCTCTTTAAGGGAGGGATCACTGCTTGTAACACTCTTCTCCCAAATGTGAGATCATAGGTAGCAGATAGGTCTAACCTATAATGTTTTAAAAAACGTAGACGGAGAGGACCAAGTGGCCGCCTTACAGATTTGGTCGATGGTAGCATCTGCTCTCTCCGCCCAAGACATCGCCATGGCCCTCGTGGAGTGGGCTTTTAGACCCTCTGGAACAGCCCTGCCTGCACTACTATACACTAGTATAATGGCCTCTCATCCATCTAGCGATAGTGAGGCTTTAACCCCTTTATGACCTTGGGATTTTTCGTTTTTCCGTGTTCGTTTTTCGCTCCCCTCCTTCCCAGAGCCATAACTTTTTTATTTTTCCGTCAATTTGGCCATGTGAGGGCTTATTTTTTGCGGAACGAGTTGTACTTTTGAATGACATCATTGGTTTTAGCATGTCGTGTACTAGAAAACGGGAAAAAAATTCCAAGTGCGGTGAAATTGCAAAAAAAGTGCAATCCCACACTTGTTTTTTGTTTGGCTTTTTTGCTAGGTTCACTAAATGCTAAAACTGACCTGCCATTATGATTCTCCAGGTCAGTACGAGTTCATAGACACCTAACATGACTAGGTTATTTTTTATCTAAGTGGTGAAAAAAAAATTCCAAACTTTGCTATAAAAAAAAAAAAAAATTGCGCCATTTTCCGATACCCGTAGCGTCTCAATTTTTCGTGATCTGGGGTCGGTTGAGGGCTTATTTTTTGCGTGTCGAGATGACGTTTTTAATGATAGCAATTCGGTGCAGATACGTTCTTTTGATCGCCCGTTATTGCATTTTAATGCAATGTCGCGGCGACCAAAAAAACATAATTCTGGCGTTTTGAATTTTTTTCCTGCTACGCTGTTTAGCGATCAGGTTAATGCTTTTTTTTAGTTGATAGATCGGGCGATTCGGAGCGCGGCGATACCAAATATGCGTAGATTTTATATTTTTTTATTGATTTATTTTGATTGGGGCGAAAGGGGGGGGGTGATTTAAACTTTTATATTTTTTTTATTTTTTTTAACATTTTTTTCAACTTTTTTTTTACTTTTGCCATGCTTCAATAGCCTCCATAGGAGGCTAGAAACAGGCACAACGCGATCGGCTCTGCTACATAGCAGCGATCTGCTGATCGCTGATATGTAGCAGAAATGGAGGTGTGCTGTGAGCGCCGACCACAGGGTGGCGCTCACAGCCACCGGCGATCAGTAACCATAGAGGTCTCAAGGACCTCTATGGTTACAATGGAGAAGCATCGCCGACCCCCGATCATGTGACAGGGGTCGGCGATGATGTCATTTCCGGCCGCCCGGCCGGAAGCGGTAGTTAAATGCCGCTGTCTGCGTTTGACAGCGGCATTTAACTAGTTAATAGGTGCGGGCAGATCGAGATCCTGCCCGCGCCTATTACGGGCACATGTCAGCTGTTCAAAACAGCTGACAGGTCCCGGCTTTGATGCGGGCTCACCGCGGAGCCCTGCATCAAAGCAGGGGATCTGACCTCGGACGTACTATCCCGTCCGAGGTCAGATAGGGGTTAAGGACCTTTCTCGAATTTAGATCCCATGGTGGAGGAGTAGGAGATGGAACTGAGTCAGGCTCTGATAAACCTCATCACCCACCTATTTGCTTGCCAGGTCACAGTTAAATAGGGCTGCTAAAGCTGAAATGTGCACTTTGATGGTACTAACAGCCAATCCCTGATCTAAGCCTCCCCTTCCCGTATTGGTCCTGAGCTGGACAAGAATTTCTTCCATATTCTCCCATAGATCTTGGTCGTTACTGGTTTTCTGCTGCTGAGTAAGGTGGAAACTAAACCAGCTGAGAAGCCTTCTTTTTCTAACAACGACCTTTCAAATGCCAGGCTGTCAAATGCAGCCCGGAATTCTGTGGGTGGTTGAAGGGATCGGGTGTTTGAAGGCCCTGGTCCTCTGGAAGAACCCATGGGTCCGTCACTGACATCACCCTCAGCCAGTAAAACCACTATTACAATCACTCTGGCCTTGTCCTCCCTGACCTTCAGAACTGCTGGGATTAGACATATCGGTGGGACGTCCATTCTATGCTGAAGGCGTTTACTGCCATTCTCCTTGCCTTAAGTGGTTCCTGCTTAGAATGTCTGCCTTTATATTGTCCACACCTCGAATATGTAGATCCGATAATGAGAGTAAATGCCTTTCGGCTAGAGTCATGAGTCTTTTGGTTATGTGCATTAATGACCGAGAACGGGTGCCCCGGTGGTTCACGTATGCAACCGCTGTTCGGTTGTCCAATAGGACTCTCACATGATGTCCTGTTAAGTGTGGAAGCCACCTTCTTAGCGCTTTTTCAATTGCTAGGAGTTCTCACTCGTTTAAGGATAGATTTTTTTCCTCCTGAGCCCAGGGGTCCTGGACCCATAGTGTGTTTAAGTGGGCTCCCCATCCCAAAGGACTGGCGTCCATCGGGACTATTCTGGAGGCCGTATATGTCCAGGAGACTCCTCTCGAAGAGGTCTATCTAACCACCATCTGAGCGATTGGAGTACAGAGACCGGGAGGGTGAGCTTCCGCTCTAACTATCCCTGAAGCTCTAGGTCGTTCTGTAGCACACACCATTGCAGTTCTCTTGCATGGAACTGGGCCTATTTTACCGCCGGTATGCACGAGGTTAGGGACCCTAACACCGACATAGCTTTCTTTAAAGTCATTTCTGGCTTTTTTATTGATGTCACAATTATCTGCTTGATTTTTCCTTCTCTGGGAGGCAACACTCCTGTGCCATCGAGTACACAGTTATCCCCAAAAAGTTCTGAACCATTGCTGGTTCTAGCTTGGATTTTTTGAAGTTCAGCTGCCATCCCAGTGTCTCGAGTGTGTTTATTACTATTCTGACTTGCTCCTGACAGTGAGAAAGATCCTTCCCCACTTTCAGGAAGTAGTCTAAATAAGGTATTATCAGAGTATCTTTTTCTCTGAGATGTGCTGTGAGCTCTGCAATCAGTTTTGTAAACACTCGTGGGGCTACTGCTATCCCAAAGGGCAGACCACTGTACTGAAAGTGACGTAACTGAGACCCCATCCCGAACTGTCACCCTGAGAAACTTGCAATCTTGTTGTCTGATTGGGACGTGGTAATAAGCGTCCTTTAGGTCTAGGACTGGCATGTAACACCGAGGATATAGGAGTTTCACTGCTGATTTTATAGTCTCCATTTTGAATTATGGAATTATTAGATATTTGTTGAGGCCTTTTAAATTTATTATTGTCCTCCAAGAATTGTCCGTTTTTTTATGAGAAAAAGGGGGGAATAAAAATCTTCCATCCTTTTCTTTATCGGAACTTCTTCCAAGACATGTTGGTCTAGAAGAGATATTACTTCCCCTTCTAGACTGCTCTGTTTCTCTTTTGAGGACTGTACTGGAGTCTGCATGTATTTTGTTGGAGGCCAGTGGTGAAATTTTAATTTTAGGACTGGTCCTATAATTTGTCTGATCCAGGCGCTGGATGAGATCCTCTCCCAGGCTGGAAGGAAGTAAGAGAGCCTCCCGGCTCTGCTACATAGCAGCGATCTGCTGTTCGCTGCTATGTAGCAGAATTGCAGGTGTGCTGTGAGCGCCGTCCACAGGGTGGCGCTCACAGCTACCGGCGATCAGTAACCATAGAGGTCTCAAGGACCTCTATGGTTACAATTCTGAAGCATCGCCGACCCTCGATCATGTGACAGGGGTCGGCGATGACGTAATTTCCGGCCGCCTGGCCGGATGCGGTAGTTAAATGCCGCTGTCTGCGTTTGACAGCGGCATTTAACTAGTGAATAGGCGCGGGCAGATCGCGATTCTGCCCGCGCCAATTACGGGCACATGTCAGCTGAACAGCTGACATGTCCCGACTTTGATGCGGGCTCACCGCCGGAGCCCGCATCAAAGCAGGGGATCTGACCTCGGACGTACTATCCCGTCCGAGGTCAGAAAGGGGTTAAATAGACTCACCTCCCCTTTTTTTTTTTTACGGATCACCTGGTTGATCCTGTCTTTTACTCGCCGCTCAGCACTTTGTACTACAATCAGGTGTGTGTGCGTACCTGCATGTTATATGCAACCTTTGTAGAGGTCCAGCCTCAGCTGGTTAATAAATGCATTTGCACTTCATTCTATGCGCGCCACCGGTAGTCAAGTCCGGTGCGCGCTACTTAATCACCTATTCACCTGGTTGATCCTGCATCTGCTGTCCTGCCGCATAATTATGCCAGAGCGCGCAACCGGCAACCACTTCCGATGCGCACTGCTGTGCTGTCCTCCAGGCGTGCATCCGGTCATCACTTCTGGTGCGCACCGACTTTTTCAGCCCCCCTGCCCCTTAGTCCTGTACCAAACGTTCCGAGCGCTGCCGCCGGGTATTGTGCGCATGAGCGTACCCACTATTTCCGGGTACCCGGCGCCAGCTGGGAAGGAGCTCGCAGCGCCGGGAAGGTCCACGCTACGAACTCCAGGAGACAGCTCAGCACTCACCCCCAACGTACTGATGCTTCCCAGCGCTGCCTTCTCCGGACACCGCTCCATTTCTTTCCTTTGTGCAGCCTCAGGTACCGACCAGGGAGGAGGGGGAGAACCTGCTTTCTATGCTCGACAGGGAGGCCCCCAAACCTCCGAGGAGACTTACCCAGCCCGGGCACCAATGTGCCTTACGGGCTGCATGGCCACTTTAGGTCAATGGGGGGGCACCTAATAGTGACCCCCGTGGACAGCAGGATTTTGCAGCAACAGGGGGAAGCGTTACATGCGACCCCCGAGGCTCAATCTTTACCCGGGCATTGCCTCGGGGGCTGTGGCCATGCTTCGCTCAGAGGGGACATGGAAATACATGGCCCCCAAGGCGACTACCGGTACCGGGTGTCGGATGCAGCAAACCAGTGTCTGCCCAAACCCATCCGACCCAGGCATACTCTTCTGTTCTTCAGAAGTATTCAATCTTGAGGAATCCCCATCAAGGACAGGAAACCAACTGGTGTGGAGAGAGGAGCCGCCCCTTTTATCTTGACGGTTTCCTGTCCTTGAAGGGCGGATCCCCTCTCTCATGGTGCCGTCATGTATGATGGAAAAAAAAAAAAAACTACTTATTTCTATTTTCCCATTAGGATTAGGGTTGGGGTAAAAGTTAGAGTCAGGCTATGTGCACACGTTGCCGATTGGAGTGCAGAATTTTCCGCACAAAATCTGTATCTCCTTATCTCCTGGCAGAAAACGCAGGTGCGGATTTTCCGTGGATTTTATGCATTACTGATGCAGATTTTGTGAGGATTTTCTGCGTTTTTACCCCTGCGGATTTCTATAATGGAAGGAGTCAGAAACGCTGCAGTTCTGCACAAAAAGTAGCATTTTTCAAATTTTGAATTTTTATTCTGTTAAACCAGAGAGTTATGTGAGACAAAATAGTTAATAAATAACATTTCCCACATATCTACTTTACATCAGCACAATTTTGGAACCAAAGTTTTTTTTTTTTGTTAGGAAGTTATAAGGGTTAAAAGTTGTCCAGCAATTTCTCATTTTAATAATACCATTATTTTTTTATATGAATAAAAAATACGTAAAAGTAACACCATTCTAAAAACTGAACTCCTAAAGGTGCTCAAAACCACATTCAAGAAATTTAACACTTCAGGTGCTTCACAGGAATTTTTGCAATGTTTAAAAAAAAAAAATAAGAACATTTAACTTTTTCACAAAAAATGTACTTCAGATCCAATTATTTTTTATTTTACCAAGGGTAACAGGACAAATTGGACCCCAAAAGTTGCTGAACAATTTGTCCTGAGTATGCAGTTACCCCATATGTGGAGAGGAACCATTTTTGACCAGCGATTTCTCATTTTAAAAACAAAATTTACAAAACCATTTTTTTTTAGGGACCACCTCACATTTGAAGTCAGTTTGAGGAGTCTATATGGCTGAAAATACCCAAAAGTGACACCATTCTAAAAACTGCACCCCTCAAGGTGCTCTAAACCACATTCAAGAAGTTTATTAACCCTTCAGGTGCTTCACAGCAGCAGAAGCAACATGGAAGGAAAAAATGAACATTTAACTTTTTAGTCCCAAAAATGATCTTTTAGCAACATTTATTTTATTTTCCCAAGGATAAAAGAAGAAACTGGACCTCGAAAGTTGTTGTCCAATTAGTCCTGAGTAAGCCGATACCCCATATGTGGGGGGGGGTGAACCACTGTTTGGGCGCATGACAGGGCTCGGAAGGGAAGGAGCGCCATTTGACTTTTTGAATCAAAAGTTGGCTCCAATTTTTTAGAGGACACCATGTCGCGTTTGGAGAGCCCCTGTGTGCCTAAACAGTGGAAACCCCCCAGAAGTAACCCCATTTTGGAAACTAGACCCCCCCAAGGAACATATCTAGATGTGTGGTGAGCACTTAAAACCCCCCAAGTGCTTCACAGAAGTTTATAACGCAGAGCCGTGAAAATAAAAAATCATTTTTTTCCCCTCAAAAAAATGATTTTTTTAGCCCGCAATTTTTTATTTTTACAAGGGTAACAGGAGAAATTGCAACCCAAAAGTTGTTGTCCTGAGTACGCTTATGCCCGATATGTTTGGGTAAACCACTGTTTGGGCGCAAATCGGGACCCGGAAGGGAGGGAGCACCATTTGAGTTTTTTAACAAAAGATTGGCTGGAATCAATGGTGGCGCCATGTCGCGTTTGGAGACCCCCTGATGTGCCTAAACAGTGAAAATCCCTCAATTCTAACTCCAACACACCCCTAACCCTAATCCCAACTCTAACCATAACCCTGATAACAACCCTAACCCCAACACACTCTTAACCCTAATCCTAACCCTAACCACAAGCCTAATCTTAACTCTAATTCCAACCCTAAAGGCTATGTGCCCACGTTGCGGATTCCTGTGCGGATTTTTCCACACAGTTTTTGAAAAATCCGCAGGTAAAAGGCATTGCGTTTTACCTGTGGATTTAACCTGTGGATTCCTATACAGGAACAGGTGTAAAGCGCTGCGAAAATCGAACAAAGAATTGACATGGTGCAGAAAATACAACGCTGTGTTTCAGCGTGGTATATTCCGCACCATGGGCACAGGATTTGGTTTTCAATATGTTTACATGGTACTGTAAACGTGATGGAAAACTGCTAAGAATCCGCAGCAGCCAATCCGCTGCCAACTCCGCACCGTGTGCACATAGCCTAATTCCAACCCTAACTGCAACCCCAACCCTAATTGCAACCCCAACGCTAGTGGAAAAATAAAAACATATATATATATTCTTTATTTCATTATTTTCCCTACCTATGGGGGTGATAAGGGGTGGGGGGTATTTACTATTTTTTTATTGTGATCACTGTGATAGAACCTATCACAGCAATCTAAATGTACCTGGAATGAATCTGCCGGCCGATTTGGCGGGTGCACTGCACATGCGCCCGCCATTTTGAAGAAGGCGGCGCCCATGGGAGAAGACTGACGGACACTAGGAGGGACACCGGAACTCGGTAAGTACGGGGGGTGAGATCGGACCGCGGGGGGAGTGGAGGGTAGCGGAGGATAGGACGGAGGGGAGGAAAGACTGACGGCGGCAGATGGCCGCCGCCGTCAGTCGGTGGCAGATCAAGGTCTCCAGCCATGGCCGATATTACAGCATCGGCAATGGCTGGATTGTAGTATTTCACCAAGCTTCATTGGTGAAATATTACGATTGCTCTGATTGACTTTCACTTTCAACAGCCAATCAGAGCCATAGCCACAGGGAGGCAAAGGGTTAACCCCTTCCCGACCTTTGACGCACCGTATGCGTCATGAAAACCTGTGCCAATGCGACCTGTGACGCAGCATATGCGTCATGGTCGGATCGCGCTCCTGCAGGCCGGGTGAAAGGGTTAACTAATTTCTCCCGGCCTGCAGGGACAGGGGGAGTTGTACTTGAGCCCAGGGGGGGTGGCTTCTCCCCCCCCCCCCCCCCGTGGCTACAATCGCTCTGATTGGCTGTTGAAAGTGACGTTTCACTTTCAATCAGAGCGATAGTAATATTTCACCAATGAAAATTGGTGAAATATTACAATCCAGCCATGGCCGATGCTGCAATAGCATCAGCCATGGCTGGAGATCGTGATCTGACCCCTGCCACCGATCTGCTTCCCTCCATCCTATAATCTAGTGTCCTCCGCTCCCCTCCGTCCTCCCGTCGGCTCCCCCCGCAGTCCGATCTCCCCCCCCCTGCGCTGTCCGATCCCCCCTCATACTTACCGATCTCCTGTGTCCCTCCCGGTGTCCGTCCGTCTGTTCCATGGGCGCCGCCATCTTCCAAAATGGCGGGTGCATGTGTAGTGCGCCCACCGAATCTGCCGGCCGGCAGATTCGTTACAGGTACATTTTGATCGCTGTGATAGAACCTAGGCTTAGAACCTAGGCTTAGAACCTAGGCTATGTGCACACGGTGCGGATTTTACTGCGGATCCGCAGCGGATTAGCCGCAGTACCATGTAAACCAATGGAAAACCAAATCAGCTGTGCCCATGGTGCGGAAAATACCGTGCGGAAACGCTGTGTTGTATTTTCCGCAGCATGCCAATTCTTTGTGCGGATTCCGCAGCGTTTTACACCTGTTCCTCAATAGGAATCCGCAGGTAAAATCTGCACAAAAAACACTGGAAATCCACGGTAAATCCGCAAGTAAAATGCAGTGCCTTTTACCTGCGGATTTTTCAAAAATGGTGCGGAAAAATCTCACACAAATCCGCAACGTGGGCACATAGCCTTAGGGTTAGGTTTGGAATTAGGGCTAGGGATGGAAATAGGGTTAAGATTAGGCTGTGGTTAGGGTTATGGTTAGGGTTACAGGTGTGTTGGGGTTAGGGCTGTGGTTAGGGGTGTGTTGGGGTTAGGGTCGTGATTAGGGTTATGGCTAGAGTTGGGATTAGGGTTAGGGGTGTGTTGGGGTTAGTGTTGGAGGTAGAATTGAGGGGTTTCCACTGTTTAGGCACATCAGGGGTCTCCAAATGCAACATAGCGCCACCATTGATTCCAGTCAATCTTGCAGTTAAAAAGTCAACTGGTGCTCCCTCCCTTTTGAGCCCCGAAATGCGCCCAAACAGTGGTTTACCCCCACATATGGGGTGTCAGTGTTCTCAGGACAAACTTGGCAACAACTATTGGGGTCCAATTTCTCCCGTTACCCTTGTGAAAATAAAAAATTGCTTGCTAAAGCATCATTTTTGAGGAAAGAAAATTTATTTTTTTATTTTCACGGCTCTGCGTTGTAAACTTCTGTGAAGCACTTGGGGGTTCAAAGTGCTCACCACGTATCTAGATAAGTTCCCTGGGGGGGGGGTCTAGTTTCCAAAATGAGGTCACTTGTGGGGGGGTTTCTACTGTTTAGGCACATGAGGGGCTCTGCAAACGCAACATAACGCCCGCAGACTATTCCATCAAAGTCTGCATTTCAAAAGTCACTACTTCCCTTCCGAGCCCCGATATGTGCCCAAACAGTGGTTTACCCCCACATATGGGGTATCAGTGTACTCAGGACAAACAGTGCAACAAAAATTGTGGTCCAATTTCTCCTGTTACCCTTGTGAAAATAAAAAATCTAGATTAGTTCCATGGGAGATCTAGATTCCAAAATGGGGTCACATGTGGGGGAGCTCCAATGTTTAGGCATACAGGTGCTCTCCAAACGCGACACGGTGTCCGCTAACAATTGGAGCTAATTTTTCTTTCAATAAGTCAAATGGCGCTCCTTCTTCCAATTTCAGGAGAAATTGACCAATAAATTTTAGGATCCATCTTATCCTGTTGCCCATATGGAAATGAACAAATTGAAGCTAAAAGAAATTTTTAGTGAAAAAAAAAAAAAAAAGTACTTTTTCATTTTTACGGATCAATTTGTGAAGCACCTGGGGGTTCAGAGTGCTCACTATGCATCTAGATAAGCTCCTTGGGGGGTCTTGTTCCAAAATGGGGTCACTTGTGGGGAAGCTCCAATGTTTAGGCACACAGGGGCTCTCCAAACGCGACATGGTGTCCGCTAAAGATTGGAGCCAATTTTTCATTGAAAAAGTCAAATGGCGCTCCTTCCCTTCCGAGCCCTGTCGTGCGCCCAAACAGTGGTTCCCTCCCACATATGGGGTATTGGCGTACACAGGACAAATTGTACAATAACTTTTGCTGTCCAGTTTCTCTTTTTACCCTTGGAAAAAAAAAATTGTTGCTAAAAGATCATTTTTGTGACTATAAAAAGTTAAATGTTCATTTTTTCCTTCCATGTTGCTTCTGCTGCTGTGAAGCACCTGAAGGGTTAATAAACTTCTTGAATGTGGTTTTGAGCACCTTGAGGGGTGCAGTTTTTAGAATGGTGTCACTTTTGGGTATTTTCAGTCATATAGACCCCTCAAACTGACTTCAAATGTGAGGTGGTCCCTAAAAAAAAAAAAAAAATGGGTTTGTAAATTTCGTTGTAAAAATGAGAAATCGCTGGTCAAATTTTAACCCTTATAACTTCCTAGAAAAAAAAAAATTTGTTTCCAAAATTGTGCTGATGTGAAGTGGACATGTGGGTAGTGTTATTTATTAACTATTTTGTGTCACATAACTCTCTCGTTTAACAGAATAAAAATTCAAAATTGCAAAATTTTAGCCAAATTTCCATTTTTTTCACAAATGCACGCAAAAATTATCGACCTAAATTTACCACTAACATGAAGTCTAATATGTCACGAAAAAAACAATCTTAGAACCGCTAGGATTTGTTGAAGCGTTCCTGAGTTATTACCTCATAAAGGGACACTGGTCAGAATTGCAAAAAACGGCCAGGTCATTAAGGTCAATGAAGGGGTTAAGAGCATGAAAATTCATAATTAGAAAATTGCGAAATTTTCACAATTTTCATTAAATTTCTGTTTTGTTTTTTTTTCACAAATAAACGCAAGTAATACCGAGGAAATTTTACCACTAACATGAAGTTCAATATGTCACGAGAAAACAATGTCAGAATCACCGGGATCCATACAAACATTCCAGATTTATAATCTAACTAGATGGTGGCCCGATTCTAAAGCATCGGGTATTCTAGAATATATGTATGTATGTATGTATGTATGTATGTATGTATGTATGTATGTATGTATGTATGTATGTATGTATGTATATAGCAGCCACATAGTATATAGCACAGGCCACGTAGTATATAGGAGTACTACGTGGCCTGTGGTATATACCATGTGGCTGCTATATACATACATATTGTAGAATACCCGAATTGTAGAATACCCGATGCGTTAATATAGGCCACGCAGTAAATAACACAGCCCACGTAGTATATAACACAGCTCACACAATATATAGCAGCCATGCAGTATATAACAGCCCACTTAGTATGTAACACTGCCCACGTAATATATAGCAGCCATGTAGTATATAACGCAGCCCACGCAGTATAGAACACAGCCCACATAGTATCTAACACTGGCCAGGTAGTATATAGCAGCCACGCGGTATTTAACACAGCCCACGTAGTATTTAGCAGTGTGGGCACCATATCCCTGTTAAAAAAAATAATTAAAATAACAAATAGTTATACACTCACCCGGCGGGATCCAGCGGACCTCTGCCGATGCGTGCAGTTGCCGCCATCTTGGGTTCCCAGGATGCATTGCAAAATTACCCAGATCACTTAGCGGTCTCGCGAGACCGCTAAGTCTTCTGGGTAATTTTGCAATGCATCTCTGGGACTGGAAGCTGGCGGGAGCGCATCGTCTGACTACGGAAGGTGAGAATAGAAGGTTTTTTGTTTTTTTATTATTGTTAACAAGGCAGCATCAATAGTAAAAACTTGGTCACACAGGGTCACATAGCGGCGGTAACAAAGTTAATGACCCATGGCATAACGCGATCCATTACTGCTGGCATTATCCCTGTGTGAGCGGTGACTGGAGGGGGGTATGGAGCGGGCGCTGACCGCGGGGAGTATGGAGCGGGCGCCAGGCACTGACTGCAGGGGAGTAGGGAGGGACTAATCGGACTGTGGCAGTCGCTGATGACAGGCAGCTGGCAACACCAATCAGCGACTTGGATTCCATGACAGACAGAGGCCGCGACCAATGAATATCCGTGACAGAAGGACAGAAAGACGGAAGCGACCCTTAGGCCGGTCTCACACTAGCCAGTTTTACGGACGTATGAGAGGTGCAGAAAATACGGATTTCATACGGTGCAATGATTCTCTATGGCCCAGCTCCTATCTGCCGTATTTTACTGATCCGTATTATACGGTCTTCTACGGCCGTAGAAAATCGCAGCATGCTGCGTTTGTCACCGTATTGTGCAAAAAAATACACCAATGGGGGCGAGAAAAATACGGATTACACACGGACCAACAGTGTGATTTGCAAGAAATACGCAGTGGTGTTCTATAGAAAGGCTGGCAATTCAGTGCGGTGTACAGTAAAATCACACTGACAGGTTAGAATAGAATGGCTAAGACAAATGTCTACACATAGTATAGGGATATATATATATATATATATATATATATATATATATATATATATATATATATATATATATATATATATATATATATATATATATATACACACATATACTGTGTTCCAAATTATTATGCAAAATGGATTTAAGTGTCAAAGATTTAATTGTTTTGTTTTTCAAATAAACTCATGGATGTTATTGTGTCTCAGGGCTCAATGGATCACTGAAATCAATCTTAATTTGTTTTCCAGGTGATTTTACTTAAAGAAAAACTACTTAAAAATTATGTTCCACATTATTAAGCAGGCCACAGGTTTCAAGGAATATGGGAACTAAAAAGGATCACTCTGCTGCTGAAAAGCATTAAATAGTGCAATGCCTTGGACAAGGTATGAAAACATTAGATATTCCACGAAAACTTAAGAGTGGTCATCATACTGTGAAGAGATTTGTGACTGAAAGAGCACAGAAAGAGTTCATGCAGATAAAGGCATAATGAGGAAGGTTTCTGCCAGACAAATTCATGGGATTAAGAAAGCAGCTGCCACAATACCATTACAAAGCAGCAAATAGTTATTTGAAACTGCTGGTGCCTCTGGAGTCCCTCGAACCTCAAGGTGTAGGATCCTTCAAAGGCTTGCTGTGCTGCATAAACCTAATATTCAGCCACCCTTAAACAGTGTTCAAAAACAGAAATGTTTAAAGTGGGCCCAGACATACATGAACACTAATTTCCAAATAGTCTTGTTTACTGATGAGTGTCAAACAACCCTGGATGGTCCAGATGGATGGAGTAGAGGATGATTGCCACCATGTCTCAACAAGGCTGCGATGTCAGCAAGGAGGTGGAGGAGTCACATTTTTGGCCAGAATCACGGGGAAACAGCTGGTAGGATGCTTTAAGGTTCCTGAAGGTGTGAAAATGACCTCTGCAAAGTATTTAGAGTTTCTGACTGACAACTTTCTTCCATGGTCTAAAAAGCAGAAACATGCCTTCAGGAGCAAAATCATCTTCATGCATGACAATGCACCATCTTATGCTGCAAAGAATACCTCTGAGTCATTGGCTGCTATGGGCATAAAAAGGAGATAAATTGATGGCGTGGCCACCATCTTTCCCTGACCTCAACCGTACAGAGAACCTTTGGAGTATCATCAAGCAAAAGATCTATGAGGGTGGGAGGCAGTTCACATCAAAACAGCGGCCTGGGAGGCTATTCTGACTTCATGCAAAGAAAGACAAGCAGAAACTGTCCCAAAACTCACAAGTTCAATGGATGCAAGGATTGTGAAGGTGATATCAAAGAAGGGGTCCTATGTTAACATGTAACTTGGCCTGTTAGGAGGTTTTGGAGCTAAACAACTGTTTTGTTCAGTGAATGTGACCTCCTAATGCTGCAAATTCCACAAATGAGCATTTTCAGTTCTTTAAAACATATCAAATGTATAGAAATTCTACTGTGCCTAATAATTTTGAACAGTGCATTTTGAGTTTTTATTTATTTTTGAGATTATACTGTTATCATTGGGAGGTTTCTTCAATAAAATTTGATGTTTAACCCCTTAGTGACAAAGCCAATTTGGTACTTAAAGGGAACCTGTCACCCCGTTTTTTCAGATTGAGATATAAATACTGTTAAATAGGGCCTGTGCTGTGCGTTACTATAGTGTATGTAGTGTACCCTGATTCCCCATGTATGCTGAGAAATACATTACCAAAGTCGCCGTTTTCGCCTGTCAATCAGGCTGGTCAGGTCGGGTGGGCGTGTTCACAGCGCTCTTTTCTTCCCCAGCTTTCCGTTGGTGGCGTAGTGGTGTGCGCATGTCGCAGTGATGAATCCACTGTGGGCACGTGAAGACACAGCGCGCGATCTGCGCTGTCATCCCTTTCATCGGTGGGGGCGGCCATCTTCCTGGGGCCGCGCGTGCGCAGATGTAGTGCTCTGCTGCACAGGGCTTCAGGAAAATGGCCGCGTGATGCCGCGCGTGCGAAGAAGAGATCGCGGCGGCCATTTTCCCAAAGCAGAGATGCACGCACGGCATCCCGCGGCCATTTTCCTGAAGCCCCGTGCAGCAGAGCACTCTATCTGCGCACGCGCGGCCCCAGGAAGATGGCCGCCCCCACCGATGAAAGGGATGACAGCGCAGATCGCGCGCTGTGTCTTCACGTGCCCGCAGGGAATTCGGAACTTGGACATGCGCACACCACTACGCCACCAACGGAAAGCTGGGGAAGAAAAGAGCGCTGTGAACACGCCCACCCGACCTGACCAGCCTGATTGACAGGCGAAAACCGCGACTTTGGTAATGTATTTCTCAGCATACATGGGGAATCAGGGTACACTACATACACTATAGTAACGCACAGCACAGGCCCTATTTAATAGTATTTATATCTCAAAAAACGGGGTGAAAGGTTCCCTTTAATGACCAAGCCAATTTTTACAATTCTGACCACTGTCACTTTATGAGGTTATAAACTCTGGAACGCTTCAACGGATCCCGCTGATTCTGAGTTTGTTTTTTCGTGACATATTGTACTTCATGTTAGTGGTAACATTTCTTCGATATTACTTGCGATTATTTATGAAAAAAACGGAAATATAGCGAAAATTTTTAAAATTTAGCAATTTTCAAACTTTGTATTTTATGCCCTTAAATCAGAGACATATATATATCACGAAAAATAGTTAATAAATAACATTTCCCACATGTCTACTTTACATCAGCACAATTTTGGAAACAATTTTTTTTTTTGTTAGGGAGTTATAAGGGTTAAATGTTGACCAGCAATTTCTCATTTTTACAACTTTTTTTTTTTTTTTTTTTTTAGGGACCACATCACATTTGAAGTCATTTTGAGGGGTCTATATGATAGAAAATAACGAAGTGTGACACCATTCTAAAAACTACACCCCTCAAGGTTCTCAAAACCACATTCAAGAAGTTTATTAACCCTGTGCGTGCTTCACAGGAACTGAAACAATGTGGAAGGAAAAAAAATGAACATTTAACTTTTTTTTTTGCAAACATTTTAAAGGGAACCTGTCACCCCGTTTTTTGAGATTGAGCTATAAATACTGTTAAATAGGGCCTGCGCTGTGTGTTCCTATAGTGTATGTAGTGTACCCCGATTCCCCATGTATGCTGAGAAATAACTTACCAAAGTCGCCGTTTTCGCCTGTCAATCAGGCTGGTCAGGTCGGGAGGGCGTGGTGACATCGCTGGTTCTTCGTCAGCTTTACGTTGGTGGCGTAGTGGCGTAGTGGTGAACAAGCAGCGCACGATCTGCGCTGTCTTCCCTTTCGTCGGTGGGGGCGGCCATCTTCCTGGGGCCGCGCGTGCGCAGATCGAGTGCTCTGCTGCACGGGGCTTCAGGAAAATGGCCGCGGGATGCCGCGCGTGCGCATTAGAGCTCGCGGCGGCCATTTTCCCAAAGCCGAGTTTGCATCTCGGCTTTGGGAAAATGGCCGCCGCGATCTCTAATGCGCACGCGCGGCATCCCGCGGCCATTTTCCTGAAACCCCGTGCAGCAGAGCACTCGATCTGCGCACGCGCGGCCCCAGGAAGATGGCCGCCCCCACCGACGAAAGGGATGACAGCGCAGATCGCGCGCTGCTTGTTCACCACTACGCCACCAACGTAAAGCTGACGAAGAACCAGCGATGTCACCACGCCCTCCCGACCTGACCAGCCTGATTGACAGGCGAAAACGGCGACTTTGGTAAGTTATTTCTCAGCATACATGGGGAATCGGGGTACACTACATACACTATAGGAACACACAGCGCAGGCCCTATTTAACAGTATTTATAGCTCAATCTCAAAAAACGGGGTGACAGGTTCCCTTTAATTCAGAACCATTTTTTTTATTTTCACATGTGTAAAAACAGAAATGTAACCATAAATTTTGTTATGCAATTTCTCCTGAATACACCAATACCCAATATGTGGAGGTAAACCACTGTTTGGGCACACCGCAGAGCTTGGAAGAGAAGGAGTGCCGTTTTACTTTTTCAATGTAGAATTGGCTGGAATTGAGATTGGACGCCTGTCGCGTTTGGAGAGCCCCTGATGTGCCTAAACAGTAGAAACCCCCCACAAGTGACCCCATTTTTTTTTTTCCACAAAAAAGATTTTTTAGCCCCCAAGTTTTTATTTTCACAAGGGTAACAAGAGAAATTGGACCCCAAAAGTTGTTGTCCAATTTGTCCTGAGTATGCTGGTACCCCATATGTGGGGGTAAACCACTTTTTGGGCGCACGGCAGAGCTCGGAAGGAAGGAGCACCGTTTTGGAATGCAGACTTAGATAGAATGGTCTGTGGGCGTTATGTTGCGTTTGCAGAGCCCCTGATGTACCTAAACAGTAGTAACCCCCCACAAGTGACCCCGTTTTGGAAACTAGACCCCCCAAGGAACTTATCTAGATCTGTGGTGAGAACTTTGAATGCCCAAGTGCTTCACAGAAGTTTATAATGCAGAGTCATGAAAATAAAAAAAAAAATTTTTCCACAAAAAAGATTTTGTAGCCCCCAAGTTTTTATTTTCACAAGGGTTACAGGAGAAATTGGACCCCAAAAGTTGTTGTCCAATTTATCCCGAGTACGTTGATGCCCCATATGTGGGGGTAACCCACTGTTTGGGCGCACGGCAGAGCTCAGAAGGGAGGGAGCGCCATTTGACTTTTTGAGCGCAAAATTGGCTGTCGTGTTTGGAGACCCCCTGATGTACCTAAACAGTGGAAACCCCCCAATTCTAGCTCCAACCCTAACCCCAACACACCCCTAACCATAATCCCAACCCGATCCAAAATCCTAATCACTAACCCTAACGATAATCACAACCCTTACCCCAAAACAACCCTAATGTCAACCCTAACCATAACCCTAATCAAAACCCTAAATCCAACACACCCCTAATCCTAATCTCAACCCTAACCTCAAACCTAACCCTAATCCCAATACACCCCTAATCACAACCCCAACCTTAACCCTGTTCTCTTCAACATATTCATTAATGATCTGGTAGAAGGTTTACACAGTAAAATATCGATATTTGCAGATGATACAAAACTATGTAAAGCAGTTAATACAAGAGAAGATAGTATTCTGCTACAGATGGATCTGGATAAGTTGGAAACTTGGGCTGAAAGGTGGCAGATGAGGTTTAACAATGATAAATGTAAGGTTATACACATAGGAAGAAGGAATCAATATCACCATTACACACTGAACGGGAAACCACTGGGTAAATTGACAGGGAGAAGGACTTGGGGATCCTAGTTAATGATAAACTTACCTGGAGCAGCCAGTGCCAGGCAGCAGCTGCCAAGGCAAACAGGATCATGGGGTGCATTAAAAGAGGTCTGGATACACATGATGAGAGCATTATACTGCCTCTGTACAAATCCCTAGTTAGACCGCACATGGAGTACTGTGTCCAGTTTTGGGCACCGGTGCTCAGGAAGGATATAATGGAACTAGAGAGAGTACAAAGGAGGGCAACAAAATTAATAAAGGGGATGGGAGAACTACAATACCCAGATAGATTAGCGAAATTAGGATTATTTAGTCTAGAAAAAAGACGACTGAGGGGCGATTTAATAACCATGTATAAGTATATAAGGGGACAATACAAATATCTCGCTGAGGATCTGTTTATACCAAGGAAGGTGACGGGCACAAGGGGGCATTCTTTGCGTCTGGAGGAGAGAAGGTTTTTCCACCAACATAGAAGAGGATTCTTTACTGTTAGGGCAGTGAGAATCTGGAATTGCTTGCCTGAGGAGGTGGTGATGGCGAACTCAGT
Organism: Ranitomeya imitator; assembly: GCF_032444005.1. NCBI lineage: Eukaryota > Metazoa > Chordata > Amphibia > Anura > Dendrobatidae > Ranitomeya > Ranitomeya imitator. The sequence continues at coordinate 115,098,248 of NC_091285.1, read as the reverse complement.
CGAGGGGTTCAAGAGAGGCCTGGATGTCTTCCTGGAGCAGAACAATATTGCATCATACAATTATTAGGTTCTGTAGAAGGACGTAGATCTGGGGATTTATTATGATGGAATATAGGCTGAACTGGATGGACAAATGTCTTTTTTCGGCCTTACTAACTATGTTACTATGTTACTAATCCCAAACCTAACCCTAATCCCAAGCGTAACCCTAATGCCAACCCTAACCCTAATACCAACCCTAATCCCAACTCTAACCCTAACTTTAGCCGCAACCCTAGCCCTAACTTTAGCCCCAACCCTAGCCCTAACTCTAACCCTAAACTTAGCCCCAACCCTAACCCTAGCCCTAACTTTAGCTCCAACCCTAACCCTAAGGCCACTTTCACACTTGCGTCGTTTGGCATCCGTCGCAATCCGTCGTTTTGGACAAAAAAGCCGGATTACTCACCGGTAATACTCTTTTAGTGAGTCCACGACAGCACCCTACAGGAGAGAGGGATCCGCCCCACAGGAACAGGAAACCTACAGAAAGATAAAAGGGGGCGGTCCGCCTTTCCTCCTCAGTTTTGATTTCAGAGTACCCGGAGGACCGCCAGTATTAGGCAAATATAATTTATTTCATTTTCAAACTCATTTGCTCATGTATGATTAAAAGAATTTTACTCAATAGTTAGTACTATATTAACCTAGGGAGGGATGTAAGAGGGTGCTGTCGTGGACTCACTAAAAGAGTATTACCGGTGAGTAATCCGGCTTTTTACCCCTCGCCACGACAGCACCCTACAGGAGATCTTTCAGAGACCATCACCTAGGGGGGGACCACCGTGCTGAGGACAGTCCTGCCAAAGTCTAGGTCAGAAGTTGACGATAGGTCAAGCCTATAGTGGTTATAGAAGGTAGAAGGATCTGACCAAGTTGCCGCCTTACATATGGTTTCTATTGGGACGTCTCCTCTTTCGGCCCAGGAGGATGCCATAGCTCTGGTAGAGTGCGCTGTTATGCCTTCCGGAGGGTTTTCTTTCCTCGCGGAGTAAGCCAATGTAATAGACTCCCTGATCCACCGGGATAGGGTGCTCTTTGTGACTGCATGACCCTTCTTGTGACCCTGAAAGGATATAAACAGAGCCCTACACTGTCGCCAGCTACTGGTCCTTTCAATGTATTTTAAAACTACTCTTTTAACATCTAGAGTGTGATATTTACATTCCTCAGGAGTGGAAGGGTTACTGAAAAAGGTGGGTAGGACTATTTCTTGTGACCTATGGAATTTCTTCGCTACCTTGGGAAGATAGGAAGGGTCTAATTTAAGAATCAACTTATCCTGAAAAGTTAGCAGGAAAGGTGGATCTATAGAAAGAGCTTGGATGTCACTGATTCTCCTAGCTGAAGTCAGTGCTACCAAAAGGACAGTTTTAAGTGATAAATATTTAATGGATACTGAATCTATTGGTTCAAATGGAGGGTCTGTTAGGGCTTGTAGAACTAGATTTAGATCCCAGGGTGGAATTCTAGGTATATTAACAGGATTTATCCTTTCACAAGCCGTGATAAATCGGGATACCCATCTATTTCCTGCAATGTTATAGCCATAGAGGGCTCCTAGTGCTGATACGTGAACTTTTAACGTATTTACAGCTAAACCTAGTTCCCTCCCTTTTTGAAGGAATTCCAGGATAGACTGTATCGGAATTTCTGATGTGTTGGGAGATTTATGGAACTGTAGGAATTTTTTCCAGATTTTTGTATAAAATTTTCGTAGTAGAGCGTTTTCTACTTTGGAGGAGTGTGTCAATTAGTCCCTCGGAAAATCCCCTTAATTTTAGCATCTGCCTCTCAAATTACAGGCCGTCAGATGGAGATTGTCCACCTGGGGGTGGAGAAACGGACCCTGGAAGAGAAGATTGGGTGTCGAGGGGAGGACCCAAGGGTCCGAAACCGACATGGCTTGTAGGCATGAGAACCATGGCCTTTTGGGCCAGAATGGTGCTATTAGTACAACTCTCGCTCCATCCTCCCTGATCTTCCGAATGACCTGTGGTAACAATATTATCGGAGGGAAGGCGTACGCTAGACTGTATTGCCAAGGGATTTGGAAAGCGTCTAGAACGTCCGGATGATCTGCTAACGATAGGGATGCAAATTTCTGGACTTGCCTGTTTTGTCTCGTGGCGAAGAGATCTATTTGCGGACAACCCCATAGGGATACTATCCGTTTGAAGATATGATGGCTTAGGCACCACTCTCCCTGCCTTAGGGTATGTCGACTTAAGAAGTCTGCCTGCTGGTTGTTTTTCCCTCTTATGTGAACTGCAGTGAGGGATAATAGATGTTTTTCTGCCAAATCCAGAATTTTCCCAGCGGAAGACATCAGAGTCTCTGATTGAGTACCTCCTTGTCTGTTTATATAAGCCACTGTGGTGGTGTTGTCTGAAAGGATTCGAACGTCTTTTCCCCGGAGCTGTGGGAGAAAATGACATAAGGCGTATCTTACTGCATTTAGTTCTTTCAGATTAGATGAGTTGTGGCATTCTTCAGTGTCCCATAACCCTTGGCAAAAATCATTCCCCATATGAGCGCCCCATCCATGAGGACTGGCGTCAGTGGTTATAATATGAGATGGTGTTATTACCCATGGAACACCACTCATCAAATGGTTAGAATCCAGCCACCACGTTAAAGAAGATAAAACTTCCTGGGACAACGTTATCCTTGCATTTAAGCTAAGTAACCGTCTTTCCTCTTGGAGGATTTGGTGCTGCAGTGTCCGGGTATGGTATTGTGCCCACTGGACTGCAGGTATACAGGAAATAAGAGATCCCAGTAATGACATGGCTTTTCTTAGGGTCATTTGTGGACTATTTATTGCTGTTGTGACTTTATGTCTGATGAGTGAGATTTTTACCTGAGGGAGCAGACATTTTTGAGTTATGGAGTCTAGATGGAACCCCAGAAACGCTTGAAGTGATAGTGGAGTCAGTCTGGATTTGTCGATATTGATTATCCAACCTAGATCCTGTAGAGATGAAACTGCATTAGCTAAACGGTCAGCACATTGAGAAAATGAGTTTCCGATGACTAAAAAGTCATCCAGGTAGGGCACAATTAATGTCTCTTTTTGACGAAGATAAGCCATCACCTCTAGAATCACTTTGGTGAAAATCCTTGGCGCTGTAGAAAGGCCGAAGGGCATGGCTGCATACTGGAAATGACAAATCTTGCCTTTGATTGCCACCGCTACCCTGAAGAACTTCTGGTATCTGTCATGGATAGGGAGATGGTAGTAAGCATCTTTTAGATCAATGCCCCCCATCATACAGTTTGGAAAAAGTAACTTTATGGTGGATTTTATAGACTCCATTTTAAATGTATCATTTTTAATAAATGAATTAAGCTTTTTGAGGTTTAGGATTGTTCTGAATGAACCATCGGGTTTGGAAATTAAGAATAGAGGGGAATAGAATCCTCTAGTCTCTTGTCCTTCCGGAACTTGGACTAAAACCCGTTTTGATAATAGGGTTTGGATTTCACTCTCCAGGGCCTCTTGTTGTATAGGCGAGCTGAGAGATGTTATAATATATGATTCGTGGGGAAAGCGAGAGAATTGTAATTTTATTCCATCTCTGATTATATTTAAAATCCACAAACTAGTTGTAATATTTTCCCACTGGGGAGTGAAAAATTTTAATCTGCCCCCTACTGGAATGGTTATATCCTCAGAATTTGCTGTCTTTTGGGGGGTTGGGTCTTCTGAACATGGTACCTCTTTGTTTATCTTCTTTAGGGAACCATGTTGTCGACCTGTCCGTCTGCCTTCTCTTGCCGAATGGCCTTCTCTTAAAGGCTCTCCTATAAAAGGGAATAGATGTATCAGGAAAAGCCTTTTTCCTGTCTTTTGCCTTTTTGAGTATGTCGTCTAAGGTTTTGCCAAAGAGGAACTCACCCTCACATGGGATTGCGCATATCTTAGATTTTGATTGTGCGTCCCCTTTCCAGCTCTTCATCCATAATGCCCTTCTTGCATTGTTTACCAGACCTGCGGATCTAGCCGCTAGGCGGAGAGAATCTGCAGACGCGTCCGCCATAAAGGCTGCTGCACCTCGTATTAAGGGAATAGCTGCTCGTAAAATTTTTCCCGTGACATTTTATTCTCAATGCTTTGGTCTAGCTGGTCAATCCAGATGAGCATTGACCTGGCGGTGCAAGTGCTCGCTATTGCTGGCTTAAATATGCCTGTAGTTGCCTCCCAGGATCTTTTAAGGGACGACTCGGCTTTGCGATCTAGAGGGTCTGAGAGTAATCCCGCGTCTTCAACAGGCAATGTGGATGGCTTAGAGGTAGAGGCAACAGCTGCGTCAACCTTAGGGATTTTGGTCCACGTAAGTAACTCATCGTCACTAAACGGGTATTTCCGTTTTGACGCAGAGGGCAAAAAACTTCTCTGATCTTGTTTCTCCCACTCTCTTTTTATTAATGCTTTTACTGCTGAAATAACTGGAAAGCATTTCCTTTTTCTCTCCGCCAAACATTATATCCTGCGTGGTTTGTGCGCCCTTTGTCTCCTCACACCCCATAGTGTCTCTTATTGATTTCACTAGATTATCCACACTTTCTAAGGGGAAACATGAACGTCCCTCAATTTCCGAAGCTGATGATGATGATGATGATGATGAAGAGGCTATAGAGATATCTGAGAGTACAGCTTGTTCACTATCAGAGTCTGATGAGGGCGTTGGCCTTTTGGATTTACTTTTTTGTGATTTATCCTGTGACATAGTTTTTAACTCTTCCCTTATAATGGCGCGTAAGTCCGTAATGGACACCGCTGCTCCTTGTGTGGTTTCTGCTATACAATCTTTGCAGAGTTTTTTGGGGTATGCGTCTGGTAGGGGCTGGCTGCATAAGGCGCATTCCTTATGTTTAGTTTTTTGCCGTTTTTTGGCCTGGTCAAATTTAAGACATAGCGAGAGAAGGAGAAAGAGAGAGAAAGGAGGGAGACGGCGTCAGCTTAATAGGCAGAGTTTATAAACTCACCCAGTGAAGCTTTTTATTACCGGATCAGACGGCCGAGATCCTTTGGATTTATCCAGTGTCGCTCTTTCGACCGGCATCTGATGATCCTCTGCTGGAGCGGTCCTTGGTAGGAACTGGTTCTCCTGCTGCAAGATCCATGGCACCTGAAGATGACATCTTGCATCGCAGGTAACAGTGTTTTGCCAGCTTAAATAGAGCGCCATTTTTTTTTTTTTTTTTTGTAGCGGTACTGCGCCTGCGCGAACTCGCGCCACCCCCACCGCTGATCTCGGCCTGCTTACCCCGGAAGTTTAGCATCTACTTCCGGGGTGAACTTACTAATAGCGGACAGCGCTCGCGGTGCGGCCTTCTCCGGACCGCCATGCAGGGAACTCCTGCCACTCACCCTCCGCCGGGCGAGGATCACGCTGGAGCCGCCGCATAATGCAGATGCCGGGCGGCTTTCTCCGGACCCGGCCATCTGTATGCTTCCCAGACGAGGAGGGAGCCGTCTAGCGGAACTCCCCCGACGCTGCTTCCAGGCTGCAGCCCCTGCCGTTCCGAAGATACTGCACAGGCGGCGTACATGCCTAGGTATGTCTGTAGCTTTTTAGCGTCCTGTCGTTCCCGCAGGAACAGGAAACCTAAACTGAGGAGGAAAGGCGGACCGCCCCCTTTTATCTTTCTGTAGGTTTCCTGTTCCTGTGGGGCGGATCCCTCTCTCCTGTAGGGTGCTGTCGTGGCGAGGGGTAAAAATGGATCCTGCAAATGTGCCCGCAGGATGCGTTTTTTGCCCATAGACTTGTATTGCCGACGGATCGCGACGGATGGCCACACGTCGCGTCCGTCATGCACTGGATCAGTTGTGTTTTGGCAGACTGTCGGCACAAAAAACGTTCAATGTAACGTTTTTTTGTACGTCGCGTCCGCCATTTCTGACCGCGCATGCGTGGCCGTAACTCCGCCCCCTCCTCCCCAGGACATAGATTGGGCAGCGGATGCGTTGAAAAACTACATCCGCTGCCCACGTTGTGCACAATTTTAACAACGTGCGTCGGTATGTCGGGCCGACGCATTGCGACGGCCCCGTACCGACGTAAGTGTGAAAGAACCCTAACCCTAAATTTAGCCCCAACCCTAACTCTAGCCCTAACCCTAATTTTAGCCCCAACTGCTCTTCTCCTGCCGGGCGACAGATGGCGGGCGCATGCGCCCATTTTCTTTCCCCATGAAAACGCCGGCGGGCAGGAGAGGACGCAGGAGGACCCAGGGACACCGGTAAGTACGATAGGGTCCCCGAATCCCCCTATTTCTCTGTCCTCTGATGTGCGATCACATCAGAGGACAGAGAATGACAGATCGCGTTTGGTTTTTTTTGCGCTCGCCGGTAAACGGTTAATTACCGCCGATCGCAAATGCGGGGGGTCGGTAAAAAAATCCCCCGAATCATGTTCTCTGGGGTCTCGGCCCTGGCAGCCGAGACCCCGGAGAAAAATCGAACTCTGGGGGGCGCTGTTTACTTTTTCCACAGCGCCGTTAATTAACGGCGCTGTGGTTTAAGTACCCTTAACTGCCGCCGTTAAAAGGCGTATCGGCGGTCGTTAAGGGGATAATCCAACGGGTGATGACTTATTAGACTGACTCATTTGCACCGACCATTTAGGAAAATCCGAGAAAAATATAATTTGCATAATAATTTGGAAGTGTGTGTGTGTGTAAATTTATCAGTGAGACACATATCTACTATATAATTGTCTAAGGGTCACTTCCGTCTGTCTTTCTGTCACGGTTATTCATTCGCTGATTGGTCTCGCCAGCTGCCTGTCACGGCTGCCGCGACCAATCAGCGACAGGCACAGTCCGGAAGAAAATGGCCACTCCTTACCCTCCGCAGTCAGTGCCTGTCGCCCGCATACTCCCCTCCGGTCACCGCTAACACAGGGTTAATGCCGGCGGTAACGGACCGCGTTATGCTATGGGTAACGCACTCCGTTACCGCCGCTATTAACCCTGTGTGTCCCCAACTTTTTACTATTGATGCTGCCTATGCGGCATTAATAGTAAAAAATGTAATGTTAAAAATACTAAAAAAAACAAAAAAAACAACCTGCTATACTCACCCTCCGTTGCAGCCCGTGCCGGCCGCCATCTTCCGTTGCAGGTTCCGGTGGCAGAAGGACCTGCCATGACGACACGGTCATGTGACCGCGACGTCATCACAGGACCTCCCATGACGTCACGGTCATGTGACCGTGACGTCATCACAGGCCCTGCGCGCCTGCGCTACAAAGACCTCCCATGACGTCACGGTCATGTGACCGCGACGTCATCACAGGTCCTGCGCTAATACCAACCCTGGGACCGGAACCTGCCGTGGACTACAAGGGCTCCCTCGGAAAGGTGAGTATATGTTTATTTTTTATTTTTTCGCCTGTGACAAATCTGGTTGGGCAATATACTACGTGGCTGGCCAATATACACGGGAATGGGAAGAGAGTGGCCAAGTGCCAGAATAGGCGCATCTTCCAGATGTGCCTTTTATGGGGTGGCTGGGGGCAGATGTTTTTAGCCAGGGGGGGGGGCAATAACCATGGACCCTCTCCAGGCTATTAATATCTGCCCTCAGTCACTGGCTTTACCACTGTGGCAGAGAAAATTGCGCAGGAGCCCACGCCAATTTTTTCTGCGATTTAACCCTTTAATAGCTAGAGCGCCCAAATTTTGCACATCCACAATACTAACATTAGTAGTGTGGAATAAGCAAAAAAAAAAAAAAGGATACGAGATGGTTTACTATATGTAAACCATGTCTCATATGTCGGGTTTGAGAAGGAGATAGGAAAAGCCGGCAATTGAATTACCGGCTTTTAAAGCGACTGTGTCACCCCCTCCAGCCATTAGAGACTAAAAGAGCCACCATGAGCAGCAGTAATGCCGCATTACTGTGCATAATGCATAACACTGCGGGCCTGGGATTCACAAGGTGGGCGGCCGCACAGGTGCAGTCTGCGAGACTGCATCTGAGATCAGACGGGCAGCGCTCACTGCGCCTGCCCCAGGCAGAACTAAACAGCGCAGGCGCCGGATTTGACTGGAAAACAGCGCGGAGGGGGTGGCGCCCGGGGCCGAAGAAGCCTTGAGTGACGGCAGTGTGGCGTGTGCAGCAGGGGGGTTAAGACCTGCCTCAGGGACTAAAGACAGGCATTTTGGCGAAATTATAAAACGCTTTATTTCTGCTTTGACTGCAACAATAACTAAAAGAGCCACCTTGTCAGAATGCGGCATTACTGATGCACAAGGTGGCTCTTTTAGTTTCTAACAGCTGGAGGGGGTGACTGTTGTGAATTCTGCTCTTGGGTTCCCTCCAGTGGTTGTAGGTGGGAATGCAGTTGTCTCTGAGTCGCAGTCCTGGCCAGGTGTATCTGCTGATTACAATTCTGACTGGGATATTTAAGTGTGCAGGATTCATTAGCCCTTGCCAGTTGTCAATGTTCCTTGTGAAGTGTTGGATCACTTTCTGACTTCTCCTGCTGGCTGCCAAATTCAGCAAAGATAAGTGTTTGGTTTTTGTGTCTGAGGCACACTGCTGTGTGCTAGTTTTTGTTTATTTTCCTGCTGATTGTAGAATTCACTGGAGTTGCAGATTTACGCTCCTACATCTATTAGTTAGATGTAGGAAGTTTTTGTATATTCTGCTGTGGATCTTTTTGAAGGGTTTTAATACTGACCGCACAGAACTCTGTCCTATCCTGTCCTATCTAGCTAGAGTGGCCTCCTGTGCTAATCCTGTTTTTCTGCCTGTGTATGTTTTTTCCTCTCCGACTCACCACCAATATTTGTGGGGGGCTGTCTATCCTTTGGGGATTTTCTCTGAGGCAAGATAGTATTCCTATTTCCATCTTTAGGGGTATTTAGTCCTCCGGCTGTGACGAGGTGTCTAGGTGTGTTAGGTACACTCCACGGCTACTTCTAGTTGCGGTGTTAAGTTCAGGATTGAGGTCAGTATAGTGGCCACCTTCTCCAGTGAAAGTTCTCATGCTGCTCCTAGGTCACCGGATCATAACAGGTGACACAGTCGCTTTAAGCTATCTAGCGCTGTATGAGAGATATATATAGACCGTATATATGTTTTTATACTACGTGGCTAGGCAATATACTACGTGGGCATGCATATTCTAGAATACCCGATGCGTTAGAATCGAGCCACCATCTAGTGTGTGTGAGTGAGTGTGTATATAGATTTTAATGTTTTAACGATTATTTGAGCCCATGTGGATCTATTGTATGTCCGTATGTCGGTTTTGCAAGCCTGCGAGAAAATCTCGCAGTACGGGTGCCATACGGCTTACATACGGAGGATGCCATGCGCAAAATACGTTGACACACCCTGCCTACGGATGACATATGGATCACTATTTTGGGGACTTTTCTGCGTATTACGGCCGTAAATAATGGACCCTATTTTTATACGTGTGAGGCCGGCCTTAGACAATTATATAGTAGATAAAGGGACAGTGGTCAGAATTGTAAAAATTGGCCTGTCATTAACATGCAAACCACCCTTGGGGATTAAGGGGTTAAAATTAAAAATTGTGTATGAACTAATATTGAGAATGAAAAAGTTAAAATGTTTATTTTTTTTTCCTCCCACATTCCGTAAATTCCTGTGATGCACGTGATGGATTACTACATTTTTTGAATGTGGTTTTGAGCGCCTTGAGGGGTGCAGTTTTTAGGCTATGTGCACACGTTCAGAATTTCTCGCAGAAAATTCCTGAGAAAAACCGGACATTTTCTGCAAGAAATCCGCAAGAAAACCGCATGCGTTTTTGCCACGATTTTGCCGCGTTTTTTTCCGGACACTTCCCAATGCATTCTGGAGTGGGAAATCCGCAAAAAAAAACCCGCAAAATTAATGAACATGCTGCGGTTTTTACCGCGATGCGGGTTTTTTTGCGGAAAAAAACGCATCATGTGCACAAAACATGCAGAATTCATTCTAAATGATGGGATGCTTATTGTATGCGGTTTTATAGCGTTTTTATCGGGAAAAACGCGAAAAAACCGCAACGTGTGCACACAGCCTTAGACTGGTGTCACTTTTGGGTATATTCTGTCATTTAGACCCCTCAAAGTAACTGCAAATGAGATATGGTCCCTAAAAAATGGTTTAGTAAATTGTTGTCAAAATGAAAAAAAAAAAAAAAAAAAAAATCCATCCATCCATCTCTGGTCAACTTTTAACCCTTATAGCGTCCGAAAAAAAAGATGTTTAAAAAATTGTGCTGATGTAAAGTAGACATGTTGGGAATGTTATTTATTAACTATTTTCTGTGACATAACACTCTGGTTTAAAGACATTAGAATTAAAAGTTTAGAAATTGAAACATTTTCAAGTTTCCACCAAATTTCACTGAAGCGTTCCAGAGCTCCACATAATGCGACTATGGTCAGTATAGTCAAATTCGGCCTGGTCATGAAAGTGCAAACAGGCTTGGGGCGGGGGGAAGGGGGTCAAAGATACGGGAAAAAAAATGAAAGTTCAAATGAAAATATAGTTTTTCATTGAAATTAAAAGATGTATTTCAAAATAAATAAAACAAGCATGTGGTATCGCCACTTCTGTGCCCCCCTCATCTTGTATTAGAGCTCTGAATGTTTGAACTTTGCCCCACAACGTGCGCAGGCGCGCAGACTGGCCGCGCCCACAACGTGCGCAGGTGCACACCACACTGGCCGCGCCCACAATGTGCGCACACACACACACACTGGCTGCGCCCACAACGTGCGCAGGCGCACATACACACACTGGCCACGCCCACAACGTGCGCAGGCACACACACACAACTGGCCGAGCCCACAACGTGCGCAGGCGCGCACACACACACACACACACTGGCCGAGCCCACGTGTGCAGGCGCACACACACACACTAGCCGAGCCCACAACGTGTGCAGGCGCACACACACACACTGGCCGAGCCCACAACATGCGCTGGCGCACACACACACACTGGCCGAGCCCACAACGTGCGCAAGCTTGCGCACACACACACACACACTGGCCGAGCCCACAACGTGTGCTGGCACACACACACATTGGCCGAGTCCACAACGTACGCAGGCACAAACACACTGGCCGAGCCCACAACGTGCGCAGGCACACACACACACTGGCAGAGCCCACAACTCGCGCACACACACACACTGGCTGCGCCCACAACGTGCGCAGGCGCACATACACACACTGGCCACGCCCACAACGTGCGCAGGCACACACACACACACACACACTGGCCGAGCCCACAACATGCGCTGGCGCACACACACACACTGGCCGAGCCCACAACGTGTGCTGGCACACACACATTGGCCGAGTCCACAACGTACGCAGGCACAAACACACTGGCTGAGCCAACAACGTGCGCAGGCACACACACTGGCCGAGCCCACAACGTGCGCAGGCACACACACTGGCCGAGCCCACAACGTGCGCAGGCACACACACTGGCTGAGCCCACAACGTGCGCAGGCACACACACTGGCCGAGCCCACAACGTGCGCAGGCACACACACACCAGTCTCAATCCTGGCTCTTCTTCTGTGGCCGCCACTCTACACCGACACCAGGAAAGGAAGCAAACGGCGTCAGCACAGAGCAGTCAGGTCGCCAAGGCTTAGACAATGCACACACATGGGCGGAGCTCCACGCAGCGTTCACCGTGGAAGAGACAACTATGAATCAGAAGCAGAGGAAGGCCAGTAACATGCAAAATGAGAGGGAATCCCGGTGCTACTCAACTCTTAGATAACACTACGGTCACCAAAATCCCATAATTAGAAGTCATGTGCTCAGCACACAAGACACTGCGCTATTCTGAGGCCGCACTCCGGCGGATGCCATACGTAGGGCTTCACACTGAATACACTTTCAAATAGAAATCGAGCAGGCACCAATGTCTAGATTTGTGGATGGCACCATGTAATTTGGAGAATTAGGTAGCAATCCATGCCCGCCTCACAGGCTATCCCGCCACCAGTGCTCAGACACAACAGACTCACCTCAGCAGCGCGCTAGGCAGCTCGCACCTCCTCTACTCAGTTTGAAGTTAGCCTTCTCCTCAGCCCCACACTCGCGAGAGAACAGCGTTAGCAGCGGATGAGGCACTCATTGGCCGCCGAACGATAGAGGCGCAGTTTATGACACTTTCTTGGCCGCCCACTCAGCGGATGAGTCATGTACCCTTATATCATATTGACCAGGCTGAAGTTAGTTTCTTACAAGGCAATTTTTTCTTTTCTGTCTTTTATAGGTTTAATAACAAATAATAAGCATCACAATAATAACATAGAATGCAGCGAGGTGCCTTGATGTGAATACACTTAACCCGTTAGTGACAGAGCCATTTTGGTACTTAATCACCGAGCCAAGTTTTACAATTCTGACCACTGTCACTTTATGAGGTTATAACTCTGGAACGCTTCAACGGATCCTGCTGATTCTGAGTTTGTTTTTTCGTGACATATTGTACTTCATGTTAGTGGTAACATTTCTTCGATATTACTTGCGATTATTTATGAAAAAAACGGAAATATGGCGAAAAATTTTTAACTTTTGCAATTTTCAAACTTTGTATTTTATGCCCTTAAATCAGAGAGATATGTCACGAAAAATAGTTAATAAATAACATTTCCCACATGTCTACTTTACATCAGCACAATTTTTTTTTTGTTAGGAAGTTATAAGGGTTAAATGTTGACCAGCAATTTCTCATTTTTACAACACCATTTTTTTTTAGGGACCACATCACAGTTGAAGTCATTTTGAGGGGTCTATACGATAGAGAATAATGAAGTGTGACACCATTCTAAAAACTACACCCCTCAAGGTTCTCAAAACCACATTTAAGAAGTTTATTAACCCTTTACGTGCTTCACAGGAACTGAAACAATGTGGAAGGAAAAAATGAACATTTAACTTTTTTTTTGCAAACATTTTAATTCAGAACCATTTTTTTTTATTTTCACATGTGTAAAAACAGAAATGTAACCATAAATTTTGTTATGCAATTTCTCCTTAACACGCCGATACCCCATATGTGGGGGTAAACCACTGTTAGGGCGCACCGCAGAGCTTGGAAGTGAAGGAGCGCCGTTTGACTTTTTCAATGCAGAATTGGCTGGAATTGACATCGGACGCCATGTCACATTTGGAGAGCCCCTGATGTGCCTAAACAGTGGAAACCCCCCACAAGTGACCCCATTTTGGAAACTAGACCCCCCCATGGAACTTATCTAGATGTGTGGTGAGAACTTTGAATGCCCAAGTGCTTCATAATGCAGAATCGTGAAAATAAAAAATAAAACATTTTCCACAAAAAGATTTTTTAGCCCCCAAGTTTTTATTTTCACAAGGGTAACAAGAGAAATTGGACCCCAAAAGTTGTTGTCCAATTTGTCCTGAGTATGCTGGTACACCATATGTGGGGGTAAACCACTGTTTGGGCGCACGGCAGAGCTCGGAAGGGAAGGAGCCTTGTTTTGGAATGCAGACTTTGATAGATTGGTCTGCGGGCGTTATGTTACGTTTGCAGAGCCCCTGATGTACCTAAACAGTAGAAAACCCCCACAAGTGACCCCATTTTGGAAACTAGACCCCTGTTGTGAATTCTGCTTTTGGGCTCCCTCCGGTGGTTGTAGGTGGTAATGCAGTTGTCCCTGGGTTGCAGTCCTGGTCAGGTGTATCTGCTGATTGCAGTTCTGACTGGGGTATTTAGGTGTGCAGGATTCATTAGTCCTTGCCAGTTGTCCATGGTTATTGGGATGTGTTGGACTCCTATCTGGTTCCTCCTGCCTTGCTGCCAAATCAGCAAAGATAAGTGTCTGGTTTTGTTTCTGTGGCACACATGCTGTGTGCTTGATAATTCAGTGCTATTCATTTGTTTTTTCTTGTCCAGCTTTGATTGTGTCTGTATTTACTCGGTCTAGTTGGATTCTCAGGAGTTGCAGATATACGTTCCACGTCTTTAGTTAGATGGAGGAATTTTTTGTATTATCTGCTGTGGATATTTTTGGAAGGGTTTTAATACTGACCGCTTAGTATTCTGTCCTATCCTTTCCTATTTAGCTAGAGTGGCCTCTTTTGCTAAAACCTGTTTTCTGCCTGCGTGTGTCTTTCCTCTCCTACTCACAGTTGTAGGGATTCGGACAAAAATCCGAGAGTGGACCCTCTGGGTCGTGACTCTAGAGCCCCCGGGGTCGAGCGGACCAGATGGAATCACCCCCTATACAGGGACCTCGGGGGAATGGAGACACAACAGCTAGAGCCAAAGGGACGACCCAAGATAAAGAAGGTGACCACAGAGCTATTGGAATGGCAGGCAAAATTATAGGAAAACAGGACTTAACTGATAAAGACAGGAACACGAGACGGTGCAGGACACGGCAGGAACACAGGACTTGGCAGGAGACGGCAGGAACACGGAACTTGGCAGGACACGGCAGGAACACGGAACTTGGCAGGACACAGCAGGAACACGGAACTTGACAGGACACGGCAGGAACACGGAACTTAGCAGGACACAGCAGGAACACGGAACTTGGCAGGACACAGCAGGAACACGGAACTTGGCAGGACACAGCAGGAACACGGAACTTGGCAGGACACAGCAGGAACACAGAACTTGACAGGACACAGCAGGAACACGGAACTAACACTGAGACAAAGCGAGAACTAAGCTGGGAAAAGATACAGGGGAGCCTAGGGCATAGGGACACTGACAGCAGGCAGTGCACCTACAAGGCAAAGGCATCTTGCCTGGAAAGACGCCGAGAAGAAATAGCCGATGGGCGCCGCCATGTTGGGGCGGAGCCATCGGGTCGCGACCTCCCAGCAGGCCCAGTGACGGAGGAGACGCGACCGCGCATGCGCAGAGAGACCGGACGCCGAGAGCCGGCAAAGGAGGACGCAGAGCGGCACGGGACAGGATCGCGAGCGCGCCGCGGGATGGAAGAAGCCGGGTGAGTATGCGCAGCGGGCGTGACAGTACCCCCCTCCTTAGTCCCCCTCCTTTTAAGGCTAGAAAGGAATCTTTTCATGATAAGAGGAGCATTGATGTTCTCTCGAGGCTCCCTGGACCTCTCCTCAGGACCGAATCCCTCCCAATCAATCAAAAAATAAGTTTTGCCCCTAACTACCTTTTTGGCAAGAATATCTTTAACATTAAAGATTCCATCAGTGGTACAGAGCTGAGGAGAAAGAGAGGTAGCGGAGTGAAAACGATTAAAGACTGCGGGCTTGAGAAGAGATACATGGAAGGCATTGGGAATGCGTAAAGAGGCAGGTAGTTTCAATTTGTAGGAAACATCATTAATGCAGCTCAAGATAGGAAAAGGACCAATATAGCGAGGACCCAGTTTGTAAGAGGGGATTTTGAGCTTGATATAGCGAGAGGAGAGCCAAACTTTATCACCCGGGGAATAGGGAGGAGCATCCAAACGCCTTTTATCAGCAAATCTCTTCATATTATGGCTAGCTCTCTCAAGAGCCTCTTTAGTCTCACTCCAAATCTTAGAGAATTCCCGGGACAAGAAATCCGCTGCCGGTACCCCGGAGGAGAGAGAAACAGGAAGAGGAATGCTCGGATGTTGACCAAAGACCACAAAAAAGGGAGATTTGGAGGAAGACTCACTGGGAAGATTGTTATATGAGAACTCAGCCCAGGGGAGAAGGGAGACCCAGTCATCTTGATGTGCATTGGAGAAGTGTCGTAAGTAGGTAGTCAGGACTTGATTAACTCGCTCTACTTGACCGTTGGACTGAGGGTGATAAGCGGAAGAGAAGTCCAAGTTAATTTTCAATAGACTACAGAGAGCTCTCCAAAAACGAGAGGTAAATTGTACCCCGCGGTCTGAGACAATATGATGTGGAAAACCATGAAGACGGAAGACTTGGTGTAGAAAGATTTTTGCCAACTCAGGAGCGGAAGGCAAACCAGGTAACGCGATGAAATGAGCCATCTTAGAGAACCGATCCACAACAACTAGAATGACAGAGCAATCCGAGGAACAAGGTAGATCAGTGATGAAGTCCATAGCGATATGGCTCCATGGGACGGAAGGCACAGGCAGAGGATGCAGGAGACCGGAAGGAAGCTGCCTAGGAACTTTATTTTTGGCACAAGAAGAACAAGAAGCAACGAATTCGGTGACGTCTCGTCGGAGAGATGGCCACCAGTAGTGCCGAGAGATGAGGGAAAGTGTTTTCTTGACGCCTACATGCCCCGCAATCTTGGAGGAGTGACCCCAACGTAAAACTCTCTCCTTGTCTTGAATAGACACAAGAGTCTTGCCAGGAGGAGCAGAAATCACTCTAAGAGGAGCGAGAGTGACGATCTTCGCAGGATCAATAATGTGAGCCGGAGAATCCTCAATGTCCTGAGGCTGAAAGGATCTTGAAAGTGCATCCGCTTTGACATTTTTATTTCCGGGTCGGAAATGAAGTTCAAATTCAAATCGTCCGAAGAATAAAGACCATCTAGCTTGTCGTGGATTTAGTCTTTGGGCAGATTGAATATAGGCCAGATTCTTGTGGTCTAGGGTTAAATGTTGACCAGCAATTTCTCATTTTTACAACACCATTTTTTTTTAGGGACCACATCACAGTTGAAGTCATTTTGAGGGGTCTATACGATAGAGAATAATGAAGTGTGACACCATTCTAAAAACTACACCCCTCAAGGTTCTCAAAACCACATTTAAGAAGTTTATTAACCCTTTACGTGCTTCACAGGAACTGAAACAATGTGGAAGGAAAAAATGAACATTTAACTTTTTTTTTGCAAACATTTTAATTCAGAACCATTTTTTTTTATTTTCACATGTGTAAAAACAGAAATGTAACCATAAATTTTGTTATGCAATTTCTCCTTAACACGCCGATACCCCATATGTGGGGGTAAACCACTGTTAGGGCGCACCGCAGAGCTTGGAAGTGAAGGAGCGCCGTTTGACTTTTTCAATGCAGAATTGGCTGGAATTGAGATCGGACGCCATGTCACATTTGGAGAGCCCCTGATGTGCCTAAACAGTGGAAACCCCCCACAAGTGACCCCATTTTGGAAACTAGACCCCCCCATGGAACTTATCTAGATGTGTGGTGAGAACTTTGAATGCCCAAGTGCTTCATAATGCAGAATCGTGAAAATAAAAAATAAAACATTTTCCACAAAAAGATTTTTTAGCCCCCAAGTTTTTATTTTCACAAGGGTAACAAGAGAAATTGGACCCCAAAAGTTGTTGTCCAATTTGTCCTGAGTATGCTGGTACACCATATGTGGGGGTAAACCACTGTTTGGGCGCACGGCAGAGCTCGGAAGGGAAGGAGCCTTGTTTTGGAATGCAGACTTTGATAGATTGGTCTGCGGGCGTTATGTTACGTTTGCAGAGCCCCTGATGTACCTAAACAGTAGAAAACCCCCACAAGTGACCCCATTTTGGAAACTAGACCCCTGTTGTGAATTCTGCTTTTGGGCTCCCTCCGGTGGTTGTAGGTGGTAATGCAGTTGTCCCTGGGTTGCAGTCCTGGTCAGGTGTATCTGCTGATTGCAGTTCTGACTGGGGTATTTAGGTGTGCAGGATTCATTAGTCCTTGCCAGTTGTCCATGGTTATTGGGATGTGTTGGACTCCTATCTGGTTCCTCCTGCCTTGCTGCCAAATCAGCAAAGATAAGTGTCTGGTTTTGTTTCTGTGGCACACATGCTGTGTGCTTGATAATTCAGTGCTATTCATTTGTTTTTTCTTGTCCAGCTTTGATTGTGTCTGTATTTACTCGGTCTAGTTGGATTCTCAGGAGTTGCAGATATACGTTCCACGTCTTTAGTTAGATGGAGGAATTTTTTGTATTATCTGCTGTGGATATTTTTGGAAGGGTTTTAATACTGACCGCTTAGTATTCTGTCCTATCCTTTCCTATTTAGCTAGAGTGGCCTCTTTTGCTAAAACCTGTTTTCTGCCTGCGTGTGTCTTTCCTCTCCTACTCACAGTTGTAGGGATTCGGACAAAAATCCGAGAGTGGACCCTCTGGGTCGTGACTCTAGAGCCCCCGGGGTCGAGCGGACCAGATGGAATCACCCCCTATACAGGGACCTCGGGGGAATGGAGACACAACAGCTAGAGCCAAAGGGACGACCCAAGATAAAGAAGGTGACCACAGAGCTATTGGAATGGCAGGCAAAATGATAGGAAAACAGGACTTAACTGATAAAGACAGGAACACGAGACGGTGCAGGACACGGCAGGAACACAGGACTTGGCAGGAGACGGCAGGAACACGGAACTTGGCAGGACACGGCAGGAACACGGAACTTGGCAGGACACAGCAGGAACACGGAACTTGACAGGACACGGCAGGAACACGGAACTTAGCAGGACACAGCAGGAACACGGAACTTGGCAGGACACAGCAGGAACACGGAACTTGGCAGGACACAGCAGGAACACAGAACTTGACAGGACACAGCAGGAACACGGAACTAACACTGAGACAAAGCGAGAACTAAGCTGGGAAAAGATACAGGGGAGCCTAGGGCATAGGGACACTGACAGCAGGCAGTGCACCTACAAGGCAAAGGCATCTTGCCTGGAAAGACGCCGAGAAGAAATAGCCGATGGGCGCCGCCATGTTGGGGCGGAGCCATCGGGTCGCGACCTCCCAGCAGGCCCAGTGACGGAGGAGACGCGACCGCGCATGCGCAGAGAGACCGGACGCCGAGAGCCGGCAAAGGAGGACGCAGAGCGGCACGGGACAGGATCGCGAGCGCGCCGCGGGATGGAAGAAGCCGGGTGAGTATGCGCAGCGGGCGTGACAGTACCCCCCTCCTTAGTCCCCCTCCTTTTAAGGCTAGAAAGGAATCTTTTCATGATAAGAGGAGCATTGATGTTCTCTCGAGGCTCCCTGGACCTCTCCTCAGGACCGAATCCCTCCCAATCAATCAAAAAATAAGTTTTGCCCCTAACTACCTTTTTGGCAAGAATATCTTTAACATTAAAGATTCCATCAGTGGTACAGAGCTGAGGAGAAAGAGAGGTAGCGGAGTGAAAACGATTAAAGACTGCGGGCTTGAGAAGAGATACATGGAAGGCATTGGGAATGCGTAAAGAGGCAGGTAGTTTCAATTTGTAGGAAACATCATTAATGCAGCTCAAGATAGGAAAAGGACCAATATAGCGAGGACCCAGTTTGTAAGAGGGGATTTTGAGCTTGATATAGCGAGAGGAGAGCCAAACTTTATCACCCGGGGAATAGGGAGGAGCATCCAAACGCCTTTTATCAGCAAATCTCTTCATATTATGGCTAGCTCTCTCAAGAGCCTCTTTAGTCTCACTCCAAATCTTAGAGAATTCCCGGGACAAGAAATCCGCTGCCGGTACCCCCGAGGAGAGAGAAACAGGAAGAGGAATGCTCGGATGTTGACCAAAGACCACAAAAAAGGGAGATTTGGAGGAAGACTCACTGGGAAGATTGTTATATGAGAACTCAGCCCAGGGGAGAAGGGAGACCCAGTCATCTTGATGTGCATTGGAGAAGTGTCGTAAGTAGGTAGTCAGGACTTGATTAACTCGCTCTACTTGACCGTTGGACTGAGGGTGATAAGCGGAAGAGAAGTCCAAGTTAATTTTCAATAGACTACAGAGAGCTCTCCAAAAACGAGAGGTAAATTGTACCCCGCGGTCTGAGACAATATGATGTGGAAAACCATGAAGACGGAAGACTTGGTGTAGAAAGATTTTTGCCAACTCAGGAGCGGAAGGCAAACCAGGTAACGCGATGAAATGAGCCATCTTAGAGAACCGATCCACAACAACTAGAATGACTAAGCAATCCGAGGAACAAGGTAGATCAGTGATGAAGTCCATAGCGATATGGCTCCATGGGACGGAAGGCACAGGCAGAGGATGCAGGAGACCGGAAGGAAGCTGCCTAGGAACTTTATTTTTGGCACAAGAAGAACAAGAAGCAACGAATTCGGTGACGTCTCGTCGGAGAGATGGCCACCAGTAGTGCCGAGAGATGAGGGAAAGTGTTTTCTTGACGCCTACATGCCCCGCAATCTTGGAGGAGTGACCCCAACGTAAAACTCTCTCCTTGTCTTGAATAGACACAAGAGTCTTGCCAGGAGGAGCAGAAATCACTCTAAGAGGAGCGAGAGTGACGATCTTCGCAGGATCAATAATGTGAGCCGGAGAATCCTCAATGTCCTGAGGCTGAAAGGATCTTGAAAGTGCATCCGCTTTGACATTTTTATTTCCGGGTCGGAAATGAAGTTCAAATTCAAATCGTCCGAAGAATAAAGACCATCTAGCTTGTCGTGGATTTAGTCTTTGGGCAGATTGAATATAGGCCAGATTCTTGTGGTCTGTGTAAATGGTGAATGGATGAAGAGACCCCTCAAGGAGATAACGCCACTCTTCTAAGGCTAGTTTGATAGCCAATAGTTCTTTATCCCCAATGGAGTAGTTACGCTCAGGAGCAGAAAAGGCTTTAGAAAAAAAAACACAGGTCACCAAATGTCCGGACGAGGATCTTTGTAAAAGTACTGCTCCGGCTCCAACAGAGAATGCGTCGACTTCAAGGACAAACGGTCTATTAGCATCAGGACGATGAAGCACAGGGGCTGTAGCGAAGCTTTGTTTAAGGGACTGAAAGGCCTCTTCAGCCTCAGGGGTCCAAAGACTGGAGTTGACTCCCTTGTTAACTAGGGCAGAGATAGGCTTGGTCATGGAAGAGAAATGAGAAATAAATTGTCTATAGTAATTGGCAAAGCCAAGAAAACGTTGGATTGCTTTTGTTCCAAGAGGACGGGGCCAATTCAAGACAGCAGAAACCTTCTCTGGATCCATCTCTAAACCGGATCTTGAGACAATATATCCAAGGAAGGGAAGAGAAGATTGCTCAAAGACGCACTTCTCAATCTTAGCGAAGAGATGATTCTCCCTTAGCCGTTGCAGAACACGGCGGACATCTCGTCTGTGAGTGGAGAGATCCGGAGAAAAGATGAGAATGTCGTCAAGGTAAACCACGACTGAGGAGTAGAGAAGATCCCGAAATACATCGTTCACAAATTCCTGGAAAACCGCAGGGGCGTTGCAGAGACCAAACGGCATAACCAAGTATTCATAGTGACCGTCACGAGTATTGAAGGCGGTCTTCCACTCATCGCCCGCACGAATTCGAACTAGATTGTATGCGCCACGTAAATCCAGTTTGGTAAAAATTTGCGCACCTCGAAGACGATTGAAGAGTTCTGGAATGAGTGGCAGAGGATATTTGTTCTTCACCGTGATGTTGTTTAGGCCTCGATAATCAATACAGGGACGAAGAGAACCATCCTTCTTCACGAAAAAAAACCCTGCTCCAGCGGGAGAAGAAGACTTGCGAATGAATCCTTTAGCAAGATTTTCCTGAATATACTCAGACATAGCCTGTGTCTCAGCAGGAGAGAGAGGATAGATTCTTCCCCTGGGCGGGTTAGTTCCAGGCACGAGATCTATGGGACAATCATAGAGACGATGAGGCGGAAAACCCTCAGCCTCTTTTTTGTTGAAGACATCGGAGAAAGCACTGTAGACGCAGGGTAAGGCGGGAAAAGAGGAGGAAGGAGAAGAAGAAGAAGAACCTACAGGATGCACCGGCAGCAGACAACGTTCCCGACAAAGCTCTCCCCAGCGCAAGATATTGCCATTGCGCCAATCTAAAGTGGGCTCGTGATTCCGTAACCAAGGAAGACCTAAAAGCATAGGATGAGACAGACCCGCTAAAACATAAAATGCAATTTTTTCCTTATGCAGAACCCCAACTTGAAGTTCCACCTCAAGCGTAACTTGAGTAATGGTCTCTTGTAACGGTCTACCAACCACAGATGCAAGAATCACAGGAGCCTCTAGGGTTTTGACTGGAACGGAGAATTTCAAAACCTCTTCCAACCTGATAAAATTCCCTGCTGCGCCAGAATCCACATAAGCATCCAAAGAAATGCCCTTGCCAGAGATATGCAAAAGGACAAAGTGAGGGGTTGAGAGGAATCACACACACCTAGGGAGGCCTCTCTTACCTGACCTAGGCGGAGGAGTTTTCCGGACGTTCAGGGCAAGACCGCAGCAAGTGGGCAGCACTCCCGCAGTGAAAACATAAACCCTGAGTACGCTTCTCTTTACGTCGCTGTTCGGACATCTTAAGACGGTCCACTTGCATAGGTTCTGGTGCGGACGCCAGAGAGGAAGTCCTAGGCTGTGGGCTGAGTGGCTTACGGGTGGCAGGGGAAGGACGAAGAGATCTCCGCTCCCGGGCGCGTTCCTGGAACCAAAGGTCAATACGGGTAGCTAAGGAAATTAAATCCTCCAAGACCGTAGGGGTGTCCCGACCAGCTAACTCATCTTTAATGCGCCCAGAGAGGCCCCGCCAGAAAGCGCCCACTAACGCCTCATTGTTCCAGCCTAAGTCAGAGGAGAGGGTGCGGAACTGAATAGCATACTGGCCCACAGATAACGATCACTGATGGAGAGACAATAGAGCCTCAGTAGTAGAGGCCAGACGACCAGGTTCGTCAAAGACAAGACGGAAGGTCTCCAAAAATTCAGACAACCGGGAGACTAGGGGATCGTCTCGCTCCCAGAGTGGATTAACCCATGCCAAGGCGTCACCCTCCAGATGGGAAATCAAAAAGGCAACTTTGGACCGATCCGTCGGGTAATGCTGGGGCAGAAGTTCAAAGTGAAGACGGCATTGGTTCAAAAATCCTCGGCAGAATTTAGGATCCCCATTGTACCGAGGTGGTTTAGCCAAGCGGGGTGGAGGGTGGGGAGCAGAAGCAGAGGTAGTAGCGGCTGTCTGGATAGAAAGCAGCCGATCGTCTATCGAAGACATATAACTAAGGATATGAGCCTGGGTGTCACGCTGCTGAGCTAACTCTTGCTGTAAACCAACGAGTAGAGCGGCGTTGCCAGGATCAGAGGGCAGGAGCGTAGACAGGCGAGCATCCATAGCCTTCATAAAGGACATAATACGGGACTGATTCTCCCGCAAAAAGAGTTACTCTTTTTGCGCAGCAGAGGCCCCAGCGGGGTCCATGGCCTTTGCCTACTGTAGGGATTCGGACAAAAATCCGAGAGTGGACCCTCTGGGTCGTGACTCTAGAGCCCCCGGGGTCCAGCGGACCAGATGGAATCACCCCCTATACAGGGAGTGTTAGGGGCAGGACCTCGGGGGAATGGAGACACAACAGCTAGAGCCAAAGGGACAACCCAAGATAAAGAAGGTGACCACAGAGCTATTGGAATGGCGGGCAAAATGATAGGAAAACAGGACTTAACTGATAAAGACAGGAACACGAGACGGTGCAGGACACGGCAGGAACACAGGACTTGGCAGGAGACGGCAGGAACACAGGACTTGGCAGGAGACGGCAGGAACACGGAACTTGGCAGGACACGGCAGGAACACGGAACTTGGCAGGACACAGCAGGAACACGGAACTTGACAGGACACGGCAGGAACACGGAACTTGGCAGGACACAGCAGGAACACGGAACTTGGCAGGACACAGCAGGAACACGGAACTTGGCAGGACACAGCAGGAACACGGAACTTGGCAGGACACAGCAGGAACATGGAACTTGACAGGACACAGCAGGAACACGGAACTAACACTGAGACAAAGCGAGAACTAAGCTGGGAAAAGATACAGGGAAGCCTAGGGCATAGGGACACTGACAGCAGGCAGTGCACCTACAAGGCAAAGGCGTCTGGAAAGACGCCGAGAAGAAATAGCCGATGGGCGCCGCCATGTTGGGGCGGAGCCATCGGGTCGCGACCTCCCAGCAGGCCCAGCGATGGAGGAGACGCGACCGCGCATGTGCAGAGAGACCGGACGCCGAGAGCCGGCAAAGGAGGACGCAGAGCGGCGCGGGACAGGATGGAAGAAGCCGGGTGAGTATGCGCAGCGGGCGTGACAACAGTCAATATTCGTGGGGGACTGCCTATCCTTTGGGGTTCTGCTCTGAGGCAAGGTAGCATTCCTATTTCCATCTATAGGGGTATTTAGTCCTCCGGCTGTGACGAGGTGTCTAGGGTTTGTTAGGCACACCCCACGGCTAATTCTAGTTGCGGTGTTAGATCAGGATTTGCGGTCAGTACAGTTACCACCTACTCCAGAGAAAGTTTCATGCGGCTCCAAGGTCACCGGATCAGAACAGTACAACTGGCCAATAATGAGTTAAATGCATCTCAGAAGAAAGGTGTTGAGCCATTTTTTTTTTCTGCAGTCTGCTTTGTCTTCTCTTCCCTCTTTTTCTCTACGTGGCTGAGGAGTCTTGTGCTAGCATGGATGTTCAGGAATTAGCTTCTCGTGTAGACCAGCTTGCTGCTAGGGTACAGGGTATTTCTGATTATATTGTTCAGACTCTTGTTTTAGAGCCGAAGATTCCTACTCCTGATTTGTTTTCTGGTGACAGGTCCAAATTTTTGAGTTTTAAAAACAATTGAAAACTGTTTTTTGCTCTGAGACCTCGATCCTCCGGTGATTCCATTCAGCAGGTTAAAATCGTCATCTCCCTGCTGCGTGGCGATCCACAGGATTGGGCATTTTCCCTGGAATCTGGGAATCCAGCTTTGCTTAATGTAGACTCCTTTTTTCAGGCTTTAGGATTATTATATGATGAACCGAATTCTGTGGATCAAGCGGAGAAGACCTTGTTGGCCCTGTCTCAGGGTCAAGAGGCGGCAGAATTGTATTGTCAGAAATTTAGAAAATGGTCTGTGCTGACTAAATGGAATGATGATGCTTTGGCGGCAATTTTCAGAAAGGGTCTTTCTGAATCCGTTAAAGATGTTATGGTGGGGTTTCCCACGCCTTTCGGTCTGAGTGATTCTATGTCTCTGGCCATTCAGATTGACCGGCGCTTGCGGAAGCGCAGAACTGTGCGCGCCGTGGCGTTGTCCTCAGAGCAGATTCCTGAGCCAATGCAGTGTGATAGGATTCTGTCTAGAACGGAACGACAAGGATTCAGACGTCAGAATAGGTTGTGTTATTATTGTGGCGACGCTTCTCATGTCATTTCAGTCTGCCCTAAGCGGACAAAGAGAATCGCTAGTTCATTTACCATCGGTACTGTACAAACTAAATTTCTGTTATCTGTGTCCTTGATCTGCTCATTGTCGTCATTTTCTGTCATGGCGTTTGTGGATTCAGGCGCCGCCTTGCACTTAATGGACTTTGAGTTTTCCAGGCGTTGTGGTTTTCCCTTGCAGCCTTTGCAGAACCCTATTCCTTTAAGGGGCATTGATGCTACACCCTTGGCTAAAAATAAGCCCCAGTTTTGGACACAGGTGTCCATGCGCATGGCGCCAGCCCATCAGGAAGATTGTCGATTTCTGGTGTTGCATAATTTGCATGATGCTATCGTGCTGGGTTTTCCGTGGTTGCAGGTACATAATCCTGTGTTGGATTGGAAGTCCATGTCAGTGACTAGTTGGGGTTGTCAGGGGGTTCATAATGATGTTCCTTTGATGTCAATCTCCTCTTTTTCCTCTTCTGAAATTCCAGAGTTTTTGTCTGATTTTCAGGATGTATTCGATGAGCCCAAGTCCAGTTTCCTTCCACCGCACAGGGACTGCGATTGTGCGATTGACTTGATTCCAGGCTGTAAGTTTCCAAAGGGTCGACTTTTCAACCTGTCTGTGCCTGAACATACCGCCATGTGGAGCTATGTTAAGGAGTCTTTGGAGAAAGGGCATATTCGGCCATCTTCTTCACCGTTGGGAGCGGGATTTTTTTTGTTGCTAAGAAGGATGGCTCCTTGAGACCCTGTATTGATTATTGCCTCTTGAATAAGATCACGGTCAAGTTTCAATACCCTTTACCTTTGCTTTCCGATTTGTTTGCTAGGATTAAGGGGGCTAGTTGGTTTACGAAGATTGACCTTCGGGGGGCATATAATCTTGTTCGTATTAAGCAGGGTGATGAATGGAAAACTGCGTTTAATATGCCCGAAGGCCATTTTGAATAACTTGTGATGCCATTCGTGCTCACTAATGCTCCATCTGTTTTTCAGTCCTTCATGCATGATATCCTCCGGACTTATATTGATAAGTTCTTGATTGTATATTTGGACGATATTTTGATTTTTTCCTATGATTGGGAGTCTCATGTGGAACAGGTCAGGATGGTATTTCAAATCCTTCGTGACAATGCTTTGTTTGTGAAGGGGTCTAAGTGTCTCTTTGGGGTGCAGAAGGTTTCTTTTTTGGGCTTCATTTTTTCTCCCTCGTCTATGGAGATGGATCCGGTTAAGGTTCAGGCCATTCATGATTGGATTCAGCCCACATCCGTGAAGAGCCTTCAGAAATTTTTGGGTTTTGCAAATTTTTATCGCCGTTTCATTGCTAATTTTTCCAGCGTGGTTAAACCCTTGACCGATTTGACGAAGAAAGGCGCTGATGTGGCGAATTGGTCCTCTGCGGCTGTCTCTGCCTTTCAGGAGCTTAAACGCCGATTTACTTCTGCTCCGGTGTTGCGCCAACCGGATGTTTCTCTTCCGTTTCAGGTTGAGATTGACGCTTCTGAGATTGGGGCAGGGGCCGTTTTGTCTCAGAGGGATCCTGTTGGTTCCTTGATGAAACCGTCTGCTTTCTTTTCCCGTAAGTTTTCGCCTGCTGAACGCAATTATGATGTCGGCAATCGGGAGTTGTTGGCTATGAAGTGGGCGTTTGAGGAGTGGCGACATTGGCTTGAGGGAGCTAAGCACCGTATTGTGGTCTTGACCGATCATAAGAATCTGATTTACCTCGAGTCTGCCAAACGGTTGAATCCTAGACAGGCTCGATGGTCCTTGTTTTTTCCCGTTTTGATTTCGTGGTCTCGTACCTTCCGGGTTCTAAGAATATTAAGGCTGATGCCCTCTCTAGGAGTTTTTTGCCTGATTCTCTTGAGGTCTTTGAACCGGTCGGCTTTCTGAAAGAAGGGGTGGTCCTTTCTGCCATTTCCCCTGATTTACGACGGGTTCTTCAGGAATTTCAGGCTAACAGACCTGACCGCTGTCCAGTGGGGAAACTGTTTGTTCCTGACAGATGGACTAGTAGAGTGATTTCTGAGGTTCACTGTTCTGTGTTGGCTGGTCATCCTGGTACTTTTGGTACCAGAGACTTAGTTGGTAGGTCCTTTTGATGGCCTTCTTTGTCACGTGATGTGCGTTCTTTTGTGCAGTCCTGTGGGACTTGTGCGCGGGCCAAGCCTTGTTGTTCCCGTGCTAGTGGGTTGCTTTTGCCATTGCCGGTCCCTGAGAGGCCCTGGACGCATATTTCTATGGATTTTATTTCTGATGTACCGGTTTCCCAGAGGATGTCGGTTATCTGGGTTGTTTGTGACCGGTTCTCTAAGATGGTTCATTTGGTGCCTTTGCCTAAATTGCCTTCCTCTTCAGATTTGGTTCCGTTGTTTTTTCAGCATGTGGTTCGTTTGCATGGTATTCCGGAGAATATTGTGTCCGACAGAGGTTCCCAGTTTGTTTCTAGGTTTTGGCGGGCCTTTTGTGCTAGGCTGGGCATTGATTTGTCTTTTTCTTCTGCATTTCATCCTCAGACAAATGGTCAGACCGAGCGAACTAATCAGACTTTGGAGACTTATTTGAGATGCTTTGTGTCTGCTGATCAGGATGATTGGGTGGCCTTTATGCCATTGGCCGAGTTTGCCCTTAATAATCGGGCTAGTTCAGCTACTTTGGTTTTGCCTTTCTTTTGTAATTTTGGTTTTCAGCCTCGTTTTTCTTCTGGGCAAGTTGAGCCTTCTGACTGTCCTGGTGTGGATTCTGTGGTTGACAGGTTGCAGCAGATTTGGGCTCATGTGGTGGACAATTTGGTGTTGTCTCAGGAGGAGGCTCAACGTTTTGCTAACCGTCGTTGGTGTGTTGGTTCCCGGCTTCGGGTTGGGGATCTGGTCTGGTTGTCTTCCCGTCATGTTCCTATGAAGGTTTCTTCTCCTAAGTTTAAGCCTCGGTTTATTGGTCCTTATAGGATTTCTGGGATTATTATTCCGGTGTCTTTTCGATTGGCGCTTCCGGCCTCTTTTGCTATCCATAATCTCTTCCATAGATCCTTATTGCGGAAATATGTGGTGCCCGTTGTTCCCTCTCTTGATCCTCTGGCCCCTGTGTTGGTTGATGGAGAGTTGGAGTATGTGGTTGAGAAGATTTTGGATTCTCGTTTTTCGAGGCGGAAGCTTCAGTACCTTGTCAAATGGAGGGGTTATGGCCAGGAGGATAATTCTTGGGTTTTGCCTCTGATGTCCATGCTGCTGATTTGGTTCGTGCCTTTCATCTGGGTCGTCCTGATCGGCCTGGGGGCTCTGGTGAGGGTTCGGTGACTCCTCCTCAAGGGGGGGTACTGTTGTGAATTCTGCTTTTGGGCTCCCTCCGGTGGTTGTAGGTGGTAATGCAGTTGTCCCTGGGTTGCAGTCCTGGTCAAGTATATCTGCTGATTGCAGTTCTGACTGGGGTATTTAGGTGTGCAGGATTCATTAGTCCTTGCCAGTTGTCCATGGTTATTGGGAGGTGTTGGACTCCTGTCTGGTTCCTCCTGCCTTGCTGCCAAATCAGCAAAGATAAGTGTCTGGTTTTGTTTCTGTGGCACACATGCTGTGTGCTTGATAATTCAGTGCTATTCATTTGTTTTTTCTTGTCCAGCTTTGATGGTGTCTGTATTTACTCAGTCTAGTTGGATTCTCAGGAGTTGCAGATATACGTTCCACGTCTTTAGTTAGATGGAGGAATTTTTTGTATTATCTGCTGTGGATATTTTTGGAAGGGTTTTAATACTGACCGCTTAGTATTCTGTCCTATCCTTTCCTATTTAGCTAGAGTGGCCTCTTTTGCTAAATCCTGTTTTCTGCCTGCATGTGTCTTTCCTCTCCTACTCACAGTCAATATTCGTGGGGGGCTGCCTATCCTTTGGGGTTCTGCTCTGAGGCAAGGTAGAATTCCTATTTCCATCTATAGGGGTATTTAGTCCTCCGGCTGTGACGAGGTGTCTAGGGTTTGTTAGGCACACCCCACATCTACTTCTAGTTGCGGTGTTAGATCAGGATTTGCGGTCAGTACAGTTACCACCTACTCCAGAGAAAGTTTCATGCGGCTCCAAGGTCACCGGATCATAACAGACACCCCAAGGAACTTATCTAGTTATGTGTTGAGAACTTTGAATGCCCAAGAGCTTCACAGAAGTTTATAATGCAGATATGTGAAAATAAAAAATAAAAAATTTCCACAAAAAAAGATTTTTAGCCCCCAAGTTTTTCATTTTCAGTAGGAACTGGTATACAGGCGGGTGTATGAAAACAGGTAAGAACCTGTTCAGACTGGGGAGTATATGGAAACAGGTAGAGACCTGTACGGCAAGTTGCTGAACAGAGATAGAGCAAGAGCAGATGCGAAGCAGAACCACAGGAGGCGGAGTAAGAGCAGGAAGGAGAAGGCGGAGCTAAGAGCAGAGAAGGAGAAGGCAGAGCTAAGAGCAGGGAAGGAGAAGGCAGAGCTAAGAGCAGGGAAGGAGAAGGCAAAGCTAAGAGCAGAGAAGGAGAAGGCAGAGCCATGTGCAGAAACGCAGGAAGCGGAGCCACATGCAGAAACGCAGGAGACGGAGCCAAGAGCAAGAGATGTAGAACCGCAAGGAGCAGAGCCAGGTAGAACCGCAAGGAGCGGAGCCAGGTAGAACCACAAGGCGCGGAGCCACAGTGCAAAGCCACAGAGTGCAGAACAAGGTCAGAGAGCAAAGCAAAGTTACAGAGAGCAGAACTGAGAGCAAAGTAACAAAGTGTACAGCAAGGTCAGAGTGCGGAGCAAAGTCACCGAGAGCAGAGCTGAGAGCACAGAACCACAGGTTGTGATAGAACTGGGCAGAGAGAAGCAGAGCCAGAGACAGTGGCAAACAGAGCAGAAAGATACGGCAGAGGTATACACAGCAGAATGGGAAATGACCAAAGACGGAGCAGGAACAGACACAGACCAGAGTTCAGAAAAGAACGGACACACACACAGAACACAGAATAAGGCCTGCAATTGCAGCCCTCTGAGACAGGAAACAGACATGACCTGGCAGCTCAGTAGCAAGTGCTAACTGAGAGAAATAGTTTGCACAGGCATCCTCCAATGGGCGAGGATGCCTTAAGTATCAGAGGCCTCATGGCTATTGGCCAGGAGCACCTTAGGGAGGTGCACACAGTCTCAATAAGAATCCAGAGTTGCTGGCGCCGCCCCCCTATGCACACAGCCAGGAAGTGTACACAGAGCAAGCGGCCATGGAGCACAAGGCATGGAGCCGGCGGCAGACAGATCTCACAGCATGGCACAGGGTGAGTGAGTTGATGTAATAGGCAGGTGGGGAATGGAAGGCCATGCAGTGATGCCGGCAGGGTTGTTACAGTACCCCCTCCTTTACACCCCCTCTTCTTCAAACCCGCCAGAATGATCTGTAGAAGAAGAAAGAGACCACTCACAGTCCAAGCCATCATAACATCTTCAAAGTAGGATAAGGAAAACGGGTCACCAGGAATCTCAGAAAACAAAGTCTCTTTGTGCTCAACAGGGTTAGCTTCACCAGGAATCTCAGAAAGCGAAGTCCCTTTGTGCTCAACAGGGTTAGCTTCACCAGGAATCTCAGAAAGCAAAGTCTCTTTGTACCCAATGGGGCTGGCTTCCTCAATGGACTGGACCATTTCCTCCGGGAAGACAAGAAGCAGGGACTTGGATGCTACCGACTTGATATCTTCACCAGCCGGCCATATGGAAGCCGAAGGAACACTCACAGGATACATCTTCTGCCCGTTATCCAGAGACAAACCTTCAGGTAGCAGAGATGTTCTAGAGTACTGAGCACAGGAAAAATCATTGGAGCCGAGAGTGGAGAACAACAACTCCACCGGATCAGGAAAAATCTGAGAGGAAAAAACTTCTGTTTCGGAATCTTCACCAACCGGCCATATGGACGATGAAGGTACCCACATAGGAACCAACTTCTGCCTGTTATCCAGAAGAAAATGTCCAAAAGGCGGGGATGCTTCCATGAACAGGTTACAGGTATAGTCATTAGAGACGAGTGGAGAGATAGTCACCGCTTCTCCATTTTTGGTGACGTCAGCACACTTTGACTCGACTAACAGGTTACTGGTATAGTCACTGGAGACGTGTGAAAATATAGTCACCGCTTCCCCATCCTTGGTGACATCAGCACACCTTGACTCAATGTCTAGCAGACCAGCAGAAGAAGAAGACAACACAATTGACTGTCTTTGACGCATGGGGACCAGACACCTCTCATGACTGGGTAAATTCAAACGAAGCATTTTGCAGGAGCTCTTGACCAGAGCGGGTGGTAGAGTCCTAGGCTCAGAATGACCCATGGGCATAACAGACAGCATATGGAAGACCAACTTCTTCGTGTATAAGGCTCCAACTTGGAGCTGTAGTTGTCCTTGCAGGACTAGAATGCTCTTTAGCAGGGCTTGGCCATTATCAGACAACACCCACACCGGGTTCTGGAGCTGTAGAAGGGAGACCAAACACCGACTCCTTCTGGCAGGCGACTTTACCATGCCAAAGCTGCCGGAAAACTGAGATAAAGTCTTTGATTTTGATGGAGAGGAAGTACTTTCACCTAGGGCAGCCTCTCCTGCCGGCCCAGGGTTTTGGAGTTTTAGATCTACAGGGCAAAGACCGTCTGGATGTTCCTTGCAACCGCAGTGATACCGCGTTCCCTTCTTGCGGCTGGATTTGAACTGCTGCTTTGCCAGCCCACTTTTATCAGCCTTCTGGGGTTTTGCTTGGGTAGCTGCTGGGACAGGTAGAGGAACAGGCGGGTTTTGGACGGACTTGGTCAGACGTGGCGGTTTCTTTGGAGGATTCGCTCGCCTGGACCGCCTCTGGTATCTGGTGAGGGAAGACTTTGCAGGAGGTGCTGGCTCAGGCGCTTTGAAGGCTTTAAGGAAGGCCATCAGAAAGGCGTCAAAAATTGAGAGGATAAGATCCCTTGCTTCCCAGAGAGGGTTAAACCAATTCAATGCATCTCCTGCTAGATAGGACATCCGAAATCCCACCTTGTACGGAGGGAAATTCAGAAGCATTCGATTCAATATACAACAAACATTGCTTCAGAAAGTCCATGCACTCCTCTGGATCCCCATAGTATCTTGGCGGAAGCTTCGGAAGGAGTTCCTTATAAGCTATGTAATTATACAACTCATCAGAGACTACGAATTGACCACCTGGAGTAGGTGTAGGCAGGTCTTTCAACTGAGTATAAAAACCTTCCGGGGCCCAATACTGGCTAGAAAAAAATTAATCTCGCTCCAAGAGCGACGGCTCATGGGACTCAGCGTGGACCATGGCCTGTGCAATCTGAAACGCTCGCGCCGAGACTGGTTGGCGCGGGCGTCTGTGGGTGTGACCCCACTGGACCACAGACCAAACTTCCCTGGAAGGGGCGTAACTAAGTTGCTTCCTAGGTGTTCGCTGGAGCCTCTGATAGTGAGGTCAGACTTGTGCAATAGGAAGCTACCAGGTGCCACTCCAGGGTGGAGTCTGACTGTGGATGCTGATCCCACCGGGGACGAGACACAGGCAGGCAGGCACGACTGAGATACTGGCTGACGGAGGGTGCGGCAGAGGCCCTGACGGGCAGACTGGCTTGGAGGAGATACAGACGGGCACGGCTGGCACTCTGGCAGACAGGCGGGCACGGCTGGCACTCAGGCAGACAGGGTTGAAACTCTGGTAGGAACTGGTATACCGGCGGGTGTATGAAAACAGGTAAGAACCTGTTCAGACTGTGGAGTATATGGAAACAGGTAGAGACCTGTACGGCAAGTTGCTGAACAGAGATAGCGCAAGAGCAGATGCGAAACAGAACCACAGGAGGTGGAGTAAGAGCAGGAAGGAGAAGGCGGAGCTAAGAGCAGAGAAGGAGAAGGCGGAGCTAAGAGCAGAGAAGGAGAAGGCAGAGCCAAGGAACTTATCTAGTTATGTGTTGAGAACTTTGAATGCCCAAGTGCTTCACAGAAGTTTATAATGCAGATATGTGAAAATAAAAAATAAAACATTTCCACAAAAAAGATTTTTAGCCCCCAAGTTTTTATTTTCACAAGGGTAACAAGAGAAATTGGATCCCAAAAGTTGTTGTCCAATTTGTTCTGAGTATGCTGGTACCCCATGGGGGTAAACCACTGTTTGGGCGCACAGCAGAGCTCGGAAGGGAAGGAGCGCCGTTTTGGAATGCAGACTTTGATAGAATGGTCTGCGTGTAATGCTCGCGCCGAGACTGGTTGGCGCGGGTGTCTGGGGTGTGGCCCCACTGGACCACAGACCAAACTTCCCTGGAAGGGGCGTAACTAAGTTGCTTCCTAGGTGTTCGCTGGAGCCTCTGATGGTGAGGTCAGACTTGTGCAATAGGAAGCTACCAGGTGCCACTCCAGGGTGGAGTCTGACTGTGGATGCTGATCCCACCGGGGACGAGACACAGGCAAACAGGCACGACTGAGACACTGGCTGACGGATGGGTATGGCAGAGGCCCTGACAGACAGACTGGCTTGGAGAAGATACAGGCAGACAGACGGGCATGGCTGGCACTCTGGCAGACAGGTGGGCACGGCTGGCACTTTGGCAGACAGGTGGGCACGGCTGGCACTCTGGCAGACAGGGTTGAAAGTCTGGTAGGAACTGGTATACAGGCGGGTGTATGAAAACAGGTAAGAACCTGTTCAGACTGGGGAGTATATGGAAGCAGGTAGAGACCTGTACGGCAAGTTGCTGAACAGAGATAGAGCAAGAGCAGATGCGAAACAGAACCACAGGAGGTGGAGTAAGAGCAGGAAGGAAAAGGTGGAGCTAAGAGCAGAGAAAGAGAAGGCGGAGCTAAGAGCAGAGAAGGAGAAGGCAGAGCTAAGAGCAGGGAAGGAGAAGGCAGAACTAAGAGCAGAGAAGGAGAAGGCAGAGCTAAGAGCAGAGAAGGAGAAGGCGGAGCCACGTGCAGTAACGCAGGAGACAGAGCCAAGAGCAAGAGATGTAGAACCGAAAGGAGCGGAGCCAGGTAGAACCGCAAGGAGCCGAGCCACAGTGCGAAGCCACAGGGCAGAGCAAGGTCAGAGTGCAAAGCAAAGTTACAGAGAGCAGAGCTGAGAGCAAATTAACAATGTGTAGAGCAAGGTCAGAGTGCGGAGCAAAGTCACCGAAAGCAGAGCTGAGAGCACAGAACCTGTTATGATCCGGTGACCTTGGAGCAGCATGAGAACTTTCACTGGAGAAGGTGGCCACTATACTGACCGCAATCCTGAACTTAACACCGCAACTAGAAGTAGCCGTGGAGTGTACCTAACACACCTAGACACCTCGTCACAGCCGGAGGACTAAATACCCCTAAAGATGGAAATAGGAATACTATCTTGCCTCAGAGAAAATCCCCAAAGGATAGACAGCCCCCCACAAATATTGGCGGTGAGTCGGAGAGGAAAAAACATACACAGGCAGAAAAACAGGATTTAGCACAGGAGGCCACTCTAGCTAGATAGGACAAGATAGGACAGAGTTCTGTGCGGTCAGTATTAAAACGCTTCAAAAAGATCCACAGCAGAATATACAAAAACTTCCTACATCTAACTAATAGATGTAGGAGCGTAAATCTGCAACTCCAGCGAATCCTACAATCAGAGCAGGAAGATAAACAAAAACTAGCACACAGCAGTGTGCCACAGACACAAAAACCAAACACTTATCTTTGCTGAATTTGGCAGCAAGCAGGAGAAGCCAGGAAGTGATCCAACACTGCACAAGGAACATTGACAACTGGCAAGGGCTAATGAATCCTGCACACCTAAATATCTCAGTCAGAATTGTAATCAGCAGATACACCTGGCCAGGACTGCGACTCAGAGACAACTGCATTCCCACCTACAACCACTGGAGGGAATTCAAGAGCAGAATTCACAACAAGAACCACAGGTTGTGATAGAACTGGGCAGAGAGAAGCAGAGCCACAGACAGTGCCGAACAGAGCATAAAGATACGGCGGAGGTATACACAGCAGAATGGGAAATGACTAAAGACAAAGAAGGAGCAGGAACGGACACAGACCAGAGTTCAGACAAGAACGGACACCGAAACAGAACACAGATTAAGGCCTGCAATTGCAGCCCTCTGAGACAGGAAACAGACATGACCTGGCAGCTCAGTAGCAAGTGCTAACTGAGGGAAATAGTTTGCACTGATATCCTCCAATGGGCGAGGATGCCTTAAGTATCAAAGGCCTCAAGGCTTTTGGCCAGGAGCACCTTAGGGAGGTGCACACAGTCTCAATAAGAATCCAGAGTTGCTGGCGCCGCCCCCCTATGCACACAGCCAGGAAGTGTACACAGAGTAAGCGGCCATGGAGCACAAGGCATGGAGCCGGCGGCAGACAGATCTCACAGCATGGCACAGGGTGAGTGAGTTGATTTAATAGGCAGGTGGGGAATGGAAGGCCATGCAGTGATGCCGGCAGGGTTGTTACACTGCGGGCATTATGTTGCGTTTGCAGAGCCCCTGATGCACCTAAACAGTAGAAACCCCACACAATTGACCCCATTTTGGAAACTAGACCCCCCAAGGAACTTATCTAGATGTGTTGAGAACTTTGAATGCCCAAGTGCTTCACAGAAGTTTATAATGCAGAGTCATGAAAATAAAAAAATATTTTTTTCCACAAAAAAAGATTTTTTAGCCCCCAAGTTTTTATTTTCACAAGGGTAACAGGAGAAATTGGACCCCAAAAGTTGTTGTCCAATTTATCTTGAGTACGCTGATGCCCCATATTTGGGGGTAAACTACTGTTTGGGCGCACGGCAGAGCTCAGAAGGGAGGGAGCACCATTTGACTTTTTGATCGCAAAATTGGCTGTCGTGGAGACCCCCTGATGTACCTAAACAGTGGAAACCCCCCAATTCCAACTCCAACCTTAACCCCAACACACCCCTAACCCTAATCCCAACCCGATCCATAATCCTAATCACAACCCTAACGATAATCACAACCCTAACCCCAAAAGAACCCTAATCTCAACCCTAACCATAACCCTAATGAAAACCCTAAATCCAACACACCCCTAATCCTAATCCCAACCCTAACCTCAAACCTAACCCTAATCCCAATACAACCCTAACCCTAATCCCAACCCTAACCTTAACCCTAATCCCAAACCTAACCCTAATCCCAAATGTAACCCTAATGCCAACCCTAACCCTAATACCAACCCTAATCCAAACCCTAACCTTAATCCCAACTCTAACCCTAACTTTAGCCGCAACCCTAGCCCTAACTTTAGCTCCAACCCTAGCCCTAACCCTAACTTTAGCCCCAACCCTAACTCTAGCCCTAACCCTAACTTTAGCCCCAACCCTAGCCCTAACCCTAACTTTAGCCCCAACCCTAACCCTAGCCCTAACCCTAATTTTAGCCCCAACCCTAGCCCTAACCCTAACTTTAGCCCTAACCCTAACCTTAATTTAGCCCCAACCCTAACCCTAAATTTAACCCTAACCCTAGCCCTAACTTTAGCCCCAACCCTAGCCCTAAGGCTACTTTCACACTTGCGTCGTGTGGCATCTGTCGCAATCCGTCGTTTTGGACAAAAAACGGATCCTGCAAATGTGCCCGCAGGATGCCTTTTTTGCCCATAGACTTGTATTGCCAACTGATGGCCACACGTCGCGTCCGTCATGCACTGGATCCGTTGTGTTTTGGCGGACCGTCGTCACAAAAAAAAGTTCAATGTAACTTTATTTTTGTACGTCGCGTTCGCCATTTCCGCGCATGCGTGGCCGTAACTCTCCCCCTCCTCCCAGGACATAGACTTGGCAACGGATGCGTTGAAAAACTGCATCCGCTGCCCACGTTGTGCACAATTTTCACAACGTGCGTCGGTACGTCGAGCCGATGCGTTGCGACGGCCCCGTACCGACGCAAGTGTGAAAGAAGCCTAACCCTAGCCCTAACCCTAACCCTAAATTTAGCCCCAACCCTAACCCTAAATTTAGCCCCAACCCTAACCCTAATGCGCTCGCCATTTTCTTTCCTGATGAAGAAGCCGGTGAGCAGGAAAGGACGCAGGAGGACCCAGGGACACCGGTAAGTATAATAGGGTCCCCGAATCCCCCTATTTCTCTGTCCTCTGATGTGCGATCACATCAGAGGACAGAGAATGACAGATCGCGGTTTTTTTTTGCGACCGCCGGTAAACAGTTAATTACCGGCAATCACAAAACAGGGGTCGCTAAAAACCCTAATGCGCCCGCCATTTTCTTTCCTGATGAAGAAGCCGGTGAGCAGGAAAGGACGCAGGAGGACCCAGGAACACCGGTAAGTATAATAGGGTCCCCGAATCCCCCTATTTCTCTGTCATCTGATGTGCGATCACATCAGAGGACAGAGAATGACAGATCGCGTTTTTTTTTTTGCGACCGCCGGTAAACAGTTAATTACCGGCAATCACAAAACAGGGGTCGCTAAAAACCCTAATGCGCCCGCCATTTTCTTTCCTGATGAAGAAGCCGGTGAGCAGGAAAGGACGCAGGAGGACCCAGGAACACCGGTAAGTATAATAGGGTCCCCGAATCCCCCTATTTCTCTGTCATCTGATGTGCGATCACATCAGAGGACAGAGAATGACAGATCGCGTTTTTTTTTTGCGACCGCCGGTAAACAGTTAATTACCGGCAATCGCAAAACAGGGGTCGGTAAAAACCGACCCCGATCATGTTCCCCCCGGCAGCCGAGACCCCAAAGATCCTCCCGATGCCGGCCATTTTTTTGCCGGAAAAAGATGGTGGCGCCCATCGGGAGCCACGAGGAGCACAGGGGGAGACAGGTGAGTATCAGGGGGCTATCGGGGACACCATTTCTCTGTCCTCTGATGTGCGATCACATCGGAGGACAGAGAAATTAAAAGGGAAATCGCGTTTTTGTTGTTCTTTTGCGATCGCCGGTAAACGGTTAATTACCAGCGATCGCAACTCGGGGGTTGGTAAAACCCCCCCCCTGAATCATGTTCTCTGGGGTCTCCCCCCAGCAACCAAGACCCCAGAGAAAATCACTTTTTCCACAGCGCCGTTAATTAATGGCGCTGTGGTTTAAGTACCCTTAACTGCCGCTGTTAAAAGGCATATCGGCGGTCGTTAAGGGGTTAAAGGGAACCTGTCACCCCCAAAATCGAGGGTGAGCTAAGCCCACTGGCATCAGGGGCTTATCTACAGCAATCTGTAATGCTGTAGATAATCCCCCGATGTATCCTAAAAAATGAGAAAAAGAGGTTAGATTATACTCACCTTGGCGGGCGGTCCGATCTGATGGGCATCGCGGTCCGGTCCGGGGCCTCCTATCTTCATAGGATGATGTCCTCTTCTTGTCTTCATGCTGCGGCTCCAGCGCAGGCGTACTTTGTCTGCCCTGTTGAGGGCAGAGCAAAGTACTGCAGTGCGCAGGCGCTGAGCCTCTCTGACCTTTCTTGGCGCCTGTGCACTGCAGTACTTTGCTCTGCCCTCAACAGGGCAGACAAAGTACACCTGCGCCGCCATGTGAAGACCAGAAGAGGACGTCATCTGATGAAGATGGGAGGCACCGGACCGCGACACCCATCGGACCGGGACCGCCCCTGGGTGAGTATAATCTAACCTCTTTTTCTTATCTTTTAGGATACATCGGGGGGCTTATCTACAGCATTCCAGAATGCTGTAGATAAGCCCCTGATGCTGGTGGGCTTAGCTCACCCTCGATTTTGGGGGTGACATGTTCTCTTTAAAAACAGCTACACAAATTATAAAACTGGCACAAAAATGGGCACCGAAGAGCTTTAATGAAAGGGTTAAATGGCTTTGGGCCACTGATCTTACACTAAATATACAGATATAGTGATGCCCCATATCAAAACCAGGTCTCTTCAGCCAGGCCCAAATGCGTTCTGGGCATCAGAAGTGGCATCAAAGTGGGCAGATATTCGATTTTGGCCATTTAACCCCTTTACCCCCAAGAGTGGTTTGCACATTAATGACCAGGCCAATTTTTACAATTCTGACCACTGTCCCTTTATGAGGTTATAACTCTGGAACGCTTCAACGGATCCCAGTGATAGTGGTAAAATTTCTTTGATATTACCTGCGTTTATTTGTGAAAAAAACGGAAATTTGGCAGAAATTTTGAAAATGAGATATGTCACACAAAATACTTAATAAGTAGCATTTCCCACATGTCTACTTTACATCAGCACAATTTTGGAACCAAAATTTTTTTTTGCTAGGGAGTTATAAGGGTTAAAAGTTGACCAGCAATTTCTCATTTTTACAACACCATTTTTTTTTTAGGGACCACATCTCATTTGAAGTCATTTTGAGGGGTCTATATGATAGAAAATACCCAAGTGTGACACCACTCTAAAAACTGCACCCCTCAAGGTGCTCAAAACCCCATTCAAGAAGTTTATTAACCCTTCAGGTGTTTCACAGTAATTATTGGAATGTTTAAATGAACATTTAACTTTTTTCACAAAAAATGTACTTCAGCTCCAATTTGTTTTATTTTACCAAGGGTAACAGGAGAAAATGGACCACAAAAGTTGTTGTGCAATTTGTCCTGAGTACGCCGATACCCCATATGTAAGGGTAAACCACTGTTTGGGCGCATGACAGAGCTCGGAAGCGAAGGAGCGCCATTTGACTTTTCAATGCAAAATAGACTGGAATTGAGATGGCACGCCATGTTGCGTTTGGAGAGCCACTGATGTGCCTAAACATTGAAACCCCCCACAAGTGACACCATTTTGGAAAGTAGACCCCTTAAGGAACTTATCTAGAGCTGTGGTGAGCACTTTGATCCACCAAGTGCTTCACAGAAGTTTATAATGCAGAACCGTAAAAATAAAAAATCATTTTTTTTCACAAAAATTATCTTTTCGCCCCCAATTTTTTATTTTCCCAAGGGTAAGAGAAGAAATTGGACCCCAAAAGTTGTTGTACAATTTGTCCTGTGTACGCTGATACCCCATGTGTGGGGGTAAACCACTGTTTGGGCGCATGGGAGAGCTCGGAAGGGATGGAGCGCCGTTTGACTTTTCATTGCAAAATTGACAGGAATTGAGATGAGACGTCATGTTGCCTTTGGAGAGCCACTGATGTGCTTAAACATTGAAACCCCCCACATGTGACACCACGTTGGAAAGTAGACCCCCTAAGGAACTTATCTAGATGTGTGGTGAGCACTTTGACCCACCAAGGGCTTCACAGAAGTTTATAATGCAGAGCCGTAAAAATAAAATAAAAAATTTTTCCCACAGAAATTATTTTTTAGCCCCCAGTTTTGTATTTTCCTGAGGGTAACAGGAGAAATTGGACCACAAAAGTTGTTGTACAATTTGTCCTGAGTTCACTGATATCCCATATGTGGGGGGGAACCACCGTTTGGGCGTATGGGAGGGCTCGGAAGGGAAGGAGCGCCATTTGGAATGCAGACTTAGATGGAATGGTCTGCAGGCATCACATTGCATTTGCAGAGCCCCTAATGTAACTAAACAGTAGAAACCCCCCACAAGTGACCCCATATTGGAAACTAGACCCCCCAAGGAACTTATCTAGATGTGTTGTGAGAACTTTCAGCCCCCAAGTGTTTCACTACAGTTTATAACGCAGAGCCGTGAAAATAAAAAATATTTTTTTTTCCCACAAAAATTATTTTTTAGCCCCCAGTTTTGTATTTTCCCAAGGGTAACATGAGAAATTGGACCCCAAAAGTTGTTGTCCAATTTGTCCTGAGTGCCCTGTTTGGGCACACGGGAGAGCTCGGAAGGGAAGGAGTACTGTTTTACTTTTTCAACGCAGAATTGGCTGGAATTGAGATCGGACGCCATGTCGCGTTTGGAGAGCCCCTGATGTGCCTAAACAGTGGAAACCCCCCAATTATAACTGAAACCTTAATCCAAACACACCCCTAACCCTAATCCCAACCCTATTCCCAACCGTAAATGTAATCCTAACCCTAACTTTAGCCCTAACCCTAACTTTAGCCCCAACCCTAACTGTAGCCTTAACCCTAGCCCCAACCCTAACCCTAGCCCTAACCCTAGCCCTAACCCTAGCCCTAATCCTAACCCTAATAGAAAAATGGAAATAAATACACTTTTTTTAATTTTTCCCTAACTAAGGGGGTGATGAAGGAGGGTTTGATTTACTTTTATAGCGGGTTTTTTAGCGGATTTTTATGATTGGCAGCCGTCACACACTGAAAGACGCTTTTTATTGCAAAAAATATTTTTTGCGTTACCACATATTTGAGTCCACAGAGTCATGTGAGGTCTTGTTTTTTGCGGGACGAGTTGACGTTTTTATTGGTAACATTTTCGGGCATGTGACATTTTTTGATCGCTTTTTATTCCGATTTTTGTGAGGCAGAATGACCAAAAACCAGCTATTCATGAATTTCTTTTGGGGGAGGCGTTTATGCCGTTCGGCGTTTGGTAAAATTGAAAAATATTTAGAATTGAGAGTCCTCAGTGGTTGATACCTTTTAATGGCTAACTGAAAAGATGGTAACAAATTGCAAGCTTTCGAGACTACACAGGTCTCTTCATCAGGCAAAGACTAAAAGAAATTCTGGAGAATCACATATTTATGCACAACATAGTATAGGAAAAAAAAAAAAAGAGGGGAAAAAAAACCATGGATAAGCCAGGTGACATGAAGCAGAATTACCATGGGTGATAAACAGTTAAGTCCATAAATATTGGGCCAATTCTTAGATAAGGATTGTTTTATTGTCCTGTGATTAGGGTCTCTGTTGTGATGACCCTTCATGGTCTGAGGGGCAAGTTCCTTAGTTGATGTAAAAAGACATAAATCCATGTGACACATTCATTCCTGCATTAAGAGTGTCAAAGGTCGTCATCAGTTTATATTCCCCGAAATTCTAAATATTTTTCTATCTACTGGCTAACACGGTACCAAGATATATTTCTTTCCTGGTAAAATTGATAAAGCAGTTTTATTCTTTGGGTCAGTATGATTACAGCGATACCTCATTTATATCATTTTTTTATGTTTTGGCGCTTTTATACGATAAAAACTATTTTATAGAAAAAATAATTATTTTGGCATCGCTTTACTCTAAGGACTATAACTTTTTTATTTTTTTGCTGATGATGCTGTATGGCTGGCGGCTCGTCTTTTGCGGGACAAGATGACGTTTTCAGCGGTACCATGGTTATTTATATCTGTCTTTTTGATCGCGTGTTATTCCACTTTTTGTTTGGCGGTATGATAATAAAGCGTTGTTTTTTGCCTCGCTTTTTTTTTTCTTACGGTGTTTACTGAAGGGGTTAACTAGTGGGACCGTTTTATAGGTTGGGTGTCAAGATTCACACCGTGACCGTCACCCCTACGTCACGGGTCGGGGTGACTTTAGGCCAACAGACGGCTATCACATGTGCAGGGGGGCTTATCTTAGTTATCCCTCCACTCCACAATGTGATGAAAAAACACACACAAGGCTATTGACCTCTTAGTTTACAGCAGGGGCTTATTTTAGTTATCCCACTGCTCTTAAATATACCACGAACTGCAGGGATTTATGTATATCCCGCTTACAGTTCCACTTAAGACTTGCAGCTCTCTGGCGCCCCCCTTACTCTCAGGTCAGATTAGTTACTGCACTGGGGTAATTAGTTGCCAGAAAGGCTGCCTGCTATGTACTGGCTATTGAGCACGCTGCAGCGATGCGATAAACTACTCCCACTCAGGCAGGAACAATAATTATCAACGCCGCAGTCGCTACAACAACACCCAAAGGCCTGCACACGGTACGCTGCCACCAGCTTCGATTAAACGGGTCCGAAGCTAACCCAACACAGTAGCGTAATTCCCTTCAGAAGACTTAGGGTACGTTTTAGAGCAGGAAGAATGAAAACTAGTAATTTATATATTTTGCTCCGAAAGAAGGCAGTGTTTGTGAAAAGATGTTACAATATGAGACAATTGAAATATGTACAAGATAATTATAAAATAAACAGGGATTAAATAAGAAAAGGTACAACTCACATGTTCTCAGTTCATATCAGTTCAGGCAACAACCATGCTGGTGGGGGGTTTCCATCTGTCCCAGTGCATTAGAACAGCTCTTCAGATCAGGCTCACATGTTCTTCCAACAGCAGACTCACTGCTGGGATCTGGCCAGACAGTTATAGCTGCAGCCTGTGACATCCCAGAAAGGGGTTGGATCACCTCGTCCCTCCTACCTCTTCAGTCTTAGTAATTCAACCTTAAATTTGTCTAATTTCTATAACTCCGCTCCAGAACATGTCATGGTCATAACAAACCTAGCATTCATCTCGTCTTAACATTGGCATTCTAATGAGATCAAATATGTCATATGTGTGATGCGTCATTACAGAGAAATCCCTATGTTTTTACCTGATGGCGTTAGAATCTCATGTTTAGAGTGATGGATAGATCCACCGA
The DNA here is from genome assembly GCF_032444005.1 of Ranitomeya imitator. NCBI lineage: Eukaryota > Metazoa > Chordata > Amphibia > Anura > Dendrobatidae > Ranitomeya > Ranitomeya imitator. Next base: position 115,054,675 of record NC_091285.1, on the reverse strand, counting down.
GGGAGATTAAGAATATGCATTTTCCTGTTCCTATCTTAATTGGTTTGCCTAATATCTTACAAAAACAGAACAAAGACCTCAGGGATTCTGGGGACTTATAATCCAGTTCTAGCTGGACAGAGTTTGAGCCTGCAGCAGCGGTCGTAAATTCCTTTGCTCTCAGAGCTAGAGGCAATAAAACCCTCTTCCCCCATACCTTGGAAAGGAAAGCTCTTGGCTGAGTGAAAGAGAAGGGGGGCTTTTTAGCCCGCAGCCTGGCTAACAAGAGAAACTAAACTTATATGATATTTCATACAACATTGTGACATTGGGTCATTACGAACGCGGCGATACTAAATATGTGTACTTTTATTGTTTGTTTTTTTTTTATTTAGATAAAGAAATGTATTTATGGGAATAATTTTTTTTTCTTTATTTAGGATTTTTTTTTTTTTTTTACACATGTGGAAATTTTTTTTACAACTTTTTTACTTTGTCCCAGGGGGGGACATCACAGATCGCTGATCTGACAGTTTGCACAGCACTCTGTCAGATCAGCGATCTGACTTAGAGCACTGCAGGCTTACCAAGCGCCTGCTCTGAGCAGGCACTTGGTAAGCCACCTCCCTTCCTGCAGGACCCGGATGCCACGGCCATTTTGGATCCGGGCCTGCAGCGAGGAAGGAGGTAGGAGACCCTCGGAGCAACGCGATCACATCGCGGTGCTGCGGGGGTTTCAGGGAAGCCTGCAGGGAGCCCCCTCCCTGCGCGCTGCTTCCCTATACGGCCGGCACACCGCGATCATGTTTGATCGCGGTGTGCCGGGGGTTAATGTGCCAGGAGCGGTCCGTGACTGCTCCTGGCACATAGTGCCGGATGTCAGCTGCGATAGGCAGCTGACACCCAGCCGCGATCGGCCACGCTCCCCCCGTGAGTGCGGCCGATCGCATATGACGTACTATCCCGTCGGTGGTCATACGGGCCCACCCCACCTGACGGGAAAGTACGTCAGATGTCAGAAAGGGGTTAAATAAGTGGTGTTTTTCAGGGGTTCAATTTGGGCCACTCATCTCACACTATGAATACACAGATAGTGATGCCCTGCAACAAACCCAGGTCTCTCTAGCCTGGCCAAGACGGGTTCTGTGCATCAGCATTGGCATCAAAGTGGGCAAACACTTGAAAGTGGATAAACATTTGAATAAGTAACTGATGTCTTTAAGGGATTAAATTACTTTGGGCCACTGATTCCACACCACCATTACATACATAATGTTGCACCCCATCAAACCCAGGTCCCGTTAGCCAGGCCCAAATGGGTTCTGGGCATCAGAACTAGCATCAAAGTGGGCAAACAGCTGATTTTTACAGGTTTGAATAAGTAACTGACGTTTTTAAGGAGTTAAATGACTTTTGGCCACTGATCTCACAGTGCAGACATATAGAACAGGGAGCCCCACATCAAAGCCAGGTCTCTTCAGCCTGGCCCAAATGGGTTCTGGGCTTCAGAACTGGCATCAAAGTGGGCAGTCGATTTTCACAGATTTGAATAAGTAACTGACGTTTTTATGGGGTTAAATGACTTTGGGCCACTGATCTCACAGTGCAGACATATAGAAAAAGGAGCCCCACATCAAAACCAGGTCTCTTCAGCCTGTCTCAAATGGATTCTTGGCATCATAACTGGCATCAAAGTGGGCAAACAGCCTATTTTCACTGATTTGAATAAGTAACTGATGTTTGTAAGGCGTTAAATGACTTTGGGCCACTGATCTCACACTAAGAATACATAGACAGTGATGTATCACATCAAACCCAGGTCCCACTAGCCTGGCCCAAATGGGTTCTGCGCATCAGAACTGGCATTAAAGTGGGCGAACAGCCGATTTTCATAGATTTTAATAAGTGATGTTTTTAGAGGGTTAAGGGACTTTGGGTCACTGATATCACAGTGCAGACATATAGAACAGGGAGCCCACATCAAAACCAGGTCTCTTCAGCATGGCGCAAATGAGTTCTGGGCATCAGAACTGGCATCAATATGGGCAAACAGACGATTTTCACATATTTGAATAAGTTACTGATGTTTTTAAGGGATTAAATGACTTTGGGCCACTGATTCCACACCACCTTTACATATATAGTGTGGCACTGCATCAAACCCAGGTCCTGTTAGCCTGGCCCAAATGGGTTCTGGGCATCAGAACTGGCATCAAAGTGGGCAAACATCTGATTTTCACAGATTTGCATAAGTAACTGATGTTTTTAAGGGGTTAAATGACTTTTGGCCACTGATCTCACACAAAGAGTGCATAGATAGTGATGCCCTGCATCAAAACCAGGTCCCGTTAGCCTTGCCAAAATGGGTTCTGGGCATTAGAACTGACATCAAAGTAGGCAGTTGATTTTCACACATTTGAATAAGTAACTGACGTTTTTAAGGGATTAAATGACTTTGGGCCACTGATCTGACAGTGCAGACATATAGAAAAGGGAGCCCCACATCAAAACCAGGTCTCTTCAGCCTGGCCCAAATGGGTTCTGGATACCAGAACTGGCATCAAAGTGGGCAAACAGCCGATTTTCACGCTGAATAAGTAACTGATGTTTTTAAGGGATTATATGACGTTGGGCCACTGATCTCACACTATGAATACACAGATGTCATGCCCTGTAACACACCGAGATTCCTCTAAGCTGGCCCAAATGGGTTCTGGGCATCAGAACTGGAATCAAAGTGGACAAACAGCCCATTTTCGCAGATTTCAATAAGTCATTGATGTTTTTAAGGGGTTAAATTACTTTGGGAACACTGATCTCACATGAAGAATTCACTGATAGTGATGCCCTGCATCAAAGCAAGGTCTCTCCAGCCTGGTCCAAATGCGTCTGGGCATCAGAATTGGCATCAAAGTGGGCAGACAATCGATTTTGGCCATTTGAATAAGTAACTGGTGTTTTTAAAGGGCTAAATGACATTGAGCCACTGATCTCACACTATAGAGTAAACCGAAACCCAAGACAGGGATCAAAAGAAAGAGAGTCACCAGGCTAGGATATACATATATTCAATTTCATTATTTATTTATTACGATAGCAGATGGTGAGATAATAAAACCTGATAAAAATATTTTAAAAGGCAATGTGCACTACAGGACATATATTAATATAATAAATACATAGGTATATACATAGTAATAACCCACAATAAAAAAGGGGGGAACACCTGATGCTGAATAATTAAATAGGTGAAAATAATGGGGTGAAAAATATATATCTAAAAAAATGTAGAAAAAATGTATCAGTGACCAAAGTGCTCAAGTGCCACAGCAAGTATAGAGTATTTGCACTGGTCCAAAAAATACAGGGCCAGCATACATATCAGAGCACTGCTCTGCCAACTATAGAAAAACAGTGAAAAAATAATAATGATACAAAGCATACAGGATACCTTTTATGGGGTTTTAAAATATTTTTATCATGTTTTATTATCTCACCATCTGCTATCGTAATAAATAAATAATAAAATTGAATATATGTATATCCTAGCCTGGTGACTCTCTTTCTTTTGATCCCTGTCTTGGGTTTCGGTTTACTCTATGCACTGAGTGGGTTCCACTTACTTTTGCCGCACACCTCATACACTATATATCTGGTATATTTTATTATATATATAAAAAAAATTATTTTTTATATTATACTGTTTTTAGATATATGAATCATATTTTATCTGGTTATAATAGAGTGTGTGTGCTCTTTTTTAGTCATTTTTTAATCTCACACTATGAATACACAGATGTGATGCCCTGCAACAAACCGAGGTTCCTCTAAGCTGGCCCAAATGGGTTCTGAGCATCAGAGAGGATTAAATGACTTTGGGCCACTGATATCACAGTGCAGACATATAGAACAGGGAGCCCCACATCAAAACCAGGTCTCTTCAGCCTGGCCCAAATGGGTTCTGGGCATCAGAACTGGCATCAAAGTAGGCAAACAGCCGATTTTCACACTGATGTTTTTAAGGGATTATATGACTTTGGGCCACTGATTCCACACCACCATTACATACATTATTTTGCACCGCATGAAAGCCTTGTCCCATTAGCCTGATACAAATGGGTTCTGGGCATCGAAACTGGCATCAAAGTGGGCAAACAGCTGATTTTCACAGATTTTAATATGTAACTAATGTGTTTAAGGGGTTAAATTACTTTTGGCCACTGATCTCACACTAAGAGTACACAGATGGTGATGCCCTGCATCAAACCCAGATCCCATTAGCCTGGCCAAAATGGTTCTGGGCTTCAGAACTAGCATCAAAGTGGGCAATCGATTTTCACAGATTTGAATAAGTAACTGACGTTTTTATGGGGTTAAATTTCCTTTGGCCACTGATCTCACAGTGCAGACATATAGAAAAGGGAGCCCCACATCAAAACCAGGTCTCTTCTGCCTGGCCAAAATGGGTTCTTGGCATCAGAATTGGCATCAAAGTGGGCAAACAGCCCATTTTCACCAATTTGAATAAGTAACTGAGGTTTGTAAGGCGTTAAATGACTTTGGGCCATTGATCTCACACTAAGAATACATAGATAGTGATGTATCACATCAAACCCAGGTCCCACTAGCCCGGCCCAAATGGGTTCTGAGCATCAGAACTGGCATCAAAGTGGGCAAACAGCCGATTTTCATAGATTTTAATAAGTGATGTTTTTAGAGGGTTAAGAGACTTTTGGCCACTGATATCACAGTGCAGACATATAGAACAGGGAGCCCACATCAAAACCAGGTCTCCTCAGCCTGGCGCAAATGAGTTCTGGGCATCAGAACTGGCATCAATATGGGCAAACAGACGATTTTCACACATTTGAATAAGTCACTGATGTTTTTAAGGGATTAAATGACTTTGGGCCACTGATTCAACACCACCATTACATACATAGTGTTGCACTGCATCAAACCCAGGTCCTGTTAGCCTGGCCCAAATGCGTTCTGGGCATCAGAACTGGCATCAAAGTGCGCAAAAAGGCTAATTTTCACAGATTTGAATAAGTAACTGATGTTTTAAAGGCGTTATATCAATTTGGGCCACTGATCTCACAGTACAGACATATAGAAAAGGGAGCCCCACATCAAATCCAGGTTTCTTCAGCCTGGCTAAAATGGGTTCTGGGCATGAGAACTGGCATCAAATTGGGCAAACAGACAATTTTCACACTTTTGAATAAATAACCTTTATTTTTAAGGGATTAAATGACTTTGGGCCACTGATTCCACACCACCATTACATACATTGTGTTGCACGGCATCAAACCCTGGTCCCGTTAGCCTGGCCCAAATGTGTTCTGGGCATCAGAACTGGCATCAAAGTGGGCAAGCATCTGATTTTCACAGATTTGAATAAGTAACTGATGTTTTTAAGGGGTTAAATGACTCTTGGCCACAGATCTCACAGTAAGAGTACACAGACAGTGATGCCCTGCATCAAAACCAGGTCCCGTTAGCCTGGCCCAAATGGGTTCTGAGCATTAGAACTGACATCAAAGTGGCTAGGTGATTTTCACACATTTGAATAAGTATCTGACGTTTTTAAGGGGTTAAATGACTTTGGGCCACTGATCTCACAGTGCAGACATATAGAAAAGGGAGCCCTAAATCAAAACCAGGTCTCTTCTGCCTGGCCCAAATGGGTTCTTGGCATCAGAACTGTCATCAAAGTGGGCAAACAGCCCATTTTCACAGATTTGAATAAGTCACTGATGTTTTTAAGGGGTTAAATTACTTTGGGAACACTGATCTCACACTAAGAATACACAGATAGGGATGCTCTGCATCAAAGCAAAGTCTCTCCAGCCTGGCCCAAATGCGTCTGGGCATCAGAACTGGCATTAAAGTGGGAGGACAATCAATTTTGGCCATTTGAATAAGTAACTGGTGTTTTTAAGGGGTTAAATGACTTTGGGCCACTGATCTCACACTAAGAATACACAGATAGTGATGCCCTGCATCAAACCCAGGGCCCAATTGCCTGGCCCAAATGGCATCTGGGTATCAAAACTGGCATCAAATTTGTCACACAGCCCATTTTTACAGATTAGAATACATTAATTAACTGATGTTATATGACTTTTGGCCACTGATCTCACACTAAGAGTTCACTGATTGTGATGCCCTGTGTCAGGAACATGAGGTATTTGATTGTGCATTATCGCGCACACGGAGCTCTGCTACATAAAGAGCAGTGAATACACGCTGTGGGCCATTCCGAACGCCCTTTATTTCTCTGCCTGCAGCACAGGGGAATGCCAGACACTAGTTCCCTCTCCCCCAGGAATGCCTATGTTTGCCCTGTGAAGCCAAAAATGTAAAAAGTAGAAAGAGGAGTGCATTTCCTAACTCAGCCCACTCAGTGATGTCACAATGAGAGGGCTTATCTTATCTTATAACCCTGCTGAGTTATGTGTGTGTCTTTTTTTCCAGCGTCTGGCTATTGGTCGGATGTATGATGCATTTGGATATATGGCCGTCCTTCTCCACAGTACATGTACAGCCATGAGATAACATGATCTGAATGCTATGTGTTTTTTCAATTTTGATCCCATTTTATTTGTAATTGTATTGTACCCATGATTTGTCTTCTTTATCATATATTTTTATACTTTGTAAACACTGCCTACCTTTTTGGAGTAAAATATAAGATTACTAGCCTGTCTCTCCCTGCTCTATAACGAACTGTAGCGTCCTCTGAAGTGAATTACGCTACTGATTTGGGTTGGCACTGGACCCGATAATACTTGGAAAATCGGAGCTGGAGGCAGAATACTTTGTCCTGTGCAATTGGGCATTGATAATTATTGCTCCCACCTGTGTGGGAGTAGTTATATCACCCTCGCTGCAGCGTGCCAGTACATAGCAGGCAGTCTTTCTGGCGCCTAATTATCCTAGGTGCAGTACCCTGACTGATCTGAGGGTAAGGGGGCGATAGAGAGCTGCAAGTTCCAAACCGGAACTGGGAAAAAATAAAAATCTTTATTTTTATATAGCGCTAACAAATTCCGCAGCGCTTTACATTTTGCACACATTATCATCGCTGTCCCCGTTGGGGCTCACAATCTACATTCCCTATCAGTATGTCTTTGGAATGTGGGAGGAAACCGGAGTGCCCGGAGGAAGCCCACGCAAATACAGAGAGAACATACAAACTCTTTGCAGATGTTGTCCTTGGTGGGGTTTGAACCCAGGACTCCAGCGCTGCAAGGCTGCTGTGCTATCCACTGCGCCACCGTGCCGCCCACTGGGAAGTGGTATATAGATAAATCCACTTCAAAAGGAACCAGAGGCAACCAAACAGCCCTGGTTCGTGACAAATTAGTGTGAGTGGTGGGGATGATAAAGGTATCTTCCCCGTGAACCATAACACATTGGTGAGATCCCGGTGGGATTCGTGACATTATGGCAGTGCGGGGGGATTCCTGACATATTGGTGGCAGAGCTGTGGGATCACTGAGCATTAGTGATCTGGTTTCAGCAATCATTCCTCTCACTAAAAACTTGCACAGTTCTTGCGAGGATTTGGCGCAAAAAAGTTTTTGAGAAAGAGCTCAGTGTTTACTAGTCCTTAGTAGTGATGAGCAAACGTGCCCGCCACTACTCGTTACTCGCCCGAGTATCACTCGGTGTACTCGGCGTGCAGTGAGCATTTCCGGGATTATTCAGCGGTAACTGGTGTCTCCACCCAGCGTTTTTGCCAGACTTTAGAGACGCAATCTCGGTGCAGGGATTGTCTGCCAGGCCATGAAACGCCGCAGCCATCCTTGTTGTTGTGGTCGTGCAGTGGTTGTCTTGGCTGTACAGAATCATCCCGAGTATAAGAGACCTGGTGCCGCCCTGCTAGCTGCATTCTGTTCCTGATTCAGTGAGAGTAGGGAGATCTGCTGCCGAGATAAGGTTAGAATCGTGGGTTTTAGAGTTAGTGTAGGTCTGCAACTCTTAAATCCACAACTCCTCAGAAACCAAAAGTCCTTTTTAGGGCTAATTTGTGGGTCCCGATATTCCAGCGCTAGGTAGGCAGGGCACAGCATATCCACATCAGTGCAAGCCCTGCAGGCACTGTATGTGCGTCCATTGCTCCCACTGCATCCCTCCCAAAGCTCTATAACTGTCTGTTGCTGCTGCTTCTTTACTATATACCTAGTTGGATTTTTTTTTTCAAAAAATTCACCCCCCAAATAAACAAAAATATACAGTCTGTTCTGTCAGACTGAGGCCTGTTGAAAAATCCTAGTTTGTCAGGCATACGTAGCATAGTTGTGTGTGCTAGCCTTGTGCCACTTTTTTTTGTGTTTTAAATTCACTGTAAAAGGCCTCATATATCTGCGTGCTCCATGTTTGTGCATTGTAGGCCGGTGTACCTCTTTTTTTGCTGTGTGATACTCTAATTCTATACAGCAGTATTTTGCATTTTATAAAAAAAAATCAGGCCACATATTTGCCAGTGTGGTATTTCCGTGACAGCCCTCATATATCTGTGTGCTCCATGTTTGTGCATTGTAGGCCGGTGTACCTCTTTTTTTGCTGTGTGATACTCTAATTCTATACAGCAATATTTTGCATTTTATAAAAAAAAAGGCTGTGATGCTCTAAAAGGCTGTGTGATCCTCTAAGTCTTTACAGCAGTATTTTGCATTTTATAAAAAAAAAAACAGGCCACACATTTGCCAGTGTGGTATTTCTGTGACAGCCCCAAGGCCGTATTTGCCACTAGGCACTTGAGGGCGGCAGGATGCTGGGGGGGCGCACTTGAGCTAGGTTTTTTTCTTATCTTTTTTTTTTTATATAAAACTCCGGGGTCAAGTGCCCGCCCCCCTCCTCCCTCCCTCCTTCCCGCCCCCCTCCCTCCTTCCCGCCCCGTCCCTGAAGACGTAATAGGGGAGAGAAGGATGGGGAGCCATGCACGCAGGGGAGAAGGATGGGGGAGCCATGCACGCAGGGGAGAAGGATGGGGAGCCATGCACGCAGGGGAGAAGGATGGGGGAGCCATGCACGCAGGGGAGAAGGATGGGGAGCTATGCACGCAGGGGAGAAGGATGGGGGAGCCATGCACGCAGGGGAGAAGGGTGGGGAGCCATGCACGCAGGGGAGAAGAATGGGGGAGCCATGAACGCAGAGGAGAAGAATGGGGGAGCCATGAACGCAGGGGAGAAGAATGGGGGAGCCATGAACGCAGGGGAGAAGAATGGGGGAGCCATGAACGCAGGGGAGAAGATTGGGGGAGCCATGAACGCAGGGGAGAAGGATGGGGGAACCATGAACGCAGGGGAGGATGATGGGGAGCCATGCACGCAGGGGAGAAGGATGGGGGAGCCATGAACGCAGGGTGGGAAGATGGGGAGCCATGCACGCAGGGGAGAAGGATGGGGGAGCCATGCACGCAGGGGAGAAGGATGGGGAGCCATGCACGTAGGGGAGAAGGATGGGGGAGCCATGCACGCAGGGGAGAAGGATGGGGAGCCATGCATGCAGGGGAGAAGGATGGGGAGCCATGCACGCAGGGGAGAAGGATGGGGAGCCATGCACGCAGGGGAGAATGATGGGGAGCCATGCACGCAGGGGAGAATGATGGGGGAGCCATGCACGCAGGGTAGAAGGATGGGGGAGCCATACACGCAGGGGAGAAGGATGGGGAGCCGTGCACGCAGGGGAGAAGGATGGGGGAGCCATGAACGCAGGGGAGAAGGATGGGGGAGCCATGAACGCAGGGGAGAAGGATGGGGAGCAATGCACGCAGGGGAGAAGGATGGGGAGCCATGAACGCAGGGTGGGAGGATGGGGAGCCATGCACGCAGGGGAGAAGGATGGGGGAGCCATGCACACAGGGGAGAAGGATGGGGAGCCATGCACGCAGGGGAGAAGGATGGGGAGTCATGCACGCAGGGGAGAAGGATGGGAGAGCCATGAACGCAGGGTGGGAGGATGGGGAGCCATGCACGCAGGGGAGAAGGATGGGGGAGCCATGCACGCAGGGGAGAAGGATGGGGAGCCATGCACGCAGGGGAGAAGGATGGGGGAGCCATGCACGCAGGGGAGAAGGATGGGGAGCCATGCATGCAGGGGAGAAGGATGGGGAGCCATGCACGCAGGGGAGAAGGATGGGGAGCCATGCACGCAGGGGAGAATGATGGGGAGCCATGCACGCAGGAGAGAAGGATGGGGGAGCCATGCACGCAAGGGAGAAGGATGGGGGAGCCATGCACGCAGGGGAGAAGGATGGGGAGCCATGCACGCAGGGGAGAAGGATGGGGGAGCCATGCACGCAGGGGAGAAGGATGGGGAGCCATGCACGCAGGGGAGAAGGATGGTGGAGCCATGCACGCAGGGGAGAAGGATGGGGAGCCATGCACGCAGGGGAGAAAGATGGGGGAGCCATGCACGCAGGGGAGAAGGATGAGGAGCCATGCACGCAGGGGAGAAGGATGGGGAGCCATGCACGCAGGGGAGAAGGATGGGGGAGCCATGAACGCAGGGTGGGAGGATGGGGGAGCCATGAACGCAGGGTGGGAGGATGGGGGAGCCATGCACGCAGGGTGGGAGGATGGAGTATAAACATGGAGTATAAATACTGGGCCCTATAGGGGGGACACAGTGTGAGAGGACAGTGTGAAGAGGGGGCCGGTATGGAAAGAAGAGGTCAGTGTGAAGAGTATGTACCATAAGAGGGACAGTGTGGGGGTCATATTTTGTGCAGACAATATAGTGAGGGGCAATGTTTTAATCAGGAGCATTATAATGACACTTGTATCTTTAAGGGCGTCATGTGGAGACTTTCTGCAAAAGAGTGGAGAAGATGGAAGTCTGCAGAGACGGCTGTGGATGAGAAAACTCATCATGGGATCTGGACAAGATGAAGAAAAGGAGAACGACTCCAGAGGTGAAGTCATCTATCAGGTACCTGAATGTAAATGTTATTTGTGATGCTAACTCTCATGTTTTTATTTATGTTAGGAGATTTAAAGGGGATGTCCAGGTTTGTGATGAGTCTGCAGTCATTCTTTGTGACTGCAGACTTCTGAATTCTCACAGTACGCACTGCACACTGTCAGGATTCTCTCATGCTGGGGATTTACATTAATGCGGTCACGTGCTGACTATACATGTGTGGCCTCCGTCAATGAAAATGAACTAAGCGAGCACATCTAGTCGGAATGTGGTCAGAAGTATACAAATCACATACTTGTGCTGACATGACCGTCCACCGGCAAGGGAGAATCCTAAAAGTGTGCAGTGCATGCTTTGTGAGAATTCAGAAGCTGCGATGTCAGGATTCAGCTCTGCAAGTTCCAGTAGTCGTCACATGGACACGTCACTCATATACGATTTTCAGACTTATGGTCCTGCGACAACGAGCTTCTCTTCTGCTTCTCTCAGTTTTTCACTGAACATTGAGAGCATTAGGGAGAGGAGCTTGTGGGCACATGACTGAGTGTGCAAATCACATATGTCCTTGGCGGAGGGAGGGCACCAAAATTAATTCTTTCCCCGGGTGCCAGAAACCCTAGATACACCTCTGCTGGTATGCTACTGCGAGCGGTGATTACCGGGTCCGGTGGAGGGAGGGAGGGACTGAGGGTGTGCACAGAGAGAATGGAGACCCGGAGACTGCCCGTCCCAGTCTACGCCGTAGCCTAGAGCCCTCATTATATGTCAATGGAATATGGCAGTTAATTGTTTTTCTCTAGGCTGGTTTCACACTTGCGTTTTTGAACGCATGCGTTTTAAAAAAAAACCGCATGGTACAAAAACGCATGTAAACGCTGCGTTTTTTTGACGCATGCGTTTAACGCGTGCGTCAAAAAAACGCAGCGTTCACACGCGTTTACATGCGTTTTTGTATGCGTTTGCGTTTTTTTGAGCAATTTTCAGAAAAAAACAAAAACAAAAAAAAAGGTCACCAGTAACACAACCAATGGGAAGAGAGAGGGCGTATGTGATTTTCTCTCAATATATTGACCTTAGGGGTACCGAAATGTTCACAGCTTGATACTGTTTCCGGTGTCATGATGGATCTTTCAATGGAGAGCTTTTATTTCAAGCTGGAGTTCAGCTTCAAAATTTTCCTTGCCTGTGTTTTTGCTTGGGAGCAAGACCGAAACCGCCAAAGATGGAGAAGGAGACAGCGTCGGCGGTTTTGGAGGCACCCCATCATTGAAGTGCGTGAAACCCGTGGAGCATATCACACGCTCTATGCGGAGCTGAATGCCAACCCGGAGAAATTCCAGGATTATACCAGAATGTCTCAAGATTCTTTCCGGGATTTACTGGCTCGTGTCGAAGTATCCATAAGGCGACAGGACACACGGCTCCGTAGAGCAATTCCACCTGAGGAACGTCTGTTAGTTACATTACGGTACGTTCCAAAAGTAAACCAATGACCGTGCAATTTTTTGGTTATGACATGTTTTCTATGTGTGTTTTTTTTTTTTTTTTTTTAAACACAGCATTAAGAGCTGATCTTAAATTTTTTTTTTGTTTCTTTTTCTTCTAGATTTCTTGCCACAGGAGAGAGTTTATCTTCCCTGCACTTCCAATACCGCCTTGGAATCTCAACCCTCTCCGGAATTGTTGTGGACACGTGTCGTGCGTTATGGAATGTACTCCGTGAGGAGTTTATACCCGTACCCACCGTGGACATGTGGCGGGAAATATCAAAAACATTTTTGAACGTGTGTGATTTTCCAAACTGTTTAGGGGCGGTGGATGGGAAGCACATCCGCATTGTAAAACCTGCCAGAACCGGATCTGAGTTTTTTAATTATAAAAAATATTTTTCGGTAGTGCTCATGGCAATAGCGGATGCGGAGTGTCGCTTCATCGCTGTGGACATTGGAGCTTTTGGCCGTGGCAATGATTCCCAGACCTTCAAGAGCTCGGATATGGGCCGTCGGGTATATGGCAACAATTTTAATTTTCCCCCTCCACAGCCTCTCCCCAACACTGAAGGCCCACCGCTGCCATTTGTTATGGTTGGGGACGAGGCCTTCCAGATGTGTGAAAATCTCCTGAAGCCCTATTCTAGTAGGGACTTGGACCACACTTGAAGAATATTCAACTACAGACTGACCAGGGCCAGAAGAACCGTAGAGTGCAGCTTTGGCATTCTGGTTGCTAAATGGCGCATTCTTGCAACAGCCATCAATCTAAAAGTGGAAACAGTGGACGAGGTGGTCAAAGCCTGTGTGGTTCTACACAATTATATAATGGCTAAGGAGCGACCCCACATTGAACTTGATGAACCAGTTTCACACCCATTGCCAGATTTCCAGCATCACCTGATGCGGTCAACTGCAGCCGTTGGTCTTATGCGGGACCAATTTGCGGCCTATTTTGTGTCCGATATTGGACGGGTTTCATGGCAGGACAATGTTGTTTAAATGTCCTGTTGTATGTTAATGTTTACCAATTATTAAATACTGATACAAATTTTTCTAATTAATAAACTTTTTTGTGTTCACCAGGTCTCCTGTCTTTTTCCTCTCTAAACAAAGGTTGACCAAAGATGGGCAGTAGATATGTATATCATAATTTGTAATCCAAAACCATCATAATTTGTAATCCAAAACCAGGAGTGGGTAATAGTTGATGAGGTAATAATTTTTTTTTTTTAATCATAATTGACCTCAGTTGCACTCCCTATTTTGGTTTACAAAGAATGATATAAACACGGGCCGCATACTTATAATAATGTAACCAGATTTTAATTTATTTATTGGTAATCTTCTTGACGTCATTGCGTCAAGACTGGCACGCTCTCTATACCCGTCAAGTTAAGTGTAAGAAATAATGAATTCATGATGAACATATACATGATCATTAATTCAAAATTTCTTACACCTGCCCAGGTGAGCATAGATAGTTAGCGTGTGCCAACCATTGTCCCATCAGTTTGTCAAACATTGTCACATAATGTGCTATATAGAATATGGTGAATATACAAGTCAGTAATCAACTAAACAGGTCAGGTGTCTATTTTGACATCTGACCGGTTCAGTTGAGTTCTGAACTTGATTTCCACCATTTTCTCTTTGTACAGTGACACTACACTAGTTAAAAATTAAAAATACGAGTATGGAAATAACTACTATTTTTTTGGCCAACTCATATCTGTATACTAAAGAAACACATATAGATGTTTTCTTGTATTTTATACTACTGGAGATATGTTTAGGCCAAAAGAATAAGTGTATGACGAAGTTTATTGGTGTGTATTGAGAGCGGTGAAAGACACAATAAACCAAACATAATTGTTGCAAATAAACTTTTTTTTTATTGAGGAAACACAAACAAATTTATTTTTTTGTACCGCGGCGGGTTGTACCACGCCGGCTTGGGGTTGAGTGACGTAACTGGGGGGTATTCAGAACTGAAGCCTGGCTCACCGTGGAGGAGGCAGAGGTGGCAGGACAATGGGCAAGAAAACTTGAAGGGTCTGGAAGTTCGGGGATGGGGCTTAAAACATGAGGGGCTTGAGACACACTGGAAGGTTGAGACACATCGGTAGGTGACGGGGGAGGAATAATCAAAGTTTTTTGTTTTTTATGCGTTTTGCCAGTTTTCCGTTGGGTTTTCCGGGTTGGGGGAAGTCTTCTTGGGCTAGGTTGTAAAGTGTGGGCGGGAGACACATCAGGACCCAGCTCCACACAGTCAGTCTCCATTGTGGAGCGCTCGGCAATGTCTGAGTCCAATGGGGGGAAAGATAAAGTCCCGCCTGGGTCCTGGTGCCTCGTTGGGGGGGGGAAACAAAAACCCTCCCAGGATCCTGGTGCCTCGTTGGGGGGGGAACATAACACCCTCCCAGGGTCCTGGTGCATCGTTGGGGGGGGGGAGAAACAAATCCCATACCACTGTCCTGCTGCATTGCTGGTGGGGGGGAACATAAAGCCATGGATGGGTCCTGCTGCATCGGGGTGGGTCCTGCCCGGAAAGGTATGGCTTGGTCGTGCTGCATCATGGGGGGCCCGGTGCGATACGCCATGGATGGGTCCTGCTGCATCGGGGGGTGTCCTGCCCGGAAAGCAACGCCTCGGTCCTGCTGCATCGGGGTGGGTCCGGTCCGATATCCCAGGCCTCTGTCCTGCTGCATCGGGGGTGGGCCGGTCCGATATTGCATGGATGGGTCCTGCTGCATCGGGAGAGTGCCGGGCCGATAAGCCACGCCAGGGTCCTGCGTCATCGTGGTGTCAGTGGAGGAGGTCCAAGCCGGAGCAGCGGTCGTCACGGTGGTGGCGGTGGGATGTCCAACAGCACTCGTCATCGTGTTGCCGCTGTAGTGGAGTACACCTGTAGAGGGAATAGAGGTGGCCGTGCAGTGGTATGCAGCAGAGGTAGGAATGGTGTTTACTTGTGACAGTGACGGCACAGTTGGATATGCCGCCACATTACGACTCTGACTCTGCTGCATAGCCTGCACAAAAGCAACATTGCAGGCCTGCATCACACTCAGCTGGAGATCAGGGCTAAGGTGTTCCGACATGCCCTGTTGGATTTGATTAAAAAAATGATGAGCTGGCTTCTGGAGGTCGGCTTTCACTTGACCAACGCTTTTGGCGACATCCTGGATGCGGCACTCTAACAGGTTATGTGACACATCCATTCTGTCACCTAAACCCTTGATAGCTTCGTGTAAAACCGAGCTCAAGTGCAAAAACTCGGGCATGAGGGACCTATCCAAAGCCCTCTGACGCTGCCGGGATGAGCCCGCAAAAATGGGTGTAGCGAAAGAGGACTGCGAAAGGGGAAGACCTGATGGGCCAGCCCCCTGGTCTCCAGTGAGTGTGGAAGACCCACCTGGTGCTGCGCTGCTGGATGGCTGGGACGGGTCCGTGGCTGCCGGCTGAAGGACCGCTCCAGAACCTGTGGCGACAGTCGTGCAGTGTGTGCTGTGAAAAAAGAAAACAGAAAATTAATACCAAACTATAACAAGACGGTACATCCTGTGGAATTAAAAATGACAGATTATGTCAATGCAATACAACCGGAGGCATGTGAGAAATACTTGCGTTCTCATGAGAAGGACCGGTCTCAGGAAGGCCAACACACGGTGATATTTGTAGAGCCGGTGCCTTGCTCCGGAACCACTAGCTGCACTCTTCTCTGCACGCAGGTCCTTGTTGAAGTGGTCCTTCATGGAACGCCAACGTGTTCTTACTTTGTCCACTGTGAAATAACAATAAAATATAATGGTCAGAATAAGGACTTTTGGCCGTGCTCTCGTGACTGTGTGTGATGACAGAAACTACGAAAAGTTTCTTTCATCACACACAGTCAAGAGAGCATGGCCAAGGTCTCTGCTGCTTCACACTACCGTGCAATACTTACCAAATGCATTACGGACCCGTGGCGGGGAATTCTCCCAGCCATCCCACAACGCTTGGGCCACCTCACTCCACAAACGACGGAGAACACTATTGACGGCGTGCTGTTGATTCCGGCTGTCCCACAACGGGACTCGCTCCTGGACCAGACTGATCAGCAGGTCATTATCAATCCGGTCGTCGTCCCGTTGTGAAACCTAAAATTAAAAGAAAATCATTTAAGTTTGCTCAACCACATTTGAAAAAAAAAAGACACGAAGATGAAAAAGGGCAGGAATATGAAAGACAACTTTCAGAAAAGGATGATACAAGAAAAATGTAAAGAAAAACAAGGGTACAGAAAGGAAGTTAAAAGAATATTACAATAAGGACAGTCTGCCTGGTATACATACCCGCTGCCGTCTTCCCCCTGGACCTTGACTCCGCTGCTCAGTACCTCTCTGTCCCTCAGTTGAAGTGCTCTATAAAATAAAAAATAAAAAAATTGCCTCATGTGTCGATGTGACTGTCAATACTTACCAAGCTGACGGACAAAAAACTTACCTCGCTCACGTGATCCACTTCTGATTGGCGTGGCTGGAACTCCTCATCAGACGAAGAAACCGGAGAAGACATTCTGATGCGTGTTGAAAGAAAAAAATAGAAGAAATTAGGACATGTAGATCCAAAAAATTGAAAATGAATGCATTGGCTTGGATATACTCACATTGCTCTGTGTCTTGTCCAACAATGCGTCCGGGCAGGGTGCTGTCTTCTTTGGAGTCTGATGAGAAGTGACCAGAAACTTCCCCCAACCTTCCTTTTATAACCCTGCTGCTATGGGGGAGGCTTATCAGTGTCTAGACATCCTTATCTACAGTTAATCCAATCTTGCCCAAAAAAACGCATGCGTCAAAAAAACGCATGCAAACGCATGTCCAAAAAAACGCATGCGTCCCCATTGACTCCCATGCATTTTTTGTCCCAAAAAAAACGCATGTAAACGCATGCGTTTTTTTGGGCAAAAAAAACGCCCCTCAAAATACTACAAGTTGCATTTCAGAAAATGAACGCATGCAGTTAAAAAACGCATGCGTTCACAAACGCGTGCAAACGCGTACACCTAAAAACGCATGCGTTTTCAATGTTAAATATAGGGGGAAAAAACGCATGCGTTTTTTTGGTAAAAAACGCTGCAGACAAAAACGCAAGTGTGAAACCACCCTAAAGCTTTATAGTGTAGTTATAGGTCAGGGAGGGTTGGACAGGGATGAGCTAGCAAGGTGCAGGGACAGGTAGTGATGGCTACTTGCAAACATGTGCGGCAATTGCGGTTTTGCACTTACGGTGATACATAAAACACTGCTAGCAGTGTTTTTTCCCATTGCTGCAAGTACCGCATTTGCCGGATGGCGGCAAAACCGTAAGTGCCGCACATGTCTGCAAGTCCCATAGGGAATGAATGAGGCCGAACGCAGTGTTGCCGTAAGTGATCCGTTACGCGGCAGATGCGGAAAAACTGCCGTATCTGCTGCAAAA
Organism: Ranitomeya imitator; assembly: GCF_032444005.1. Classification (NCBI taxonomy): domain Eukaryota; kingdom Metazoa; phylum Chordata; class Amphibia; order Anura; family Dendrobatidae; genus Ranitomeya; species Ranitomeya imitator. Next base: position 115,036,811 of record NC_091285.1, on the reverse strand, counting down.
AGCGACTTTCACATCAGCGATTTTTGCCAAAGTCACTGCCGATAGTGTCAAACTCACCAATGGGGGAGGCAGCACTAAAAATGCCTAGGGCAGCAGAAACTCTAAATACGGCCCTGAAAAGCCCTCATATATCTGTGTGCTCCAAGTTTGTGCATTGTAGGCCGGTGTACCTTTTTTTTTTTTGCTGTGTGATACTCTAATTCTAAACAGCAGTATTTTTCATTTTATAAAAAACAGGCCACATATTTGCCAGTGTGGTATTTCCATGACAGCCATCATATCTGCGTGCTCCAAGTTTGTGCATTGTAGGCCGGTGTACCTTTTTCTTGCTGTGTGATGCTCTAATTCTATACAGCAGTATTTTGCATTTTATAAAAAAAACCAGCCAACATATTTGCCAGTGTAGTATTTCAATGACAGCCCTCATATATATCTGTGTGCTCCAAGTTTGTGCATTGTAGGGCGGTGTACCTTTTTTTTTTGCTGTGTGATACTCTAAGGCCGGCATCACACTCAGCGTATGAAAATACGGTCTGTTTTTTACGGCCGTAATACGCCACAAAATTCCAAAAATGGTAATCCGTATGTAATCTGTAGGCAAGGTGTGGTCGCGTATTTTGCGCATGTAATGTTGCGTATGTAATCCGTATGCCAACCGTAATGCGTTTTTTTTTTCACGCAACCTGACAAAATGGACATTTAACGGTTTTTGAGGCTGCAATTGTTTTAAATCACCATCAGCAACCCTATTTAAGGCCATTGTGTGGTTGTTGCATCTGTTGGTGTGTTGTGTTTGCAACATGTCTGACCTCCTGCACTTCACCCCAACGCAGTGGGTTTTGTTTAACTGGGTCTTGTCGCGTCGGTTTGGCCAGCCATATCCTGTGATTGTAGATCCGCGAAGGAGGAGAACAATGTGGGTGCATCCTCTTCTGACTAAACGCCTCACTAAAGGCCATTTTCAGAGGCTCTATACAGCTCTGCGGGCACATCCTGACAAATTCTATGTGTACTGTCGCATGACCATCACAACATTTGATAGATTGTTGGAGATGTTATGTCCACGTATCACATATCAGGATACCAGGATGCGCAAAGCCATATCCGCAGAGGAGCGGCTTCTCCTTGCCTTACGGTAAGTATTCAACATCCTCACATACATACATAAATACATACATACATGTTGATGATCTTTTTTTGTTATGTGTTTGGTTCTAGCATGTATTTTCATGTATATGTGTACATTTGGGCACAAGCAGATATAAAAAAGTGTTGGAAATGTTCTAGTGAAGTACCCTAAGTACATTTTTAATTTTACAGCGTAAATCATGTTTTAGACGAAACAAACAAAATTTGGGCTTATTCCTGTTTTTTTAGGAACTGTTTTAACCTAGCTAATATATTTTTTTGTCACTTTCATCTTCCTGACAACTGGATTGTCATATGCGGGACTTCACCTGGAGTTTTTGATTGGCCGCTCCACAATTTTGGGCATTGTGCGGTCAACCTGTAGGCAAATATGGGACAAACTGAAGGACCTTGTGATGCCTGAGCCAAAGCAGGCTGATTGGCTCAAAATATCCCATGGTTACAAGGAAAATTGTGACTTCTGTTGTGAATTCTGTGGCAGAGCTCCCTCCTGTGGTCACAAGTGGTACTTCGGCTGATTCTCTCTATGAGCTTCCGTTGGTGGAGGAGAGTGGTACTGCGGCTTCTGAGTTTCCTTCCTCGGGTGATGTGGTGAAGTCGTTAGGTGCTGCTCTATTTAACTCCACCTAGTGCTATTATCCTGGCCTCCAGTCAATGTTCTAGTATTGGACTTGCTTCCTCCTGGATCGTTCCTGTGGCCTGCTGCTCTGCATAGCTAAGTTTCGCTTGTGTTATTTTTGTTTGCTGTTTTTTCTGTCCAGCTTGCTTATTTGGTTTTTCTTGCTTGCTGGAAGCTCTGGGACGCAGAGGGTGTACCTCCGTGCCGTTAGTCGGTACGGAGGGTCTTTTTGCCCCCTTTGCGTGGTTGTTTGTAGGGTTTTGTGTTGACCGCAAAGTTACCTTTCCTATCCTCGCTCTGTTCAGAAAGTCGGGCCTCACTTTGCTAAATCTATTTCATCTCTACGTTTGTCTTTTCATCTTAACTCACAGTCATTATATGTGGGGGGCTGCCTTTTCCTTTGAGGTATTTCTCTGAGGCAAGGTAGGCTTATTTTCTATCTTCAGGCTAGCTAGTTTCTCAGGCTGTGCCGAGTTGCATAGGGAGCGTTAGGCGCAATCCACGGCTGCCTCTAGTGTGGTTGGAGAGGATTAGGGATTGTGGTCAGCAGAGTTCCCACGTCTCAGAGCTCGCTCTATGTTTTTGGGTTATTGTCAGATCACTGTATGTGCTCTGACTTCTATGTCCATTGTGGTACTGAATTACCTAATCATAACAGTACTGGAGGCCCAAAGTAGAAGTTCTGAGACCATTTTTTTTTCTCTGCACTGTGTTTTGCCTTTTTTTTCCCCTAGACATTTGGGTGGTTCAGGACACAGGTGTAGCGATGGACATTAAAGGTCTGTCTTCATGTGTGGATCAGCTCACGGCAAGAGTACAAAAGATTCAAGACACTATTGATCAGAAATCTATGTTAGAACCTAGAATACCTATTCCTGATTTGTTTTTTGGAGATAGAACTAAATTTCTGAGTTTCAAAAATAATTGTAAACTATTTCTGGCTTTGAAACCTCGCTCCTCTGGTGACCCAGTTCAACAAGTTAGGATCATTATTTCTTTTTTACGTGGCGACCCTCAGGACTGGGCATTTTCTCTTGCGCCAGGAGATCCTGCATTATGTAATATTGATGCGTTTTTCCTGGCGCTCGGATTGCTGTACGATGAACCTAATTCGGTGGATCAGGCAGAGAAAAATTTGCTGGCTCTGTGTCAGGGTCAGGATGAGATAGAGGTATATTGTCAGAAATTTAGAAAGTGGTCCGTACTCACTCAATGGAATGAAGGTGCGCTCGCAGCTATTTTCAGAAAGGGTCTTTCTGAAGCCCTTAAGGATGTCATGGTGGGATTTCCTGTGCCTGCTGGTCTGAATGAGTCTATGTCTTTGGCCATTCAGATCGGTCGACGCTTGCGTGAGCGTAAATCTGTGCACCATTTGGCGGTATTATCTGAGCATAAACCTGAGCCTATGCAGTGCGATAGGACTTTGACCACAGTTGAACGGCAAGAACACAGACGTCAGAATGGGCTGTGTTTCTACTGTGGTGATTCCACTCATGCTATCTCTGATTGTCCTAAGCGCACTAAGCGGTTCGCTAGGTCTGCCACCATTGGTACGGTACAGTCAAAATTTCTTTTGTCCGTTACCTTGATCTGCTCTTTGTCATCTTATTCTGTCATGGCATTTGTGGATTAAGGCGCTGCCCTGAATTTGATGGACTTGGTGTATGCTAGGCGTTGTGGGTTTTTCTTGGAGCCCTTGCAGTGTCCTATTCCATTGAGAGTAATTGATGCTACGCCTTTGGCCAAGAATAAGCCTCAGTACTGGACCCAGCTGACCATGTGCATGGCTCCTGCACATCAGGAGGTTATTCGCTTTCTGGTGTTGCATAATCTGCATGATGTGGTCGTGTTGGGGTTGCCATGGCTACAAGTCCATAATCCAGTATTAGATTGGAAATCCATGTCTGTGTCCAGCTGGGATTGTCAGGGGGTACATGGTGATGTCCCATTTCTGTCTATTTCGTCATCCACCCCTTCTGAGGTTCCAGAGTTCTTGTCTGATTACCGGGATGTATTTGATGAGCCCAAGTCCGATACCCTACCTCCGCATAGGGATTGTGATTGTGCTATCGATTTGATTCCTGGTAGTAAATTCCCAAAAGGTCGACTGTTTAATTTATCTGTGCCTGAGCACGCCGCTATGCGGAGTTACGTGAAGGAGTCCTTGGAGAAGGGGCATATTCGCCCGTCGTCGTCACCATTGGGAGCGGGGTTCTTTTTTGTGGCCAAGAAGGATGGTTCGCTGAGACCTTGTATAGATTACCGCCTTCTAAATAAGATCACGGTTAAATTTCAGTACCCCTTGCCGCTGTTATCTGATTTGTTTGCTCGGATTAAGGGGGCTAGTTGGTTCACCAAGATAGATCTTCGTGGTGCGTATAATCTTGTGCGTATTAAGCGAGGCGATGAATGGAAAACTGCATTTAATACGCCCGAGGGCCATTTTGAGTACCTAGTAATGCCATTCGGACTTGCCAATGCTCCATCAGTGTTTCAGTCCTTTATGCATGACATCTTCCGAGAGTACCTGGATAAATTCCTGATTGTTTACTTGGATGATATTTTGGTCTTCTCGGATGATTGGGAGTCTCATGTGAAGCAGGTCAGAACGGTGTTTCAGGTCCTGCGTGCTAATTCTTTGTTTGTGAAGGGATCAAAGTGTCTCTTTGGTGTTCAGAAGGTTTCATTTTTGGGTTTCATTTTTTCCCCTTCTACTATCGAGATGGACCCTGTTAAGGTCCAGGCCATCCATGATTGGACTCAGCCGACATCTCTGAAAAGTCTGCAAAAGTTCCTGGGCTTTGCTAATTTTTATCGTCGCTTCATCTGCAATTTTTCTAGTATTGCTAAACCATTAACATAGTAACATAGTAACATAGTTAGTAAGGCCGAAAAAAGACATTTGTCCATCCAGTTCAGCCTATATTCCATCATAATAAATCCCCAGATCCCCATTGACTGATTTGACCAAGAAGGGTGCTGATGTGGTCAATTGGTCTTCTGCTGCTGTGGAAGCTTTTCAAGAGTTGAAGCGTCATTTTTCTTCTGCCCCTGTGTTGTGTCAACCAGATGTTTCGCTTCCATTCCAGGTTGAGGTTGATGCTTCTGAGATTGGAGCGGGGGCTGTTTTGTCGCAGAGAAGTTCTGATTGCTCGGTGATGAAACCATGCGCCTTCTTTTCCAGGAAGTTTTCGCCTGCTGAGCGAAATTATGATGTTGGCAATCGAGAGTTGCTGGCCATGAAGTGGGCATTCGAGGAGTGGCGTCATTGGCTTGAAGGAGCTAAGCATTGCGTGGTGGTCCTGACTGATCATAAGAACTTGACTTATCTCGAGTCTGCCAAGCGGTTGAATCCTAGACAGGCTCGTTGGTCGCTGTTTTTTGCCCGTTTTGACTTTGTGGTTTCGTACCTTCCGGGCTCTAAAAATGTGAAGGCGGATGCCCTGTCTAGGAGTTTTGTGCCCGACTCTCCGGGTTTATCTGAGCCGGCGGGTATTCTCAAAGAGGGAGTAATTGTGTCTGCCATCTCCCCTGATTTGCGGCGGGTGCTGCAAAAATTTCAGGCTAATAAACCTGATCGTTGCCCAGCGGAGAAACTGTTTGTCCCTGATAGGTGGACGAATAAAGTTATCTCTGAGGTTCATTGTTCGGTGTTGGCTGGTCATCCTGGAATCTTTGGTACCAGAGAGTTAGTGGCTAGATCCTTTTGGTGGCCATCTCTGTCGCGGGATGTGCGTTCTTTTGTGCAGTCCTGTGGGATTTGTGCTCGGGCTAAGCCCTGCTGTTCTCGTGCCAGTGGGTTGCTTTTGCCCTTGCTGGTCCCGAAGAGGCCTTGGACACATATCTCTATGGATTTTATTTCAGATCTTCCCGTCTCTCAAAAAATGTCAGTCATTTGGGTGGTTTGTGATCGCTTCTCTAAGATGGTCTATTTGGTACCCTTGTCTAAATTACCTTCCTCCTCTGATTTGGTGCCATTGTTCTTCCAGCATGTGGTTCGTTTGCATGGCATTCCAGAGAATATCGTTTCTGACAGAGGTTCCCAGTTTGTTTCAAGGTTTTGGCGAGCCTTTTGTGCTAGGATGGGCATTGACTTGTCTTTTTCCTCGGCTTTCCATCCTCAGACTAATGGCCAGACCGAACGAACCAATCAGACCTTGGAAACATATCTGAGATGCTTTGTTTCTGCTGATCAGGATGACTGGGTGTCCTTTTTGCCTTTGGCTGAGTTCGCCCTTAATAATCGGGCCAGCTCGGCTACCTTGGTTTCGCCGTTTTTCTGCAACTCTGGGTTCCATCCTCGTTTCTCTTCGGGGCAGGTTGAGTCTTCGGACTGTCCTGGTGTGGATACTGTGGTGGACAGGTTGCAGCAGATTTGGACTCATGTAGTGGACAATTTGACCTTGTCCCAGGAGAAGGCTCAACGTTTCGCTAATCGCAGACGCTGTGTGGGTCCCCGACTTCGTGTTGGGGATTTGGTTTGGTTGTCATCTCGTCATATTCCTATGAAGGTTTCCTCTCCTAAGTTTAAACCTCGTTTCATTGGTCCGTATAGGATTTCTGAGGTTCTTAATCCTGTGTCTTTTCGTTTGACCCTTCCTGATTCTTTTTCCATCCATAACGTATTCCATAGGTCATTGTTGCGGAGATACGTGGCACCTATGGTTCCATCTGTTGATCCTCCTGCCCCGGTTTTGGTGGAGGGGGAGTTGGAGTATATTGTGGAGAAGATTTTGGATTCTCGTGTTTCAAGACGGAAACTCCAGTATCTGGTTAAGTGGAAGGGTTATGCTCAGGAAGATAATTCCTGGGTCTTTGCCTCTGATGTCCATGCTCCCGATCTTGTTCGTGCCTTTCATATGGCTCATCCTGGTCGTCCTGGGGGCTCTGGTGAGGGTTCGGTGACCCCTCCTCAAGGGGGGGGTACTGTTGTGAATTCTGTGGCAGAGCTCCCTCCTGTGGTCACAAGTGGTACTTCGGCTGATTCTCTCTATGAGCTTCCGTTGGTGGAGGAGAGTGGTACTGCGGCTTCTGAGTTTCCTTCCTCAGGTGATGTGGTGAAGTCGTTAGGTGCTGCTCTATTTAACTCCACCTAGTGCTTTTATCCTGGCCTCCAGTCAATGTTCTAGTATTGGACTTGCTTCCTCCTGGATCGTTCCTGTGGCCTGCTGCTCTGCATAGCTAAGTTTCGCTTGTGTTATTTTTGTTTGCTGTTTTTTCTGTCCAGCTTGCTTATTTGGTTTTTCTTGCTTGCTGGAAGCTCTGGGATGCAGAGGGTGTACCTCCGTGCCGTTAGTCGGTACGGAGGGTCTTTTTGCCCCCTTTGCGTGGTTGTTTGTAGGGTTTTGTGTTGACCGCAAAGTTACCTTTCCTATCCTCGCTCTGTTCAGAAAGTCGGGCCTCACTTTGCTAAATCTATTTCATCTCTACGTTTGTCTTTTCATCTTAACTCACAGTCATTATATGTGGGGGGCTGCCTTTTCCTTTGAGGTATTTCTCTGAGGCAAGGTAGGCTTATTTTCTATCTTCAGGCTAGCTAGTTTCTCAGGCTGTGCCGAGTTGCATAGGGAGCGTTAGGCGCAATCCACGGCTGCCTCTAGTGTGGTTGGAGAGGATTAGGGATTGTGGTCAGCAGAGTTCCCACGTCTCAGAGCTCGCTCTATGTTTTTGGGTTATTGTCAGATCACTGTACGTGCTCTGACTTCTATGTCCATTGTGGTACTGAATTACCTAATCATAACAGACTTCCTTAACTGCATTGGAGCCGTGGATGGGAAACATATCAGGGTACGTAAGCCGCCGAACTCTGGCTCCCAATTCTACAACTATAAGCAGTTTTTCTCTGTAGTTCTGTTAGCTGTAGTTGACAGTAACTACAGGTTTATAATTGTAGACATTGGGGCCTATGGCCGAACAGGATACTCTAAATTCTTCAATTCGTCCATTATGGGTCGGCAGCTACGTGACAACCAGTTAGATCTCCCACCACCACAACAACTCCCAGGCTCCACTGCAGAAGCAGTGCCTTTTGTTTTGTTGGAGATGAGGCTTTCCAACTGACCAGACACTTCATGAGGCCTTATGCCCGCCACAACCTCGACCACCGGCGGAGGATACTTAATTTGCAGCTTTCTAGGGCGCGGAGACTGGTGGAGTGCGCCTTTGGTATTCTGGGGGCCAAATGGTGTGTTCTCCAGTCTGCCATTCAGCTCAGTGAAACTTCTGTGATTGAAGTAATCAAAACATAGACTAAGTGTGAACAGGTGCTGAACCTAAGGTTGCCAACTCGTATATAGTTAAATAAGAGAGAATTTTAGTCTAAGAAGAGGTTTCACATGTACTCATTTCAAATGGAGACGTTTATTCTCAGCGAGGAAAGGCAAGTTTAGGACCTGGTATAAGAGAGATGCCGTAAAGTGGCTACCAGGTACACATAAAATTGGCCATTTTTATGCGCTAAACGCTCTCATTTTTCATATTTCTAGTGCAGTAATGGAACAGTATAAACGGTGCAGAGCACTATATGGCACAGCTATGGGGCAGTATGAACGGTGCAGAGCACTATATGGCACAGCTATGGGAAAATATGAACGGTGCAGAGCACTATATGGCACAGCTATTGGGCAGTATGAACGGTGCAGAGCACTATATGGCACAGCTATGGGGCAGTATGAACGGTGCAGAGCACTATATGGCACAGCTATGGGGAAATATGAACGGTGCAGAGCACTATATGGCACAGCTATGGGGAAATATGATGAACGGTGCAGAGCACTATTTGGCACAGCTATGGGGAAATATGAACGGTGCAGAGCACTATATGGCACAGCTATGGGGAAATAATGAACGGTGCAGAGCACTATATGGCACAGCTATGGGGAAATAATGATCTATTTTTACTTTTGAAATTCACCGGTAAATGCTGCATTTCCACCCTAGGTGTTGTGAATTCTGTTTTGGAACTCCCTCCTGTGGTCATGAATGGTACTTCGGCGAGTTCTGTCCATGGACTCCCTCTGGTGGCTGTGAGTGGAGCTACTGTTTCTGAGGTTCCTTACACAGGTGACCTGGTTTGTTCTTCGGCTGGCTGCTCAATTTAACTCCACCCAGATCGTTACTCCATGCCACCTGTCAATGTTCCAGTACTGGTTCAGTTCACTCTTAGATCTTTCTGGTGACCTGTCTATGCCAGCAGAAGCTAAGTCCCTGCTAGTTTATTTTGTTGTTCTTGTTTTCTTGTCCAGCTTGCTTATATCATTCTGTCTGGCTAGCTGGAAGCTCTGGGATGTAGAGTGGCACCTCCGCACCGTGAGTCGGTGCGGGGGTCTTTTTGCACACTCTGCTGTTGTGAATTCTGTTGTCGAACTCCCTCCTGTGGTCGTGAATGGTACTTCGGGGAGTTCTGTCCATGGACTCCCTCTGGTGGCTGTGAGTGAAGCTGCTGCTTCTGAGGTTCCTTACACAGGTGACGTGGTTTATCCTTTGGTTGGCTGCTCTATTTAACTCCACTCAGATTGTTACTCCATGCCAGCTGTCAATGTTCCTGCATTGGTTCAGTTCGCTCTTGGATCTTTTTGGTGACCTGTCTTCTCCAGCAGAAGCTAAGTTCCTGATAGTTATTATTTGTTCATTGTTTCCTTGTCCAGCTGGTTATCATGATTTTGTCTTGCTAGCTGGAAGCTCTGGGATGCAGAGTGGCATCTCCGCACCGTGAGTCGGTGCGGAGGTCTTTTTGCACACTCTGCGTGGTCTTTTTGTAGTTTTTGTGCTGACCGCAAAGATACCTTTCCTATCCTCAGTCTGTTTAGTAAGTCTGGCCTCCTTTGCTGAAACCTGTTTCATTTCTGTGTTTGTGACTTTCATCTTTACTCACAGTCAATATATGTGGGGGGCTGCCTTTTTCTTTGGGGAATTTCTCTGAGGCAAGGTAGGCTTTATTTTCTATCTCTAGGTGTGCTGCTCAGATTATTCTGATAGACTTTCAGTTATACATGGACATTTATGTAGTGCTAATATGCTCAGTTCTATCATTTAGTGTATTTGTTATACTTTGCTGCCATCTACTGGCCGTTTGCTATATCACTGTAATATTTGTTATGGCATTTTTCCCACAACACCTTTCTGTCTTTAGCTCCTCCTATCTTTTTCCTTCTCTTCCTGTTTTGTACTCCGTGCCATCTTGGAATACACATGTGCTGCAGAGCTGGAGAAGGATTCTCTTGCTACCACTCTAACCTGAAGCTTCTATTATCTCTATCTGTGATTCTATAACAGCTCTAACCTACAGTCCTCATCTCACCAAGGTACTGTAAATAAAACCTGTTGAATGTATCACTGCATCATCCTTCCGGATCACCACGCGCGGCTGATAGAGATCGGTGGCACAGGTTGGCGAGTAACGCTACCTGCCATTGTTTATATAGCGATTTGTGATCACATCCCTCAGACACATCTCATCCACGTATATCGGTGGCAGAATAGTAGCAAGAGACCTAAGTCTACAGTGTCTGCGTGCATATGCATTGTCTGCTAGCAAGTCTTAACTGTCCGCCATCTTAGCTAAAACATGTCCACAAAGGGCACCGTGGACCCATCTGCAAGTGAAGCACATCAGGTTCCCGACACCATAGATGCTGCAGGAGCAGAGTCCACACTTACTGCAGAGCAGGACGTACGACCCAAACGTGTAACCAAGCCGACACAAAAGGCCAGAGAGAACTTTGAGACTACTAGAGACGAGTTCCATGATAACCTAGAACATTTATGGGGCAGAGTTGATCACTATTTAGCTGCTCTTCCACGTTACCACAGTGACGCTGCAGGTTTAACCGCCACATTGAAGAGTTTATCTGCCGCCTATGATCGCTACCAGAGACTGTCTGCAAAGTACATCACATTCCTGAGTAACTGTGACATGGAAGATGCCCCAGCAGAAGTAACTGAAAGGGAAACTCTTCTCCAAGAAAAGACCTCATTAGTACGAGATGCCCAGGATAATGCAGAACTCCGCATCGCTCACCTCCAAGAGGTTAGGTCACATCGCACAACATCGACCAAAATCACAGCTCGGTCTTCCAGATCATCTCACTCCAGGAAGTCAACATTGTCCGACAAGCTACTGGAGATCCGTGCAGCTGCAGAGGAAGCTAGAGTAAAAAGCTCCTTTGCTAAGAAGGAGGCTGAAGTCGAAGTAGAAGCCCAAATGGAAGCTCAAAGAAATGAGATGGAGGCTCAAAGAAACAAAATGGAAGCTCAAAGGAAATTAAAAATACTCCAAGCAGAAAAGGAAGAAGCAACAGCCCTTGCTAAACTGAAGGTCCTTGAACAAGCATTGGGACAAGAAGACAACTTGGACTGTCTTATTCCAGAAGAAATGGAGGACTCAGCTGATCGCATCTCTGACTACGTGCTAAGACATCTAACATCTGCACCATCACCACCTCCAGTTTCTAACACGGATGCGCCCGCAAGTCAAGAAATGTCACCACCTACTGCCGACAAGGTAACTTCCAGCACTAACTCACAATTTAGGCAACAGCCAGCGGACCCTATAGAGACTAAACCGCAGTTTAACCCTTATGCCGCATCATTTCGCCCTGATTTGTCGCAGTCATATAAGCCAGAGAACTTACATTCCCTACGGATACCACAAGTTCATCCTGCAACAATGACCCGGAGATCGGACATGTCTGACTTCGCCAGATACATGATTTGCCGGGAGTTAATAAACATTAGTCTCTCAAAGTTTGATGATCGTGCTGAGAATTATAGAGCCTGGAAATCCACCTTTCAAGCAGTGATCCAAGACCTTAATCTCACCGGCAAGGAACAAATGGATTTGCTAGTTAACTGGTTAGGCCCTGAATCAGCAGAGCGCATAAAGACAGTAAGGGCAGTTCATGTGGACTATTCAGATGCAGGTCTTATTGCAGCCTGGGAGAGACTGGAACAAACCTACGGCAGCTCAGAAGCTATAGAATGTGCCTTATTTAAAAGACTGCAAACCTTCCCAAAGATAACTAACAAGGACAATAGAAAACTTCAAGATCTGAGCGACCTGCTAAAGGAAATAGAATTGGCAAAATTAGACCCACGTCTCTCAGGACTGAGCTACCTAGATACTGCTCATGGCGTTAATCCAATAGTGTCCAAGTTGCCACACGGCATGCAGGATAAATGGGAAGACCACGGCTCACGGTATAAAAGGCAGCATGATGTGTCCTTTCCCCCATTTTCATATTTTTCCAGGTTCATCAGTGACCAAGCTCGGAAGAAGAATGATCCCAGCTTCATCTTCACTGAGCCTACTCTACCAGCATCATCATCATCATCTACAAGGTATGATAACATTGCCAAATGTAGAGATTCAAGGAACACAGTATCTGTGAGAAAGACTGACGTTCCACTTACTACACCTGCCTTCACTAAGACAAATAATGTTGCTCATAAAGTCATGGACAGTAACCGCATGTGCCCTATCCACAAAAGGCCTCACCCACTTAAAGAATGCTGTGGATTCAGAGCAAGGAATTTGCAGGAGCGTAAGGATACCCTCAAGGAGCTTGGGATATGTTATAAGTGTTGCACCTCCTCAGACCACCTCGCTAAGGACTGTAAGGCCGCCATTAAGTGCACTGAATGCAGCAGTGATAAACACGTCACAGCCATGCATCCCACGCCAGCTCCACACAACTCACAACCTTCTGCAGCATCTAATCCTGCTCAAAAGCATGGCGGGGAGCCACAGGTCCCTGACCCAACTGCAACTGCTGTTTCCTCCTCATGTACTGAGGTATGTGGAGAAGGGACTGATCCTAAATGCTGTGCCAAGGTATGTCTGATTAAGGTCTATCCAGAAGGACAACCCGACAAGGTCTCAAAAATGTATGCCATAATAGATGAGCAAAGTAACCGATCTCTAGCAAGGCCCAAGTATCGGTATCGGATAGTATCGGCCGATACCCAAAAAATATCGGATATTACCGATATCCAATACCAATACAAGTCAATGGGACATCAAGTATCGGAATGTATCCTGATGGTTCCCAGGGTCTGAAGGAGAGGAAACTCTCCTTCAGGCCCTGGGATCCATAGTGAGGTGTAAAATAAAGAATTAAAATAAAAAATATTGATATATTCACCTCTCCGGCGGCCCCTGGACATCACGCTGGTAAGCGGCCGGCTTCTTTGTTTAAAATGAGCGCCTTTAGGACCTGCGAATGACGTTGCGGCTTCTGATTGGTCGCGTGCCGCTCATGTGACCGCCACGCGACCAATCAGAAGCCTCGACGTCATTCGCAGGTCCTAAATTCCTAGAATTAGGAGTTTAGTGAATGAGAATGACGTCGCGGCTTCTGATTGGTCGCGTGGCGGTCACATGGGCAGCACGCGACCAATCAGAAGCCGCGACATTATTTTCAGGTCCTAAAGGCGCTCATTTTAAAGAAAGAAGCCGGCCGGTTACCAGCGTGATGTCCAGGGGCCGCCGGAGAGGTGAATATATCAATATTTTTTATTTTAATTCTTTATTTTACACATCCCTATGGATCCGATACCGATACGCGATACCACAAAAGTATCGGATCTCGGTATCGGAATTCCGATACCGCAAGTATCGGCCGATACCCGATACTTGCGGTATCGGAATGCTCAACACTAGCAACAAGCCTGAAATGAAGGAACATTTCATAGCCTTTATGGACAAGATATTTCGCAATGATCATGCAGAGCCAGCTCCACCATTGCAAGCTGATGAAGAATGCTGGTATCTCCCTGCCTTTGGAGTGTATCATCCAAGAAAGCCGAAACAAATCAGAGTGGTGTTCGATTCAAGCGCCAAACATGATGGCGTATCTCTGAATGACGTTCTCCTCACTGGTCCGAACCTGACTAACAACCTGGTGGGAGTGCTCATGAGATTCAGAAAGGAACTGGTCGCCATTACCGCCGACATCGAACAAATGTTCCATTATTTCATCGTGCAACAAGATCACAGAAATTATCTCCGTTTTCTATGGCACCGAGACAATGACACTAACAAGGAAATGATTGAATACCGCATGAAGGTGCACGTTTTCGGAAACAGTCCTTCTCCTGCAGTCGCTACATATGGCCTACGTAGGACCGCCTCCGATGGTGCTGCGGAGTTCGGGAAGGATGCCCAAAAGTTCGTTGAAAAGGACTTCTACGTGGACGACGGTCTTAAATCCCTTCCTACAGTGGAGGAAGCCATCAATCTGCTCCAACGGACACAAGGTATGCTTTCTAAAGCTCATTTAAGATTGCATAAAATTGCCTCCAATAGTGCTGTTGTCATGAAGGCCTTTCACCCTAATGATCATGCCGCAGAATTTAGGGACTTGAACCTAGGCTCAGACAATCCACCAGTACAGAGAAGTCTAGGCCTGAGGTGGAACTTGCTAAATGACTCCTTCAGCTTTCAGGTTAGTGGTGCAGAAAAACCATTTACTAAGCGTGGGGTTCTGTCAGTGGTGAACAGTCTATATGATCCACTTGGGTTTGTCGCACCCCTGACTATACAAGGCAAGCTCCTGCTGAGACAACTCTCAGAGTACATTAAGGACTGGGATATACCACTCCCTGCAGACAAACAACTAAAGTGGAAGTCATGGAGAGAATCTCTTTGCGCCTTGGATAAGATCCACATACCACGTTGTTACACTCCGGCATCCCTAACTACAAGTCAAAGGAAGGAGATTCATGTATTCGCTGATGCCTCCACTGAAGCTATTGCCGCTGTCGCTTACTTGAAGGTTGTAGACTCTAATAATGAAGCCCATGTTGGATTTCTGTTTGGAAAGGCTAAACTGGCTCCTAAACCCGAGCACACCATACCCAGACTCGAGCTCTGTGGGGCTGTACTAGCCATAGAGATTGCAGACTTCATACAGAGCGAACTAGCTATTCACATGGATGACACAAAATTCTACACAGACATGTAGCCCAGAACAGTAGTTCTGGGCTACATATACAAACAGACGAAACGCTTCTACGTCTATGTCAGTAACCGAGTGGAAAGGATCAGGAAATCCTCCAAACCCCAGCAATGGCAGCACGTCCCATCCCATCTTAACCCTGCGGACCTTGCTACTAGACCAGTGTCTATTGGTGCCTTCGCAAGCTCTTCTTGGTTGACCGGACCGGAGTTCCTTCACGAACAGTGCAAAGAGACTGCTGTTGAAGACAGCTTCAGCCTTGAGGATCCAGATGTCGACCCAGAGATCCGTCCTGATGTCAGCACCTTCATCACCAAATTCAAGGAGAAGGTTGACTTGGACTGTCAGCGTTTTGATCGCTTCTCAAGATGGGCGAGGCTGGTTCATGCCATTGCAAGGTTGGTACACATTGTACAATGCTATCACAATAAGGACAGTAATACTGATTGTCATGGTTGGCATATCTGCCATAAGCCTCTCTCTGCAGAAGACATTGCTCTGAGTAAACTCATTGTGATACGCAATGTGCAGCAGAATGTTTTTCACAAGGAACTGGAATCTATGCTGATGGACTCTAATCTTTCAAGACTCACTCACGAGACCTTGACCACTTTCTTAGCAGAAGTCTCTGCTATAGTAAACTCAAGACCACTTGTACCCATATCTACGGATCCAGAATCTCCTACAATTCTCACTCCAGCAACTCTCCTCACCCAGAAACTTGAAACTGTTCCTAACCCGCCTGAAGACTCTGTGTCCGGTAACAAATATCAGAGACGGTGGAAATATGTGCAACATCTGGCTAATTGTTTCTGGAATAGATGGAAGAGGGAGTACCTGACACTTCTCCAAAAACGAAGAAAATGGCAACACGTAAAGCCAAATTTACAAGTAGGAGATATTATCCTCATGAAAGACCAGAAGGAGGAAAGAAGCACATGGCCTATGGGACTTATATCTAAAACCTTTCCAAGTGATGATGGCAAGGTACGCAAGGTAGAAGTGACAGTTATTAAGCAAGGTGACCCCAAAACTTTCATTAGGCCTATATCAGAGATTATTTTATTCATACCGGTTGAGGATTGATTATCCATCCAATCAGTAAGAACTCTTTCAAGGAACTTCAACCTTTGGATTACAAATGGGTTGGAGACAGTTTGGCCTAGCGCGGCTTCTCCAATCCGAAGATGGGTCATCCGTTGGTTTACTTCAAGAACTCGTTCTAGACATTTGTCTATCTTGTTATTCAATATGTTCTTGTTGCATTGCATGCGTTGTTTTTATCTTACAGGTTGAAGTATCCCTCCATGTACTTCAGGTAAACATTTCCAATTTGAGACTGTTTCGTATAGTGAAATCCAAGGATTTCAGACGGGGAGTGTGCTGCTCAGTTTATTCTGATAGACTTTCAGTCATACATGGACATTTATGTAGTGCTAATATGCTCAGTTCTATCATTTAGTGTATTTGTTATACTTTGCTGCCATCTACTGGCCGTTTGCTATATCACTGTAATATTTGTTATGGCATTTTTCCCACAACACCTTTCTGTCTTTAGCTCCTCCTATCTTTTTCCTTCTCTTCCTGTTTTGTACTCCGTGCCATCTTGAAATACACATGTGCTGCATAGCTGGAGAAGGATTTTCTTGCTAACACTCTAACCTGAAGCTTCTATTATCTCTATCTGTGATTCTGTAACAGCTCTAACCTACAGTCCTCATCTCACCAAGGTACTGTAAATAAAACCTGTTGAATGTATCACTGCATCATCCTTCCGGATCACCACGCGCGGCTGATAGAGATCGGTGGCACAGGTTGGCGAGTAACGCTACCTGCCATTGTTTATATAGCGATTTGTGATCACATCCCTCAGACACATGTATGGAGTCGTTTGTCCCTTTATGTTGAAGATCTCAAAGAACTTGGGCCTTGCTAGAGATCGGTTACTTTGCTCATCTATTATGGCATACATCACGCTGGTAAGCGACCGGCTTCTTTGTTTAAAATGAGCGCCTTTAGGACCTGCGAATGACGTCGCGGCTTCTGATTGGTCGCGTGCCGCTCATGTGACCGCCACGCGACTAATCAGAAGCCTCGACGTCATTCGCAGGTCCTAAATTCCTAGAATTAGGAGTTTAGTGAATGAGAATGACGTCGCGGCTTCTGATTGGTCGCGTGCCACTCATGTGACCGCCACGCGACCAATCAGAAGCCGCGACATCATTTTCAGGTCCTAAAGGCGCTCATTTTAAAGAAAGAAGCCGGCCGGTTACCAGCGTGATGTCCAGGGGCCGCCGGAGAGGTGAATATATCAATATTTTTTATTTTAATTCTTTATTTTACACATCCCTATGGATCCGATACCGATACCCGATACCACAAAAGTATCGGATCTCGGTATCGGAATTCCGATACCGCAAGTATCGGCCGATACCCGATACTTGCGGTATCGGAATGCTCAACACTAGCAACAAGCCTGAAATGAAGGAACATTTCATAGCCTTTATGGACAAGATATTTCGCAATGATCATGCAGAGCCAGCTCCACCATTGCAAGCTGATGAAGAATGCTGGTATCTCCCTGCCTTTGGAGTGTATCATCCAAGAAAGCCGAAACAAATCAGAGTGGTGTTCGATTCAAGCGCCAAACATGACGGCGTATCTCTGAATGACGTTCTCCTCACTGGTCCGAACCTGACTAACAACCTGGTGGGAGTGCTCATGAGATTCAGAAAGGAACTGGTCGCCATTACCGCCGACATCGAACAAATGTTCCATTGTTTCATCGTGCAACAAGATCACAGAAATTATCTCCGCACCGAGACAATGACACCAACAAGGAAATGATCGAATACCGCATGAAGGTGCACGTTTTCGGAAACAGTCCTTCTCCTGCAGTCGCTACATATGGCCTACGTAGGACCGCCTCCGATGGTGCTGCGGAGTTCGGGAAGGATGCCCAAAAGTTCGTTGAAAAGGACTTCTACGTGGACGACGGTCTTAAATCCCTTCCTACAGTGGAGGAAGCTATCGATCTGCTCCAACGGACACAAGGTATGCTTTCTAAAGCTCATTTAAGATTGCATAAAATTGCCTCCAATAGTGCTGTTGTCATGAAGGCCTTTCACCCTAATGATCATGCCGCAGAATTTAGGGACTTGAACCTAGGCTCAGACAATCCACCAGTACAGAGAAGTCTAGGCCTGAGGTGGAACTTGCTAAATGACTCCTTCAGCTTTCAGGTTAGTGGTGCAGAAAAACCATTTACTAAGCGTGGGGTTCTGTCAGTGGTGAACAGTCTATATGATCCACTTGGGTTTGTCGCACCCCTGACTATACAAGGCAAGCTCCTGCTGAGACAACTCTCAGAGTACATTAAGGACTGGGATATACCACTCCCTGCAGACAAACAACTAAAGTGGAAGTCATGGAGAGAATCTCTTTGCGCCTTGGATAAGATCCACATACCACGTTGTTACACTCCGGCATCCCTAACTGCAAGTCAAAGGAAGGAGATTCATGTATTCGCTGATGCCTCCACTGAAGCTATTGCCGCTGTCGCTTACTTGAAGGTTGTAGACTCTAATAATGAAGCCCATGTTGGATTTCTGTTTGGAAAGGCTAAACTGGCTCCTAAACCCGAGCACACCATACCCAGACTCGAGCTCTGTGGGGCTGTACTAGCCATAGAGATTGCAGACTTCATACAGAGCGAACTAGCTATTCACATGGATGACACAAAATTCTACACAGACATGTAGCCCAGAACAGTAGTTCTGGGCTACATATACAACCAGACGAAACGCTTCTACGTCTATGTCAGTAACCGAGTGGAAAGGATCAGGAAATCCTCCAAACCCCAGCAATGGCAGCACGTCCCATCCCATCTTAACCCTGCGGACCTTGCTACTAGACCAGTGTCTATTGGTGCCTTCGCAAGCTCTTCTTGGTTGACCGGACCGGAGTTCCTTCACGAACAGTGCAAAGAGACTGCTGTTGAAGACAGCTTCAGCCTTGAGGATCCAGATGTCGACCCAGAGATCCGTCCTGATGTCAGCACCTTCATCACCAAATTCAAGGAGAAGGTTGACTTGGACTGTCAGCGTTTTGATCGCTTCTCAAGATGGACGAGGCTGGTTCATGCCATTGCAAGGTTAGTACACATTGTACAATGCTATCGCAATAAGGACAGTAACACTGATTGTCATGGTTGGCATATCTGCCATAAGCCTCTCTCTGCAGAAGACATTGCTCTGAGTAAACTCATTGTGATACGCAATGTGCAGCAGAATGTTTTTCACAAGGAACTGGAATATATGCTGATGGACTCAAATCTTTCAAGACTCACTCACGAGACCTTGACCACTTTCTTAGCAGAAGTCTCTGCTATAGTAAACTCAAGACCACTTGTACCCATATCTACGGATCCAGAATCTCCTACAATTCTCACTCCAGCAACTCTCCTCACCCAGAAACTTGGAACTGTTCCTAACCCGCCTGAAGACTCTGTGTCCGGTAACAAATATCAGAGACGGTGGAAATATGTGCAACATCTGGCTAATTGTTTCTGGAATAGATAGAAGAGGGAGTACCTGACACTTCTCCAAAAACGAAGAAAATGGCAACACGTAAAGCCAAATTTACAAGTAGGAGATATTATCCTCATGAAAGACCAGAAGGAGGAAAGAAGCACATGGCCTATGGGACTTATATCTAAAACCTTTCCAAGTGACGATGGCAAGGTACGCAAGGTAGAAGTGACAGTTATTAAGCAAGGTGACCCCAAAACTTTCATTAGGCCTATATCAGAGATTATTTTATTCATACCGGTTGAGGATTGATTATCCATCCAATCAGTAGGAACTCTTTCAAGGAACTTCAACCTTTGGATTACAAATGGGTTGGAGACAGTTTGGCCTAGCGCGGCTTCTCCAATCCGAAGATGGGTCATCCGTTGGTTTACTTCAAGAACTCGTTCTAGACATTTGTCTATCTTGTTATTCAATATGTTATTGTTGCATTGCATGCGTTGTTTTTATCTTACAGGTTGAAGTATCCCTCCATGTACTTCAGGTAAACACTTCCAATTTGAGACTGTTTCGTATAGTGAAATCCAAGGATTTCAGACGGGGAGTGTGCTGCTCAGTTTATTCTGATAGACTTTCAGTCATACATGGACATTTATGTAGTGCTAATATGCTCAGTTCTATCATTTAGTGTATTTGTTATACTTTGCTGCCATCTACTGGCCGTTTGCTATATCACTGTAATATTTGTTATGGCATTTTTCCCACAACACCTTTCTGTCTTTAGCTCCTCCTATCTTTTTCCTTCTCTTCCTGTTTTGTACTCCGTGCCATCTTGAAATACACATGTGCTGCAGAGCTGGAGAAGGATTCTCTTGCTACCACTCTAACCTGAAGCTTCTATTATCTCTATCTGTGATTCTGTAACAGCTCTAACCTACAGTCCACATCTCACCAAGGTACTGTAAATAAAACCTGTTGAATGTATCACTGCATCATCCTTCCGGATCACCACGCGCGGCTGATAGAGATCGGTGGCACAGGTTGGCGAGTAACGCTACCTGCCATTGTTTATATAGCGATTTGTGATCACATCCCTCAGACACATCTCATCCACGTATATCGGTGGCAGAATACTAGGGCTAGCTAGCTCTTAGGCTGTGAAGAGGCGTCTAGGGAGAGTCAGGAACGCTCCATGGCTATTTCTAGTTGTTGTGATAGGATTAGGGCCTGCGGTCAGCAGAGCTCCCACATCCCAGAGCTTGTCCTGTGTGAGTTTAACTATCAGGTCGTGCCGGGTGCTCCTAACCACCAGGTCATAACAGTACAGCTGGCCCAAAGTATTAATGCATCTCAATATAGGGATAAGAGAAGTTCTGAGACCATTTTTTTTCTTTGCACTGTGCTTTGTCTTTCTTTTCCCCTAAACCTTTGGGTGGTTCAGGACACAGGTGTAGTTATGGACATTCAAGGTCTGTCCGCTTGTGTGGATCATCTCACTGCAAGGGTACAAAACATTCAAGATTTTGTGGTTCAGAATCCTATGTTAGAGCCTAGAATTCCTATTCCTGATTTTATTTTCTGGGGATAGATCTAAGTTTCTGAATTTCAAAAATAATTGTAAACTGTTTCTAGCTTTGAAACCCCGCTCCTCTGGTGACCCCATTCAACAAGTAAAAATCATTATTTCTTTGTTGCGTGGTGACCCTCAAGACTGGGCATTTTCCCTTGCGCCAGGAGATCCTGCATTGCGTGATGTTGATGCGTTTTTTCTGGCACTTGGATTCCTTTATGATGAACCAAATTCAGTGGATCAGGCAGAGAAAATGTTGCTGGCTTTGTGTCAGGGTCAGGATGAAGCGGAGGTGTACTGTCAGAAGTTTAGAAAGTGGTCTGTGCTTACTCAGTGGAATAAGTGTGCCCTGGCGGCAATTTTCAGAAAGGGTCTTTCTGAAGCCCTTAAGGATGTCATGGTGGGATTTCCCATGCCTGCTGGTCTGAATGAGTCTATGTCCTTGGCCATTCAGATCGATCGGCGCTTGCGTGAGCGCAAAGCTGTACACCATCTGGTGGTATTCTCTGAGCATAGGCCTGAGCCTATGCAGTGTGATAGGACTTTGACCAGAGCTGAACGGCAAGAACACAGACGTCGGAATGGGCTGTGTTTTTACTGTGGTGAATCCACTCATGCTATCTCCGATTGTCCTAAGCGCACTAAGCGGTTCGCTAGGTCTGCCACCATTGGTACGGTACAGTCTAAATTTCTTTTGTCCGTTACTCTGATTTGCTCTCTGTCGTCCTATTCTGTTATGGCATTTGTGGATTCAGGCGCTGCCCTGAATTTGATGGACTTGGAGTTTGCCAGGCGCTGTGGTTTTTTCTTGGAGCCCTTGCAGTATCCTATTCCATTGAGAGGAATTGATGCTACACCTTTGGCCAAGAATAAGCCTCAGTACTGGACTCAATTGACCATGTGCATGGCTCCTGCACATCAGGAGGATATTCGCTTTTTGGTGTTGCATAATCTGCATGATGTGGTCGTTTTGGGGTTGCCATGGCTACAGGTCCATAATCCAGTGTTAGATTGGAAATCTATGTCTGTGTCCGGCTGGGGTTGTCAGGGGGTACATGGTGATGTTCCATTGTTGTCAATTTCGCCTTCCACTCCTTCTGAAGTCCCTGAGTTTTTATCAGATTACCGGGATGTATTTGAAGAGCCCAAATCCGGTGCTCTACCTCCTCATAGGGATTGCGATTGTGCTATTAATTTGATTCCTGGTAGTAAGTTTCCTAAGGGCCGTTTGTTTAATTTATCTGTGCCAGAGCACGCCGCTATGCGGAGTTAAATAAAGGAATCCTTGGAGAAGGGTCATATTCGCCCGACGTCGTCACCATTGGGAGCAGGGTTCTTTTTTGTGGCCAAGAAGGATGGCTCTTTGAGACCTTGTATTGATTACCGCCTTCTTAATAAAATCACAGTCAAATTTCCTTTGCCGCTGCTGTCTGATTTGTTTGCTCGGATTAAGGGGGCTAGTTGGTTCACCAAGATAGATCTTCGAGGGGCGTATAATCTTGTGCGAATTAAACAGGGCGATGAATGGAAAACAGCATTTAATATACCCGAGGGCCATTTTGAGTACCTGGTTATGCCATTTGGGCTTTCTAATGCTCCATCTGTGTTTCAGTCCTTTATGCATGACATCTTTCGAGAGTACCTCAATAGATTCATGATTGTATATTTGGATGACATTTTGGTCTTTTCGGATGATTGGGAGTCTCATGTGAAGCAGGTCAGAATGGTGTTCCAGGTCCTTCGTGCGAATTCCTTGTTTGTGAAGGGGTCAAAGTGTCTCTTTGGAGTTCAGAAGGTTTCATTTTTGGGTTTCATTTTTTCCCCTTCTACTATCGAGATGGACCCTGTTAAAGTTCAGGCCATTTATGATTGGACTCAGCCGACATCTGTGAAGAGCCTGCAGAAGTTCCTGGGCTTTGCTAATTTTTACCGTCGCTTCATCGCTAATTTTTCTAGTATTGCTAAACCGTTGGCTGATGTGACCAAGAAAGGTGCTGATGTGGTCAATTGGTCCTCTGCGGCTGTAGAGGCTTTTCAGGAGTTGAAGCGTCATTTTTCTTCTGCCCCTGTGTTGTGCCAGCCAGATGTTTCGCTCCCGTTTCAGGTCGAGGTTGATGCTTCTGAGATTGGAGCAGGGGCTGTTTTGTCGCAAAGAAGTTCTGATGGCTCGGTGATGAAACCATGTGCCTTCTTTTCTAGAAAATTCTCGCCTGCTGAGCGCAATTATGATGTTGGCAATCGAGAGTTGTTGGCCATGAAGTGGGCATTCGAGGAGTGGCGACATTGGCTTGAAGGAGCTAAACATCGCGTGGTGGTCTTGACGGATCACAAGAATTTGACTTATCTCGAGTCTGCCAAACGGTTGAATCCTAGACAGGCTCGATGGTCGCTCTTTTTCTCACGTTTTGATTTTGTGGTTTCATACCTTCCGGGATCTAAGAATGTGAAGGCTGATGCCCTGTCAAGGAGTTTTGTGCCTGACTCTCCGGGTGTTCCGGAGCCGGCGGGTATTCTTAAAGAGGGGGTAATTTTGTCTGCCATCTCCCCTGATTTGCGTCGCGTGCTGCAAAAGTTTCAGGCTGATAGACCTGACCGTTGTCCAGCGGAGAGACTGTTTGTCCCTGATAGATGGACTAGTAGAGTTATCTCTGAGGTTCATTGTTCGGTGTTGGCTGGTCATCCTGGAATCTTTGGTACCAGAGATTTGGTGGCTAGATCCTTTTGGTGGCCTTCTTTGTCACGGGATGTGCGTTCTTTTTGTGCAGTCCTGTGGGACTTGTGCTCGGGCTAAGCCCTGCTGTTCTCGTGCCAGTGGGTTGCTTTTGCCCTTGCCGGTCCTGAAGAGGCCTTGGACGCATATTTCCATGGATTTTATTTCTGATCTCCCTGTTTCTCAAAGGATGTCGGTCATTTGGGTGGTTTGTGATCGCTTCTCTAAGATGGTCCATTTGGTACCCTTGTCTAAATTACCTTCCTCCTCTGATTTGGTGCCATTGTTTTTCCAGCATGTGGTTCGTTTGCATGGCATTCCAGAGAACATCGTCTCGGACAGAGGTTCCCAGTTTGTTTCAAGGTTTTAGCGGTCCTTTTGTGCTAAGATGGGCATTGATTTGTCTTTTTCTTCGGCTTTCCATCCTCAGACTAATGGCCAAACCGAACGAACTAATCAGACTTTGGAAACATATCTGAGATGCTTTGTTTCTGCTGATCAGGATGATTGGGTGTCCTTCTTGCCTTTGGCTGAGTTCGCCCTTAATAATCGGGCCAGCTCGGCTACTTTAGTTTCTCCTTTTTTCTGTAATTCTGGTTTCCATCCTCGTTTCTCGTCAGGGCAGGTTGAGCCTTCGGACTGTCCTGGTGTGGATACGCTGGTGGACAGGTTGCAGCAGATTTGGACTCATGTGGTGGACAATTTGACCTTGTCCCAGGAGAAGGCTCAACGTTTCGCTAACCGCCGGCGCTGTGTTGGTCCCCGACTTCGTGTTGAGGATTTGGTTTGGTTGTCATCTCGTCATGTTCCTATGAAGGTTTCCTCTCCTAAGTTTAAGCCTCGTTTCATTGGGCCATATAAGATTTCTGAAGTTCTTAATCCTGTGTCATTTCGTTTGGACCTTCCAGCTTCTTTTGCCATCCATAATGTGTTCCATAGGTCGTTGTTGCGAAGATACGTGGCGCCTATGGTTCCCTCCGTTGATCCTCCTGCCCCGGTGTTGGTCGAGGGGGAGTTGGAGTATGTGGTGGAGAAGATTTTGGATTCTCGTGTTTCGAGACGGAAACTCCAGTACCTGGTCAAGTGGAAGGGTTATGGTCAGGAAGATAATTCCTGGGTTTTTGCCTCTGATGTTCATGCTGCCGATCTATTTCGTGCCTTTCATTTGGCTCATCCTGATCGGCCTGGGGGCTCTGGTGAGGGTTCGGTGACCCTCCTCAAGGGGGGGGGGTACTGTTGTGAATTCTGTTGTCGAACTCCCTCCTGTGGTCGTGAATGGTACTTCGGCGAGTTCTGTCCATGGACTCCCTCTGGTGGCTGTGAGTGAAGCTGCTGCTTCTGTGGTTCCTTACACAGGTGACGTGGTTTATCCTTTGGTTGGCTGCTCTATTTAACTCCACTCAGATCGTTACTCCATGCCAGCTGTCAATGTTCCTGCATTGGTTCAGTTCGCTCTTGGATCTTTTTGGTGACCTGTCTTCTCCAGCAGAAGCTAAGTTCCTGATAGTTATTATTTGTTCATTGTTTCCTTGTCCAGCTGGTTATCATGATTTTGTCTTGCTAGCTGGAAGCTCTGGGATGCAGAGTGGCATCTCCGCACCGTGAGTCGGTGCGGAGGTCTTTTTGCACACTCTGCGTGGTCTTTTTGTAGTTTTTGTGCTGACCGCAAAGATACCTTTCCTATCCTCAGTCTGTTTAGTAAGTCTGGCCTCCTTTGCTGAAACCTGTTTCATTTCTGTGTTTGTGACTTTCATCTTTACTCACAGTCAATATATGTGGGGGGCTGCCTTTTCCTTTGGGGAATTTCTCTGAGGCAAGGTAGGCTTTATTTTCTATCTCTAGGGCTAGCTAGCTCTTATGCTGTGAAGAGGCGTCTAGGGAGAGTCAGGAACGCTCCACGCCTATTTCTAGATGTTGTGATAGGATTAGGGCCTGCGGTCAGCAGAGCTCCCACATCCCAGAGCTTGTCCTGTGTGAGTTTAACTATCAGGTCGTGCCGGGTGCTCCTAACCACCAGGTCATAACACTCTGCGTGGTCTTTTGTAGTTTTTTGTGCTGACCGCAAAGTTACCTTTTCTGTCCTCTGTCTGTTTAGGTAGTCTGGCCTCCCTTTGCTGAAACCTCTTTCATTCCTGTGTTTGTGTATTTCATCTTAACTCACAGTTAATATTTGTGGGGGGCTGCCTTTTCCTTTGGGGAATTTCTCTTAGGCAAGGTAGGCTTTACTTTCTATCTCTAGGGGTAGCTAGTTCTTAGGCTGTGCCGAGGCATCTAGGCCTGTTAGGTACGCTCCACGGCTATTTCTAGTGTGTGTGATAGGATTAGGGATTGCGGTCAGCAAAGTTCCCACTTCCCAGAGCTTGTCCTGTGAGTTTAACCATCAGGTCATTCCGGGTGCTCCTAACCACCAGGTCCATAAAACCTAGGCTTATACTCGAGTCAATAAGTTTTCCCAGTTTTTTGTGGCAAAATTAGGGGGGTCAGCTTATACTCGGGTCGGCTTATACTCGAGTATATACGGTAACTATATATGAAGTAATCAAAGCCTGTGTAATTTTGCACAATTACACCCGCATACATGATTGCTCCTCAGATGATATTGGTGAAGACATGTTGAGCAATGTGATTAGGCCTACACCACATGGCCCTCCTCCACGCCGTCCCCTTTCTGGAATAAAAGTTAGGGATGTTTTTACAAATTATTTTGTATCTCCTCAGGGTGCTACTCCCTGGCAAGATTATGCTGTGTCTTAGTTGTGATGTTCTTTTTTTCTTAATATATTATCAAAATATAATTTTTTCTGCCATTGAAACAGTACTGTGTGTGTTGTATTTCCTTAATTAACAGATGATTATGAACAGACCATATGTGCGTGATGTTAAAATGATTAGTGCACAAACAT
Source organism: Ranitomeya imitator (assembly GCF_032444005.1). NCBI lineage: Eukaryota > Metazoa > Chordata > Amphibia > Anura > Dendrobatidae > Ranitomeya > Ranitomeya imitator. Next base: position 115,010,375 of record NC_091285.1, on the reverse strand, counting down.
CAATTGGGTATTTGAAATTATTTTTAGTAAATGCAAAATCCTTTTTTTGCAAACTTGCCACCATATTAGTTTTCTTTTTGGGTTTTTGTTGAAAAAAAACAAAGTGTACATACGATAAAAACTACCCAAATACATGGTATTGCGGAACATATATTCACAATAAAAAAAGAAAAAAAACATCACAGATCCCTGTAAGTTGGCGGGGGAGATGGCGGCAGCTCAGGGTCCTGTTCAGGGGGCCTTTGTTGGCCCAATAGGCCTTCACCCTGTGAGGATGATGTGGCTTGCAGATGCCTTGGCCATATTGGTCAGTTGGTTGTTGGCCAGAATGTAATTGTCTCTGCCCATCCTGCTGACGGAGATATTGGCTGTAGTCATACCCCACCCCAAAATGGCCATGTTGTCCAAACCCAGGTTGGGACCAGCCTACATCACTGGGTCTGGAAAAGTGGCCATATTGGGAATGGGGGTTGTAGGCTGCTAACCTGAAAAACTGATATTAATAAGACTAATTATAAAACTAAATGTGTAGTGTAGTTCTGACTTACTGCCTTAGATCCATAGTTGCATCCAAAAAGGAAAGCTGGTCATAATAAATATATTTCTTTTTCTTTGGTGGTGCTGCTGAGCCACTTCTTGCACACATCTGACGTTCTCGCCGGTACTGGTCCTTTATGCCAGTCCATCTTGTCCATCTTGTCATAACATCATCCACTGCAATGACATGGTTAAAAATATTGTTTACACTCATCATGCACATTGCTTGGGAAGCACGGTGGCGCAGTGGATAGCACAGCAGCCTTGCAGCGCTGGGGTCCTGGGTTCTAATCCCACCCAGGACAACATCTGCAAAGAGTTTGTATGTTCTCTCCGTGTTTGCGTGGGTTTCCTCTGGGCACTCCGGTTTCCTCCCACATTCCAAAGACATACTAATAGAGATTGTAGATTGTGAGCCCCATCGGGGACAGTGATGATAATGTGTGCAAAACTGTAAAACGCTGCGGAATATGTTAGCGCTATATAAAAATAAAGATTATTATTATTATTATTAATACAGTTGGTATTGATATATCATTATTATTATTATTAGTTATATAGCACCATTAATTCCATGGTGCTGTACATGATAAAGGGTTTACAGTAAACAAGTTTACAGTGACAGAGTGGTACAGAGGGGAGAGGACCCTGTCCTTGCGGACTTAGGCCGCCGTCACACATGCGAGTTTTACGGACGTAAGAGCGCAGAATCTACGTCCGTAAAACTCGCAAAAAATACGGCACAATTATTCTCTATGCCCCTGCTCCTATTTGCCGTATTTTACTGATCAGTATTATACGGCTTTCTACGGCCGTACAAAATCGCAGCATGCTGCGTTTGTCACCGTACTGCGCAAGAAATACGCCAATGAAAGTCTATGGAAGCGTGAAAAATACGGATTACACACGGACAAGCAGTGTGACTTGCGAGAAATACGCAGCGCTGTTAGAGAGAAAAGCCGGCAATTCAGTGCGGTGTACAGTAAAATCACACTGACAGCTTACAGTCCAATAGATATAATAAATGTGTACACATAGAATAGGTATATATATATATATATATGTCAGTGAGACACATATATGTATATATATTAATACTTATTCCAGCGCTATACAGCTTGAAAGCCGGTAATTCAATTACCGGCTTTTTCCTTCTCCTTCATAAAACCCGACATGATTTGAGACATGGTTTACATACAGTAAACCATGTCTTCTCTCCATTTTTTTTGCAGATTCCACACTACTAATGTCAGTAGTGTGTATCTGCAAAATTTGGCCGTTCTAGCTCTTAAAATAAAGGGTTAACTGGCGGAAAAAATTGGCGTGGGCTCCCGCGCAATTTTCTCCGCCAGAGTAGTAAAGCCAGTGACTGAGGGCAGATATTAATAGCCTGGAGAGGGTCCACGGTTATTGGCCCCCCCCTGGCTAAAAATATCTGCCCCCAGCCACCCCAGAACAGGCACATCTGGAAGATGCGCCTATTCTGGCACTTGGCCACTCTCTTCCCATTCCCGTGTAGCGGTGGGATATGGGGTAATGAAGGGTTAATGCCACCTTGCTATTGTAAGGTGACATTAAGCCTAATTAATAATGGAGAGGCGTCAATTATGACACCTATCCATTATTAATCCAATTGTAGTGAAGGGTTAAATAAAACACAAACACATTCTTTAAAATTATTTTAATGAAATAAAAACAATGGTTGTTGTAGTATTTTATTCAACGCCCAATCCAGTCACTGAAGACCCTCGTTCTGTGAGTAAAGAAACATAATAAACCAACAATATACTTACCCTCCGCAGATCTGTAACGTCCAACGATGTAAATCCTTCTGAAGGGGTTAAAACATTTTGCAGCAAGGAGCTGTGCTAATGCAGGCTGCTCCTCGCTGCAAAACCCCAGGGAATGAGGCTAAAAATAGATCAATGATCTATATTTAGCATCATTTGCGGTGAGGCGCCCTCTGCTGGCTGTTCATAGATCGTGGGAAATTACCTAGAAAGCCAGGGAGCCAGGGAGCTTTCTAGGTAATTTCCCACGATCTATGAACAGCCAGCAGAGGGCGCCTCACCGCAAATGATGCTAAATATAGATCATTGATCTATTTTTAGCCTCATTCCCTGGGGTTTTGCAGCGAGGAGCAGCCTGCATTAGCACAGCTCCTTGCTGCAAAATGTTTTAACCCCTTCAGAAGGATTTACATCGTTGGACGTTACAGATCTGCGGAGGGTAAGTATATTGTTGGTTTATTATGTTTCTTTACTCACAGAACGAGGGTCTTCAGTGACTGGATTGGGCGTTGAATAAAATACTACAACAACCATTGTTTTTATTTCATTAAAATAATTTTAAAGAATGTGTTTGTGTTTTATTTAACCCTTCACTACAATTGGATTAATAATGGATAGGTGTCATAATTGACGCCTCTCCATTATTAATTAGGCTTAATGTCACCTTACAATAGCAAGGTGGCATTAACCCTTCATTACCCCATATCCCACCGCTACACGGGAATGGGAAGAGAGTGGCCAAGTGCCAGAATAGGCGCATCTTCCAGATGTGCCTGTTCTGGGGTGGCTGGGGGCAGATATTTTTAGCCAGGGGGGGGCCAATAACCGTGGACCCTCTCCAGGCTATTAATATCTGCCCTCAGTCACTGGCTTTACTACTCTGGCGGAGAAAATTGCGCGGGAGCCCACGCCAATTTTTTCCGCCAGTTAACCCTTTATTTTAAGAGCTAGAACGGCCAAATTTTGCAGATACACACTACTGACATTAGTAGTGTGGAATCTGCAAAAAAAATGGAGAGAAGACATGGTTTACTGTATGTAAACCATGTCTCAAATCATGTCGGGTTTTATGAAGGAGAAAGAAAAAGCCGGTAATTGAATTACCGGCTTTCAAGCTGTATAGCGCTGGAATAAGTATTAATATATATACATATATGTGTCTACTGACATATATATATATATATATATATATATATATTCTTTTCTTTTTGGGACACATGGATCACTTCTATAGCGGTATGTTGGTTTTGCAAGCCTGCGAGAAAACCACGCAGTACGGATGCCATACGGATTACATACGGAGGATGCCATGCGCAAAAAACGCTGACACAGCCTGCCTACGGAGGAGCAACGGACCATTTTTGGGGGGACTTTTCAGCGTATTACGGCCGTAATATACGGACCGTATTGTTTTACGCTGTGTGTGACGCCGGCCTTACATTCGATCATATTTGAACGAGGAGAATAAAATGCCTTCTGAAATGATTTACGTAAAGTTATAAATCATTTTTTTAACAAGAGAAGGACATAGTCCACACCCATGTGTACGAGTTTTGTGTTATAAGAAAAAATACTACACAACGCAACAACAATATTAGCTATGTACGTAAACACTTGATCATGTTAATGATATTTTCTTTTGCCAAAAAATTAGGCAAAATATCATACTAAAATTAAAAATAAAAAACATGTCATCATGTAGGACAAGCATTTTTGAAGGTTACATAATGTCAAAACATTACTGTACTTACAAACTTTGGTCTGCTCCGCACATGGCCGTTGGGCATAATCTGGGAATAAGATCCCACATATGGTCCTCCAGGCTGCCTCTTTCCTGGCCCGGTTGGAATAATTAGGATCCCTCTGTTCCCAGATTTCTGGCCTTTCCTGGACCAGGATGAGGAGCATTTCAACATTTATGATGCTTGCCATGCTGTTTTGAACTCCGTGGAGGCGAGCACCAGACTTCCGGGATGTCTGTGTGGCTTTTGAGCTAATTAGCATGTCTGAGCTTCCTGATTGAGGGTTTGCCACAATTCCTTGCACCTGGCGATGTCTGGAGATGTCTGGCGTATTTCTCTCAAGTCACACTGGTAGTCCGTGTGTAATCCGTATTTTTCTCGCCCCCATAGACTTTCATTGGCGTATTTTTTGCGCAATACAGTGACAAACGCAGCATGCTGCGATTTTCTACGGCCGTAGAAGACCGTATAATACGGATCAGTAAACTACAGCAGATAGGAGCTGGGCCATAGAGAATCATTGTACCATATGCAATCCGTATTTTCTGTGCCTCTCATACTTCCGTATAACTCGCTAGTGTGAAGCCGGCCTTATTCTATACAGCAGTATTTTTCATTTTATAAAAAAACAGGCCACATTTTTGCCAGTGTAGTATTTCCGTGACAGCCCTCATATATCTGTGTGCTCCAAGTTTGTGCATTGTAGGCCGGTGTACCTCTTTTTTTGCTGTGTGATACTCTAAGTGTATGTGCACACATTCAGGTTTTTTCGCGTTTTTTTCGCAGACATATGCATCCTATCATTTAGAATGCATTCTGCAATTTTTGTGCACATGATGCGTTTTATTCCGTGAAAAAACGCATCGTGGTAAAAAAAACAGTATGTTCATTAATTTTGCGTTTTTTCACGTTTTTCCCGCTATTCTATGCATTTGGAAAAACCGCAAGAAAAAAGCATCAAAAACGCATCAAAATCACGCAAAAACGCATCAAGAACATGCAAGAAAACGCGAAAAAAAAAAAAGCATGCGGATTTCTGGCAGAAATGTCAGGTTTTTGTCAGGAAAATTTCTGGCAGAAATCCTGACTTGTGCACATAGCCTAATTCTATACAGCAGTATTTTGCATTTTATAAAAAAAACAGGCCACATATTTGCCAGTGTGGTATTTCCGTGACACCCAGGGCCGTCTTTAGAGTTTCTGCTGCCCTAGGCACTTTTAGTGCTGCCTCCCCCTTTGGTGAGTATGACACTATCGGCAGTGACTTTCGCAAGAATCGCTGATGTGAAAGCAGCCTTTTGCAGCAGATCCGGCAGTTTTTCTGCATCTGCCGCGTAACGGATCACTTACGGCAACACTGTGTTTGGCCTCATTCATTCCCTATGGGATTTGCGTCACTTGCCGTGATCTGGCAAATGCGGTACCATACTTCCCAACTTTTGAAGAAGGGAAAGAGGTATAAAGTTTGCGGTGTGCGTAGTGCACCGAGGCAAATTTTAGGCCACGCCTCTGACCACACCCATTTCACAACTAGTCACACCCATATCCTCATCCCAACCACACCCATTTAGCACTGCTGATCACACTGTTTCATAAACAATAATTATAAACAAAAAAAAATATGGCCACACAGTGCTCCATACTGTATAATGGCCACACATGATGCTCAATACTGTATAATGGCCACACCTGATGCTCCATACTGTATAATGGCCACACATGATGCTCAATACTGTATAACGGCCACCACACGATGCTCCATACTGTATAATGGCCACACACAGTTCTTCATACTGTATAATGACACCACATGATGCTCAATACTGTATAATGGCCTCACATGATGCTCCACACTGTATAATGGCCACACATGATGCTCCATACCAGGCATGTCAAACTCGGGGTACCCCGAGGGCCACATAAGTAACAAGAGGTTGTTGCGAGGGCCGCACACAGCAGCTAATGTCACACACTTATTTTAACAGCAGTCGTGAAAACAAGATATGGAACGTCTGTGAACTGATTATCCATATCTTCCAGCAGATGACTGAACTGACGGTGGTTGAGAGCACGACCTCTGATAAACTTTACCGTCTTTGTCAACAAGCTAAGCACATGATCCAATTTTAAAATTTTTTGAACACAAATTCTGCCGATGAATTATGCAGTGAAAATGTACAAATGATGAATGTGTATAATTTTTTTTTCGTAACTTGGCAGCAACACCATTATGTCTGCCAACCATATTCACAGCACCATCAGTAGCTAGACATACAAGCTTACACAAATCAAAGCCATATTCAAACAGAACCTGATCGACTTTCTCAAAAATGTTCTCGCTTGTCGTAGTGTCATGCATGGGTACCAATTCAAGCAGTTCTTCATAAATTTTAAATTCGCTATCACAGGCCCTGATGAAGATTGCAAGTTGTGCTATTCCACTGACTTCAACGGACTTATCAATAGCAATAGAAAAATGTTCAAATCTTGATGATGCAGCCTTCAACTGTTGTTTCACATCAACTGACATGTCATCAATCCGTTCAGCAACAGTGTTCCTGGTTAATGAAATGTCTTTGAATAACTGTGCTTTCTCTGGACATACAATTTCAGCTGTTTTTACAAGGCATTGCTTTATAAAATCCCCTTCACTATGGGACTTCCCGTTCACGGCGATCATTTTGCTGAGCTCATAGCTTGCAGTAACTGTTCTGCTAACACATACAGGAGGGCCATCGAATACAAAGGAGAAACGGCATCCAATATAAAGCACACATAATTTCTTTATTAAAGAACACAGCAAACAAGGAAAAATTAAAAGCAATTAAAATACATGTGCACCCTTGGAGGCAAATTTATTTACTTTATATTTAATGGGCGTCTGTAGGATTTGTTCTTTTTGGTGTTCACCCCTGGTATCTGCCTCCAAGGATGCACATGTATTTTAATTGCTTTTAATTTTTCCTTGTTTGCTGTGTTATTTAATAAAGAAATTTTGTGTGTTCTTTATATTGGATGCTGTTTCTCCTTTGTGTTCGGTTGCATTTTTCATCCAATAAGCACCACTGTTTTTTGCATCACAATTATTTATAATCTAAGTGCTCACCCCGCTCTTTAGTTTTTAACCCCTTTCTGGCATCGGACATACTATCCGGTCGAGGTGGGGTGGGCCCCTATGACCACGGACGGGATAGTACGTCCAGCGCGATCGGCGGCGCTCACGGGGGGAGCGCGGCCGATCGCGGCCGGGTGTCAGCTGCCTATCGCAGCTGACATCCGGCACTATGTGCCAGGAGCGGTCACGGACCGCCCCCGGCACATTAACCCCTGGCACACCGCGATCAAACATGATCGCAATGTGCCAGCGGTGCAGGGAAGCATCGCGCAGGGAGGGGGCTCCCTGCGGGCTTCCCTGAGCCCCCCGCAGAAACGCGATGTGATCGCGTTGCTGCGAGGGTCTTACCTCCCTCCCTGCCTGCTCCAGACCCGGATCCAAGTTGGCCGCGGATCCGGGTCCTGCAGGGAGGGAGGTGGCTTCACAGAGCCTGCTCAGAGCAGGCACTGTGAAGCCTGCAGTGCTCTAAGTGAGATCAGTGATCTGACAGAGTGCTGTGCACACTCTCAGATCACCGATCTGTGATGTCCCCCCCGGGACAAAGTAAAAAAGTAAAAATTTTTTTTCCAAATGTGTAAAAAAAAATTAAAAAAAATATTCCTAAATAATGAAAAAAAAATATATATATTATTCCCATAAATACATTTCTTTATCTAAATAAATAAAAAAAAACAATAAAAGTACATATATTTAGTATCGCCGCGTCCGTAACGGCCCGACCTATAAAACTGAGACACTAGTTAACCCCTTCAGTAAACACCATAAGAAAAAAAAAAAAAACGAGGCAAAAAACAACGCTTTATTATCATACCGCCGAACAAAAAGTGGAATAACACGCGATCAAAAGGACAGATATAAATAATCATGGTACCTCTGAAAGCGTCATCTTGTCCCGCAAAAAACGAGCCGCCGTACAGCATCATCAGCAAAAAAATAAAAAAGTTATAGTCCTGAGAATAAAGCGATGCAAAAATAATTATTTTTTCTATAAAATTGTTTTTATCGTATAAAAGCGCCAAAACATGTTATAAATGAGGTGTCGCTGTAATCGTACTGACCCGAAGAATAAAACTGCTTTATCAATTTTACCAAACGCGGAACGGTATAAACGCCTCCCCCAAAAGAAATTCATGAATAGCTGGTTTTTGGTCATTCTGCCTCACAAAAATCGGAATAAAAAGCGATCAAAAAATGTCACATGCCAAAAAATGTTACCAATAAAAACGTCAACTCGTCCCGCAAAAAACAAGACCTCACATGACTCTGTGGACCGAAATATGGAAAAATTATAGCTCTCAAAATATTTTTTGCAATAAAAAGCGTCTTTCAGTGTGTGAAGGCTGCCAATCATAAAAATCCGCTAAAAAACCTACTATAAAAGTAAATCAAACCCCCCTTCATCACCCCCTTAGTTAGGGAAAAATTTAAAAAAATGTATTTATTTACATTTTCCCATTAGGGCTAGGGCTAGGGTTAGGGCTAGGGTTAGGGCTAGGGTTAGGGCTAGGGTTAGGGTTAGGGCTAGGGTTAGGGCTAGGGCTAGGGTTAGGGCTAGGGTTAGGGCTAGGGTTAGGGCTAGGGTTAGGGTTAGGGCTAGGGTTAGGGTTAGGGCTAGGGTTAGGGCTAGGGCTACAGTTTGGGTTGGGGCTAAAGTTACAGTTAGGGTTTAGATTACATTTACAGTTGGGAATAGGGTTGGGATTAGGGTTAGGGGTGTGTCAGGGTTAGAGGTGTGGTTAGGGTTACCGTTGGAATTAGGGTTAGGGGTGTGTTTGGATTAGGGTTTCAGTTATAATTGGGGGGTTTCCACTGTTTAGGCACATCAGGGGCTCTCCAAACACGACATGGCGTCCGATCTCAATTCCAGCCAATTTTGCGTTGAAAAAGTAAAACAGTGCTTCTTCCCTTCCGAGCTCTCCCGTGTGCCCAAACAGCGGTTTACCCCAACATATGGGGTATCAGCGTACTCAGGACAAATAGGACAACAACTGTTGGGGTCCAATTTCTCCTGTTACCCTTGGGAAAATACAAAACTGGGGGCTAAAAAATAATTTTTGTGGGAAAAAAAAAAGATTTTTTATTTTTATGGCTCTGCGTTATAAACTGTAGTGAAACACTTGGGGGTTCAAAGTTCTCACAACACATCTAGATAAGTTCCCTGGGGGGTCTAGTTTCCAATATGGGGTCACTTGTGGGGGGTTTCTACTGTTTAGGTAGGGGTTCTGCAAACGCAATGTGACGCCTGCAGACCATTCCATCTAAGTCTGCATTCCAAATGGCACTCCTTCCCTTCCGAGCCCTCCCATGCGCCCAAACGGTGGTTCCCCCCAACATATGGGGTATCAGCGTACTCAGGACAAATTGGACAACAACTTTTGGGGTCGAATTTCTCCTCTTACCCTCGGGAAAATACAAAACTGGGGGCTAAAAAATAATTTTTGGGGGAAAGATTTTTTTTTTAATTTTCACGGCTCTGCGTTACAAACTGTAGTGAAACACTTGGGGGTTCAAAGCTCTCACAATACAACTAGATGAGTTCCTTACGGGGTCTAGGTTCCAAAATTGTGTCATTTGTGGGGGGTTTCTACTGTTTAGGTACATTAGGGGCTCTGCAAACGCAATGTGACACCTGCAGACCATTCCATCTAAGTCTGCATTCAAATGGCACTCCTTCCCTTCCAAGCCCTCCCATGCACCCAAACAGTGGTTTCCCCCCACATATGGGGTATCAGCGCACTCAGGACAAATTGGACATCAAATTTTGGGGTCCAATTTCTCCTGTTACCCTCGGGAAAATACAAATCTGGGGGCTAAAAAATAATTTTTGTGGGAAAAAATTTTTGTTTTATTTTTACGGCTCTCCATTATAAACTTCTGTGAAGCCCTTGGTGGGTCAAAGCGCTCACCACACATCTAGATAAGTTCCTTAGGGGGTCTACTTTCCAAAATGGTGTCACTTGTGGGGGGTTTCTACTGTTTAGGTACATTATGGGCTCTGCAAACGCAATGTGACACCTGCAGACCATTCCATCTAAGTCTGCATTCAAATGGCACTCCTTCCCTTCCAAGCCCTCCCATGCACCCAAACAGTGGTTTCCCCCCACATATGGGGTATCAGCGCACTCAGGACAAATTGGACATCAAATTTTGGGGTCCAATTTCTCCTGTTACCCTCGGGAAAATACAAATCTGGGGGCTAAAAAATAATTTTTGTGGGAAAAAATTTTTGTTTTATTTTTACGACTCTCCATTATAAACTTCTGTGAAGCCCTTGGTGGGTCAAAGCGCTCACCACACATCTAGATAAGTTCCTTAGGGGGTCTACTTTCCAAAATGGTGTCACTTGTGGGGGGTTTCTACTGTTTAGGTACATTATGGGCTCTGCAAACGCAATGTGACACCTGCAGACCATTCCATCTAAGTCTGCATTCAAATGGCACTCCTTCCCTTCCAAGCCCTCCCATGCACCCAAACAGTGGTTTCCCCCCACATATGGGGTATCAGCGCGCTCAGGACAAATTGGACAACAAATTTTGGGGTCCAATTTCTCCTGTTACCCTCAGGAAAATACAAAACTGGGGGCTAAAAAATAATTTTTGTGGGAAAAAATTTTCTTTTATTTTTACGACTCTCCATTATAAACTTCAGTGAGGCCCTTGGTGGGTCAAAGCGCTCACCACACATCTAGATAAGTTCCTTAGGGGGTCTACTTTCCAAAATGGTGTCACTTGTGAGGGGTTTCTACTATTTAGGTACATTAGGGGCTCTGCAAACGCAACATGGTGTCTCATCTCAATTCCTGTCAATTTTGCATTGAAAAGTCAAACGGCGCTCCTTCCCTTCCGAGCTCTCCCATCCGCCCAAACAGTGGTTTACCCCCACATATGGGGTATCAGCGTACTCAGGACAAATTGTAGAACAACTTTTGCGGTCCAATTTCTTCTCTTACCCTTGGAAAAATTAAAAATTGGGGGCGAAAAGATAATTTTTGTGAAAAAATATGATTTTTTATTTTTACGGTTCTACATTATAAACTTCTGTGAAGCACTTGGTGGGTCAAAGTGCTCACCACACCTCTAGATAAGTTCCTTAGGGGGTCTACTTTCCAAAATGGTGTCACTTGTGGGGGGTTTCAATGTTTAGGCACATAAGGGGCTCTCCAAGCGAAACATGGCGTCCCATCTCAATTCCAGTCAATTTTGCATTGAAAAGTCAAATGGCGCTCCTTCGCTTCTGAGCTGTGCCATGCGCCCAAACAGTGGTTTACCCCCACATATGGGGTATTGGCGTACTCAGGACAAATTGTACAACAATGTTTGGGGTCCATTTTCTCCTGTTACCCTTGGTAAAATAAAACAAATTGGAGCTGAATTAAAATTTTTGTGAAAAAAAGTTAAATGTTCATTTTTATTTAAACATTCAAAAAATTCCTGTGAAGCACCAGAAGGGTTAATAAACTTCTTGAATGTGGTTTTGAGCACCTTGAGGGGTGTAGTTTTTAGAGTGGTGTCACACTTGGGTATTTTCTATCATATAGACCCCTCAAAATGACTTCAAATAAGATGTGGTCCCTTAAAAAAAATGGTGTTGTAGAAATGAGAAATTGCTGGTCAACTTTTCACCCTTATAACTCCCTAACAAAAAAAAATTTTGGTTCCAAAATTGTGCTGATGTAAAGTAGACATGTGGGAAATGTTACTTATTAAGTATTTTGTGTGACATATCTCTGTGATTTAATTGTATAAAAATTCAAAGTTGGAAAATTGCGAAATTTTCATAATTTTAGCCAAATTACCGTTTTTTTCACAAATAAACGCAGGTACTATCAAAGAATTTTTACCATTGTCATGAAGTACAATATGTCACGAGAAAACAATGTCAGATTCACTGGGATCTGTTGAAGCGTTCCAGAGTTATAACCTCATAAAGGGAGAGTGGTCAGAATTGTAAAAATTGGCCCGGTCATTAACGTGCAAACCACCCTTGGGGGTAAAGGGGTTAATGGTTACATACAGGAGGGCCACTCACTTGCTTGGACTTTGCCTGTGTGGCAGTGGGTCCCTTCTTCCTTAGCACGGTCACAGTATCCCAGTCACTCTCAGCCACGATTCTTCCTCCGCTCAGAACAAAACTGACGTAGGTGATCAGCCACGCGAGCCGCAGATGTACAAAACTCACGATCAGCACTTCCGGGTCATCATTCATTGGCCCATATCCCTGCATATGACCTGCTTACGTGATCATCAGCTGACCAAAGTACACACGTCATGGATTGACACGGAGCTAGTTGGTCGGCTGCTGATCACGTAAGCAGGTCATATGCAGGGATATGGGCCAATGAATGAAGAGCTGGAAGTGCTGATCGCGAAGTTTTGAGCATCTGCGGCCCGCACGAGTCTCAAACTTTGTCTCTAAACTAGTTTAGAGACAAAGTTTGAGACTCTTGTGCGGGCCGCAGATATGCCTGTAAAGGGCCGCATGCGGCACGCGGGACGCATGTTTGACATGCCTGCTCCATACTGTATAATGATGCCACATGATGCTCAATACTGTATAATGCCCACCTCCCAACTTGTATGCATGACTCATCTCCCCCCTATACTGTATGCATGGCTCATCTCCCTCCCATCCCATCCTGTATGCATGGCTCTTATCCCCCCTCCTGTGTGCATGGCTCATATCCCCCCTCCTGTATGCATGGCTCATATTCCCCCCTCCTGTATGCATGGCTCATCTCGCTCCCATCCCATATGCATGGCTCATATTCCCCCCTCCTGTATGCGTGGCTCATATTCCCCCCTCCTGTATGCATGGCTCATTTCCCTCCCATCCCATATGCATGGCTCATATTCCCCCCCCTCCTGTATGCATGGCTCATATCCCCCCCTCCTGTATGCATAGCTCATCTCCCTCCCATCCCATATGCATGGCTCATATTCCCCCCTCCTGTATGCATGGCTCATATTCCCCTCCTCCTGTATGCATGGCTCATATTCCCCCCCTCCTGTATGCATGGCTCATATTCCCCCCCTCCTGTATGCATGGCTCAAATTCCCCCCCTCCTTTATCCATGGCTCCTTTTCCCTCCCCTCCTGTATGCATGGTTCATATCCCCCCTCCTGTATGCATGAGTCATATTCCCCCCCCTCCTGTATGTATGGCTCATATTCCCCCCTCCTGCATGCATGGCTCATATTCCCCCCCTCCTGCATGCATGGCTCACATTCCCCCCCTCCTGTATATATGGCTCATATTCCCCCATCCTGTATGCATGGCTCATATTCCCCCCTCCTGTATTCATGGCTCATATTCCCCCCCTCCTGTATGCATGGCTCATATTCCCCCCTCCTGTATGCATGGCTCATATTCCCCCCCTCCTGTATGCATGGCTCATCTCTCAACTCCCCCACTCCCGCTCCTGCTCCCATCTTGCATGGCTCAACTCCCCGTCCTCCTTCTCTCCTCTGTCCCCAGTCCCTCATACTCACCTTTCCCACACCGTGCGGCTGTGCCGAACATCCCTCTAGCTCTGTCCCGACTCCCGGCGCTGCATCTTCTTCCTGCGTGAGCGGTCACGTGGTACCGCTCATTAAGGTCATAAATATGCCCATATTCATGACTTTAATGAGCGGTACCATGTCACCGCTCACTCAGGATGAGCTGCAGGCGCTGAGACCAGGCATCCCTGGAGCAGGGTGTTAGGTGTCGATTTCCCGCTTCTGCACAAGGGGAATCTCGAGCCATCTCCGCTGCGGTCTCCCATTCTTCTTCAGCCGCAGTGGGGTCTGCTCAGCGGAGACGTCGGTCCCAGCGTCTTGCTCAGTCTCACTCTGTACAAAGAGTTACTGCTGCTTTTCCTGCTTCTGCCATTGAAGTCAGTGTTGGGCAGTGGCGAGCAGATGCTTTTGGGGCTGAGTCCTGCTTTTCTCTTTCTGAGCATGCCCAGGGCAAGATCTCCCGTTGGAGATCGAGGGTCACATGCTCAGGTACTGCAGCACATCCCTTTGGTTCTCCAGGAAGGTCCTGAAAGGGCAAAACTTCGGTAGCAGCTTCCAATTGGTCCTTTATTGGAAGGTCCTGAACATGCTGCAACTATATAAGCTGCGCATGACCGCACGGCCATGCGCTAGTATAGACTTGATAATGTGTGTGTGTTGATGGATGTATGTCGATGGATGAAAGCTCCTAATCATTCCCATTCCTAGTGTTGTTGACTGGTCGCGAATGTAGGATTGCTATCTAGCGCCCGACTTAGCCATCAGCACGTAAACACACAATACAGCGTCTTATTGCTTTGACCACCAGTGCGGCGTCGTGTGCTTTCACAGCGCTTTCCTGACCCAAGCCTGGGTGGTTAGTGGCATTCGTCAGTGCGGCACTGCATGCACTCTCGTGCTTCTAATGCTGTCACTCTGACACCCCAGTAGCGGTGTCGAGCGCATGAGGTCTATGTACTCAAATCCTGTGCCTTGGGATTGAGTTCTGAGACTCCTTGCTTGCGCTCTTGGTGCGGTACCGCGGCCCTGTGACGCAACAGGGTTCGCTTCCTTCACACAGGGTGAGGTTAACCCGTGTGTGTATTTACTTTGTACCGCCATATAGTCCGTCATTGCTTGGCAGCAGGTTCCATCTCTGCACGGTGGACCCCGGGCTGCGAACGCACCATACTCTATCTGTCTTATTATTTGGTGCGTTCCGCTAGCCCTAACACAGGGTGAGTATGACGCCTTCAAGGAGGGTGGGAGGCAGGTGGGCGGGCGCAGGGGGGGGGGCTGTTGTGCCGGTCGGGAGGGAGGTGTCCAAGGATTTAAATTAAAAAAAAACCTTGCTCAGGTGCTGCCCCCTGCATCATCCCGCCCTAGGCACATGCCCTCAAGTGCCTAGTGGCAAATACGGCCCTGGTGACAGCCCTCATATATCTGTGTGCTCCAAGTTTGTGCATTGTAGGATGGTGTACCTTTTTTTTTTTTGCTGTGTGATGCTCTAATTCTATACAGCAGTATTTTGCATTTTATAAAAAAAACAGGCCACATATTTGCCAGTGTGGTATTCCCGTGACAGCCCTCATATATCTGTGCGCTCCAAGTTTGTGCATTGTAGGCCGGTGTACCTCTTTTTTTGCTAAAGAAACACAGTGAACACCTATTATAACCACAAATGTAACCCAAATAGGAATGCAATTCGTAATATGTCTCGTGGGGTTAAGGTGCACTGTGAAAGCTTCAGTGGATAACCACTGAGAAGAGAGAGCCAAACCACTTGACCACCACAGGATAAGAAGTCACCAGAGAGTACCACAACACTGGGATCAATAATATGCCTTTATTAAATATATTGGCAATTCATACATAAAAAATATATTTAAAAAGTTAAGAAAAATACATATAAAAAGATAAATAAACAAAAACAAAAAACGCAGGAACAATATTATATGGTACCCAGAAATAATATAGATAACTCCCCATAGAGGGTAATAATGCCTTTACTCGCTGTGTTACAAGGAAAGTGAAAAATTGTAAAAGATAATAAGAAAGGTCTGTAATAGACACAAAAAAATGTATGAAATATGATTATATATAATCCATATATGATAATTTCATGAGGTTAATTTTCTAGTGAAAAAAACTAGTGAGAACAGACACAGCAAAATAAAATGTGTTTACTTCAAATATTATTGTTAAAAAATGTGTAAAAACGGTGCAAAACCTAATAAAAGGATATAAATAAAATGTCCGTAGACAACAATGGTGCTATCAAAATGAGGCAGGTAGAAAATATAAGAAATATAGCAGCAAAGAGTAGGAGAGTTATAGCAGCGTACTACATACAAAGTGTCCAAGTGCAAGTAACCAAATTCATATGGTGATAATATCACAGCGAGGTAGATGGGGGTTATATTAGCTCACTGCATATATATGTGCCCAATTGCAATAGTCAATCGCGGGTTAATAACCATGCAGGAAAAATTATTACCACGTATGTTAAAAATAATGGGGTTATATCAGCTCACTGCATACTCAGGTGCCCAAGTGCAATAGTCAATTACAGATCAGTGACTAAGCGGGCAAATCATTACCGCAGAAAAGCTTTCCATAACTACCTAACATAGTAACATAGTAACATAGTAACATAGTTAGTAAGGCCGAAAAAAGACATTTGTCCATCCAGTTCAGCCTATATTCCATCATAATAAATCCCCAGATCTACGTCCTTCTACAGAACCTAATAATTGTATGATACAATATTGTTCTGCTCCAGGAAGACATCCAGGCCTCTCTTGAACCCCTCGACTGAGTTCGCCATCACCACCTCCTCAGGCAAGCAATTCCAGATTCTCACTGCCCTAACAGTAAAGAATCCTCTTCTATGTTGGTGGAAAAACCTTCTCTCCTCCAGACGCAAAGAATGCCCCCTTGTGCCCGTCACCTTCCTTGGTATAAACAGATCCTCAGCGAGATATTTGTATTGTCCCCTTATATACTTATACATGGTTATTAGATCGCCCCTCAGTCGTCTTTTTTCTAGACTAAATAATCCTAATTTCGCTAATCTATCTGGGTATTGTAGTTCTCCCATCCCCTTTATTAATTTTGTTGCCCTCCTTTGTACTCTCTCTAGTTCCATTATATCCTTCCTGAGCACCGGTGCCCAAAACTGGACACAGTACTCCATGTGCGGTCTAACTAGGGATTTGTACAGAGGCAGTATAATGCTCTCATCATGTGTATCCAGACCTCTTTTAATGCACCCCATGATCCTGTTTGCCTTGGCAGCTGCTGCCTGGCACTGGCTGCTCCAGGTAAGTTTATCATTAACTAGGATCCCCAAGTCCTTCTCCCTGTCAGATTTACCCAGTGGTTTCCCGTTCAGTGTGTAATGGTGACATTGATTCCTTCTTCCCATGTGTATAACCTTACATTTATCATTGTTAAACCTCATCTGCCACCTTTCAGCCCAAGTTTCCAACTTATCCAGATCCATCTGTAGCAGAATACTATCTTCTCTTGTATTAACTGCTTTACATAGTTTTGTATCATCTGCAAATATCGATATTTTACTGTGTAAACCTTCTACCAGATCATTAATGAATATGTTGAAGAGAACAGGTCCCAATACCAACCCCTGCGGTACCCCACTGGCCACAGCGACCCAGTTAGAGACTATACCATTTATAACCACCCTCTGCTTTCTATCACTAAGCCAGTTACTAACCCATTTACACACATTTTCCCCCAGACCAAGCATTCTCATTTTGTGTACCAACCTCTTGTGCGGCACGGTATCAAACGCTTTGGAAAAATCGAGATATACCACGTCCAATGACTCACCGTGGTCCAGTCTATAGCTTACCTCTTCATAAAAACTGATTAGATTGGTTTGACAGGAGCGATTTCTCATAAACCCATGCTGATATGGAGTTAAACAGTTATTCTCATTGAGATAATCCAGAATAACATCCCTCAGAAACCCTTCAAATATTTTACCAACAATAGAGGTTAGACTTACTGGCCTATAATTTCCAGGTTCACTTTTAGAGCCCTTTTTGAATATTGGCACCACATTTGCTATGCGCCAGTCCTGCGGAACAGACCCTGTCGCTATAGAGTCCCTAAAAATAAGAAATAATGGTTTATCTATTACATTACTTAGTTCTCTTAGTACTCGTGGGTGTATGCCATCCGGACCCGGAGATTTATCTATTTTAATCTTATTTAGCCGGTTTCGCACCTCTTCTTGGGTTAGATTGGTGACCCTTAATATAGGGTTTTCATTGTTTCTTGGGATTTCACCTAGCATTTCATTTTCCACCGTGAATACCGTGGAGAAGAAGGTGTTTAATATGTTAGCTTTTTCCTCGTTATCTACAACCATTCTTTCCTCACTATTTTTTAAGGGGCCTACATTTTCAGTTTTTATTCTTTTACTATTGATATAGTTGAAGAACAGTTTGGGATTAGTTTTACTCTCCTTAGCAATGTGCTTCTCTGTTTCCTTTTTGGCAGCTTTAATTAGTTTTTTAGATAAAGTATTTTTCTCCCTATAGTTTTTTAGAGCTTCAATGGTGCCATCCTGCTTTAGTAGTGCAAATGCTTTCTTTTTACTGTTAATTGCCTGTCTTACTTCTTTGTTTAGCCACATTGGGTTTTTCCTATTTCTAGTCCTTTTATTCCCACAAGGTATAAACCGCTTACACTGCCTATTTAGGATGTTCTTAAACATTTCCCATTTATTATCTGTGTACATTTCCCATTTATTATCAGTCTACCTGCAGGGGAAGACTGGGTCCAGGACCTGCGTGCGCCTGGACCCAGTCTTCGTGGTAATAATTTTTTATTCTATACAGCAGTATTTTGCATTTTATAAAAAAAAGGCCACATATTTGCCAGTGTGGCATTTCCGTGACAGCCCTCATATATCTGTGCGCTCCATGTTTGTGCATTGTAGGCTGGTCTACCTCTTTTTTTGCTGTGTGATACTCCAATTCTATACAGCAGTATTTTGCAATTTATAAAAAAACAGGTCACATTTTTGCCAGTGTAGTATTTCCGTGACAGCCCTCATATATTTTTGTGCTCCAAGTTTGTGCATTGTAGGCCGGTGTACCTCTTTTTTTGGCTACAGTATGTGATACTCTAATTCTATACAGCAGTATTTTGCATTTGATTAAAAAAAAAACAGGCCACATATTTGCCAGTGTGGTATTGACCTGAGAGTTCTCATATATCTGTGTGCTCCAAGTTTGTGCATTGTAGGCCGGTGTACCTCTTTTTTTGGCTACAGTATGTGATACTCTAATTCTATACAGCAGTATTTTGCATTTGATTAAAAAAAAAACAGGCCACATATTTGCCAGTGTGGTATTGACCTGAGAGCCCTCATATATCTGTGTGCTCCAAGGTTGTGCATTGTAGGCCGGTGTACCTCTTTTTTTGGCTACAGTATGTGATACTCTAATTCTATACAGCAGTATTTTGCATTTGATTAAAAAAAAAACAGGCCACATATTTGCCAGTGTGGTATTGACCTGAGAGCCCTCATATATCTGTGTGCTCCAAGGTTGTGCATTGTAGGCCGGTGTACCTCTTTTTTTGGCTACAGTATGTGATACTCTAAGTCTATATAGCAGTATTTTGCATTTTATAAAAAAAACAGGCCACATATTTGCCAGTGTGATATTTCCGTGACAGCCCTCATATATCTGTGTGCTCCAAGTTTGTGCATTGTAGGCCAGTGTACCTCTTTTTTTGCTGTGTGATTGTTAAAAATCGTTATTGCGCAAAAATATCTAATCAAGACTTAACCAGGTGCGTTATTCTTAAATGAAAAATGTCATGATATTCTGAAGTATAGTGGTTTATTGAATTATCCACCATTGCAGCAAAACAGTTACGAACAGAGTGTCCATGTATAAATATCAGTGCTTGTCTTGTTACTCATCTTTCCCAAGGTCCTGAATGGTAAAAGTCATCTGTCTGTGTGAAGTCCGAAGGTCATCATGGCTTCCGTTATCAGCTGTTGCTTCTTCATCTGTTGTCCATGGAGAATGAATGTGCAGGCAGGAGGTGACCGTCCCACGTGACAAAAGCCCCCCACACCCTCCTAAGAGACGTTTATATATGTCCAACACTGATCACGTGTTCCCTGTATATGGAGTTAACTTATACTCTGAGCTACATACACAGAAATAGCTTTTGATAGTGTCAGCAAGAAACAATGCTCAGTACAGAATAAAAATAAGAATAATTAATATTTAACAGTGATCTTCTAAGTATATACAGCAGTTATTCTGCCACCGATATACGTGGATGAGATGTGTCTGAGGGATGTGATCACGAATCTCTGTATCAACAATGGCGAATAGCGTTATTCGCCAACCTGTGCTCCTAGTCCTTATCAGCTGAGCGTGGTAGTCCGGAAGGATGACGCAGTGATGAATTCAACAGGGTTTATTTACAGTACATTGATGAGATGAGGTGAGATGTCAGGGAATATGAAGGAATAAAAATGAGGTAGGAGAAAGGACTGTAGGTTAGAGCTGTCATAGAAGCACCAAATTAGAGATAGTAGAAGCTCCAGGTTAGAGGTAACCTTTCTCCAGCTCTGAAGCACATGTGTGTTCTAAGATGGCACAGAGTACAAAAACAGGAAGAGAAGGAAAAAGATAGGAGGAGCTATAGGCAGAAGTATTATGGGTAAGTACAATAACAAAATATTACAGTGTAATACAGCAATGGCCAGTAGATGGCAGCAAAGTATAACAAATACAATAGATGATAGAACTGAGTATATTACCAACACATAAATGTCCATGTATGGCTGAAAGTCTATCAGGATAAACTGAACAGCACACTCCCCGTCTGAAATCCTTGGATTTCACTACACCTACAGTCTCGAATTGGGAGTGTTTACCTGAAGTGCATGGATGGATACCTCAACCTGTAAGATAAAAACAATGCATACAATGCAACAATAACATATTGTATAACAAGATAGACGAAAGCCTATAACGAGTTCCTGAAGTAATCCAAAGGATAACCCATCTTCGGATTGGAGTAGCCAAACTGTCTCCAACCCATTTGTAATCCAAAGGTTCAAGTTCTTTGAAAGAGTTCCTACTGATAGGATGGATAATCAATCCTCAACCGGGATGAGTAAGATAATCTCTGATATAGGCCTTGCAATGGCACGAACCAGCCTCGTCCATCTTGAGAAGGGGTCAGTATTGGGTCCTCTTCTTTTTAACATATTTGATAATGACCTTGTAGGGGGCATTCAGAGTAGAATTTCAATATTTGCAGATGACATTAAACTCTGCAGGGTAATCAATACAGAGGAGGACAATTTTATATTATAGGATGATTTATGTAAACTAGAAGCTTGGGCTGATAAATGGCAAATGAGCTTTAATGGGGATAAATGTAAGGTCATGCACTTGGGTAGAAGTAATAAGATGTATAATTATGTGCTTAATTCTAAAACTCTGGGCAAAACTGTCAATGAAAAAGACCTGGGTGAATGGGTGGATGACAAACTCATATTCAGTGGCCAGTGTCAGGCAGCTGCTACAAAGGCAAATAAAATAATGGGATGCATTAAAAGAGGCATAGATGCTCATGAGTAGAACATAATTTCACCTCTATACAAGTCACTAGTTCGACCACACTTAGAATACTGTGCACAGTTCTGGTCTCCGGTGTATAAGAAAGACATAGCTGAACTGGTACGGGTGCAGAGAAGAGCGACCAAGGTTATTAGAGGACTGGGGGGTCTGCAATACCAAGATAGGATATTACACTTGGGGCTATTTAGTTTGGAAAAACGAAGACTAAGGGGTGATCTTATTTTAATGTATAAATATATGAGGGGACAGTACAAAGACCTTTCTTATGATCTTTTTAATCATAGACCTGAAACAGGGACAAGGGGGCATCCTCCACGTTTGGAGGAAAAAAGGTTTAGCCAGCACTTGTGCCCAGGCCTTAAGCCTAGCCTGCACTTTTGAGCCCCTTGAATGCTTGTTTGTTTGTTTTTGTCTTCAGCTTCATGTTGGTTATGCACATAGGGCCAGCTTTACGCTCTTCGCTCTTGTCCCGTCTGAATGCGCATGCACGACTGTAATTGGGGAAGAAGGCATTACCCATTTACGGAGGACAGACAAGAAGTGCCTGGTCGCTTGGAGCATGGGGTTATGGAGAGGCTCCGCACTGTATAACAAAGGATCTAGTCCTAAATGTCCAAGTACAGAGTAGAGGGGTGAAAGCTAGCTCTTCACCCCTATGGGTGCCTAACCCTTTATGCAAAGAGTGCAAAGAGTTAGCTGAATGCCTTAAGCCTAGCCAGCACTTGTGCCCCCTGCCTTGATCCTGGCCAGCACTGCACTTGTGCCCATGCCTTAAGCCTAGCCCGCACTTGTGCCCAGGCCTTAAGCCTGGCTGGCACTTGTGCCCATGCCTTAAGCCTAGCCGACACTTGTGGCCCCTGCCTTGATCCTAGCCAGCACTGCACTTGTGCCCAGGCCTTAAGCCTAGCCTGCACTTGTGCCCAGGCCTTAAGCCTAGCCAGCACTTGTGCCCAGGCCTTAAGCCTAGCCCGCACTTGTGCCCAGGCCTTAAGCCTAGCCCGCACTTGTGCCCAGGCCTTAAGCCTAGCCCGCACTTGTGCCCAGGCCTTAAGCCTAACCCGCACTTGTGCCCAGGCCTTAAGCCTAGCCCGCACTTGTGCCCAGGCCTTAAGCCTAGCCCGCACTTGTGCCCAGGCCTTAAGCCTGGCTGGCACTTGTGCCCATGCCTTAAGCCTAGCTGGCACTTGTGGCCCCTGCCTTGATCCTAGCCAGCACTGCACTTGTGCCCAGGCCTTAAGCCTAGCCCGCACTTGTGCCCCCTGCCTTGATCCTAGCCCGCACTTGTGCCCCCTGCCTTGATCCTAGCCCGCACTTGTGCCCAGGCCTTAAGCCTAGCCCGCACTTGTGCCCAGGCCTTAAACCTAGCCCGCACTTGTGCCCCTGCCTTAAGCCTAGCCCGCACTTGTGCCCAGGCCTTAAGCCTAGCCCGCACTTGTGCCCAGGCTTTAAACCTAGCCCGCACTTGTGCCCAGGCCTTAAGCCTAGCCCGCACTTGTGCCCCGGCCTTAAGCCTAGACCGCACTTGTGCCCCGGCCTTAAGCTTAGCCCGCACTTGTGCCCCGGCCTTAAGCTTAGCCCACACTTGTGCCCAGGCCTTAAGCCTAGCCCGCACTTGTGCCCCGGCCTTAAGCCTAGCCCGCACTTGTGCCCCGGCCTTAAGCCTAGCCCGCACTTGTGCCCCGGCCTTAAGCCTAGCCCGCACTTGTGCCCCGGCCTTAAGCCGAGCCCGCACTTGTGCCCCGGCCTTAAGCCGAGCCCGCACTTGTGCCCCGGCCTTAAGCCGAGCCCGCACTTGTGCCCCGGCCTTAAGCCGAGCCCGCACTAGTGCCCCTGCCTTAAGCCGAACCCGCACTTGTGCCCCTGCCTTAAGCCGAGCCCGCACTTGTGCCCCTGCCTTAATCCTAGCCCGCACTTGTGCCCCTGCCTTAAGCCTAGCCCGCACTTGTGTCCCTGCCTTAAGCCTAGCCCGCACTTGTGCCCCTGCCTTAAGCCTAGCCCGCACTTGTGCCCAGGCCTTAAGCCTAGCCCGCACTTGTGCCCAGGCCTTAAGCCTAGCCCGCACTTGTGCCCAGGCCTTAAGCCTAGCCCGCACTTGTGCCCAGGCCTTAAGCCTAGCCCGCACTTGTGCCCCTGCCTTAAGCCTAGCCCGCACTTGTGCCCAGGCCTTAAGCCTAGCCCGCACTTGTGCCCAGGCCTTAAGCTTTGCCCGCACTTGTGCCCAGGCCTTAAGCCTAGCCCGCACTTGTGCCCAGGCCTTAAGCCTAGCCCGCACTTGTGCCCAGGCCTTAAGCCTAGCCCGCACTTGTGCCCAGGCCTTAAGCCTAGCCCGCACTTGTGCCCAGGCCTAAAGCCTAGTCCGCACTTGTGCCCAGGCCTTAAGCCTAGCCCGCACTTGTGCCCAGGCCTTAAGCCTAGCCCGCACTTGTGCCCAGGCCTTAAGCCTAGCCCGCACTTGTGCCCAGGCCTTAAGCCTAGCCCGCACTTGTGCCCAGGCCTTAAGCCTAGCCCGCACTTGTGCCCAGGCCTTAAGCCTAGCCCGCACTTGTGCCCAGGCCTTAAGCCTAGCCCGCACTTGTGCCCAGGCCTTAAGCCTAGCCCGCACTTGTGCCCAGGCCTTAAGCCTAGCCAGGACTTGTGCCCAGGCCTTAAGCCTAGCCCGCACTTGTGCCCAGGCCTTAAGCCTAGCCCGCACTTGTGCCCAGGCCTTAAGCCTAGCTGGCACTTGTGGCCCCTGCCTTGATCCTAGCCAGCACTGCACTTGTGCCCAGGCCTTCAGCCTAGCCTGCACTTGTGCCCAGGCCTTAAGCCTAGCCCGCACATGTGCCCCCTGCCTTGATCCTAGCCCGCACTTGTGCCCAGGCCTTAAGCCTAGCCCGCACTTGTGCCCAGGCCTTAAACCTAGCCCGCAGTTGTGCCCCTGCCTTAAGCCTAGCCCGCACTTGTGCCGAGGCCTTAAGCCTAGCCCGCACTTGTGCCCAGTCCTTAAGCCTAGCCCGCACTTGTGCCCAGGCCTTAAGCCTAGCCCGCACTTGTGCCCAGGCCTTAAGCCTAGCCCGCACTTGTGCCCAGGCCTTAAGCCTAGCCCGCACTTGTGCCCAGGCCTTAAGCCTAGCCCGCACTTGTGCCCAGGCCTTAAGCCTAGCCCGCACTTGTGCCCAGGCCTTAAGCCTAGCCCGCACTTGTGCCCAGGCCTTAAGCCTAGCCCGCACTTGTGCCCAGGCCTTAAGCCTAGCCCGCACTTGTGCCCAGGCCTTAAGCCTAGCCCGCACTTGTGCCCAGGCCTTAAGCCTAGCTGGCACTTGTGGCCCCTACCTTGATCCTAGCCAGCACTGCACTTGTGCCCAGGCCTTAAGCCTAGCCTGCACTTGTGCCCAGGCCTTAAGCCTAGCCCACACTTGTGCCCCCTGCCTTGATCCTAGCCCGCACTTGTGCCCAGGCCTTAAGCCTAGCCCGCACTTGTGCCCAGGCCTTAAACCTAGCCCGCAGTTGTGCCCCTGCCTTAAGCCTAGCCCGCACTTGTGCCGAGGCCTTAAGCCTAGCCCGCACTTGTGCCCAGGCCTTAAGCCTAGCCCGCACTTGTGCCCAGGCCTTAAGCCTAGCCCACACTTGTGCCCAGGCCTTAAGCCTAGCCCGCACTTGTGCCCAGGCCTTAAGCCTAGCCCGCACTTGTGCCCAGGCCTTAAGCCTAGCCCGCACTTGTGCCCAGGCCTTAAGCCTAGCCCGCACTTGTGCCCAGGCCTTAAGCCTAGCCCGCACTTGTGCCCAGGCCTTAAGCCTAGCCCGCACTTGTGCCCCCTGCCTTGATCCTAGCCAGCACTTGTGCCCAGGCCTTAAGCCTGACCCGCACTTGTGCCCAGGCCTTAAGCCTAGCCTGCACTTTTGAGCCCCTTGAATGCTTGTTTGTTTGTTTTTGTCTTCAGCTTCATGTTGGTTATGCACATAGGGCCAGCTTTACGCTCTTCGCTCTTGTCCCGTCTGAATGCGCATGCACGACTGTAATTGGGGAAGAAGGCATTACCCATTTACGGAGGACAGACAAGAAGTGCCTGGTCGCTTGGAGCATGGGGTTATGGAGAGGCTCCGCACTGTATAACAAAGGATCTAGTCCTAAATGCCCAAGTACAGAGTAGAGGGGTGAAAGCTAGCTCTTCACCCCTATGGGTGCCTAACCCTTTATGCAAAGAGTGCAAAGAGTTAGCTGAATGCCTTAAGCCTAGCCAGCACTTGTGCCCCCTGCCTTGATCCTGGCCAGCACTGCACTTGTGCCCATGCCTTAAGCCTAGCCCGCACTTGTGCCCAGGCCTTAAGCCTGGCTGGCACTTGTGCCCATGCCGTAAGCCTAGCCGGCACTTGTGGCCCCTGCCTTGATCCTAGCCAGCACTGCACTTGTGCCCAGGCCTTAAGCCTAGCCCGCACTTGTGCCCAGGCCTTAAGCCTAGCCCGCACTTGTGCCCAGGACTTAAGCCTAACCCGCACTTGTGCCCAGGCCTTAAGCCTAACCCGCACTTGTGCCCAGGCCTTAAGCCTAGCCCGCACTTGTGCCCAGGCCTTAAGCCTAGCCCGCACTTGTGCCCCGGCCTTAAGCCTAGCCCGCACTTGTGCCCAGGCCTTAAGCCTAGCCCGCACTTGTGCCCAGGCCTTAAGCCTAACCCGCACTTGTGCCCAGGCCTTAAGCCTAACCCGCACTTGTGCCCAGGCCTTAAGCCTAGCCCGCACTTGTGCCCAGGCCTTAAGCCTAGCCCGCACTTGTGCCCCGGCCTTAAGCCTAGCCCGCACTTGTGCCCCGGCCTTAAGCTTAGCCCGCACTTGTGCCCAGGCCTTAAGCCTAGCCCGCACTTGTGCCCAGGCCTTAAGCCTAGCCCGCACTTGTGCCCAGGCCTTAAGCCTAGCCCGCACTTGTGCCCCCTGCCTTGATCCTAGCCAGCACTTGTGCCCAGGCCTTAAGCCTAGCCCGCACTTGTGCCCAGGCCTTAAGCCTAGCCTGCACTTTTGAGCCCCTTGAATGCTTGTTTGTTTGTTTTTGTCTTCAGCTTCATGTTGGTTATGCACATAGGGCCAGCTTTACGCTCTTCGCTCTTGTCCCGTCTGAATGCGCATGCACGACTGTAATTGGGGAAGAAGGCATTACCCATTTACGGAGGACAGACAAGAAGTGCCTGGTCGCTTGGAGCATGGGGTTATGGAGAGGCTCCGCACTGTACAACAAAGGATCTAGTCCTAAATGTCCAAGTACAGAGTAGAGGGGTGAAAGCTAGCTCTTCACCCCTATGGGTGCCTAACCCTTTATGCAAAGAGTTCAAAGAGTTAGCTGAATGCCTTAAGCCTAGCCAGCACTTGTGCCCCCTGCCTTGATCCTGGCCAGCACTGCACTTGTGCCCATGCCTTAAGCCTAGCCCGCACTTGTGCCCAGGCCTTAAGCCTAGCCCGCACTTGTGCCCAGGCCTTAAGCCTGGCTGGCACTTGTGCCCATGCCTTAAGCCTAGCCGGCACTTGTGGCCCCTGCCTTGATCCTAGCCAGCACTGCACTTGTGCCCAGGCCTTAAGCCTAGCCTGCACTTGTGCCCAGGCCTTAAGCCTAGCCTGCACTTGTGCCCAGGCCTTAAGCCTAGCCCGCACTTGTGCCCAGGCCTTAAGCCTAGCCCGCACTTGTGCCCAGGCCTTAAGCCTAACCCGCACTTGTGCCCAGGCCTTAAGCCTAGCCCGCACTTGTGCCCAGGCCTTAAGCCTAGCCCGCACTTGTGCCCAGGCCTTAAGCCTAGCCCGCACTTGTGCCCAGGCCTTAAGCCTAGCCCGCACTTGTGCCCAGGCCTTAAGCCGAGCCCGCACTTGTGCCCCTGCCTTAAGCCTAGCTCGCACTTGTGCCCCTGCCTTAAGCCTAGCCCGCAATTGTGCCCAGGCCTTAAGCCTAGCCCGCACTTGTGCCCAGGCCTTAAGCCTAGCCCGCACTTGTGCCCAGGCCTTAAGCCTAGCCCGCACTTGTGCCCAGGCCTTAAGCCTAGCCCCAACTTGTGCCCAGGCCTTAAGCCTAGCCCGCACTTGTGCCCAGGCCTTAAGCCTAGCCCGCACTTGTGCCCAGGCCTTAAGCCTAGCCCGCACTTGTGCCCAGGCCTTAAGCCTAGCCCGCACTTGTGCCCAGGCCTTAAGCCTAGCCCGCACTTGTGCCCAGGCCTAAAGCCTAGCCCGCACTTGTGCCCAGGCCTTAAGCCTAGCCCGCACTTGTGCCCAGGCCTTAAGCCTAGCCCGCACCTGTGCCCAGGCCTTAAGCCTAGCCCGCACTTGTGCCCAGGCCTTAAGCCTAGCTCGCACTTGTGCCCAGGCCTTAAGCCTAGCCCGCACTTGTGCCCAGGCCTTAAGCCTAGCCCGCACTTGTGCCCCCTGCCTTGATCCTAGCCCGCACTTGTGCCCAGGCCTTAAGCCTAGCCCGCACTTGTGCCCAGGCCTTAAACCTAGCCCGCACTTGTGCCCCTGCCTTAAGCCTAGCCCGCACTTGTGCCCAGGCCTTAAGCCTAGCCCGCACTTGTGCCCAGGCTTTAAACCTAGCCCGCACTTGTGCCCAGGCCTTAAGCCTAGCCCGCACTTGTGCCCAGGCCTTAAGCCTAGCACGCACTTGTGCCCAGGCCTTAAGCCTAGCCCGCACTTGTGCCCCGGCCTTAAGCCTAGCCTGCACTTGTGCCCCGGCCTTAAGCTTATCCCGCACTTGTGCCCCGGCCTTAAGCTTAGCCCGCACTTGTGCCCAGGCCTTAAGCCTAGCCCGCACTTGTGCCTAGGCCTTAAGCCAAGCCCACACTTGTGCCCCTGCCTTAAGCCTAGCCTGCACTTGTGCCCCTGCCTTAAGCCTAGCCCGCACTTGTGCCCCTGCCTTAAGCCTAGCCCGCACTTGTGCCCAGGCCTAAAGCCTAGCCCGCACTTGTGCCCAGGCCTTAAGCCTAGCCCGCACTTGTGCCCATGCCTAAAGCCTAGCTGGCACTTGTGGCCCCTGCCTTAATCCTAGCCAGCACTGCACTTGTGCCCAGGCCTTAAGCCTAGCCCGCACTTGTGCCCCCTGCCTTGATCCTAGCCCGCACTTGTGCCCAGGCCTTAAGCCTAGCCCGCACTTGTGCTCAGGCCTTAAACCTAGCCCGCAGTTGTGCCCCTGCCTTAAGCCTATCCCGCACTTGTGCCCAGGCCTTAAGCCTAGCCCGCACTTGTGCCCAGGCATTAAGCCTAGCCCGCACTTGTGCCCAGGCCTTAAGCCTAGCCCGCACTTATGCCCAGGCCTTAAGCCTAGCCCGCACTTGTGCCCAGGCCTTAAGCCAAGCCTGCACTTGTGCCCAGGCCTTAAGCCTAGCCCGCACTTGTGCCCAGGCCTTAAGCCTATCCCGCACTTGTGCCCAGGCCTTAAGCCTAGCCCGCACTTGTGCCCATGCCTTAAGCCTAACTGGCACTTGTGGCCCCTGCCTTGATCCTAGCCAGCACTGCACTTGTGCCCAGGCCTTAAGCCTGGCCCGCACTTTTGCCCCCTGCCTTGATCCTAGCCCGCACTTGTGCCCAGGCCTTAAGCCTAGCCCGCACTTGTGCCCAGGCCTTAAGCCTAGCCCGCACTTGTGCCCAGGCCTTAAGCCTAGCCCGCACTTGTGCCCAGGCCTTAAGCCTAGCCCGCACTTGTGCCCAGGCCTTAAGCCTAGCCCGCACTTGTGCCCAGGCCTTAAGCCTAGCCCGCACTTGTGCCCAGGCCTTAAGCCTAGCCCGCACTTGTGCCCAGGCCTTAAGCCTAGCCCGCACTTGTGCCCAGGCCTTAAGCCAAGCCCGCACTTGTGCCCAGGCCTTAAGCCTAGCCCGCACTTGTGCCCAGGCCTTAAGCCTAGCCCACACTTGTGCCCAGGCCTTAAGCCTAGCCCGCACTTGTTCCCAGGCCTTAAGCCTAGCCCGCACTTGTGCCCAGGCGTTAAGCCTAGCCCGCACTTGTGCCCAGGCCTTAAGCCTAGCCCGCACTTGTGCCCAGGCCTTAAGCCTAGTCAGCACTTGTGCCCAGGCCTTAAGCCCAGCCCGCACTTGTGCCCAGGCCTTAAGCCTAGCCTGCACTTGTGCCCAGGCCTTAAGCCTAGCCCGCACTTGTGCCTAGGCCTTAAGCCTAGCCCACACTTGTGCCCATGCCTTAAGCCTAGCTGGCACTTGTGGCCCCTGCCTTGATCCTAGCCAGCACTGCACTTGTGCCCAGGCCTTAAGCCTAGCCTGCACTTGTGCCCAGGCCTTAAGCCTAGCCTGCACTTGTGCCCAGGCCTTAAGCCTAGCCCGCACTTGTGCCCCCTGCCTTGATCCTAGCCCGCACTTGTGCCCCCTGCCTTGATTCTAGCCCGCACTTGTGCCCAGGCCTTAAGCCTAGCCCGCACTTGTGCCCAGGCCTTAAGCCTAGCCCGCACTTGTGCCCAGGCCTTAAGCCTAGCCCGCACTTGTGCCCAGGCCTTAAGCCTAGCCCGCACTTGTGCCTAGGCCTTAAGCCTAGCCCACACTTGTGCCCATGCCTTAAGCCTAGCTGGCACTTGTGGCCCCTGCCTTGATCCTAGCCAGCACTGCACTTGTGCCCAGGCCTTAAGCCTAGCCTGCACTTGTGCCCAGGCCTTAAGCCTAGCCTGCACTTGTGCCCAGGCCTTAAGCCTAGCTTGCACTTGTGCCCCCTGCCTTGATCCTAGCCCGCACTTGTGCCCCCTGCCTTGATCCTAGCCCGCACTTGTGCCCAGGCCTTAAGCCTAGCCCGCACTTGTGCCCAGGCCTTAAGCCTAGCTGGCACTTGTGGCCCCTGCCTTGATCCTAGCCAGCACTGCACTTGTGCCCAGGCCTTAAGCCGAGCCCGCACTTGTGCCCCTGCCTTTAGCCGAGCCCGCACTTGTGCCTTTGCCTTAAGCCGAGCCCGTACTTGTGCCCCTGTCTTAAGTCGAGCCCGCACTTGTGCCCCTGCCTTAAGCCAAGCCCGCACTTGTGCCCCTGCCTGAATCCAAGCCCTCACTTGTGCCCCTGCCTTAAGCCAAGCCCTCACTTGTGCCCAGGCCTTAAGCCTAGCCCGCACTTGTGCCCAGGCCTTAAGCCTAGCCCACACTTGTGCCCAGGCCTTAAGCCTAGCCCGCACTTGTGCCCAGGCCTTAAGCCTAGCCCGCACTTGTGCCCAGGCCTTAAGCCTAGCCCGCACTTGTGCCCAGGCCTTAAGCCTAGCCCGCACTTGTGCCCAGGCCTTAAGCCTAGCCCGCACTTGTGCCCAGGCCTTAAGCCTAGCCCGCACTTGTGCCCAGGCCTTAAGCCTAGCCCGCACTTGTGCCCATGCCTTAAGCCTAGCTGGCACTTGTGGTCCCTGCCTTGATCCTAGCCAGCACTGCACTTGTGCCCAGGCCTTAAGCCTAGCCTGCACTTGTGCCCAGGCCTTAAGTCTAGCCTGCACTTGTGCCCCCTGCCTTGATCCTATCCCGCACTTGTGCCCCGGCCTTAAGCCGAGCCCGCACTTGTGCCCCGGCCTTAAGCCGAGCCCGCACTTGTGCCCCGGCCTTAAGCCGAGCCCGCACTTGTGCCCCGGCCTTAAGCCGAGCCCGCACCAGTGCCCCTGCCTTAAGCCGAACCCGCACTTGTGCCCCTGCCTTAAGCCGAGCCCGCACTTGTGCCCCTGCCTTAATCCTAGCCCGCACTTGTGCCCCTGCCTTAAGCCTAGCCCGCACTTGTGCCCCTGCCTTAAGCGTAGCCCGCACTTGTGCCCCTGCCTTAAGCCTAGCCCGCACTTGTGCCCAGGCCTTGAGCCTAGCACGCACTTGTGCCCAGGCCTTAAGCCTAGCCCGCACTTGTGCCCCGGCCTTAAGCCTAGCCCGCACTTGTGCCCCGGCCTTAAGCTTAGCCCGCACTTGTGCCCCGGCCTTAAGCTTAGCCCGCACTTGTGCCCAGGCCTTAAGCCTAGCCCGCACTTGTGCCCCGGCCTTAAGCCTAGCCCGCACTTGTGCCCCGACCTTAAGCCGAGCCCGCACTTGTGCCCCGGCCTTAAGCCGAGCCCGCACTAGTGCACTTGCCTTAAGCCGAACCCGCACTTGTGCCCCTGCCTTAAGCCGAGCCCGCACTTGTGCCCCTGCCTTAATCCTAGCCCGCACTTGTGCCCCTGCCTTAAGCCTAGCCCGCACTTGTGCCCCAGCCTTAAGCCTAGCCCGCACTTGTGCCCCTGCCTTAAGCCTAGCCCGCACTTGTGCCCAGGCCTTAAGCCTAGCCCGCACTTGTGCCCAGGCCTTAAGCCTAGCCCGCACTTGTGCCCAGGCCTTAAGCCTAGCCCGCACTTTTGCCCAGGCCTTAAGCCTAGCCCGCACTTGTGTCCAGGCCTTAAGCCTAGCCCGCACTTGTGCCCAGGCCTTAAGCCTAACCCGCACTTGTGCCCAGGCCTAAAGCCTAGCCCGCACTTGTGCCCAGGCCGTAAGCCTAGCCCGCACTTGTGCCCAGGCCTTAAGCCTAGCCCGCACTTGTGCCCCGGCCTTAAGCCTAGCCCGCACTTGTGCCCCGGCCTTAAGCTTAGCCCGCACTTGTGCCCAGGCCTTAAGCCTAGCCCGCACTTGTGCCCAGGCCTTAAGCCTAGCCCGCACTTGTGCCCCGGCCTTAAGCCTAGCCCGCACTTGTGCCCCGGCCTTAAGCCTAGCCCGCACTTGTGCCCAGGCCTTAAGCCTAGCCCGCACTTGTGCCCCCTGCCTTGATCCTAGCCCGCACTTGTGCCCCCTGCCTTGATCCTAGCCCGCACTTGTGCCCAGGCCTTAAGCCTAGCCCGCACTTGTGCCCAGGCCTTAAACCTAGCCCGCACTTGTGCCCCTGCCTTAAGCCTAGCCCGCACTTGTGCCCAGGCCTTAAGCCTAGCCCGCACTTGTGCCCAGGCCTTAAGCCTAGCCCGCACTTGTGCCCAGGCCTTAAGCCTAGCCCGCACTTGTGCCCAGGCCTTAAGCCTAGCACGCACTTGTGCCCAGGCCTTAAGCCTAGCCCGCACTTGTGCCCAGGCCTTAAGCCTAGCCCGCACTTGTGCCCAGGCCTTAAGCCTAGCCCGCACTTGTGCCCAGGCCTTAAGCCTAGCCCGCACTTGTGCCCAGGCCTTAAGCCTAGCCCGCACTTGTGCCCAGGCCTTAAGCCTAGCCCGCACTTGTGCCCAGGCGTTAAGCCTAGCCCGCACTTGTGCCCAGGCCTTAAGCCTAGCCCGCACTTGTGCCCAGGCCTTAAGCCTAGCCCGCACTTGTGCCCAGGCCTTAAGCCTAGCCCGCACTTGTGCCCAGGCCTTAAGCCTAGCCCGCACTTGTGCCCAGGCCTTAAGCCTAGCCCGCACTTGTGCCCAGGCCTTAAGCCTAGCCCGCACTTGTGCCCAGGCCTTAAGCCTAGCCCGCACTTGTGCCCAGGCCTTAAGCCTAGCCCGCACTTGTGCCCAGGCCTTAAGCCTAGCTCGCACTTGTGCCCAGGCCTTAAGCCTAGCCCGCACTTGTGCCCAGGCCTTAAGCCTAGCCCGCACTTGTGCCCCCTGCCTTGATCCTAGCCAGCACTTGTGCCCAGGCCTTAAGCCTAGCCCGCACTTGTGCCCAGGCCTTAAGCCTAGCCTGCACTTTTGAGCCCCTTGAATGCTTGTTTGTTTGTTTTTGTCTTCAGCTTCATGTTGGTTATGCACATAGGGCCAGCTTTACGCTCTTCGCTCTTGTCCCGTCTGAATGCGCATGCACGACTGTAATTGGGGAAGAAGGCATTACCCATTTACGGAGGACAGACAAGAAGTGCCTGGTCGCTTGGAGCATGGGGTTATGGAGAGGCTCCGCACTGTACAACAAAGGATCTAGTCCTAAATGTCCAAGTACAGAGTAGAGGGGTGAAAGCTAGCTCTTCACCCCTATGGGTGCCTAACCCTTTATGCAAAGAGTTCAAAGAGTTAGCTGAATGCCTTAAGCCTAGCCAGCACTTGTGCCCCCTGCCTTGATCCTGGCCAGCACTGCACTTGTGCCCATGCCGTAAGCCTAGCCCGCACTTGTGCCCAGGCCTTAAGCCTAGCCCGCACTTGTGCCCAGGCCTTAAGCCTGGCTGGCACTTGTGCCCATGCCTTAAGCCTAGCCGGCACTTGTGGCCCCTGCCTTGATCCTAGCCAGCACTGCACTTGTGCCCAGGCCTTAAGCCTAGCCTGCACTTGTGCCCAGGCCTTAAGCCTAGCCTGCACTTGTGCCCAGGCCTTAAGCCTAGCCCGCACTTGTGCCCAGGCCTTAAGCCTAGCCCGCACTTGTGCCCAGGCCTTAAGCCTAACCCGCACTTGTGCCCAGGCCTTAAGCCTAGCCCGCACTTGTGCCCAGGCCTTAAGCCTAGCCCGCACTTGTGCCCAGGCCTTAAGCCTAGCCCGCACTTGTGCCCAGGCCTTAAGCCTAGCCCGCACTTGTGCCCAGGCCTTAAGCCGAGCCCGCACTTGTGCCCCTGCCTTAAGCCTAGCTCGCACTTGTGCCCCTGCCTTAAGCCTAGCCCGCAATTGTGCCCAGGCCTTAAGCCTAGCCCGCACTTGTGCCCAGGCCTTAAGCCTAGCCCGCACTTGTGCCCAGGCCTTAAGCCTAGCCCGCACTTGTGCCCAGGCCTTAAGCCTAGCCCGCACTTGTGCCCAGGCCTTAAGCCTAGCCCGCACTTGTGCCCAGGCCTTAAGCCTAGCCCGCACTTGTGCCCAGGCCTTAAGCCTAGCCCGCACTTGTGCCCAGGCCTTAAGCCTAGCCCGCACTTGTGCCCAGGCCTTAAGCCTAGCCCGCACTTGTGCCCAGGCCTAAAGCCTAGCCCGCACTTGTGCCCAGGCCTTAAGCCTAGCCCGCACTTGTGCCCAGGCCTTAAGCCTAGCCCGCACCTGTGCCCAGGCCTTAAGCCTAGCCCGCACTTGTGCCCAGGCCTTAAGCCTAGCTCGCACTTGTGCCCAGGCCTTAAGCCTAGCCCGCACTTGTGCCCAGGCCTTAAGCCTAGCCCGCACTTGTGCCCCCTGCCTTGATCCTAGCCCGCACTTGTGCCCAGGCCTTAAGCCTAGCCCGCACTTGTGCCCAGGCCTTAAACCTAGCCCGCACTTGTGCCCCTGCCTTAAGCCTAGCCCGCACTTGTGCCCAGGCCTTAAGCCTAGCCCGCACTTGTGCCCAGGCTTTAAACCTAGCCCGCACTTGTGCCCAGGCCTTAAGCCTAGCCCGCACTTGTGCCCAGGCCTTAAGCCTAGCACGCACTTGTGCCCAGGCCTTAAGCCTAGCCCGCACTTGTGCCCCGGCCTTAAGCCTAGCCTGCACTTGTGCCCCGGCCTTAAGCTTATCCCGCACTTGTGCCCCGGCCTTAAGCTTAGCCCGCACTTGTGCCCAGGCCTTAAGCCTAGCCCGCACTTGTGCCTAGGCCTTAAGCCAAGCCCACACTTGTGCCCCTGCCTTAAGCCTAGCCCGCACTTGTGCCCCTGCCTTAAGCCTAGCCCGCACTTGTGCCCCTGCCTTAAGCCTAGCCCGCACTTGTGCCCAGGCCTAAAGCCTAGCCCGCACTTGTGCCCAGGCCTTAAGCCTAGCCCGCACTTGTGCCCATGCCTAAAGCCTAGCTGGCACTTGTGGCCCCTGCCTTAATCCTAGCCAGCACTGCACTTGTGCCCAGGCCTTAAGCCTAGCCCGCACTTGTGCCCCCTGCCTTGATCCTAGCCCGCACTTGTGCCCAGGCCTTAAGCCTAGCCCGCACTTGTGCTCAGGCCTTAAACCTAGCCCGCAGTTGTGCCCCTGCCTTAAGCCTATCCCGCACTTGTGCCCAGGCCTTAAGCCTAGCCCGCACTTGTGCCCAGGCATTAAGCCTAGCCCGCACTTGTGCCCAGGCCTTAAGCCTAGCCCGCACTTATGCCCAGGCCTTAAGCCTAGCCCGCACTTGTGCCCAGGCCTTAAGCCAAGCCTGCACTTGTGCCCAGGCCTTAAGCCTAGCCCGCACTTGTGCCCAGGCCTTAAGCCTATCCCGCACTTGTGCCCAGGCCTTAAGCCTAGCCCGCACTTGTGCCCATGCCTTAAGCCTAACTGGCACTTGTGGCCCCTGCCTTGATCCTAGCCAGCACTGCACTTGTGCCCAGGCCTTAAGCCTGGCCCGCACTTTTGCCCCCTGCCTTGATCCTAGCCCGCACTTGTGCCCAGGCCTTAAGCCTAGCCCGCACTTGTGCCCAGGCCTTAAGC
Source organism: Ranitomeya imitator (assembly GCF_032444005.1). Classification (NCBI taxonomy): domain Eukaryota; kingdom Metazoa; phylum Chordata; class Amphibia; order Anura; family Dendrobatidae; genus Ranitomeya; species Ranitomeya imitator. The sequence goes on along the minus strand of NC_091285.1, from coordinate 114,974,913 downwards.
CTAGCCCGCACTTGTGCCCAGGCCTTAAGCCTAGCCCGCACTTGTGCCCAGGCCTTAAGCCTAGCCCGCACTTGTGCCCAGGCCTTAAGCCTAGCCCGCACTTGTGCCCAGGCCTTAAGCCTAGCCCGCACTTGTGCCCAGGCCTTAAGCCTAGCCCGCACTTGTGCCCAGGCCTTAAGCCTAGCCCGCACTTGTGCCCAGGCCTTAAGCCAAGCCCGCACTTGTGCCCAGGCCTTAAGCCTAGCCCGCACTTGTGCCCAGGCCTTAAGCCTAGCCCGCACTTGTGCCCATGCCTTAAGCCTAGCCGACACTTGTGGCCCCTGCCTTGATCCTAGCCAGCACTGCACTTGTGCCCAGGCCTTAAGCCTAGCCTGCACTTGTGCCCAGGCCTTAAGCCTAGCCAGCACTTGTGCCCAGGCCTTAAGCCTAGCCCGCACTTGTGCCCAGGCCTTAAGCCTAGCCCGCACTTGTGCCCAGGCCTTAAGCCTAGCCCGCACTTGTGCCCAGGCCTTAAGCCTAACCCGCACTTGTGCCCAGGCCTTAAGCCTAGCCCGCACTTGTGCCCAGGCCTTAAGCCTAGCCCGCACTTGTGCCCAGGCCTTAAGCCTGGCTGGCACTTGTGCCCATGCCTTAAGCCTAGCTGGCACTTGTGGCCCCTGCCTTGATCCTAGCCAGCACTGCACTTGTGCCCAGGCCTTAAGCCTAGCCCGCACTTGTGCCCCCTGCCTTGATCCTAGCCCGCACTTGTGCCCCCTGCCTTGATCCTAGCCCGCACTTGTGCCCAGGCCTTAAGCCTAGCCCGCACTTGTGCCCAGGCCTTAAACCTAGCCCGCACTTGTGCCCCTGCCTTAAGCCTAGCCCGCACTTGTGCCCAGGCCTTAAGCCTAGCCCGCACTTGTGCCCAGGCTTTAAACCTAGCCCGCACTTGTGCCCAGGCCTTAAGCCTAGCCCGCACTTGTGCCCCGGCCTTAAGCCTAGACCGCACTTGTGCCCCGGCCTTAAGCTTAGCCCGCACTTGTGCCCCGGCCTTAAGCTTAGCCCACACTTGTGCCCAGGCCTTAAGCCTAGCCCGCACTTGTGCCCCGGCCTTAAGCCTAGCCCGCACTTGTGCCCCGGCCTTAAGCCTAGCCCGCACTTGTGCCCCGGCCTTAAGCCTAGCCCGCACTTGTGCCCCGGCCTTAAGCCGAGCCCGCACTTGTGCCCCGGCCTTAAGCCGAGCCCGCACTTGTGCCCCGGCCTTAAGCCGAGCCCGCACTTGTGCCCCGGCCTTAAGCCGAGCCCGCACTAGTGCCCCTGCCTTAAGCCGAACCCGCACTTGTGCCCCTGCCTTAAGCCGAGCCCGCACTTGTGCCCCTGCCTTAATCCTAGCCCGCACTTGTGCCCCTGCCTTAAGCCTAGCCCGCACTTGTGTCCCTGCCTTAAGCCTAGCCCGCACTTGTGCCCCTGCCTTAAGCCTAGCCCGCACTTGTGCCCAGGCCTTAAGCCTAGCCCGCACTTGTGCCCAGGCCTTAAGCCTAGCCCGCACTTGTGCCCAGGCCTTAAGCCTAGCCCGCACTTGTGCCCAGGCCTTAAGCCTAGCCCGCACTTGTGCCCCTGCCTTAAGCCTAGCCCGCACTTGTGCCCAGGCCTTAAGCCTAGCCCGCACTTGTGCCCAGGCCTTAAGCTTTGCCCGCACTTGTGCCCAGGCCTTAAGCCTAGCCCGCACTTGTGCCCAGGCCTTAAGCCTAGCCCGCACTTGTGCCCAGGCCTTAAGCCTAGCCCGCACTTGTGCCCAGGCCTTAAGCCTAGCCCGCACTTGTGCCCAGGCCTAAAGCCTAGTCCGCACTTGTGCCCAGGCCTTAAGCCTAGCCCGCACTTGTGCCCAGGCCTTAAGCCTAGCCCGCACTTGTGCCCAGGCCTTAAGCCTAGCCCGCACTTGTGCCCAGGCCTTAAGCCTAGCCCGCACTTGTGCCCAGGCCTTAAGCCTAGCCCGCACTTGTGCCCAGGCCTTAAGCCTAGCCCGCACTTGTGCCCAGGCCTTAAGCCTAGCCCGCACTTGTGCCCAGGCCTTAAGCCTAGCCCGCACTTGTGCCCAGGCCTTAAGCCTAGCCAGGACTTGTGCCCAGGCCTTAAGCCTAGCCCGCACTTGTGCCCAGGCCTTAAGCCTAGCCCGCACTTGTGCCCAGGCCTTAAGCCTAGCTGGCACTTGTGGCCCCTGCCTTGATCCTAGCCAGCACTGCACTTGTGCCCAGGCCTTCAGCCTAGCCTGCACTTGTGCCCAGGCCTTAAGCCTAGCCCGCACATGTGCCCCCTGCCTTGATCCTAGCCCGCACTTGTGCCCAGGCCTTAAGCCTAGCCCGCACTTGTGCCCAGGCCTTAAACCTAGCCCGCAGTTGTGCCCCTGCCTTAAGCCTAGCCCGCACTTGTGCCGAGGCCTTAAGCCTAGCCCGCACTTGTGCCCAGTCCTTAAGCCTAGCCCGCACTTGTGCCCAGGCCTTAAGCCTAGCCCGCACTTGTGCCCAGGCCTTAAGCCTAGCCCGCACTTGTGCCCAGGCCTTAAGCCTAGCCCGCACTTGTGCCCAGGCCTTAAGCCTAGCCCGCACTTGTGCCCAGGCCTTAAGCCTAGCCCGCACTTGTGCCCAGGCCTTAAGCCTAGCCCGCACTTGTGCCCAGGCCTTAAGCCTAGCCCGCACTTGTGCCCAGGCCTTAAGCCTAGCCCGCACTTGTGCCCAGGCCTTAAGCCTAGCCCGCACTTGTGCCCAGGCCTTAAGCCTAGCTGGCACTTGTGGCCCCTACCTTGATCCTAGCCAGCACTGCACTTGTGCCCAGGCCTTAAGCCTAGCCTGCACTTGTGCCCAGGCCTTAAGCCTAGCCCACACTTGTGCCCCCTGCCTTGATCCTAGCCCGCACTTGTGCCCAGGCCTTAAGCCTAGCCCGCACTTGTGCCCAGGCCTTAAACCTAGCCCGCAGTTGTGCCCCTGCCTTAAGCCTAGCCCGCACTTGTGCCGAGGCCTTAAGCCTAGCCCGCACTTGTGCCCAGGCCTTAAGCCTAGCCCGCACTTGTGCCCAGGCCTTAAGCCTAGCCCACACTTGTGCCCAGGCCTTAAGCCTAGCCCGCACTTGTGCCCAGGCCTTAAGCCTAGCCCGCACTTGTGCCCAGGCCTTAAGCCTAGCCCGCACTTGTGCCCAGGCCTTAAGCCTAGCCCGCACTTGTGCCCAGGCCTTAAGCCTAGCCCGCACTTGTGCCCAGGCCTTAAGCCTAGCCCGCACTTGTGCCCCCTGCCTTGATCCTAGCCAGCACTTGTGCCCAGGCCTTAAGCCTGACCCGCACTTGTGCCCAGGCCTTAAGCCTAGCCTGCACTTTTGAGCCCCTTGAATGCTTGTTTGTTTGTTTTTGTCTTCAGCTTCATGTTGGTTATGCACATAGGGCCAGCTTTACGCTCTTCGCTCTTGTCCCGTCTGAATGCGCATGCACGACTGTAATTGGGGAAGAAGGCATTACCCATTTACGGAGGACAGACAAGAAGTGCCTGGTCGCTTGGAGCATGGGGTTATGGAGAGGCTCCGCACTGTATAACAAAGGATCTAGTCCTAAATGCCCAAGTACAGAGTAGAGGGGTGAAAGCTAGCTCTTCACCCCTATGGGTGCCTAACCCTTTATGCAAAGAGTGCAAAGAGTTAGCTGAATGCCTTAAGCCTAGCCAGCACTTGTGCCCCCTGCCTTGATCCTGGCCAGCACTGCACTTGTGCCCATGCCTTAAGCCTAGCCCGCACTTGTGCCCAGGCCTTAAGCCTGGCTGGCACTTGTGCCCATGCCGTAAGCCTAGCCGGCACTTGTGGCCCCTGCCTTGATCCTAGCCAGCACTGCACTTGTGCCCAGGCCTTAAGCCTAGCCCGCACTTGTGCCCAGGCCTTAAGCCTAGCCCGCACTTGTGCCCAGGACTTAAGCCTAACCCGCACTTGTGCCCAGGCCTTAAGCCTAACCCGCACTTGTGCCCAGGCCTTAAGCCTAGCCCGCACTTGTGCCCAGGCCTTAAGCCTAGCCCGCACTTGTGCCCCGGCCTTAAGCCTAGCCCGCACTTGTGCCCAGGCCTTAAGCCTAGCCCGCACTTGTGCCCAGGCCTTAAGCCTAACCCGCACTTGTGCCCAGGCCTTAAGCCTAACCCGCACTTGTGCCCAGGCCTTAAGCCTAGCCCGCACTTGTGCCCAGGCCTTAAGCCTAGCCCGCACTTGTGCCCCGGCCTTAAGCCTAGCCCGCACTTGTGCCCCGGCCTTAAGCTTAGCCCGCACTTGTGCCCAGGCCTTAAGCCTAGCCCGCACTTGTGCCCAGGCCTTAAGCCTAGCCCGCACTTGTGCCCAGGCCTTAAGCCTAGCCCGCACTTGTGCCCCCTGCCTTGATCCTAGCCAGCACTTGTGCCCAGGCCTTAAGCCTAGCCCGCACTTGTGCCCAGGCCTTAAGCCTAGCCTGCACTTTTGAGCCCCTTGAATGCTTGTTTGTTTGTTTTTGTCTTCAGCTTCATGTTGGTTATGCACATAGGGCCAGCTTTACGCTCTTCGCTCTTGTCCCGTCTGAATGCGCATGCACGACTGTAATTGGGGAAGAAGGCATTACCCATTTACGGAGGACAGACAAGAAGTGCCTGGTCGCTTGGAGCATGGGGTTATGGAGAGGCTCCGCACTGTACAACAAAGGATCTAGTCCTAAATGTCCAAGTACAGAGTAGAGGGGTGAAAGCTAGCTCTTCACCCCTATGGGTGCCTAACCCTTTATGCAAAGAGTTCAAAGAGTTAGCTGAATGCCTTAAGCCTAGCCAGCACTTGTGCCCCCTGCCTTGATCCTGGCCAGCACTGCACTTGTGCCCATGCCTTAAGCCTAGCCCGCACTTGTGCCCAGGCCTTAAGCCTAGCCCGCACTTGTGCCCAGGCCTTAAGCCTGGCTGGCACTTGTGCCCATGCCTTAAGCCTAGCCGGCACTTGTGGCCCCTGCCTTGATCCTAGCCAGCACTGCACTTGTGCCCAGGCCTTAAGCCTAGCCTGCACTTGTGCCCAGGCCTTAAGCCTAGCCTGCACTTGTGCCCAGGCCTTAAGCCTAGCCCGCACTTGTGCCCAGGCCTTAAGCCTAGCCCGCACTTGTGCCCAGGCCTTAAGCCTAACCCGCACTTGTGCCCAGGCCTTAAGCCTAGCCCGCACTTGTGCCCAGGCCTTAAGCCTAGCCCGCACTTGTGCCCAGGCCTTAAGCCTAGCCCGCACTTGTGCCCAGGCCTTAAGCCTAGCCCGCACTTGTGCCCAGGCCTTAAGCCGAGCCCGCACTTGTGCCCCTGCCTTAAGCCTAGCTCGCACTTGTGCCCCTGCCTTAAGCCTAGCCCGCAATTGTGCCCAGGCCTTAAGCCTAGCCCGCACTTGTGCCCAGGCCTTAAGCCTAGCCCGCACTTGTGCCCAGGCCTTAAGCCTAGCCCGCACTTGTGCCCAGGCCTTAAGCCTAGCCCCAACTTGTGCCCAGGCCTTAAGCCTAGCCCGCACTTGTGCCCAGGCCTTAAGCCTAGCCCGCACTTGTGCCCAGGCCTTAAGCCTAGCCCGCACTTGTGCCCAGGCCTTAAGCCTAGCCCGCACTTGTGCCCAGGCCTTAAGCCTAGCCCGCACTTGTGCCCAGGCCTAAAGCCTAGCCCGCACTTGTGCCCAGGCCTTAAGCCTAGCCCGCACTTGTGCCCAGGCCTTAAGCCTAGCCCGCACCTGTGCCCAGGCCTTAAGCCTAGCCCGCACTTGTGCCCAGGCCTTAAGCCTAGCTCGCACTTGTGCCCAGGCCTTAAGCCTAGCCCGCACTTGTGCCCAGGCCTTAAGCCTAGCCCGCACTTGTGCCCCCTGCCTTGATCCTAGCCCGCACTTGTGCCCAGGCCTTAAGCCTAGCCCGCACTTGTGCCCAGGCCTTAAACCTAGCCCGCACTTGTGCCCCTGCCTTAAGCCTAGCCCGCACTTGTGCCCAGGCCTTAAGCCTAGCCCGCACTTGTGCCCAGGCTTTAAACCTAGCCCGCACTTGTGCCCAGGCCTTAAGCCTAGCCCGCACTTGTGCCCAGGCCTTAAGCCTAGCACGCACTTGTGCCCAGGCCTTAAGCCTAGCCCGCACTTGTGCCCCGGCCTTAAGCCTAGCCTGCACTTGTGCCCCGGCCTTAAGCTTATCCCGCACTTGTGCCCCGGCCTTAAGCTTAGCCCGCACTTGTGCCCAGGCCTTAAGCCTAGCCCGCACTTGTGCCTAGGCCTTAAGCCAAGCCCACACTTGTGCCCCTGCCTTAAGCCTAGCCTGCACTTGTGCCCCTGCCTTAAGCCTAGCCCGCACTTGTGCCCCTGCCTTAAGCCTAGCCCGCACTTGTGCCCAGGCCTAAAGCCTAGCCCGCACTTGTGCCCAGGCCTTAAGCCTAGCCCGCACTTGTGCCCATGCCTAAAGCCTAGCTGGCACTTGTGGCCCCTGCCTTAATCCTAGCCAGCACTGCACTTGTGCCCAGGCCTTAAGCCTAGCCCGCACTTGTGCCCCCTGCCTTGATCCTAGCCCGCACTTGTGCCCAGGCCTTAAGCCTAGCCCGCACTTGTGCTCAGGCCTTAAACCTAGCCCGCAGTTGTGCCCCTGCCTTAAGCCTATCCCGCACTTGTGCCCAGGCCTTAAGCCTAGCCCGCACTTGTGCCCAGGCATTAAGCCTAGCCCGCACTTGTGCCCAGGCCTTAAGCCTAGCCCGCACTTATGCCCAGGCCTTAAGCCTAGCCCGCACTTGTGCCCAGGCCTTAAGCCAAGCCTGCACTTGTGCCCAGGCCTTAAGCCTAGCCCGCACTTGTGCCCAGGCCTTAAGCCTATCCCGCACTTGTGCCCAGGCCTTAAGCCTAGCCCGCACTTGTGCCCATGCCTTAAGCCTAACTGGCACTTGTGGCCCCTGCCTTGATCCTAGCCAGCACTGCACTTGTGCCCAGGCCTTAAGCCTGGCCCGCACTTTTGCCCCCTGCCTTGATCCTAGCCCGCACTTGTGCCCAGGCCTTAAGCCTAGCCCGCACTTGTGCCCAGGCCTTAAGCCTAGCCCGCACTTGTGCCCAGGCCTTAAGCCTAGCCCGCACTTGTGCCCAGGCCTTAAGCCTAGCCCGCACTTGTGCCCAGGCCTTAAGCCTAGCCCGCACTTGTGCCCAGGCCTTAAGCCTAGCCCGCACTTGTGCCCAGGCCTTAAGCCTAGCCCGCACTTGTGCCCAGGCCTTAAGCCTAGCCCGCACTTGTGCCCAGGCCTTAAGCCAAGCCCGCACTTGTGCCCAGGCCTTAAGCCTAGCCCGCACTTGTGCCCAGGCCTTAAGCCTAGCCCACACTTGTGCCCAGGCCTTAAGCCTAGCCCGCACTTGTTCCCAGGCCTTAAGCCTAGCCCGCACTTGTGCCCAGGCGTTAAGCCTAGCCCGCACTTGTGCCCAGGCCTTAAGCCTAGCCCGCACTTGTGCCCAGGCCTTAAGCCTAGTCAGCACTTGTGCCCAGGCCTTAAGCCCAGCCCGCACTTGTGCCCAGGCCTTAAGCCTAGCCTGCACTTGTGCCCAGGCCTTAAGCCTAGCCCGCACTTGTGCCTAGGCCTTAAGCCTAGCCCACACTTGTGCCCATGCCTTAAGCCTAGCTGGCACTTGTGGCCCCTGCCTTGATCCTAGCCAGCACTGCACTTGTGCCCAGGCCTTAAGCCTAGCCTGCACTTGTGCCCAGGCCTTAAGCCTAGCCTGCACTTGTGCCCAGGCCTTAAGCCTAGCCCGCACTTGTGCCCCCTGCCTTGATCCTAGCCCGCACTTGTGCCCCCTGCCTTGATTCTAGCCCGCACTTGTGCCCAGGCCTTAAGCCTAGCCCGCACTTGTGCCCAGGCCTTAAGCCTAGCCCGCACTTGTGCCCAGGCCTTAAGCCTAGCCCGCACTTGTGCCCAGGCCTTAAGCCTAGCCCGCACTTGTGCCTAGGCCTTAAGCCTAGCCCACACTTGTGCCCATGCCTTAAGCCTAGCTGGCACTTGTGGCCCCTGCCTTGATCCTAGCCAGCACTGCACTTGTGCCCAGGCCTTAAGCCTAGCCTGCACTTGTGCCCAGGCCTTAAGCCTAGCCTGCACTTGTGCCCAGGCCTTAAGCCTAGCCCGCACTTGTGCCCCCTGCCTTGATCCTAGCCCGCACTTGTGCCCCCTGCCTTGATCCTAGCCCGCACTTGTGCCCAGGCCTTAAGCCTAGCCCGCACTTGTGCCCAGGCCTTAAGCCTAGCTGGCACTTGTGGCCCCTGCCTTGATCCTAGCCAGCACTGCACTTGTGCCCAGGCCTTAAGCCGAGCCCGCACTTGTGCCCCTGCCTTTAGCCGAGCCCGCACTTGTGCCTTTGCCTTAAGCCGAGCCCGTACTTGTGCCCCTGTCTTAAGTCGAGCCCGCACTTGTGCCCCTGCCTTAAGCCAAGCCCGCACTTGTGCCCCTGCCTGAATCCAAGCCCTCACTTGTGCCCCTGCCTTAAGCCAAGCCCTCACTTGTGCCCAGGCCTTAAGCCTAGCCCGCACTTGTGCCCAGGCCTTAAGCCTAGCCCACACTTGTGCCCAGGCCTTAAGCCTAGCCCGCACTTGTGCCCAGGCCTTAAGCCTAGCCCGCACTTGTGCCCAGGCCTTAAGCCTAGCCCGCACTTGTGCCCAGGCCTTAAGCCTAGCCCGCACTTGTGCCCAGGCCTTAAGCCTAGCCCGCACTTGTGCCCAGGCCTTAAGCCTAGCCCGCACTTGTGCCCAGGCCTTAAGCCTAGCCCGCACTTGTGCCCATGCCTTAAGCCTAGCTGGCACTTGTGGTCCCTGCCTTGATCCTAGCCAGCACTGCACTTGTGCCCAGGCCTTAAGCCTAGCCTGCACTTGTGCCCAGGCCTTAAGTCTAGCCTGCACTTGTGCCCCCTGCCTTGATCCTATCCCGCACTTGTGCCCCGGCCTTAAGCCGAGCCCGCACTTGTGCCCCGGCCTTAAGCCGAGCCCGCACTTGTGCCCCGGCCTTAAGCCGAGCCCGCACTTGTGCCCCGGCCTTAAGCCGAGCCCGCACCAGTGCCCCTGCCTTAAGCCGAACCCGCACTTGTGCCCCTGCCTTAAGCCGAGCCCGCACTTGTGCCCCTGCCTTAATCCTAGCCCGCACTTGTGCCCCTGCCTTAAGCCTAGCCCGCACTTGTGCCCCTGCCTTAAGCCTAGCCCGCACTTGTGCCCCTGCCTTAAGCCTAGCCCGCACTTGTGCCCAGGCCTTGAGCCTAGCACGCACTTGTGCCCAGGCCTTAAGCCTAGCCCGCACTTGTGCCCCGGCCTTAAGCCTAGCCCGCACTTGTGCCCCGGCCTTAAGCTTAGCCCGCACTTGTGCCCCGGCCTTAAGCTTAGCCCGCACTTGTGCCCAGGCCTTAAGCCTAGCCCGCACTTGTGCCCCGGCCTTAAGCCTAGCCCGCACTTGTGCCCCGACCTTAAGCCGAGCCCGCACTTGTGCCCCGGCCTTAAGCCGAGCCCGCACTAGTGCACTTGCCTTAAGCCGAACCCGCACTTGTGCCCCTGCCTTAAGCCGAGCCCGCACTTGTGCCCCTGCCTTAATCCTAGCCCGCACTTGTGCCCCTGCCTTAAGCCTAGCCCGCACTTGTGCCCCAGCCTTAAGCCTAGCCCGCACTTGTGCCCCTGCCTTAAGCCTAGCCCGCACTTGTGCCCAGGCCTTAAGCCTAGCCCGCACTTGTGCCCAGGCCTTAAGCCTAGCCCGCACTTGTGCCCAGGCCTTAAGCCTAGCCCGCACTTTTGCCCAGGCCTTAAGCCTAGCCCGCACTTGTGTCCAGGCCTTAAGCCTAGCCCGCACTTGTGCCCAGGCCTTAAGCCTAACCCGCACTTGTGCCCAGGCCTAAAGCCTAGCCCGCACTTGTGCCCAGGCCGTAAGCCTAGCCCGCACTTGTGCCCAGGCCTTAAGCCTAGCCCGCACTTGTGCCCCGGCCTTAAGCCTAGCCCGCACTTGTGCCCCGGCCTTAAGCTTAGCCCGCACTTGTGCCCAGGCCTTAAGCCTAGCCCGCACTTGTGCCCAGGCCTTAAGCCTAGCCCGCACTTGTGCCCCGGCCTTAAGCCTAGCCCGCACTTGTGCCCCGGCCTTAAGCCTAGCCCGCACTTGTGCCCAGGCCTTAAGCCTAGCCCGCACTTGTGCCCCCTGCCTTGATCCTAGCCCGCACTTGTGCCCCCTGCCTTGATCCTAGCCCGCACTTGTGCCCAGGCCTTAAGCCTAGCCCGCACTTGTGCCGAGGCCTTAAACCTAGCCCGCACTTGTGCCCCTGCCTTAAGCCTAGCCCGCACTTGTGCCCAGGCCTTAAGCCTAGCCCGCACTTGTGCCCAGGCCTTAAGCCTAGCCCGCACTTGTGCCCAGGCCTTAAGCCTAGCCCGCACTTGTGCCCAGGCCTTAAGCCTAGCACGCACTTGTGCCCAGGCCTTAAGCCTAGCCCGCACTTGTGCCCAGGCCTTAAGCCTAGCCCGCACTTGTGCCCAGGCCTTAAGCCTAGCCCGCACTTGTGCCCAGGCCTTAAGCCTAGCCCGCACTTGTGCCCAGGCCTTAAGCCTAGCCCGCACTTGTGCCCAGGCCTTAAGCCTAGCCCGCACTTGTGCCCAGGCGTTAAGCCTAGCCCGCACTTGTGCCCAGGCCTTAAGCCTAGCCCGCACTTGTGCCCAGGCCTTAAGCCTAGCCCGCACTTGTGCCCAGGCCTTAAGCCTAGCCCGCACTTGTGCCCAGGCCTTAAGCCTAGCCTGCACTTGTGCCCAGGCCTTAAGCCTAGCCCGCACTTGTGCCCAGGCCTTAAGCCTAGCCCGCACTTGTGCCCAGGCCTTAAGCCTAGCCCGCACTTGTGCCCAGGCCTTAAGCCTAGCCCGCACTTGTGCCCAGGCCTTAAGCCTAGCTCGCACTTGTGCCCAGGCCTTAAGCCTAGCCCGCACTTGTGCCCAGGCCTTAAGCCTAGCCCGCACTTGTGCCCCCTGCCTTGATCCTAGCCAGCACTTGTGCCCAGGCCTTAAGCCTAGCCCGCACTTGTGCCCAGGCCTTAAGCCTAGCCTGCACTTTTGAGCCCCTTGAATGCTTGTTTGTTTGTTTTTGTCTTCAGCTTCATGTTGGTTATGCACATAGGGCCAGCTTTACGCTCTTCGCTCTTGTCCCGTCTGAATGCGCATGCACGACTGTAATTGGGGAAGAAGGCATTACCCATTTACGGAGGACAGACAAGAAGTGCCTGGTCGCTTGGAGCATGGGGTTATGGAGAGGCTCCGCACTGTACAACAAAGGATCTAGTCCTAAATGTCCAAGTACAGAGTAGAGGGGTGAAAGCTAGCTCTTCACCCCTATGGGTGCCTAACCCTTTATGCAAAGAGTTCAAAGAGTTAGCTGAATGCCTTAAGCCTAGCCAGCACTTGTGCCCCCTGCCTTGATCCTGGCCAGCACTGCACTTGTGCCCATGCCGTAAGCCTAGCCCGCACTTGTGCCCAGGCCTTAAGCCTAGCCCGCACTTGTGCCCAGGCCTTAAGCCTGGCTGGCACTTGTGCCCATGCCTTAAGCCTAGCCGGCACTTGTGGCCCCTGCCTTGATCCTAGCCAGCACTGCACTTGTGCCCAGGCCTTAAGCCTAGCCTGCACTTGTGCCCAGGCCTTAAGCCTAGCCTGCACTTGTGCCCAGGCCTTAAGCCTAGCCCGCACTTGTGCCCAGGCCTTAAGCCTAGCCCGCACTTGTGCCCAGGCCTTAAGCCTAACCCGCACTTGTGCCCAGGCCTTAAGCCTAGCCCGCACTTGTGCCCAGGCCTTAAGCCTAGCCCGCACTTGTGCCCAGGCCTTAAGCCTAGCCCGCACTTGTGCCCAGGCCTTAAGCCTAGCCCGCACTTGTGCCCAGGCCTTAAGCCGAGCCCGCACTTGTGCCCCTGCCTTAAGCCTAGCTCGCACTTGTGCCCCTGCCTTAAGCCTAGCCCGCAATTGTGCCCAGGCCTTAAGCCTAGCCCGCACTTGTGCCCAGGCCTTAAGCCTAGCCCGCACTTGTGCCCAGGCCTTAAGCCTAGCCCGCACTTGTGCCCAGGCCTTAAGCCTAGCCCGCACTTGTGCCCAGGCCTTAAGCCTAGCCCGCACTTGTGCCCAGGCCTTAAGCCTAGCCCGCACTTGTGCCCAGGCCTTAAGCCTAGCCCGCACTTGTGCCCAGGCCTTAAGCCTAGCCCGCACTTGTGCCCAGGCCTTAAGCCTAGCCCGCACTTGTGCCCAGGCCTAAAGCCTAGCCCGCACTTGTGCCCAGGCCTTAAGCCTAGCCCGCACTTGTGCCCAGGCCTTAAGCCTAGCCCGCACCTGTGCCCAGGCCTTAAGCCTAGCCCGCACTTGTGCCCAGGCCTTAAGCCTAGCTCGCACTTGTGCCCAGGCCTTAAGCCTAGCCCGCACTTGTGCCCAGGCCTTAAGCCTAGCCCGCACTTGTGCCCCCTGCCTTGATCCTAGCCCGCACTTGTGCCCAGGCCTTAAGCCTAGCCCGCACTTGTGCCCAGGCCTTAAACCTAGCCCGCACTTGTGCCCCTGCCTTAAGCCTAGCCCGCACTTGTGCCCAGGCCTTAAGCCTAGCCCGCACTTGTGCCCAGGCTTTAAACCTAGCCCGCACTTGTGCCCAGGCCTTAAGCCTAGCCCGCACTTGTGCCCAGGCCTTAAGCCTAGCACGCACTTGTGCCCAGGCCTTAAGCCTAGCCCGCACTTGTGCCCCGGCCTTAAGCCTAGCCTGCACTTGTGCCCCGGCCTTAAGCTTAGCCCGCACTTGTGCCCAGGCCTTAAGCCTAGCCCGCACTTGTGCCTAGGCCTTAAGCCAAGCCCACACTTGTGCCCCTGCCTTAAGCCTAGCCCGCACTTGTGCCCCTGCCTTAAGCCTAGCCCGCACTTGTGCCCCTGCCTTAAGCCTAGCCCGCACTTGTGCCCAGGCATTAAGCCTAGTCCGCACTTGTGCCCAGGCCTTAAGCCTAGCCCGCACTTATGCCCAGGCCTTAAGCCTAGCCGGCACTTGTGGCCCCTGCCTTAATCCTAGCCAGCACTGCACTTGTGCCCAGGCCTTAAGCCTAGCCCGCACTTGTGCCCCCTGCCTTGATCCTAGCCCGCACTTGTGCCCAGGCCTTAAGCCTAGCCCGCACTTGTGCTCAGGCCTTAAACCTAGCCCGCAGTTGTGCCCCTGCCTTAAGCCTATCCCGCACTTGTGCCCAGGCATTAAGCCTAGCCCGCACTTGTGCCCAGGCCTTAAGCCTAGCCCGCACTTATGCCCAGGCCTTAAGCCTAGCCCGCACTTGTGCCCAGGCCTTAAGCCAAGCCTGCACTTGTGCCCAGGCCTTAAGCCTAGCCCGCACTTGTGCCCAGGCCTTAAGCCTATCCCGCACTTGTGCCCAGGCCTTAAGCCTAGCCCGCACTTGTGCCCATGCCTTAAGCCTAACTGGCACTTGTGGCCCCTGCCTTGATCCTAGCCAGCACTGCACTTGTGCCCAGGCCTTAAGCCTGGCCCGCACTTTTGCCCCCTGCCTTGATCCTAGCCCGCACTTGTGCCCAGGCCTTAAGCCTAGCCCGCACTTGTGCCCAGGCCTTAAGCCTAGCCCGCACTTGTGCCCAGGCCTTAAGCCTAGCCCGCACTTGTGCCCAGGCCTTAAGCCTAGCCCGCACTTGTGCCCAGGCCTTAAGCCTAGCCCGCACTTGTGCCCAGGCCTTAAGCCTAGCCCGCACTTGTGCCCAGGCCTTAAGCCTAGCCCGCACTTGTGCCCAGGCCTTAAGCCTAGCCCGCACTTGTGCCCAGGCCTTAAGCCAAGCCCGCACTTGTGCCCAGGCCTTAAGCCTAGCCCGCACTTGTGCCCAGGCCTTAAGCCTAGCCCGCACTTGTGCCCAGGCCTTAAGCCTAGCCCGCACTTGTTCCCAGGCCTTAAGCCTAGCCCGCACTTGTGCCCAGGCGTTAAGCCTAGCCCGCACTTGTGCCCAGGCCTTAAGCCTAGCCCGCACTTGTGCCCAGGCCTTAAGCCTAGTCAGCACTTGTGCCCAGGCCTTAAGCCCAGCCCGCACTTGTGCCCAGGCCTTAAGCCTAGCCTGCACTTGTGCCCAGGCCTTAAGCCTAGCCCGCACTTGTGCCTAGGCCTTAAGCCTAGCCCACACTTGTGCCCATGCCTTAAGCCTAGCTGGCACTTGTGGCCCCTGCCTTGATCCTAGCCAGCACTGCACTTGTGCCCAGGCCTTAAGCCTAGCCTGCACTTGTGCCCAGGCCTTAAGCCTAGCCTGCACTTGTGCCCAGGCCTTAAGCCTAGCCCGCACTTGTGCCCCCTGCCTTGATCCTAGCCCGCACTTGTGCCCCCTGCCTTGATTCTAGCCCGCACTTGTGCCCAGGCCTTAAGCCTAGCCCGCACTTGTGCCCAGGCCTTAAGCCTAGCCCGCACTTGTGCCCAGGCCTTAAGCCTAGCCCGCACTTGTGCCCAGGCCTTAAGCCTAGCCCGCACTTGTGCCTAGGCCTTAAGCCTAGCCCACACTTGTGCCCATGCCTTAAGCCTAGCTGGCACTTGTGGCCCCTGCCTTGATCCTAGCCAGCACTGCACTTGTGCCCAGGCCTTAAGCCTAGCCTGCACTTGTGCCCAGGCCTTAAGCCTAGCCTGCACTTGTGCCCAGGCCTTAAGCCTAGCCCGCACTTGTGCCCCCTGCCTTGATCCTAGCCCGCACTTGTGCCCCCTGCCTTGATCCTAGCCCGCACTTGTGCCCAGGCCTTAAGCCTAGCCCGCACTTGTGCCCAGGCCTTAAGCCTAGCTGGCACTTGTGGCCCCTGCCTTGATCCTAGCCAGCACTGCACTTGTGCCCAGGCCTTAAGCCGAGCCCGCACTTGTGCCCCTGCCTTTAGCCGAGCCCGCACTTGTGCCTTTGCCTTAAGCCGAGCCCGTACTTGTGCCCCTGTCTTAAGTCGAGCCCGCACTTGTGCCCCTGCCTTAAGCCAAGCCCGCACTTGTGCCCCTGCCTGAATCCAAGCCCTCACTTGTGCCCCTGCCTTAAGCCAAGCCCTCACTTGTGCCCAGGCCTTAAGCCTAGCCCGCACTTGTGCCCAGGCCTTAAGCCTAGCCCACACTTGTGCCCAGGCCTTAAGCCTAGCCCGCACTTGTGCCCAGGCCTTAAGCCTAGCCCGCACTTGTGCCCAGGCCTTAAGCCTAGCCCGCACTTGTGCCCAGGCCTTAAGCCTAGCCCGCACTTGTGCCCAGGCCTTAAGCCTAGCCCGCACTTGTGCCCAGGCCTTAAGCCTAGCCCGCACTTGTGCCCAGGCCTTAAGCCTAGCCCGCACTTGTGCCCATGCCTTAAGCCTAGCTGGCACTTGTGGTCCCTGCCTTGATCCTAGCCAGCACTGCACTTGTGCCCAGGCCTTAAGCCTAGCCTGCACTTGTGCCCAGGCCTTAAGTCTAGCCTGCACTTGTGCCCCCTGCCTTGATCCTATCCCGCACTTGTGCCCCGGCCTTAAGCCGAGCCCGCACTTGTGCCCCTGCCTTAAGCCGAACCCGCACTTGTGCCCCTGCCTTAAGCCGAGCCCGCACTTGTGCCCCTGCCTTAATCCTAGCCCGCACTTGTGCCCCTGCCTTAAGCCTAGCCCGCACTTGTGCCCCTGCCTTAAGCCTAGCCCGCACTTGTGCCCCTGCCTTAAGCCTAGCCCGCACTTGTGCCCAGGCCTTGAGCCTAGCACGCACTTGTGCCCAGGCCTTAAGCCTAGCCCGCACTTGTGCCCCGGCCTTAAGCCTAGCCCGCACTTGTGCCCCGGCCTTAAGCTTAGCCCGCACTTGTGCCCCGGCCTTAAGCTTAGCCCGCACTTGTGCCCAGGCCTTAAGCCTAGCCCGCACTTGTGCCCCGGCCTTAAGCCTAGCCCGCACTTGTGCCCCGACCTTAAGCCGAGCCCGCACTTGTGCCCCGGCCTTAAGCCGAGCCCGCACTAGTGCACTTGCCTTAAGCCGAACCCGCACTTGTGCCCCTGCCTTAAGCCGAGCCCGCACTTGTGCCCCTGCCTTAATCCTAGCCCGCACTTGTGCCCCTGCCTTAAGCCTAGCCCGCACTTGTGCCCCAGCCTTAAGCCTAGCCCGCACTTGTGCCCCTGCCTTAAGCCTAGCCCGCACTTGTGCCCAGGCCTTAAGCCTAGCCCGCACTTGTGCCCAGGCCTTAAGCCTAGCCCGCACTTGTGCCCAGGCCTTAAGCCTAGCCCGCACTTTTGCCCAGGCATTAAGCCTAGCCCGCACTTGTGTCCAGGCCTTAAGCCTAGCCCGCACTTGTGCCCAGGCCTTAAGCCTAGCCCGCACTTGTGCCCAGGCCTAAAGCCTAGCCCGCACTTGTGCCCAGGCCGTAAGCCTAGCCCGCACTTGTGCCCAGGCCTTAAGCCTAGCCCGCACTTGTGCCCCGGCCTTAAGCCTAGCCCGCACTTGTGCCCCGGCCTTAAGCTTAGCCCGCACTTGTGCCCAGGCCTTAAGCCTAGCCCGCACTTGTGCCCAGGCCTTAAGCCTAGCCCGCACTTGTGCCCCGGCCTTAAGCCTAGCCCGCACTTGTGCCCCGGCCTTAAGCCTAGCCCGCACTTGTGCCCAGGCCTTAAGCCTAGCCCGCACTTGTGCCCCCTGCCTTGATCCTAGCCCGCACTTGTGCCCCCTGCCTTGATCCTAGCCCGCACTTGTGCCCAGGCCTTAAGCCTAGCCCGCACTTGTGCCCAGGCCTTAAACCTAGCCCGCACTTGTGCCCCTGCCTTAAGCCTAGCCCGCACTTGTGCCCAGGCCTTAAGCCTAGCCCGCACTTGTGCCCAGGCCTTAAGCCTAGCCCGCACTTGTGCCCAGGCCTTAAGCCTAGCCCGCACTTGTGCCCAGGCCTTAAGCCTAGCACGCACTTGTGCCCAGGCCTTAAGCCTAGCCCGCACTTGTGCCCAGGCCTTAAGCCTAGCCCGCACTTGTGCCCAGGCCTTAAGCCTAGCCCGCACTTGTGCCCAGGCCTTAAGCCTAGCCCGCACTTGTGCCCAGGCCTTAAGCCTAGCCCGCACTTGTGCCCAGGCCTTAAGCCTAGCCCGCACTTGTGCCCAGGCGTTAAGCCTAGCCCGCACTTGTGCCCAGGCCTTAAGCCTAGCCCGCACTTGTGCCCAGGCCTTAAGCCTAGCCCGCACTTGTGCCCAGGCCTTAAGCCTAGCCCGCACTTGTGCCCAGGCCTTAAGCCTAGCCCGCACTTGTGCCCAGGCCTTAAGCCTAGCCCGCACTTGTGCCCAGGCCTTAAGCCTAGCCCGCACTTGTGCCCAGGCCTTAAGCCTAGCCCGCACTTGTGCCCAGGCCTTAAGCCTAGCCCGCACTTGTGCCCAGGCCTTAAGCCTAGCTCGCACTTGTGCCCAGGCCTTAAGCCTAGCCCGCACTTGTGCCCAGGCCTTAAGCCTAGCCCACACTTGTGCCCCCTGCCTTGATCCTAGCCAGCACTTGTGCCCAGGCCTTAAGCCTAACCCGCACTTGTGCCCAGGCCTTAAGCCTAGCCTGCACTTTTGAGCCCCTTGAATGCTTGTTTGTTTGTTTTTGTCTTCAGCTTCATGTTGGTTATGCACATAGGGCCAGCTTTACGCTCTTCGCTCTTGTCCCGTCTGAATGCGCATGCACGACTGTAATTGGGGAAGAAGGCATTACCCATTTACGGAGGACAGACAAGAAGTGCCTGGTCGCTTGGAGCATGGGGTTATGGAGAGGCTCCGCACTGTATAACAAAGGATCTAGTCCTAAATGTCCAAGTACAGAGTAGAGGGGTGAAAGCTAGCTCTTCACCCCTATGGGTGCCTAACCCTTTATGCAAAGAGTGCAAAGAGTTAGCTGAATGCCTTAAGCCTAGCCAGCACTTGTGCCCCCTGCCTTGATCCTGGCCAGCACTGCACTTGTGCCCATGCCTTAAGCCTAGCCCGCACTTGTGCCCAGGCCTTAAGCCTGGCTGGCACTTGTGCCCATGCCTTAAGCCTAGCCGGCACTTGTGGCCCCTGCCTTGATCCTAGCCAGCACTGCACTTGTGCCCAGGCCTTAAGCCTAGCCTGCACTTGTGCCCAGGCCTGAAGCCTAGCCTGCACTTGTGCCCAGGCCTTAAGCCTAGCCTGCACTTGTGCCCAGGCCTTAAGCCTAGCCCGCACTTGTGCCCAGGCCTTAAGCCTAACCCGCACTTGTGCCCAGGCCTTAAGCCTAACCCGCACTTGTGCCCAGGCCTTAAGCCTAGCCCGCACTTGTGCCCAGGCCTTAAGCCTAGCCCGCACTTGTGCTCCGGCCTTAAGCCTAGCCCGCACTTGTGCCCCGGCCTTAAGCTTAGCCCGCACTTGTGCCCCGGCCTTAAGCTTAGCCCGCACTTGTGCCCAGGCCTTAAGCCTAGCCCGCACTTGTGCCCAGGCCTTAAGCCTCACCCGCACTTGTGCCCAGGCCTTAAGCCTAGCCCGCACTTGTGCCTCCTGCCTTGATCCTAGCCAGCACTTGTGCCCATGCCTTAAGCCTAGCCAGCACTTGTGGCCCCTGCCTTGATCCTAGCCAGCACTGCACTTGTGCCCAGGCCTTAAGCCTAGCCTGCACTTGTGCCCAGGCCTTAAGCCTAGCCTGCACTTGTGCCCAGGCCTTAAGCCTAGCCCGCACTTGTGCCCAGGCCTTAAGCCTTGCCCGCACTTGTGCCCAGGCCTTAAGCCTAGCCCGCACTTGTGCCCAGGCCTTAAGCCTAACCCGCACTTGTGCCCAGGCCTTAAGCCTAGCCCGCACTTGTGCCCAGGCCTTAAGCCTTGCCCGCACTTGTGCCCAGGCCTTAAGCCTAGCCCGCACTTGTGCCCAGGCCTTAAGCCTAACCCGCACTTGTGCCCAGGCCTTAAGCCTAGCCCGCACTTGTGCCCCTGCCTTAAGCCTAGCCCGCACTTGTGCCCAGGCCTTAAGCCTAGCCCGCACTTGTGCCCAGGCTTTAAGCCTAGCCCGCACTTGTGCCCAGGCCTTAAGCCTAGCCCGCACTTGTGCCCAGGCCTTAAGCCTAGCACGCATTTGTGCCCAGGCCTTAAGCCTAGCCCGCACTTGTGCCCCGGCCTTAAGCTTAGCCCGCACTTGTGCCCAGGCCTTAAGCCTAGCCCGCACTTGTGCCCCGGCCTTAAGCCTAGCCCACACTTGTGCCCTGGCCTTAAGCCTAGCCCGCACTTGTGCCCCGGCCTTAAGCCTAGCCCGCACTTGTGCCCCGGCCTTAAGCCGAGCCCGCACTTGTGCCCCGGCCTTAAGCCGAGCCCACACTTGTGCCCCGGCCTTAAGCCGAGCCCGCACTTGTGCCCCGGCCTTAAGCCGAGCCCGCACTTGTGCCCCGGCCTTAAGCCGAGCCCGCACTTGTGCCCCGGCCTTAAGCCGAGCCCGCACCAGTGCCCCTGCCTTAAGCCGAACCCGCACTTGTGCCCCTGCCTTAAGCCGAGCCCGCACTTGTGCCCCTGCCTTAATCCTAGCCCGCACTTGTGCCCCTGCCTTAAGCCTAGCCCGCACTTGTGCCCCTGCCTTAAGCCTAGCCCGCACTTGTGCCCCTGCCTTAAGCCTAGCCCGCACTTGTGCCCAGGCCTTGAGCCTAGCACGCACTTGTGCCCAGGCCTTAAGCCTAGCCCGCACTTGTGCCCCGGCCTTAAGCCTAGCCCGCACTTGTGCCCCGGCCTTAAGCTTAGCCCGCACTTGTGCCCCGGCCTTAAGCTTAGCCCGCACTTGTGCCCAGGCCTTAAGCCTAGCCCGCACTTGTGCCCCGGCCTTAAGCCTAGCCCGCACTTGTGCCCCGGCTTTAAGCCGAGCCCGCACTTGTGCCCCGGCCTTAAGCCGAGCCCGCACTAGTGCCCTTGCCTTAAGCCGAACCCGCACTTGTGCCCCTGCCTTAAGCCGAGCCCGCACTTGTGCCCCTGCCTTAATCCTAGCCCGCACTTGTGCCCCTGCCTTAAGCCTAGCCCGCACTTGTGCCCCAGCCTTAAGCCTAGCCCGCACTTGTGCCCCTGCCTTAAGCCTAGCCCGCACTTGTGCCCAGGCCTTAAGCCTAGCCCGCACTTGTGCCCAGGCCTTAAGCCTAGCCCGCACTTGTGCCCAGGCCTTAAGCCTAGCCCGCACTTTTGCCCAGGCCTTAAGCCTAGCCCGCACTTGTGCCCAGGCCTTAAGCCTAGCCCGCACTTGTGCCCAGGCCTTAAGCCTAGCCCGCACTTGTGCCAAGGCCTAAAGCCTAGCCCGCACTTGTGCCCAGGCCGTAAGCCTAGCCCGCACTTGTGCCCAGGCCTTAAGCCTAGCCCGCACTTGTGCCCCGGCCTTAAGCCTAGCCCGCTCTTGTGCCCAGGCCTTAAGCCTAGCCCGCACTTGTGCCCAGGCCTTAAGCCTAGCCCGCACTTGTGCCCAGGCCTTAAGCCTGGCTGGCACTTGTGCCCATGCCTTAAGCCTAGCTGGCACTTGTGGCCCCTGCCTTGATCCTAGCCAGCACTGCACTTGTGCCCAGGCCTTAAGCCTAGCCCGCACTTGTGCCCAGGCCTTAAGCCTAGCCCGCACTTGTGCCCCCTGCCTTGATCCTAGCCCGCACTTGTGCCCCTGCCTTAAGCCTAGCCCGCACTTGTGCCCAGGCCTTAAGCCTAGCCCGCACTTGTGCCCAGGCTTTAAGCCTAGCCCGCACTTGTTCCCAGGCCTTAAGCCTAGCCCGCACTTGTGCCCAGGCCTTAAGCCTAGCACGCACTTGTGCCCAGGCCTTAAGCCTAGCCCGCACTTGTGCCCCGGCCTTAAGCCTAGCCCGCACTTGTGCCCCGGCCTTAAGCTTAGCCTGCACTTGTGCCCCGGCCTTAAGCTTAGCCCGCACTTGTGCCCAGGCCTTAAGCCTAGCCCGCACTTGTGCCCCGGCCTTAAGCCTAGCCCGCACTTGTGCCCTGGCCTTAAGCCTAGCCCGCACTTGTGCCCCGGCCTTAAGCCTAGCCCGCACTTGTGCCCCGGCCTTAAGCCGAGCCCGCACTTGTGCCCCGGCCTTAAGCCGAGCCCACACTTGTGCCCCGGCCTTAAGCCGAGCCCGCACTTGTGCCCCGGCCTTAAGCCGAGCCCGCACTTGTGCCCCGGCCTTAAGCCGAGCCCGCACTTGTGCCCCGGCCTTAAGCCGAGCCCGCACCAGTGCCCCTGCCTTAAGCCGAACCCGCACTTGTGCCCCTGCCTTAAGCCGAGCCCGCACTTGTGACCCTGCCTTAATCCTAGCCCGCACTTATGCCCCTGCCTTAAGCCTAGCCCGCACTTGTGCCCCTGCCTTAAGCCTAGCCCGCACTTGTGCCCAGGCCTTAAGCCTAGCCCGCACTTGTGCCCAGGCCTTGAGCCTAGCACGCACTTGTGCCCAGGCCTTAAGCCTAGCCCGCACTTGTGCCCCGGCCTTAAGCCTAGCCCGCACTTGTGCCCCGGCCTTAAGCTTAGCCCGCACTTGTGCCCCGGCCTTAAGCTTAGCCCGCACTTGTGCCCAGGCCTTAAGCCTAGCCCGCACTTGTGCCCCGGCCTTAAGCCTAGCCCGCACTTGTGCCCCGGCCTTAAGCCGAGCCCGCACTTGTGCCCCGGCCTTAATTTGAGCCCGCACTAGTGCCCTTGCCTTAAGCCGAACCCGCACTTGTGCCCCTGCCTTAATCCTAGCCCGCACTTGTGCCCCTGCCTTAAGCCAAGCCCGCACTTGTGCCCAGGCCTTAAGCCTAGCCCGCACTTGTGCCCAGGCCTTAAGCCTAGCCCGCACTTGTGCCCAGGCCTTAAGCCTAGCCCGCACTTGTTCCCAGGCCTTAAGCCTAGCCCGCACTTGTGCCCAGGCGTTAAGCCTAGCCCGCACTTGTGCCCAGGCCTTAAGCCTAGCCCGCACTTGTGCCCAGGCCTTAAGCCTAGTCAGCACTTGTGCCCAGGCCTTAAGCCCAGCCCGCACTTGTGCCCAGGCCTTAAGCCTAGCCTGCACTTGTGCCCAGGCCTTAAGCCTAGCCCGCACTTGTGCCTAGGCCTTAAGCCTAGCCCACACTTGTGCCCATGCCTTAAGCCTAGCTGGCACTTGTGGCCCCTGCCTTGATCCTAGCCAGCACTGCACTTGTGCCCAGGCCTTAAGCCTAGCCTGCACTTGTGCCCAGGCCTTAAGCCTAGCCTGCACTTGTGCCCAGGCCTTAAGCCTAGCCCGCACTTGTGCCCCCTGCCTTGATCCTAGCCCGCACTTGTGCCCCCTGCCTTGATTCTAGCCCGCACTTGTGCCCAGGCCTTAAGCCTAGCCCGCACTTGTGCCCAGGCCTTAAGCCTAGCCCGCACTTGTGCCCAGGCCTTAAGCCTAGCCCGCACTTGTGCCCAGGCCTTAAGCCTAGCCCGCACTTGTGCCTAGGCCTTAAGCCTAGCCCACACTTGTGCCCATGCCTTAAGCCTAGCTGGCACTTGTGGCCCCTGCCTTGATCCTAGCCAGCACTGCACTTGTGCCCAGGCCTTAAGCCTAGCCCGCACTTGTGCCCAGGCCTTAAGCCTAGCTGGCACTTGTGGCCCCTGCCTTGATCCTAGCCAGCACTGCACTTGTGCCCAGGCCTTAAGCCGAGCCCGCACTTGTGCCCCTGCCTTTAGCCGAGCCCGCACTTGTGCCTTTGCCTTAAGCCGAGCCCGTACTTGTGCCCCTGTCTTAAGTCGAGCCCGCACTTGTGCCCCTGCCTTAAGCCAAGCCCGCACTTGTGCCCCTGCCTGAATCCAAGCCCTCACTTGTGCCCCTGCCTTAAGCCAAGCCCTCACTTGTGCCCAGGCCTTAAGCCTAGCCCGCACTTGTGCCCAGGCCTTAAGCCTAGCCCACACTTGTGCCCAGGCCTTAAGCCTAGCCCGCACTTGTGCCCAGGCCTTAAGCCTAGCCCGCACTTGTGCCCAGGCCTTAAGCCTAGCCCGCACTTGTGCCCAGGCCTTAAGCCTAGCCCGCACTTGTGCCCAGGCCTTAAGCCTAGCCCGCACTTGTGCCCAGGCCTTAAGCCTAGCCCGCACTTGTGCCCAGGCCTTAAGCCTAGCCCGCACTTGTGCCCATGCCTTAAGCCTAGCTGGCACTTGTGGTCCCTGCCTTGATCCTAGCCAGCACTGCACTTGTGCCCAGGCCTTAAGCCTAGCCTGCACTTGTGCCCAGGCCTTAAGTCTAGCCTGCACTTGTGCCCCCTGCCTTGATCCTATCCCGCACTTGTGCCCCGGCCTTAAGCCGAGCCCGCACTTGTGCCCCGGCCTTAAGCCGAGCCCGCACTTGTGCCCCGGCCTTAAGCCGAGCCCGCACTTGTGCCCCGGCCTTAAGCCGAGCCCGCACCAGTGCCCCTGCCTTAAGCCGAACCCGCACTTGTGCCCCTGCCTTAAGCCGAGCCCGCACTTGTGCCCCTGCCTTAATCCTAGCCCGCACTTGTGCCCCTGCCTTAAGCCTAGCCCGCACTTGTGCCCCTGCCTTAAGCCTAGCCCGCACTTGTGCCCCTGCCTTAAGCCTAGCCCGCACTTGTGCCCAGGCCTTGAGCCTAGCACGCACTTGTGCCCAGGCCTTAAGCCTAGCCCGCACTTGTGCCCCGGCCTTAAGCCTAGCCCGCACTTGTGCCCCGGCCTTAAGCTTAGCCCGCACTTGTGCCCCGGCCTTAAGCTTAGCCCGCACTTGTGCCCAGGCCTTAAGCCTAGCCCGCACTTGTGCCCCGGCCTTAAGCCTAGCCCGCACTTGTGCCCCGACCTTAAGCCGAGCCCGCACTTGTGCCCCGGCCTTAAGCCGAGCCCGCACTAGTGCACTTGCCTTAAGCCGAACCCGCACTTGTGCCCCTGCCTTAAGCCGAGCCCGCACTTGTGCCCCTGCCTTAATCCTAGCCCGCACTTGTGCCCCTGCCTTAAGCCTAGCCCGCACTTGTGCCCCAGCCTTAAGCCTAGCCCGCACTTGTGCCCCTGCCTTAAGCCTAGCCCGCACTTGTGCCCAGGCCTTAAGCCTAGCCCGCACTTGTGCCCAGGCCTTAAGCCTAGCCCGCACTTGTGCCCAGGCCTTAAGCCTAGCCCGCACTTTTGCCCAGGCCTTAAGCCTAGCCCGCACTTGTGTCCAGGCCTTAAGCCTAGCCCGCACTTGTGCCCAGGCCTTAAGCCTAGCCCGCACTTGTGCCCAGGCCTAAAGCCTAGCCCGCACTTGTGCCCAGGCCGTAAGCCTAGCCCGCACTTGTGCCCAGGCCTTAAGCCTAGCCCGCACTTGTGCCCCGGCCTTAAGCCTAGCCCGCACTTGTGCCCCGGCCTTAAGCTTAGCCCGCACTTGTGCCCAGGCCTTAAGCCTAGCCCGCACTTGTGCCCAGGCCTTAAGCCTAGCCCGCACTTGTGCCCCGGCCTTAAGCCTAGCCCGCACTTGTGCCCCGGCCTTAAGCCTAGCCCGCACTTGTGCCCAGGCCTTAAGCCTAGCCCGCACTTGTGCCCCCTGCCTTGATCCTAGCCCGCACTTGTGCCCCCTGCCTTGATCCTAGCCCGCACTTGTGCCCAGGCCTTAAGCCTAGCCCGCACTTGTGCCCAGGCCTTAAACCTAGCCCGCACTTGTGCCCCTGCCTTAAGCCTAGCCCGCACTTGTGCCCAGGCCTTAAGCCTAGCCCGCACTTGTGCCCAGGCCTTAAGCCTAGCCCGCACTTGTGCCCAGGCCTTAAGCCTAGCCCGCACTTGTGCCCAGGCCTTAAGCCTAGCACGCACTTGTGCCCAGGCCTTAAGCCTAGCCCGCACTTGTGCCCAGGCCTTAAGCCTAGCCCGCACTTGTGCCCAGGCCTTAAGCCTAGCCCGCACTTGTGCCCAGGCCTTAAGCCTAGCCCGCACTTGTGCCCAGGCCTTAAGCCTAGCCCGCACTTGTGCCCAGGCCTTAAGCCTAGCCCGCACTTGTGCCCAGGCGTTAAGCCTAGCCCGCACTTGTGCCCAGGCCTTAAGCCTAGCCCGCACTTGTGCCCAGGCCTTAAGCCTAGCCCGCACTTGTGCCCAGGCCTTAAGCCTAGCCCGCACTTGTGCCCAGGCCTTAAGCCTAGCCCGCACTTGTGCCCAGGCCTTAAGCCTAGCCCGCACTTGTGCCCAGGCCTTAAGCCTAGCCCGCACTTGTGCCCAGGCCTTAAGCCTAGCCCGCACTTGTGCCCAGGCCTTAAGCCTAGCCCGCACTTGTGCCCAGGCCTTAAGCCTAGCTCGCACTTGTGCCCAGGCCTTAAGCCTAGCCCGCACTTGTGCCCAGGCCTTAAGCCTAGCCCACACTTGTGCCCCCTGCCTTGATCCTAGCCAGCACTTGTGCCCAGGCCTTAAGCCTAACCCGCACTTGTGCCCAGGCCTTAAGCCTAGCCTGCACTTTTGAGCCCCTTGAATGCTTGTTTGTTTGTTTTTGTCTTCAGCTTCATGTTGGTTATGCACATAGGGCCAGCTTTACGCTCTTCGCTCTTGTCCCGTCTGAATGCGCATGCACGACTGTAATTGGGGAAGAAGGCATTACCCATTTACGGAGGACAGACAAGAAGTGCCTGGTCGCTTGGAGCATGGGGTTATGGAGAGGCTCCGCACTGTATAACAAAGGATCTAGTCCTAAATGTCCAAGTACAGAGTAGAGGGGTGAAAGCTAGCTCTTCACCCCTATGGGTGCCTAACCCTTTATGCAAAGAGTGCAAAGAGTTAGCTGAATGCCTTAAGCCTAGCCAGCACTTGTGCCCCCTGCCTTGATCCTGGCCAGCACTGCACTTGTGCCCATGCCTTAAGCCTAGCCCGCACTTGTGCCCAGGCCTTAAGCCTGGCTGGCACTTGTGCCCATGCCTTAAGCCTAGCCGGCACTTGTGGCCCCTGCCTTGATCCTAGCCAGCACTGCACTTGTGCCCAGGCCTTAAGCCTAGCCTGCACTTGTGCCCAGGCCTGAAGCCTAGCCTGCACTTGTGCCCAGGCCTTAAGCCTAGCCTGCACTTGTGCCCAGGCCTTAAGCCTAGCCCGCACTTGTGCCCAGGCCTTAAGCCTAACCCGCACTTGTGCCCAGGCCTTAAGCCTAACCCGCACTTGTGCCCAGGCCTTAAGCCTAGCCCGCACTTGTGCCCAGGCCTTAAGCCTAGCCCGCACTTGTGCTCCGGCCTTAAGCCTAGCCCGCACTTGTGCCCCGGCCTTAAGCTTAGCCCGCACTTGTGCCCCGGCCTTAAGCTTAGCCCGCACTTGTGCCCAGGCCTTAAGCCTAGCCCGCACTTGTGCCCAGGCCTTAAGCCTCACCCGCACTTGTGCCCAGGCCTTAAGCCTAGCCCGCACTTGTGCCTCCTGCCTTGATCCTAGCCAGCACTTGTGCCCATGCCTTAAGCCTAGCCGGCACTTGTGGCCCCTGCCTTGATCCTAGCCAGCACTGCACTTGTGCCCAGGCCTTAAGCCTAGCCTGCACTTGTGCCCAGGCCTTAAGCCTAGCCTGCACTTGTGCCCAGGCCTTAAGCCTAGCCCGCACTTGTGCCCAGGCCTTAAGCCTTGCCCGCACTTGTGCCCAGGCCTTAAGCCTAGCCCGCACTTGTGCCCAGGCCTAAGCCTAACCCGCACTTGTGCCCAGGCCTTAAGCCTAGCCCGCACTTGTGCCCAGGCCTTAAGCCTTGCCCGCACTTGTGCCCAGGCCTTAAGCCTAGCCCGCACTTGTGCCCAGGCCTTAAGCCTAACCCGCACTTGTGCCCAGGCCTTAAGCCTAGCCCGCACTTGTGCCCCTGCCTTAAGCCTAGCCCGCACTTGTGCCCAGGCCTTAAGCCTAGCCCGCACTTGTGCCCAGGCTTTAAGCCTAGCCCGCACTTGTGCCCAGGCCTTAAGCCTAGCCCGCACTTGTGCCCAGGCCTTAAGCCTAGCACGCATTTGTGCCCAGGCCTTAAGCCTAGCCCGCACTTGTGCCCCGGCCTTAAGCTTAGCCCGCACTTGTGCCCAGGCCTTAAGCCTAGCCCGCACTTGTGCCCCGGCCTTAAGCCTAGCCCACACTTGTGCCCTGGCCTTAAGCCTAGCCCGCACTTGTGCCCCGGCCTTAAGCCTAGCCCGCACTTGTGCCCCGGCCTTAAGCCGAGCCCGCACTTGTGCCCCGGCCTTAAGCCGAGCCCACACTTGTGCCCCGGCCTTAAGCCGAGCCCGCACTTGTGCCCCGGCCTTAAGCCGAGCCCGCACTTGTGCCCCGGCCTTAAGCCGAGCCCGCACTTGTGCCCCGGCCTTAAGCCGAGCCCGCACCAGTGCCCCTGCCTTAAGCCGAACCCGCACTTGTGCCCCTGCCTTAAGCCGAGCCCGCACTTGTGCCCCTGCCTTAATCCTAGCCCGCACTTGTGCCCCTGCCTTAAGCCTAGCCCGCACTTGTGCCCCTGCCTTAAGCCTAGCCCGCACTTGTGCCCCTGCCTTAAGCCTAGCCCGCACTTGTGCCCAGGCCTTGAGCCTAGCACGCACTTGTGCCCAGGCCTTAAGCCTAGCCCGCACTTGTGCCCCGGCCTTAAGCCTAGCCCGCACTTGTGCCCCGGCCTTAAGCTTAGCCCGCACTTGTGCCCCGGCCTTAAGCTTAGCCCGCACTTGTGCCCAGGCCTTAAGCCTAGCCCGCACTTGTGCCCCGGCCTTAAGCCTAGCCTGCACTTGTGCCCCGGCTTTAAGCCGAGCCCGCACTTGTGCCCCGGCCTTAAGCCGAGCCCGCACTAGTGCCCTTGCCTTAAGCCGAACCCGCACTTGTGCCCCTGCCTTAAGCCGAGCCCGCACTTGTGCCCCTGCCTTAATCCTAGCCCGCACTTGTGCCCCTGCCTTAAGCCTAGCCCGCACTTGTGCCCCAGCCTTAAGCCTAGCCCGCACTTGTGCCCCTGCCTTAAGCCTAGCCCGCACTTGTGCCCAGGCCTTAAGCCTAGCCCGCACTTGTGCCCAGGCCTTAAGCCTAGCCCGCACTTGTGCCCAGGCCTTAAGCCTAGCCCGCACTTTTGCCCAGGCCTTAAGCCTAGCCCGCACTTGTGCCCAGGCCTTAAGCCTAGCCCGCACTTGTGCCCAGGCCTTAAGCCTAGCCCGCACTTGTGCCAAGGCCTAAAGCCTAGCCCGCACTTGTGCCCAGGCCGTAAGCCTAGCCCGCACTTGTGCCCAGGCCTTAAGCCTAGCCCGCACTTGTGCCCCGGCCTTAAGCCTAGCCCGCTCTTGTGCCCAGGCCTTAAGCCTAGCCCGCACTTGTGCCCAGGCCTTAAGCCTAGCCCGCACTTGTGCCCAGGCCTTAAGCCTGGCTGGCACTTGTGCCCATGCCTTAAGCCTAGCTGGCACTTGTGGCCCCTGCCTTGATCCTAGCCAGCACTGCACTTGTGCCCAGGCCTTAAGCCTAGCCCGCACTTGTGCCCAGGCCTTAAGCCTAGCCCGCACTTGTGCCCCCTGCCTTGATCCTAGCCCGCACTTGTGCCCCTGCCTTAAGCCTAGCCCGCACTTGTGCCCAGGCCTTAAGCCTAGCCCGCACTTGTGCCCAGGCTTTAAGCCTAGCCCGCACTTGTTCCCAGGCCTTAAGCCTAGCCCGCACTTGTGCCCAGGCCTTAAGCCTAGCACGCACTTGTGCCCAGGCCTTAAGCCTAGCCCGCACTTGTGCCCCGGCCTTAAGCCTAGCCCGCACTTGTGCCCCGGCCTTAAGCTTAGCCTGCACTTGTGCCCCGGCCTTAAGCTTAGCCCGCACTTGTGCCCAGGCCTTAAGCCTAGCCCGCACTTGTGCCCCGGCCTTAAGCCTAGCCCGCACTTGTGCCCTGGCCTTAAGATTAGCCCGCACTTGTACCCCGGCCTTAAGCCTAGCCCGCACTTGTGCCCCGGCCTTAAGCCGAGCCCGCACTTGTGCCCCGGCCTTAAGCCGAGCCCACACTTGTGCCCCGGCCTTAAGCCGAGCCCGCACTTGTGCCCCGGCCTTAAGCCGAGCCCGCACTTGTGCCCCGGCCTTAAGCCGAGCCCGCACTTGTGCCCCGGCCTTAAGCCGAGCCCGCACCAGTGCCCCTGCCTTAAGCCGAACCCGCACTTGTGCCCCTGCCTTAAGCCGAGCCCGCACTTGTGACCCTGCCTTAATCCTAGCCCGCACTTATGCCCCTGCCTTAAGCCTAGCCCGCACTTGTGCCCCTGCCTTAAGCCTAGCCCGCACTTGTGCCCAGGCCTTAAGCCTAGCCCGCACTTGTGCCCAGGCCTTGAGCCTAGCACGCACTTGTGCCCAGGCCTTAAGCCTAGCCCGCACTTGTGCCCCGGCCTTAAGCCTAGCCCGCACTTGTGCCCCGGCCTTAAGCTTAGCCCGCACTTGTGCCCCGGCCTTAAGCTTAGCCCGCACTTGTGCCCAGGCCTTAAGCCTAGCCCGCACTTGTGCCCCGGCCTTAAGCCTAGCCCGCACTTGTGCCCCGGCCTTAAGCCGAGCCCGCACTTGTGCCCCGGCCTTAATTTGAGCCCGCACTAGTGCCCTTGCCTTAAGCCGAACCCGCACTTGTGCCCCTGCCTTAAGCCGAGCCCGCACTTGTGCCCCTGCCTTAATCCTAGCCCGCACTTGTGCCCCTGCCTTAAGCCTAGCCCGCACTTGTGCCCCAGCCTTAAGCCTAGCCCGCACTTGTGCCCCTGCCTTAAGCCTAGCCCGCACTTGTGCCCAGGCCTTAAGCCTAGCCCGCACTTGTGCCCAGGCCTTAAGCCTAGCCCGCACTTGTGCCCAGGCCTTAAGCCTAGCCCGCACTTTTGCCCAGGCCTTAAGCCTAGCCCGCACTTGTGCCCAGGCCTTAAGCCTAGCCCGCACTTGTGCCCAGGCCTTAAGCCTAGCCCGCACTTGTGCCCAGGCCTAAAGCCTAGCCCGCACTTGTGCCCAGGCCGTAAGCCTAGCCCGCACTTGTGCCCAGGCCTTAAGCCTAGCCCGCACTTGTGCCCCGGCCTTAAACCGAGCCCGCACTTGTGCCCCGGCCTTAAGCCGAGCCCACACTTGTGCCCCGGCCTTAAGCCGAGCCCGCACTTGTGCCCCGGCCTTAAGCCGAGCCCGCACTTGTGCCCCGGCCTTAAGCCGAGCCCGCACTTGTGCCCCGGCCTTAAGCCGAGCCCGCACATGTGCCCCGGCCTTGAGCCGAGCCCGCACCAGTGCCCCTGCCTTAAGCCGAACCCGCACTTGTGCCCCTGCCTTAAGCCGAGCCCGCACTTGTGCCCCTGCCTTAATCCTAGCCCGCACTTGTGCCCCTGCCTTAAGCCTAGCCCGCACTTGTGCCCCTGCCTTAAGCCTAGCCCGCACTTGTGCCCAGGCCTTAAGCCTAGCCCGCACTTTTGCCCAGGCCTTAAGCCTAGCCCGCACTTGTGCCCAGGCCTTAAGCCTAGCCCGCACTTGTGCCCAGGCCTTAAGCCTAGCCCGCACTTGTGCCAAGGCCTAAAGCCTAGCCCGCACTTGTGCCCAGGCCGTAAGCCTAGCCCGCACTTGTGCCCAGGCCTTAAGCCTAGCCCGCACTTGTGCCCCGGCCTTAAGCCTAGCCCGCACTTGTGCCCCGGCCTTAAGCTTAGCCCGCACTTGTGCCCAGGCCTTAAGCCTAGCCCGCACTTGTGCCCAGGCCTTAAGCCTAGCCCGCACTTGTGCCCAGGCCTTAAGCCTGGCTGGCACTTGTGCCCATGCCTTAAGCCTAGCTGGCACTTGTGGCCCCTGCCTTGATCCTAGCCAGCACTGCACTTGTGCCCAGGCCTTAAGCCTAGCCCGCACTTGTGCCCAGGCCTTAAGCCTAGCCCGCACTTGTGCCCCCTGCCTTGATCCTAGCCCGCACTTGTGCCCCTGCCTTAAGCCTAGCCCGCACTTGTGCCCAGGCCTTAAGCCTAGCCCGCACTTGTGCCCAGGCTTTAAGCCTAGCCCGCACTTGTGCCCAGGCCTTAAGCCTAGCCCGCACTTGTGCCCAGGCCTTAAGCCTAGCACGCACTTGTGCCCAGGCCTTAAGCCTAGCCCGCACTTGTGCCCCGGCCTTAAGCCTAGCCCGCACTTGTGCCCCGGCCTTAAGCTTAGCCCGCACTTGTGCCCCGGCCTTAAGCTTAGCCCGCACTTGTGCCCAGGCCTTAAGCCTAGCCCGCACTTGTGCCCCGGCCTTAAGCCTAGCCCGCACTTGTGCCCTGGCCTTAAGCCTAGCCCGCACTTGTGCCCTGGCCTTAAGCCTAGCCCGCACTTGTGCCCCGGCCTTAAGCCTAGCCCGCACTTGTGCCCCGGCCTTAAGCCTAGCCCGCACTTGTGCCCCGGCCTTAAGCTGAGCCCGCACTTGTGCCCCGGCCTTAAGCCGAGCCCACACTTGTGCCCCGGCCTTAAGCCGAGCCCGCACTTGTGCCCCGGCCTTAAGCCGAGCCCGCACTTGTGCCCCGGCCTTAAGCCGAGCCCGCACTTGTGCCCCGGCCTTAAGCCGAGCCCGCACCAGTGCCCCTGCCTTAAGCCGAACCCGCACTTGTGCCCCTGCCTTAAGCCGAGCCCGCACTTGTGCCCCTGCCTTAATCCTAGCCCGCACTTGTGCCCCTGCCTTAAGCCTAGCCCGCACTTGTGCCCCTGCCTTAAGCCTAGCCCGCACTTGTGCCCCTGCCTTAAGCCTAGCCCGCACTTGTGCCCAGGCCTTGAGCCTAGCACGCACTTGTGCCCAGGCCTTAAGCCTAGCCCGCACTTGTGCCCCGGCCTTAAGCCTAGCCCGCACTTGTGCCCCGGCCTTAAGCTTAGCCCGCACTTGTGCCCCGGCCTTAAGCTTAGCCCGCACTTGTGCCCAGGCCTTAAGCCTAGCCCGCACTTGTGCCCCGGCCTTAAGCCTAGCCCGCACTTGTGCCCAGGCCTTGAGCCTAGCACGCACTTGTGCCCAGGCCTTAAGCCTAGCCCGCACTTGTGCCCCGACCTTAAGCCTAGCCCGCACTTGTGCCCCGGCCTTAAGCTTAGCCCGCACTTGTGCCCCGGCCTTAAGCTTAGCCCGCACTTGTGCCCAGGCCTTAAGCCTAGCCCGCACTTGTGCCCCGGCCTTAAGCCTAGCCCGCACTTGTGCCCCGGCCTTAAGCCGAGCCCGCACTTGTGCCCCGGCCTTAAGCCGAGCCCGCACTAGTGCACTTGCCTTAAGCCGAACCCGCACTTGTGCCCCTGCCTTAAGCCGAGCCCGCACTTGTGCCCCTGCCTTAATCCTAGCCCGCACTTGTGCCCCTGCCTTAAGCCTAGCCCGCACTTGTGCCCCAGCCTTAAGCCTAGCCCGCACTTGTGCCCCTGCCTTAAGCCTAGCCCGCACTTGTGCCCAGGCCTTAAGCCTAGCCCGCACTTGTGCCCAGGCCTTAAGCCTAGCCCGCACTTGTGCCCAGGCCTTAAGCCTAGCCCGCACTTGTGCCCAGGCCTAAAGCCTAGCCCGCACTTGTGCCCAGGCCGTAAGCCTAGCCCGCACTTGTGCCCAGGCCTTAAGCCTAGCCCGCACTTGTGCCCCGGCCTTAAGCCTAGCCCGCACTTGTGCCCCGGCCTTAAGCTTAGCCCGCACTTGTGCCCAGGCCTTAAGCCTAGGCTGCACTTGTGCCCAGGCCTTAAGCCTAGCCCGCACTTGTGCCCCGGCCTTAAGCCTAGCCCGCACTTGTGCCCCGGCCTTAAGCCTAGCCCGCACTTGTGCCCAGGCCTTAAGCCTAGCCTGCACTTGTGCCCCCTGCCTTGATCCTAGCCCGCACTTGTGCCCCCTGCTTTGATCCTAGCCCGCACTTGTGCCCAGGCCTTAAGCCTAGCCCGCACTTGTGCCCAGGCCTTAAACCTAGCCCGCACTTGTGCCCCTGCCTTAAGCCTAGCCCGCACTTGTGCCCAGGCCTTAAGCCTAGCCCGCACTTGTGCCCAGGCCTTAAGCCTAGCCCGCACTTGTGCCCAGGCCTTAAGCCTAGCCCGCACTTGTGCCCAGGCCTTAAGCCTAGCACGCACTTGTGCCCAGGCCTTAAGCCTAGCCCGCACTTGTGCCCAGGCCTTAAGCCTAGCCCGCACTTGTGCCCAGGCCTTAAGCCTAGCCCGCACTTGTGCCCAGGCCTTAAGCCTAGCCCGCACTTGTGCCCAGGCCTTAAGCCTAGCCCGCACTTGTGCCCAGGCCTTAAGCCTAGCCCGCACTTGTGCCCAGGCGTTAAGCCTAGCCCGCACTTGTGCCCAGGCCTTAAGCCTAGCCCGCACTTGTGCCCAGGCCTTAAGCCTAGCCCGCACTTGTGCCCAGGCCTTAAGCCTAGCCCGCACTTGTGCCCAGGCCTTAAGCCTAGCCCGCACTTGTGCCCAGGCCTTAAGCCTAGCCCGCACTTGTGCCCAGGCCTTAAGCCTAGCCCGCACTTGTGCCCAGGCCTTAAGCCTAGCCCGCACTTGTGCCCAGGCCTTAAGCCTAGCTCGCACTTGTGCCCAGGCCTTAAGCCTAGCCCGCACTTGTGCCCAGGCCTTAAGCCTAGCCCGCACTTGTGCCCCCTGCCTTGATCCTAGCCAGCACTTGTGCCCAGGCCTTAAGCCTAACCCGCACTTGTGCCCAGGCCTTAAGCCTAGCCTGCACTTTTGAGCCCCTTGAATGCTTGTTTGTTTGTTTTTGTCTTCAGCTTCATGTTGGTTATGCACATAGGGCCAGCTTTACGCTCTTCGCTCTTGTCCCGTCTGAATGCGCATGCACGACTGTAATTGGGGAAGAAGGCATTACCCATTTACGGAGGACAGACAAGAAGTGCCTGGTCGCTTGGAGCATGGGGTTATGGAGAGGCTCCGCACTGTATAACAAAGGATCTAGTCCTAAATGTCCAAGTACAGAGTAGAGGGGTGAAAGCTAGCTCTTCACCCCTATGGGTGCCTAACCCTTTATGCAAAGAGTGCAAAGAGTTAGCTGAATGCCTTAAGCCTAGCCAGCACTTGTGCCCCCTGCCTTGATCCTGGCCAGCACTGCACTTGTGCCCATGCCTTAAGCCTAGCCCGCACTTGTGCCCAGGCCTTAAGCCTGGCTGGCACTTGTGCCCATGCCTTAAGCCTAGCCGGCACTTGTGGCCCCTGCCTTGATCCTAGCCAGCACTGCACTTGTGCCCAGGCCTTAAGCCTAGCCTGCACTTGTGCCCAGGCCTGAAGCCTAGCCTGCACTTGTGCCCAGGCCTTAAGCCTAGCCCGCACTTGTGCCCAGGCCTTAAGCCTAGCCCGCACTTGTGCCCAGGCCTTAAGCCTAACCCGCACTTGTGCCCAGGCCTTAAGCCTAACCCGCACTTGTGCCCAGGCCTTAAGCCTAGCCCGCACTTGTGCCCAGGCCTTAAGCCTAGCCCGCACTTGTGCTCCGGCCTTAAGCCTAGCCCGCACTTGTGCCCCGGCCTTAAGCTTAGCCCGCACTTGTGCCCCGGCCTTAAGCTTAGCCCGCACTTGTGCCCAGGCCTTAAGCCTCACCCGCACTTGTGCCCAGGCCTTAAGCCTAGCCCGCACTTGTGCCTCCTGCCTTGATCCTAGCCAGCACTTGTGCCCATGCCTTAAGCCTAGCCGGCACTTGTGGCCCCTGCCTTGATCCTAGCCAGCACTGCACTTGTGCCCAGGCCTTAAGCCTAGCCTGCACTTGTGCCCAGGCCTTAAGCCTAGCCTGCACTTGTGCCCAGGCCTTAAGCCTAGCCCGCACTTGTGCCCAGGCCTTAAGCCTTGCCCGCACTTGTGCCCAGGCCTTAAGCCTAGCCCGCACTTGTGCCCAGGCCTTAAGCCTAACCCGCACTTGTGCCCAGGCCTTAAGCCTAGCCCGCACTTGTGCCCAGGCCTTAAGCCTAGCCCGCACTTGTGCCCAGGCCTTAAGCCTAACCCGCACTTGTGCCCAGGCCTTAAGCCTAGCCCGCACTTGTGCCCCTGCCTTAAGCCTAGCCCGCACTTGTGCCCAGGCCTTAAGCCTAGCCCGCACTTGTGCCCAGGCTTTAAGCCTAGCCTGCACTTGTGCCCAGGCCTTAAGCCTAGCCCGCACTTGTGCCCAGGCCTTAAGCCTAGCACGCATTTGTGCCCAGGCCTTAAGCCTAGCCCGCACTTGTGCCCCGGCCTTAAGCCTAGCCCGCACTTGTGCCCCGGCCTTAAGCTTAGCCCGCACTTGTGCCCCGGCCTTAAGCTTAGCCCGCACTTGTGCCCATTCCTTAAGCCTAGCCCGCACTTGTGCCCCGGCCTTAAGCCTAGCCCACACTTGTGCCCTGGCCTTAAGCCTAGCCCGCACTTGTGCCCCGGCCTTAAGCCTAGCCCGCACTTGTGCCCCGGCCTTAAGCCGAGCCCGCACTTGTGCCCCGGCCTTAAGCCGAGCCCGCACTTGTGCCCCGGCCTTAAGCCGAGCCCGCACTTGTGCCCCGGCCTTAAGCCGAGCCCGCACTTGTGCCCCGGCCTTAAGCCGAGCCCGCACTTGTGCCCCGGCCTTAAGCCGAGCCCGCACCAGTGCCCCTGCCTTAAGCCGAACCCGCACTTGTGCCCCTGCCTTAAGCCGAGCCCGCACTTGTGCCCCTGCCTTAATCCTAGCCCGCACTTGTGCCCCTGCCTTAAGCCTAGCCCGCACTTGTGCCCCTGCCTTAAGCCTAGCCCGCACTTGTGCCCCTGCCTTAAGCCTAGCCCGCACTTGTGCCCAGGCCTTGAGCCTAGCACGCACTTGTGCCCAGGCCTTAAGCCTAGCCCGCACTTGTGCCCCGGCCTTAAGCCTAGCCCGCACTTGTGCCCCGGCCTTAAGCTTAGCCCGCACTTGTGCCCCGGCCTTAAGCTTAGCCCGCACTTGTGCCCAGGCCTTAAGCCTAGCCCGCACTTGTGCCCCGGCCTTAAGCCTAGCCCGCACTTGTGCCCCGGCCTTAAGCCGAGCCCGCACTTGTGCCCCGGCCTTAAGCCGAGCCCGCACTAGTGCCCTTGCCTTAAGCCTAGCCCGCACTTGTGCCCCTGCCTTAAGCCGAGCCCGCACTTGTGCCCCTGCCTTAATCCTAGCCCGCACTTGTGCCCCTGCCTTAAGCCTAGTCCGCACTTGTGCCCCAGCCTTAAGCCTAGCCCGCACTTGTGCCCCTGCCTTAAGCCTAGCCCGCACTTGTGCCCAGGCCTTAAGCCTAGCCCGCACTTGTGCCCAGGCCTTAAGCCTAGCCCGCACTTGTGCCCAGGCCTTAAGCCTAGCCCGCACTTTTGCCCAGGCCTTAAGCCTAGCCCGCACTTGTGCCCAGGCCTTAAGCCTAGCCCGCACTTGTGCCCAGGCCTTAAGCCTAGCCCGCACTTGTGCCCAGGCCTAAAGCCTAGCCCGCACTTGTGCCCAGGCCGTAAGCCTAGCCCGCACTTGTGCCCAGGCCTTAAGCCTAGCCCGCACTTGTGCCCCGGCCTTAAGCCTAGCCCGCACTTGTGCCCCGGCCTTAAGCTTAGCCCGCACTTGTGCCCAGGCCTTAAGCCTAGCCCGCACTTGTGCCCAGGCCTTAAGCCTAGCCCGCACTTGTGCCCCGGCCTTAAGCCTAGCCCGCACTTGTGCCCCGGCCTTAAGCCTAGCCCGCACTTGTGCCCAGGCCTTAAGCCTAGCCTGCACTTGTGCCCCCTGCCTTGATCCTAGCCCGCACTTGTGCCCCCTGCCTTGATCCTAGCCCGCACTTGTGCCCAGGCCTTAAGCCTAGCCCGCACTTGTGCCCAGGCCTTAAACCTAGCCCGCACTTGTGCCCCTGCCTTAAGCCTAGCCCGCACTTGTGCCCAGGCCTTAAGCCTAGCCCGCACTTGTGCCCAGGCCTTAAGCCTAGCCCGCACTTGTGCCCAGGCCTTAAGCCTAGCCCGCACTTGTGCCCAGGCCTTAAGCCTAGCACGCACTTGTGCCCAGGCCTTAAGCCTAGCCCGCACTTGTGCCCAGGCCTTAAGCCTAGCCCGCACTTGTGCCCAGGCCTTAAGCCTAGCCCGCACTTGTGCCCAGGCCTTAAGCCTAGCCCGCACTTGTGCCCAGGCCTTAAGCCTAGCCCGCACTTGTGCCCAGGCCTTAAGCCTAGCCCGCACTTGTGCCCAGGCGTTAAGCCTAGCCCGCACTTGTGCCCAGGCCTTAAGCCTAGCCCGCACTTGTGCCCAGGCCTTAAGCCTAGCCCGCACTTGTGCCCAGGCCTTAAGCCTAGCCCGCACTTGTGCCCAGGCCTTAAGCCTAGCCCGCACTTGTGCCCAGGCCTTAAGCCTAGCCCGCACTTGTGCCCAGGCCTTAAGCCTAGCCCGCACTTGTGCCCAGGCCTTAAGCCTAGCCCGCACTTGTGCCCAGGCCTTAAGCCTAGCTCGCACTTGTGCCCAGGCCTTAAGCCTAGCCCGCACTTGTGCCCAGGCCTTAAGCCTAGCCCGCACTTGTGCCCCCTGCCTTGATCCTAGCCAGCACTTGTGCCCAGGCCTTAAGCCTAACCCGCACTTGTGCCCAGGCCTTAAGCCTAGCCTGCACTTTTGAGCCCCTTGAATGCTTGTTTGTTTGTTTTTGTCTTCAGCTTCATGTTGGTTATGCACATAGGGCCAGCTTTACGCTCTTCGCTCTTGTCCCGTCTGAATGCGCATGCACGACTGTAATTGGGGAAGAAGGCATTACCCATTTACGGAGGACAGACAAGAAGTGCCTGGTCGCTTGGAGCATGGGGTTATGGAGAGGCTCCGCACTGTATAACAAAGGATCTAGTCCTAAATGTCCAAGTACAGAGTAGAGGGGTGAAAGCTAGCTCTTCACTCCTATGGGTGCCTAACCCTTTATGCAAAGAGTGCAAAGAGTTAGCTGAATGCCTTAAGCCTAGCCAGCACTTGTGCCCCCTGCCTTGATCCTGGCCAGCACTGCACTTGTGCCCATGCCTTAAGCCTAGCCCGCACTTGTGCCCAGGCCTTAAGCCTGGCTGGCACTTGTGCCCATGCCTTAAGCCTAGCCGGCACTTGTGGCCCCTGCCTTGATCCTAGCCAGCACTGCACTTGTGCCCAGGCCTTAAGCCTAGCCTGCACTTGTGCCCAGGCCTGAAGCCTAGCCTGCACTTGTGCCCAGGCCTTAAGCCTAGCCCGCACTTGTGCCCAGGCCTTAAGCCTAGCCCGCACTTGTGCCCAGGCCTTAAGCCTAACCCGCACTTGTGCCCAGGCCTTAAGCCTAACCCGCACTTGTGCCCAGGCCTTAAGCCTAGCCCGCACTTGTGCCCAGGCCTTAAGCCTAGCCCGCACTTGTGCCCCGGCCTTAAGCCTAGCCCGCACTTGTGCCCAGGCCTTAAGCCTAGCCCGCACTTGTGCCCAGGCCTTAAGCCTAACCCGCACTTGTGCCCAGGCCTTAAGCCTAACCCGCACTTGTGCCCAGGCCTTAAGCCTAGCCCGCACTTGTGCCCAGGCCTTAAGCCTAGCCCGCACTTGTGCCCCGGCCTTAAGCCTAGCCCGCACTTGTGCCCCGGCCTTAAGCTTAGCCCGCACTTGTGCCCAGGCCTTAAGCCTAGCCCGCACTTGTGCCCAGGCCTTAAGCCTAGCCCGCACTTGTGCCCAGGCCTTAAGCCTAGCCCGCACTTGTGCCCCCTGCCTTGATCCTAGCCAGCACTTGTGCCCAGGCCTTAAGCCTAGCCCGCACTTGTGCCCAGGCCTTAAGCCTAGCCTGCACTTTTGAGCCCCTTGAATGCTTGTTTGTTTGTTTTTGTCTTCAGCTTCATGTTGGTTATGCACATAGGGCCAGCTTTACGCTCTTCGCTCTTGTCCCGTCTGAATGCGCATGCACGACTGTAATTGGGGAAGAAGGCATTACCCATTTACGGAGGACAGACAAGAAGTGCCTGGTCGCTTGGAGCATGGGGTTATGGAGAGGCTCCGCACTGTACAACAAAGGATCTAGTCCTAAATGTCCAAGTACAGAGTAGAGGGGTGAAAGCTAGCTCTTCACCCCTATGGGTGCCTAACCCTTTATGCAAAGAGTTCAAAGAGTTAGCTGAATGCCTTAAGCCTAGCCAGCACTTGTGCCCCCTGCCTTGATCCTGGCCAGCACTGCACTTGTGCCCATGCCGTAAGCCTAGCCCGCACTTGTGCCCAGGCCTTAAGCCTAGCCCGCACTTGTGCCCAGGCCTTAAGCCTGGCTGGCACTTGTGCCCATGCCTTAAGCCTAGCCGGCACTTGTGGCCCCTGCCTTGATCCTAGCCAGCACTGCACTTGTGCCCAGGCCTTAAGCCTAGCCTGCACTTGTGCCCAGGCCTTAAGCCTAGCCTGCACTTGTGCCCAGGCCTTAAGCCTAGCCCGCACTTGTGCCCAGGCCTTAAGCCTAGCCCGCACTTGTGCCCAGGCCTTAAGCCTAACCCGCACATGTGCCCAGGCCTTAAGCCTAGCCCGCACTTGTGCCCAGGCCTTAAGCCTAGCCCGCACTTGTGCCCAGGCCTTAAGCCTAGCCCGCACTTGTGCCCAGGCCTTAAGCCTAGCCCGCACTTGTGCCCAGGCCTTAAGCCGAGCCCGCACTTGTGCCCCTGCCTTAAGCCTAGCTCGCACTTGTGCCCCTGCCTTAAGCCTAGCCCGCAATTGTGCCCAGGCCTTAAGCCTAGCCCGCACTTGTGCCCAGGCCTTAAGCCTAGCCCGCACTTGTGCCCAGGCCTTAGGCCTAGCCCGCACTTGTGCCCAGGCCTTAAGCCTAGCCCCAACTTGTGCCCAGGCCTTAAGCCTAGCCCGCACTTGTGCCCAGGCCTTAAGCCTA
Source organism: Ranitomeya imitator (assembly GCF_032444005.1). Classification (NCBI taxonomy): domain Eukaryota; kingdom Metazoa; phylum Chordata; class Amphibia; order Anura; family Dendrobatidae; genus Ranitomeya; species Ranitomeya imitator. The sequence continues at coordinate 114,935,446 of NC_091285.1, read as the reverse complement.
GCCCGCACTTGTGCCCAGGCCTTAAGCCTAGCCCGCACTTGTGCCCAGGCCTTAAGCCTAGCCCGCACTTGTGCCCAGGCCTTAAGCCTAGCCCGCACTTGTGCCCAGGCCTAAAGCCTAGCCCGCACTTGTGCCCAGGCCTTAAGCCTAGCCCGTACTTGTGCCCAGGCCTTAAGCCTAGCCCGCACCTGTGCCCAGGCCTTAAGCCTAGCCCGCACTTGTGCCCAGGCCTTAAGCCTAGCTCGCACTTGTGCCCAGGCCTTAAGCCTAGCCCGCACTTGTGCCCAGGCCTTAAGCCTAGCCCGCACTTGTGCCCCCTGCCTTGATCCTAGCCCGCACTTGTGCCCAGGCCTTAAGCCTAGCCCGCACTTGTGCCCAGGCCTTAAACCTAGCCCGCACTTGTGCCCCTGCCTTAAGCCTAGCCCGCACTTGTGCCCAGGCCTTAAGCCTAGCCCGCACTTGTGCCCAGGCTTTAAACCTAGCCCGCACTTGTGCCCAGGCCTTAAGCCTAGCCCGCACTTGTGCCCAGGCCTTAAGCCTAGCACGCACTTGTGCCCAGGCCTTAAGCCTAGCCCGCACTTGTGCCCCGGCCTTAAGCCTAGCCTGCACTTGTGCCCCGGCCTTAAGCTTATCCCGCACTTGTGCCCCGGCCTTAAGCTTAGCCCGCACTTGTGCCCAGGCCTTAAGCCTAGCCCGCACTTGTGCCTAGGCCTTAAGCCAAGCCCACACTTGTGCCCCTGCCTTAAGCCTAGCCCGCACTTGTGCCCCTGCCTTAAGCCTAGCCCGCACTTGTGCCCCTGCCTTAAGCCTAGCCCGCACTTGTGCCCAGGCCTAAAGCCTAGCCCGCACTTGTGCCCAGGCCTTAAGCCTAGCCCGCACTTGTGCCCATGCCTAAAGCCTAGCTGGCACTTGTGGCCCCTGCCTTAATCCTAGCCAGCACTGCACTTGTGCCCAGGCCTTAAGCCTAGCCCGCACTTGTGCCCCCTGCCTTGATCCTAGCCCGCACTTGTGCCCAGGCCTTAAGCCTAGCCCGCACTTGTGCTCAGGCCTTAAACCTAGCCCGCAGTTGTGCCCCTGCCTTAAGCCTATCCCGCACTTGTGCCCAGGCCTTAAGCCTAGCCCGCACTTGTGCCCAGGCATTAAGCCTAGCCCGCACTTGTGCCCAGGCCTTAAGCCTAGCCCGCACTTATGCCCAGGCCTTAAGCCTAGCCCGCACTTGTGCCCAGGCCTTAAGCCAAGCCTGCACTTGTGCCCAGGCCTTAAGCCTAGCCCGCACTTGTGCCCAGGCCTTAAGCCTATCCCGCACTTGTGCCCAGGCCTTAAGCCTAGCCCGCACTTGTGCCCATGCCTTAAGCCTAACTGGCACTTGTGGCCCCTGCCTTGATCCTAGCCAGCACTGCACTTGTGCCCAGGCCTTAAGCCTGGCCCGCACTTTTGCCCCCTGCCTTGATCCTAGCCCGCACTTGTGCCCAGGCCTTAAGCCTAGCCCGCACTTGTGCCCAGGCCTTAAGCCTAGCCCGCACTTGTGCCCAGGCCTTAAGCCTAGCCCGCACTTGTGCCCAGGCCTTAAGCCTAGCCCGCACTTGTGCCCAGGCCTTAAGCCTAGCCCGCACTTGTGCCCAGGCCTTAAGCCTAGCCCGCACTTGTGCCCAGGCCTTAAGCCTAGCCCGCACTTGTGCCCAGGCCTTAAGCCTAGCCCGCACTTGTGCCCAGGCCTTAAGCCAAGCCCGCACTTGTGCCCAGGCCTTAAGCCTAGCCCGCACTTGTGCCCAGGCCTTAAGCCTAGCCCGCACTTGTGCCCAGGCCTTAAGCCTAGCCCGCACTTGTTCCCAGGCCTTAAGCCTAGCCCGCACTTGTGCCCAGGCGTTAAGCCTAGCCCGCACTTGTGCCCAGGCCTTAAGCCTAGCCCGCACTTGTGCCCAGGCCTTAAGCCTAGTCAGCACTTGTGCCCAGGCCTTAAGCCCAGCCCGCACTTGTGCCCAGGCCTTAAGCCTAGCCTGCACTTGTGCCCAGGCCTTAAGCCTAGCCCGCACTTGTGCCTAGGCCTTAAGCCTAGCCCACACTTGTGCCCATGCCTTAAGCCTAGCTGGCACTTGTGGCCCCTGCCTTGATCCTAGCCAGCACTGCACTTGTGCCCAGGCCTTAAGCCTAGCCTGCACTTGTGCCCAGGCCTTAAGCCTAGCCTGCACTTGTGCCCAGGCCTTAAGCCTAGCCCGCACTTGTGCCCCCTGCCTTGATCCTAGCCCGCACTTGTGCCCCCTGCCTTGATTCTAGCCCGCACTTGTGCCCAGGCCTTAAGCCTAGCCCGCACTTGTGCCCAGGCCTTAAGCCTAGCCCGCACTTGTGCCCAGGCCTTAAGCCTAGCCCGCACTTGTGCCCAGGCCTTAAGCCTAGCCCGCACTTGTGCCTAGGCCTTAAGCCTAGCCCACACTTGTGCCCATGCCTTAAGCCTAGCTGGCACTTGTGGCCCCTGCCTTGATCCTAGCCAGCACTGCACTTGTGCCCAGGCCTTAAGCCTAGCCTGCACTTGTGCCCAGGCCTTAAGCCTAGCCTGCACTTGTGCCCAGGCCTTAAGCCTAGCCCGCACTTGTGCCCCCTGCCTTGATCCTAGCCCGCACTTGTGCCCCCTGCCTTGATCCTAGCCCGCACTTGTGCCCAGGCCTTAAGCCTAGCCCGCACTTGTGCCCAGGCCTTAAGCCTAGCTGGCACTTGTGGCCCCTGCCTTGATCCTAGCCAGCACTGCACTTGTGCCCAGGCCTTAAGCCGAGCCCGCACTTGTGCCCCTGCCTTTAGCCGAGCCCGCACTTGTGCCTTTGCCTTAAGCCGAGCCCGTACTTGTGCCCCTGTCTTAAGTCGAGCCCGCACTTGTGCCCCTGCCTTAAGCCAAGCCCGCACTTGTGCCCCTGCCTGAATCCAAGCCCTCACTTGTGCCCCTGCCTTAAGCCAAGCCCTCACTTGTGCCCAGGCCTTAAGCCTAGCCCGCACTTGTGCCCAGGCCTTAAGCCTAGCCCACACTTGTGCCCAGGCCTTAAGCCTAGCCCGCACTTGTGCCCAGGCCTTAAGCCTAGCCCGCACTTGTGCCCAGGCCTTAAGCCTAGCCCGCACTTGTGCCCAGGCCTTAAGCCTAGCCCGCACTTGTGCCCAGGCCTTAAGCCTAGCCCGCACTTGTGCCCAGGCCTTAAGCCTAGCCCGCACTTGTGCCCAGGCCTTAAGCCTGGCTGGCACTTGTGCCCATGCCTTAAGCCTAGCCGGCACTTGTGGCCCCTGCCTTGATCCTAGCCAGCACTGCACTTGTGCCCAGGCCTTAAGCCTAGCCTGCACTTGTGCCCAGGCCTTAAGCCTAGCCTGCACTTGTGCCCAGGCCTTAAGCCTAGCCCGCACTTGTGCCCAGGCCTTAAGCCTAGCCCGCACTTGTGCCCAGGCCTTAAGCCTAACCCGCACTTGTGCCCAGGCCTTAAGCCTAGCCCGCACTTGTGCCCAGGCCTTAAGCCTAGCCCGCACTTGTGCCCAGGCCTTAAGCCTAGCCCGCACTTGTGCCCAGGCCTTAAGCCTAGCCCGCACTTGTGCCCAGGCCTTAAGCCGAGCCCGCACTTGTGCCCCTGCCTTAAGCCTAGCTCGCACTTGTGCCCCTGCCTTAAGCCTAGCCCGCAATTGTGCCCAGGCCTTAAGCCTAGCCCGCACTTGTGCCCAGGCCTTAAGCCTAGCCCGCACTTGTGCCCAGGCCTTAGGCCTAGCCCGCACTTGTGCCCAGGCCTTAAGCCTAGCCCCAACTTGTGCCCAGGCCTTAAGCCTAGCCCGCACTTGTGCCCAGGCCTTAAGCCTAGCCCGCACTTGTGCCCAGGCCTTAAGCCTAGCCCGCACTTGTGCCCAGGCCTTAAGCCTAGCCCGCACTTGTGCCCAGGCCTTAAGCCTAGCCCGCACTTGTGCCCAGGCCTAAAGCCTAGCCCGCACTTGTGCCCAGGCCTTAAGCCTAGCCCGCACTTGTGCCCAGGCCTTAAGCCTAGCCCGCACCTGTGCCCAGGCCTTAAGCCTAGCCCGCACTTGTGCCCAGGCCTTAAGCCTAGCTCGCACTTGTGCCCAGGCCTTAAGCCTAGCCCGCACTTGTGCCCAGGCCTTAAGCCTAGCCCGCACTTGTGCCCCCTGCCTTGATCCTAGCCCGCACTTGTGCCCAGGCCTTAAGCCTAGCCCGCACTTGTGCCCAGGCCTTAAACCTAGCCCGCACTTGTGCCCCTGCCTTAAGCCTAGCCCGCACTTGTGCCCAGGCCTTAAGCCTAGCCCGCACTTGTGCCCAGGCTTTAAACCTAGCCCGCACTTGTGCCCAGGCCTTAAGCCTAGCCCGCACTTGTGCCCAGGCCTTAAGCCTAGCACGCACTTGTGCCCAGGCCTTAAGCCTAGCCCGCACTTGTGCCCCGGCCTTAAGCCTAGCCTGCACTTGTGCCCCGGCCTTAAGCTTATCCCGCACTTGTGCCCCGGCCTTAAGCTTAGCCCGCACTTGTGCCCAGGCCTTAAGCCTAGCCCGCACTTGTGCCTAGGCCTTAAGCCAAGCCCACACTTGTGCCCCTGCCTTAAGCCTAGCCCGCACTTGTGCCCCTGCCTTAAGCCTAGCCCGCACTTGTGCCCCTGCCTTAAGCCTAGCCCGCACTTGTGCCCAGGCCTAAAGCCTAGCCCGCACTTGTGCCCAGGCCTTAAGCCTAGCCCGCACTTGTGCCCATGCCTAAAGCCTAGCTGGCACTTGTGGCCCCTGCCTTAATCCTAGCCAGCACTGCACTTGTGCCCAGGCCTTAAGCCTAGCCCGCACTTGTGCCCCCTGCCTTGATCCTAGCCCGCACTTGTGCCCAGGCCTTAAGCCTAGCCCGCACTTGTGCTCAGGCCTTAAACCTAGCCCGCAGTTGTGCCCCTGCCTTAAGCCTATCCCGCACTTGTGCCCAGGCCTTAAGCCTAGCCCGCACTTGTGCCCAGGCATTAAGCCTAGCCCGCACTTGTGCCCAGGCCTTAAGCCTAGCCCGCACTTATGCCCAGGCCTTAAGCCTAGCCCGCACTTGTGCCCAGGCCTTAAGCCAAGCCTGCACTTGTGCCCAGGCCTTAAGCCTAGCCCGCACTTGTGCCCAGGCCTTAAGCCTATCCCGCACTTGTGCCCAGGCCTTAAGCCTAGCCCGCACTTGTGCCCATGCCTTAAGCCTAACTGGCACTTGTGGCCCCTGCCTTGATCCTAGCCAGCACTGCACTTGTGCCCAGGCCTTAAGCCTGGCCCGCACTTTTGCCCCCTGCCTTGATCCTAGCCCGCACTTGTGCCCAGGCCTTAAGCCTAGCCCGCACTTGTGCCCAGGCCTTAAGCCTAGCCCGCACTTGTGCCCAGGCCTTAAGCCTAGCCCGCACTTGTGCCCAGGCCTTAAGCCTAGCCCGCACTTGTGCCCAGGCCTTAAGCCTAGCCCGCACTTGTGCCCAGGCCTTAAGCCTAGCCCGCACTTGTGCCCAGGCATTAAGCCTAGCCCGCACTTGTGCCCAGGCCTTAAGCCTAGCCCGCACTTGTGCCCAGGCCTTAAGCCTAGCCCGCACTTGTGCCCAGGCCTTAAGCCTAGCCCGCACTTGTGCCCAGGCCTTAAGCCTAGCCCGCACTTGTGCCCAGGCCTTAAGCCTAGCCCGCACTTGTGCCCAGGCCTTAAGCCAAGCCCGCACTTGTGCCCAGGCCTTAAGCCTAGCCCGCACTTGTGCCCAGGCCTTAAGCCTAGCCCGCACTTGTGCCCAGGCCTTAAGCCTAGCCCGCACTTGTTCCCAGGCCTTAAGCCTAGCCCGCACTTGTGCCCAGGCGTTAAGCCTAGCCCGCACTTGTGCCCAGGCCTTAAGCCTAGCCCGCACTTGTGCCCAGGCCTTAAGCCTAGTCAGCACTTGTGCCCAGGCCTTAAGCCCAGCCCGCACTTGTGCCCAGGCCTTAAGCCTAGCCTGCACTTGTGCCCAGGCCTTAAGCCTAGCCCGCACTTGTGCCTAGGCCTTAAGCCTAGCCCACACTTGTGCCCATGCCTTAAGCCTAGCTGGCACTTGTGGCCCCTGCCTTGATCCTAGCCAGCACTGCACTTGTGCCCAGGCCTTAAGCCTAGCCTGCACTTGTGCCCAGGCCTTAAGCCTAGCCTGCACTTGTGCCCAGGCCTTAAGCCTAGCCCGCACTTGTGCCCCCTGCCTTGATCCTAGCCCGCACTTGTGCCCCCTGCCTTGATTCTAGCCCGCACTTGTGCCCAGGCCTTAAGCCTAGCCCGCACTTGTGCCCAGGCCTTAAGCCTAGCCCGCACTTGTGCCCAGGCCTTAAGCCTAGCCCGCACTTGTGCCCAGGCCTTAAGCCTAGCCCGCACTTGTGCCTAGGCCTTAAGCCTAGCCCACACTTGTGCCCATGCCTTAAGCCTAGCTGGCACTTGTGGCCCCTGCCTTGATCCTAGCCAGCACTGCACTTGTGCCCAGGCCTTAAGCCTAGCCTGCACTTGTGCCCAGGCCTTAAGCCTAGCCTGCACTTGTGCCCAGGCCTTAAGCCTAGCCCGCACTTGTGCCCCCTGCCTTGATCCTAGCCCGCACTTGTGCCCCCTGCCTTGATCCTAGCCCGCACTTGTGCCCAGGCCTTAAGCCTAGCCCGCACTTGTGCCCAGGCCTTAAGCCTAGCTGGCACTTGTGGCCCCTGCCTTGATCCTAGCCAGCACTGCACTTGTGCCCAGGCCTTAAGCCGAGCCCGCACTTGTGCCCCTGCCTTTAGCCGAGCCCGCACTTGTGCCTTTGCCTTAAGCCGAGCCCGTACTTGTGCCCCTGTCTTAAGTCGAGCCCGCACTTGTGCCCCTGCCTTAAGCCAAGCCCGCACTTGTGCCCCTGCCTGAATCCAAGCCCTCACTTGTGCCCCTGCCTTAAGCCAAGCCCTCACTTGTGCCCAGGCCTTAAGCCTAGCCCGCACTTGTGCCCAGGCCTTAAGCCTAGCCCACACTTGTGCCCAGGCCTTAAGCCTAGCCCGCACTTGTGCCCAGGCCTTAAGCCTAGCCCGCACTTGTGCCCAGGCCTTAAGCCTAGCCCGCACTTGTGCCCAGGCCTTAAGCCTAGCCCGCACTTGTGCCCAGGCCTTAAGCCTAGCCCGCACTTGTGCCCAGGCCTTAAGCCTAGCCCGCACTTGTGCCCAGGCCTTAAGCCTGGCTGGCACTTGTGCCCATGCCTTAAGCCTAGCCGGCACTTGTGGCCCCTGCCTTGATCCTAGCCAGCACTGCACTTGTGCCCAGGCCTTAAGCCTAGCCTGCACTTGTGCCCAGGCCTTAAGCCTAGCCTGCACTTGTGCCCAGGCCTTAAGCCTAGCCCGCACTTGTGCCCAGGCCTTAAGCCTAGCCCGCACTTGTGCCCAGGCCTTAAGCCTAACCCGCACTTGTGCCCAGGCCTTAAGCCTAGCCCGCACTTGTGCCCAGGCCTTAAGCCTAGCCCGCACTTGTGCCCAGGCCTTAAGCCTAGCCCGCACTTGTGCCCAGGCCTTAAGCCTAGCCCGCACTTGTGCCCAGGCCTTAAGCCGAGCCCGCACTTGTGCCCCTGCCTTAAGCCTAGCTCGCACTTGTGCCCCTGCCTTAAGCCTAGCCCGCAATTGTGCCCAGGCCTTAAGCCTAGCCCGCACTTGTGCCCAGGCCTTAAGCCTAGCCCGCACTTGTGCCCAGGCCTTAGGCCTAGCCCGCACTTGTGCCCAGGCCTTAAGCCTAGCCCCAACTTGTGCCCAGGCCTTAAGCCTAGCCCGCACTTGTGCCCAGGCCTTAAGCCTAGCCCGCACTTGTGCCCAGGCCTTAAGCCTAGCCCGCACTTGTGCCCAGGCCTTAAGCCTAGCCCGCACTTGTGCCCAGGCCTTAAGCCTAGCCCGCACTTGTGCCCAGGCCTAAAGCCTAGCCCGCACTTGTGCCCAGGCCTTAAGCCTAGCCCGCACTTGTGCCCAGGCCTTAAGCCTAGCCCGCACCTGTGCCCAGGCCTTAAGCCTAGCCCGCACTTGTGCCCAGGCCTTAAGCCTAGCTCGCACTTGTGCCCAGGCCTTAAGCCTAGCCCGCACTTGTGCCCAGGCCTTAAGCCTAGCCCGCACTTGTGCCCCCTGCCTTGATCCTAGCCCGCACTTGTGCCCAGGCCTTAAGCCTAGCCCGCACTTGTGCCCAGGCCTTAAACCTAGCCCGCACTTGTGCCCCTGCCTTAAGCCTAGCCCGCACTTGTGCCCAGGCCTTAAGCCTAGCCCGCACTTGTGCCCAGGCTTTAAACCTAGCCCGCACTTGTGCCCAGGCCTTAAGCCTAGCCCGCACTTGTGCCCAGGCCTTAAGCCTAGCACGCACTTGTGCCCAGGCCTTAAGCCTAGCCCGCACTTGTGCCCCGGCCTTAAGCCTAGCCTGCACTTGTGCCCCGGCCTTAAGCTTATCCCGCACTTGTGCCCCGGCCTTAAGCTTAGCCCGCACTTGTGCCCAGGCCTTAAGCCTAGCCCGCACTTGTGCCTAGGCCTTAAGCCAAGCCCACACTTGTGCCCCTGCCTTAAGCCTAGCCCGCACTTGTGCCCCTGCCTTAAGCCTAGCCCGCACTTGTGCCCCTGCCTTAAGCCTAGCCCGCACTTGTGCCCAGGCCTAAAGCCTAGCCCGCACTTGTGCCCAGGCCTTAAGCCTAGCCCGCACTTGTGCCCATGCCTAAAGCCTAGCTGGCACTTGTGGCCCCTGCCTTAATCCTAGCCAGCACTGCACTTGTGCCCAGGCCTTAAGCCTAGCCCGCACTTGTGCCCCCTGCCTTGATCCTAGCCCGCACTTGTGCCCAGGCCTTAAGCCTAGCCCGCACTTGTGCTCAGGCCTTAAACCTAGCCCGCAGTTGTGCCCCTGCCTTAAGCCTATCCCGCACTTGTGCCCAGGCCTTAAGCCTAGCCCGCACTTGTGCCCAGGCATTAAGCCTAGCCCGCACTTGTGCCCAGGCCTTAAGCCTAGCCCGCACTTATGCCCAGGCCTTAAGCCTAGCCCGCACTTGTGCCCAGGCCTTAAGCCAAGCCTGCACTTGTGCCCAGGCCTTAAGCCTAGCCCGCACTTGTGCCCAGGCCTTAAGCCTATCCCGCACTTGTGCCCAGGCCTTAAGCCTAGCCCGCACTTGTGCCCATGCCTTAAGCCTAACTGGCACTTGTGGCCCCTGCCTTGATCCTAGCCAGCACTGCACTTGTGCCCAGGCCTTAAGCCTGGCCCGCACTTTTGCCCCCTGCCTTGATCCTAGCCCGCACTTGTGCCCAGGCCTTAAGCCTAGCCCGCACTTGTGCCCAGGCCTTAAGCCTAGCCCGCACTTGTGCCCAGGCCTTAAGCCTAGCCCGCACTTGTGCCCAGGCCTTAAGCCTAGCCCGCACTTGTGCCCAGGCCTTAAGCCTAGCCCGCACTTGTGCCCAGGCCTTAAGCCTAGCCCGCACTTGTGCCCAGGCCTTAAGCCTAGCCCGCACTTGTGCCCAGGCCTTAAGCCTAGCCCGCACTTGTGCCCAGGCCTTAAGCCAAGCCCGCACTTGTGCCCAGGCCTTAAGCCTAGCCCGCACTTGTGCCCAGGCCTTAAGCCTAGCCCGCACTTGTGCCCAGGCCTTAAGCCTAGCCCGCACTTGTTCCCAGGCCTTAAGCCTAGCCCGCACTTGTGCCCAGGCGTTAAGCCTAGCCCGCACTTGTGCCCAGGCCTTAAGCCTAGCCCGCACTTGTGCCCAGGCCTTAAGCCTAGTCAGCACTTGTGCCCAGGCCTTAAGCCCAGCCCGCACTTGTGCCCAGGCCTTAAGCCTAGCCTGCACTTGTGCCCAGGCCTTAAGCCTAGCCCGCACTTGTGCCTAGGCCTTAAGCCTAGCCCACACTTGTGCCCATGCCTTAAGCCTAGCTGGCACTTGTGGCCCCTGCCTTGATCCTAGCCAGCACTGCACTTGTGCCCAGGCCTTAAGCCTAGCCTGCACTTGTGCCCAGGCCTTAAGCCTAGCCTGCACTTGTGCCCAGGCCTTAAGCCTAGCCCGCACTTGTGCCCCCTGCCTTGATCCTAGCCCGCACTTGTGCCCCCTGCCTTGATTCTAGCCCGCACTTGTGCCCAGGCCTTAAGCCTAGCCCGCACTTGTGCCCAGGCCTTAAGCCTAGCCCGCACTTGTGCCCAGGCCTTAAGCCTAGCCCGCACTTGTGCCCAGGCCTTAAGCCTAGCCCGCACTTGTGCCTAGGCCTTAAGCCTAGCCCACACTTGTGCCCATGCCTTAAGCCTAGCTGGCACTTGTGGCCCCTGCCTTGATCCTAGCCAGCACTGCACTTGTGCCCAGGCCTTAAGCCTAGCCTGCACTTGTGCCCAGGCCTTAAGCCTAGCCTGCACTTGTGCCCAGGCCTTAAGCCTAGCCCGCACTTGTGCCCCCTGCCTTGATCCTAGCCCGCACTTGTGCCCCCTGCCTTGATCCTAGCCCGCACTTGTGCCCAGGCCTTAAGCCTAGCCCGCACTTGTGCCCAGGCCTTAAGCCTAGCTGGCACTTGTGGCCCCTGCCTTGATCCTAGCCAGCACTGCACTTGTGCCCAGGCCTTAAGCCGAGCCCGCACTTGTGCCCCTGCCTTTAGCCGAGCCCGCACTTGTGCCTTTGCCTTAAGCCGAGCCCGTACTTGTGCCCCTGTCTTAAGTCGAGCCCGCACTTGTGCCCCTGCCTTAAGCCAAGCCCGCACTTGTGCCCCTGCCTGAATCCAAGCCCTCACTTGTGCCCCTGCCTTAAGCCAAGCCCTCACTTGTGCCCAGGCCTTAAGCCTAGCCCGCACTTGTGCCCAGGCCTTAAGCCTAGCCCACACTTGTGCCCAGGCCTTAAGCCTAGCCCGCACTTGTGCCCAGGCCTTAAGCCTAGCCCGCACTTGTGCCCAGGCCTTAAGCCTAGCCCGCACTTGTGCCCAGGCCTTAAGCCTAGCCCGCACTTGTGCCCAGGCCTTAAGCCTAGCCCGCACTTGTGCCCAGGCCTTAAGCCTAGCCCGCACTTGTGCCCAGGCCTTAAGCCTAGCCCGCACTTGTGCCCATGCCTTAAGCCTAGCTGGCACTTGTGGTCCCTGCCTTGATCCTAGCCAGCACTGCACTTGTGCCCAGGCCTTAAGCCTAGCCTGCACTTGTGCCCAGGCCTTAAGTCTAGCCTGCACTTGTGCCCCCTGCCTTGATCCTATCCCGCACTTGTGCCCCGGCCTTAAGCCGAGCCCGCACTTGTGCCCCGGCCTTAAGCCGAGCCCGCACTTGTGCCCCGGCCTTAAGCCGAGCCCGCACTTGTGCCCCGGCCTTAAGCCGAGCCCGCACCAGTGCCCCTGCCTTAAGCCGAACCCGCACTTGTGCCCCTGCCTTAAGCCGAGCCCGCACTTGTGCCCCTGCCTTAATCCTAGCCCGCACTTGTGCCCCTGCCTTAAGCCTAGCCCGCACTTGTGCCCCTGCCTTAAGCCTAGCCCGCACTTGTGCCCCTGCCTTAAGCCTAGCCCGCACTTGTGCCCAGGCCTTGAGCCTAGCACGCACTTGTGCCCAGGCCTTAAGCCTAGCCCGCACTTGTGCCCCGGCCTTAAGCCTAGCCCGCACTTGTGCCCCGGCCTTAAGCTTAGCCCGCACTTGTGCCCCGGCCTTAAGCTTAGCCCGCACTTGTGCCCAGGCCTTAAGCCTAGCCCGCACTTGTGCCCCGGCCTTAAGCCTAGCCCGCACTTGTGCCCCGACCTTAAGCCGAGCCCGCACTTGTGCCCCGGCCTTAAGCCGAGCCCGCACTAGTGCACTTGCCTTAAGCCGAACCCGCACTTGTGCCCCTGCCTTAAGCCGAGCCCGCACTTGTGCCCCTGCCTTAATCCTAGCCCGCACTTGTGCCCCTGCCTTAAGCCTAGCCCGCACTTGTGCCCCAGCCTTAAGCCTAGCCCGCACTTGTGCCCCTGCCTTAAGCCTAGCCCGCACTTGTGCCCAGGCCTTAAGCCTAGCCCGCACTTGTGCCCAGGCCTTAAGCCTAGCCCGCACTTGTGCCCAGGCCTTAAGCCTAGCCCGCACTTTTGCCCAGGCCTTAAGCCTAGCCCGCACTTGTGTCCAGGCCTTAAGCCTAGCCCGCACTTGTGCCCAGGCCTTAAGCCTAGCCCGCACTTGTGCCCAGGCCTAAAGCCTAGCCCGCACTTGTGCCCAGGCCGTAAGCCTAGCCCGCACTTGTGCCCAGGCCTTAAGCCTAGCCCGCACTTGTGCCCCGGCCTTAAGCCTAGCCCGCACTTGTGCCCCGGCCTTAAGCTTAGCCCGCACTTGTGCCCAGGCCTTAAGCCTAGCCCGCACTTGTGCCCAGGCCTTAAGCCTAGCCCGCACTTGTGCCCCGGCCTTAAGCCTAGCCCGCACTTGTGCCCCGGCCTTAAGCCTAGCCCGCACTTGTGCCCAGGCCTTAAGCCTAGCCCGCACTTGTGCCCCCTGCCTTGATCCTAGCCCGCACTTGTGCCCCCTGCCTTGATCCTAGCCCGCACTTGTGCCCAGGCCTTAAGCCTAGCCCGCACTTGTGCCCAGGCCTTAAACCTAGCCCGCACTTGTGCCCCTGCCTTAAGCCTAGCCCGCACTTGTGCCCAGGCCTTAAGCCTAGCCCGCACTTGTGCCCAGGCCTTAAGCCTAGCCCGCACTTGTGCCCAGGCCTTAAGCCTAGCCCGCACTTGTGCCCAGGCCTTAAGCCTAGCACGCACTTGTGCCCAGGCCTTAAGCCTAGCCCGCACTTGTGCCCAGGCCTTAAGCCTAGCCCGCACTTGTGCCCAGGCCTTAAGCCTAGCCCGCACTTGTGCCCAGGCCTTAAGCCTAGCCCGCACTTGTGCCCAGGCCTTAAGCCTAGCCCGCACTTGTGCCCAGGCCTTAAGCCTAGCCCGCACTTGTGCCCAGGCGTTAAGCCTAGCCCGCACTTGTGCCCAGGCCTTAAGCCTAGCCCGCACTTGTGCCCAGGCCTTAAGCCTAGCCCGCACTTGTGCCCAGGCCTTAAGCCTAGCCCGCACTTGTGCCCAGGCCTTAAGCCTAGCCCGCACTTGTGCCCAGGCCTTAAGCCTAGCCCGCACTTGTGCCCAGGCCTTAAGCCTAGCCCGCACTTGTGCCCAGGCCTTAAGCCTAGCCCGCACTTGTGCCCAGGCCTTAAGCCTAGCCCGCACTTGTGCCCAGGCCTTAAGCCTAGCTCGCACTTGTGCCCAGGCCTTAAGCCTAGCCCGCACTTGTGCCCAGGCCTTAAGCCTAGCCCGCACTTGTGCCCCCTGCCTTGATCCTAGCCAACACTTGTGCCCAGGCCTTAAGCCTAGCCCGCACTTGTGCCCAGGCCTTAAGCCTAGCCTGCACTTTTGAGCCCCTTGAATGCTTGTTTGTTTGTTTTTGTCTTCAGCTTCATGTTGGTTATGCACATAGGGCCAGCTTTACGCTCTTCGCTCTTGTCCCGTCTGAATGCGCATGCACGACTGTAATTGGGGAAGAAGGCATTACCCATTTACGGAGGACAGACAAGAAGTGCCTGGTCGCTTGGAGCATGGGGTTATGGAGAGGCTCCGCACTGTACAACAAAGGATCTAGTCCTAAATGTCCAAGTACAGAGTAGAGGGGTGAAAGCTAGCTCTTCACCCCTATGGGTGCCTAACCCTTTATGCAAAGAGTTCAAAGAGTTAGCTGAATGCCTTAAGCCTAGCCAGCACTTGTGCCCCCTGCCTTGATCCTGGCCAGCACTGCACTTGTGCCCATGCCGTAAGCCTAGCCCGCACTTGTGCCCAGGCCTTAAGCCTAGCCCGCACTTGTGCCCAGGCCTTAAGCCTGGCTGGCACTTGTGCCCATGCCTTAAGCCTAGCCGGCACTTGTGGCCCCTGCCTTGATCCTAGCCAGCACTGCACTTGTGCCCAGGCCTTAAGCCTAGCCTGCACTTGTGCCCAGGCCTTAAGCCTAGCCTGCACTTGTGCCCAGGCCTTAAGCCTAGCCCGCACTTGTGCCCAGGCCTTAAGCCTAGCCCGCACTTGTGCCCAGGCCTTAAGCCTAACCCGCACTTGTGCCCAGGCCTTAAGCCTAGCCCGCACTTGTGCCCAGGCCTTAAGCCTAGCCCGCACTTGTGCCCAGGCCTTAAGCCTAGCCCGCACTTGTGCCCAGGCCTTAAGCCTAGCCCGCACTTGTGCCCAGGCCTTAAGCCGAGCCCGCACTTGTGCCCCTGCCTTAAGCCTAGCTCGCACTTGTGCCCCTGCCTTAAGCCTAGCCCGCAATTGTGCCCAGGCCTTAAGCCTAGCCCGCACTTGTGCCCAGGCCTTAAGCCTAGCCCGCACTTGTGCCCAGGCCTTAAGCCTAGCCCGCACTTGTGCCCAGGCCTTAAGCCTAGCCCGCACTTGTGCCCAGGCCTTAAGCCTAGCCCGCACTTGTGCCCAGGCCTTAAGCCTAGCCCGCACTTGTGCCCAGGCCTTAAGCCTAGCCCGCACTTGTGCCCAGGCCTTAAGCCTAGCCCGCACTTGTGCCCAGGCCTTAAGCCTAGCCCGCACTTGTGCCCAGGCCTAAAGCCTAGCCCGCACTTGTGCCCAGGCCTTAAGCCTAGCCCGCACTTGTGCCCAGGCCTTAAGCCTAGCCCGCACCTGTGCCCAGGCCTTAAGCCTAGCCCGCACTTGTGCCCAGGCCTTAAGCCTAGCTCGCACTTGTGCCCAGGCCTTAAGCCTAGCCCGCACTTGTGCCCAGGCCTTAAGCCTAGCCCGCACTTGTGCCCCCTGCCTTGATCCTAGCCCGCACTTGTGCCCAGGCCTTAAGCCTAGCCCGCACTTGTGCCCAGGCCTTAAACCTAGCCCGCACTTGTGCCCCTGCCTTAAGCCTAGCCCGCACTTCTGCCCAGGCCTTAAGCCTAGCCCGCACTTGTGCCCAGGCTTTAAACCTAGCCCGCACTTGTGCCCAGGCCTTAAGCCTAGCCCGCACTTGTGCCCAGGCCTTAAGCCTAGCACGCACTTGTGCCCAGGCCTTAAGCCTAGCCTGCACTTGTGCCCCGGCCTTAAGCCTAGCCTGCACTTGTGCCCCGGCCTTAAGCTTATCCCGCACTTGTGCCCCGGCCTTAAGCTTAGCCCGCACTTGTGCCCAGGCCTTAAGCCTAGCCCGCACTTGTGCCCCGGCCTTAAGCCTAGCCCGCACTTGTGCCCCGGCCTTAAGCTTAGCCCGCACTTGTGCCCAGGCCTTAAGCCTAGCCCGCACTTGTGCCCAGGCCTTAAGCCTAGCCCGCACTTGTGCCCAGGCCTTAAGCCTAGCCCGCACTTGTGCCCCGGCCTTAAGCCTAGCCCGCACTTGTGCCCCGGCCTTAAGCTTAGCCCGCACTTGTGCCCAGGCCTTAAGCCTAGCCCGCACTTGTGCCCAGGCCTTAAGCCTAGCCCGCACTTGTGCCCAGGCCTTAAGCCTAGCCCGCACTTGTGCCCCCTGCCTTGATCCTAGCCAGCACTTGTGCCCAGGCCTTAAGCCTAGCCCGCACTTGTGCCCAGGCCTTAAGCCTAGCCTGCACTTTTGAGCCCCTTGAATGCTTGTTTGTTTGTTTTTGTCTTCAGCTTCATGTTGGTTATGCACATAGGGCCAGCTTTACGCTCTTCGCTCTTGTCCCGTCTGAATGCGCATGCACGACTGTAATTGGGGAAGAAGGCATTACCCATTTACGGAGGACAGACAAGAAGTGCCTGGTCGCTTGGAGCATGGGGTTATGGAGAGGCTCCGCACTGTACAACAAAGGATCTAGTCCTAAATGTCCAAGTACAGAGTAGAGGGGTGAAAGCTAGCTCTTCACCCCTATGGGTGCCTAACCCTTTATGCAAAGAGTTCAAAGAGTTAGCTGAATGCCTTAAGCCTAGCCAGCACTTGTGCCCCCTGCCTTGATCCTGGCCAGCACTGCACTTGTGCCCATGCCGTAAGCCTAGCCCGCACTTGTGCCCAGGCCTTAAGCCTAGCCCGCACTTGTGCCCAGGCCTTAAGCCTGGCTGGCACTTGTGCCCATGCCTTAAGCCTAGCCGGCACTTGTGGCCCCTTCCTTGATCCTAGCCAGCACTGCACTTGTGCCCAGGCCTTAAGCCTAGCCTGCACTTGTGCCCAGGCCTTAAGCCTAGCCTGCACTTGTGCCCAGGCCTTAAGCCTAGCCCGCACTTGTGCCCAGGCCTTAAGCCTAGCCCGCACTTGTGCCCAGGCCTTAAGCCTAACCCGCACTTGTGCCCAGGCCTTAAGCCTAGCCCGCACTTGTGCCCAGGCCTTAAGCCTAGCCCGCACTTGTGCCCAGGCCTTAAGCCTAGCCCGCACTTGTGCCCAGGCCTTAAGCCTAGCCCGCACTTGTGCCCAGGCCTTAAGCCGAGCCCGCACTTGTGCCCCTGCCTTAAGCCTAGCTCGCACTTGTGCCCCTGCCTTAAGCCTAGCCCGCAATTGTGCCCAGGCCTTAAGCCTAGCCCGCACTTGTGCCCAGGCCTTAAGCCTAGCCCGCACTTGTGCCCAGGCCTTAAGCCTAGCCCGCACTTGTGCCCAGGCCTTAAGCCTAGCCCCAACTTGTGCCCAGGCCTTAAGCCTAGCCCGCACTTGTGCCCAGGCCTTAAGCCTAGCCCGCACTTGTGCCCAGGCCTTAAGCCTAGCCCGCACTTGTGCCCAGGCCTTAAGCCTAGCCCGCACTTGTGCCCAGGCCTTAAGCCTAGCCCGCACTTGTGCCCAGGCCTAAAGCCTAGCCCGCACTTGTGCCCAGGCCTTAAGCCTAGCCCGCACTTGTGCCCAGGCCTTAAGCCTAGCCCGCACCTGTGCCCAGGCCTTAAGCCTAGCCCGCACTTGTGCCCAGGCCTTAAGCCTAGCTCGCACTTGTGCCCAGGCCTTAAGCCTAGCCCGCACTTGTGCCCAGGCCTTAAGCCTAGCCCGCACTTGTGCCCCCTGCCTTGATCCTAGCCCGCACTTGTGCCCAGGCCTTAAGCCTAGCCCGCACTTGTGCCCAGGCCTTAAACCTAGCCCGCACTTGTGCCCCTGCCTTAAGCCTAGCCCGCACTTGTGCCCAGGCCTTAAGCCTAGCCCGCACTTGTGCCCAGGCTTTAAACCTAGCCCGCACTTGTGCCCAGGCCTTAAGCCTAGCCCGCACTTGTGCCCAGGCCTTAAGCCTAGCACGCACTTGTGCCCAGGCCTTAAGCCTAGCCCGCACTTGTGCCCCGGCCTTAAGCCTAGCCTGCACTTGTGCCCCGGCCTTAAGCTTATCCCGCACTTGTGCCCCGGCCTTAAGCTTAGCCCGCACTTGTGCCCAGGCCTTAAGCCTAGCCCGCACTTGTGCCTAGGCCTTAAGCCAAGCCCACACTTGTGCCCCTGCCTTAAGCCTAGCCCGCACTTGTGCCCCTGCCTTAAGCCTAGCCCGCACTTGTGCCCCTGCCTTAAGCCTAGCCCGCACTTGTGCCCAGGCCTAAAGCCTAGCCCGCACTTGTGCCCAGGCCTTAAGCCTAGCCCGCACTTGTGCCCCCTGCCTTGATCCTAGCCCGCACTTGTGCCCAGGCCTTAAGCCTAGCCCGCACTTGTGCTCAGGCCTTAAACCTAGCCCGCAGTTGTGCCCCTGCCTTAAGCCTATCCCGCACTTGTGCCCAGGCCTTAAGCCTAGCCCGCACTTGTGCCCAGGCATTAAGCCTAGCCCGCACTTGTGCCCAGGCCTTAAGCCTAGCCCGCACTTATGCCCAGGCCTTAAGCCTAGCCCGCACTTGTGCCCAGGCCTTAAGCCAAGCCTGCACTTGTGCCCAGGCCTTAAGCCTAGCCCGCACTTGTGCCCAGGCCTTAAGCCTATCCCGCACTTGTGCCCAGGCCTTAAGCCTAGCCCGCACTTGTGCCCATGCCTTAAGCCTAACTGGCACTTGTGGCCCCTGCCTTGATCCTAGCCAGCACTGCACTTGTGCCCAGGCCTTAAGCCTGGCCCGCACTTTTGCCCCCTGCCTTGATCCTAGCCCGCACTTGTGCCCAGGCCTTAAGCCTAGCCCGCACTTGTGCCCAGGCCTTAAGCCTAGCCCGCACTTGTGCCCAGGCCTTAAGCCTAGCCCGCACTTGTGCCCAGGCCTTAAGCCTAGCCCGCACTTGTGCCCAGGCCTTAAGCCTAGCCCGCACTTGTGCCCAGGCCTTAAGCCTAGCCCGCACTTGTGCCCAGGCCTTAAGCCTAGCCCGCACTTGTGCCCAGGCCTTAAGCCTAGCCCGCACTTGTGCCCAGGCCTTAAGCCAAGCCCGCACTTGTGCCCAGGCCTTAAGCCTAGCCCGCACTTGTGCCCAGGCCTTAAGCCTAGCCCGCACTTGTGCCCAGGCCTTAAGCCTAGCCCGCACTTGTTCCCAGGCCTTAAGCCTAGCCCGCACTTGTGCCCAGGCGTTAAGCCTAGCCCGCACTTGTGCCCAGGCCTTAAGCCTAGCCCGCACTTGTGCCCAGGCCTTAAGCCTAGTCAGCACTTGTGCCCAGGCCTTAAGCCCAGCCCGCACTTGTGCCCAGGCCTTAAGCCTAGCCTGCACTTGTGCCCAGGCCTTAAGCCTAGCCCGCACTTGTGCCTAGGCCTTAAGCCTAGCCCACACTTGTGCCCATGCCTTAAGCCTAGCTGGCACTTGTGGCCCCTGCCTTGATCCTAGCCAGCACTGCACTTGTGCCCAGGCCTTAAGCCTAGCCTGCACTTGTGCCCAGGCCTTAAGCCTAGCCTGCACTTGTGCCCAGGCCTTAAGCCTAGCCCGCACTTGTGCCCCCTGCCTTGATCCTAGCCCGCACTTGTGCCCCCTGCCTTGATTCTAGCCCGCACTTGTGCCCAGGCCTTAAGCCTAGCCCGCACTTGTGCCCAGGCCTTAAGCCTAGCCCGCACTTGTGCCCAGGCCTTAAGCCTAGCCCGCACTTGTGCCCAGGCCTTAAGCCTAGCCCGCACTTGTGCCTAGGCCTTAAGCCTAGCCCACACTTGTGCCCATGCCTTAAGCCTAGCTGGCAATTGTGGCCCCTGCCTTGATCCTAGCCAGCACTGCACTTGTGCCCAGGCCTTAAGCCTAGCCTGCACTTGTGCCCAGGCCTTAAGCCTAGCCTGCACTTGTGCCCAGGCCTTAAGCCTAGCCCGCACTTGTGCCCCCTGCCTTGATCCTAGCCCGCACTTGTGCCCCCTGCCTTGATCCTAGCCCGCACTTGTGCCCAGGCCTTAAGCCTAGCCCGCACTTGTGCCCAGGCCTTAAGCCTAGCTGGCACTTGTGGCCCCTGCCTTGATCCTAGCCAGCACTGCACTTGTGCCCAGGCCTTAAGCCGAGCCCGCACTTGTGCCCCTGCCTTTAGCCGAGCCCGCACTTGTGCCTTTGCCTTAAGCCGAGCCCGTACTTGTGCCCCTGTCTTAAGTCGAGCCCGCACTTGTGCCCCTGCCTTAAGCCAAGCCCGCACTTGTGCCCCTGCCTGAATCCAAGCCCTCACTTGTGCCCCTGCCTTAAGCCAAGCCCTCACTTGTGCCCAGGCCTTAAGCCTAGCCCGCACTTGTGCCCAGGCCTTAAGCCTAGCCCACACTTGTGCCCAGGCCTTAAGCCTAGCCCGCACTTGTGCCCAGGCCTTAAGCCTAGCCCGCACTTGTGCCCAGGCCTTAAGCCTAGCCCGCACTTGTGCCCAGGCCTTAAGCCTAGCCCGCACTTGTGCCCAGGCCTTAAGCCTAGCCCGCACTTGTGCCCAGGCCTTAAGCCTAGCCCGCACTTGTGCCCAGGCCTTAAGCCTAGCCCGCACTTGTGCCCATGCCTTAAGCCTAGCTGGCACTTGTGGTCCCTGCCTTGATCCTAGCCAGCACTGCACTTGTGCCCAGGCCTTAAGCCTAGCCTGCACTTGTGCCCAGGCCTTAAGTCTAGCCTGCACTTGTGCCCCCTGCCTTGATCCTATCCCGCACTTGTGCCCCGGCCTTAAGCCGAGCCCGCACTTGTGCCCCGGCCTTAAGCCGAGCCCGCACTTGTGCCCCGGCCTTAAGCCGAGCCCGCACTTGTGCCCCGGCCTTAAGCCGAGCCCGCACCAGTGCCCCTGCCTTAAGCCGAACCCGCACTTGTGCCCCTGCCTTAAGCCGAGCCCGCACTTGTGCCCCTGCCTTAATCCTAGCCCGCACTTGTGCCCCTGCCTTAAGCCTAGCCCGCACTTGTGCCCCTGCCTTAAGCCTAGCCCGCACTTGTGCCCCTGCCTTAAGCCTAGCCCGCACTTGTGCCCAGGCCTTGAGCCTAGCACGCACTTGTGCCCAGGCCTTAAGCCTAGCCCGCACTTGTGCCCCGGCCTTAAGCCTAGCCCGCACTTGTGCCCCGGCCTTAAGCTTAGCCCGCACTTGTGCCCCGGCCTTAAGCTTAGCCCGCACTTGTGCCCAGGCCTTAAGCCTAGCCCGCACTTGTGCCCCGGCCTTAAGCCTAGCCCGCACTTGTGCCCCGACCTTAAGCCGAGCCCGCACTTGTGCCCCGGCCTTAAGCCGAGCCCGCACTAGTGCACTTGCCTTAAGCCGAACCCGCACTTGTGCCCCTGCCTTAAGCCGAGCCCGCACTTGTGCCCCTGCCTTAATCCTAGCCCGCACTTGTGCCCCTGCCTTAAGCCTAGCCCGCACTTGTGCCCCAGCCTTAAGCCTAGCCCGCACTTGTGCCCCTGCCTTAAGCCTAGCCCGCACTTGTGCCCAGGCCTTAAGCCTAGCCCGCACTTGTGCCCAGGCCTTAAGCCTAGCCCGCACTTTTGCCCAGGCCTTAAGCCTAGCCCGCACTTGTGTCCAGGCCTTAAGCCTAGCCCGCACTTGTGCCCAGGCCTTAAGCCTAGCCCGCACTTGTGCCCAGGCCTAAAGCCTAGCCCGCACTTGTGCCCAGGCCGTAAGCCTAGCCCGCACTTGTGCCCAGGCCTTAAGCCTAGCCCGCACTTGTGCCCCGGCCTTAAGCCTAGCCCGCACTTGTGCCCCGGCCTTAAGCTTAGCCCGCACTTGTGCCCAGGCCTTAAGCCTAGCCCGCACTTGTGCCCAGGCCTTAAGCCTAGCCCGCACTTGTGCCCCGGCCTTAAGCCTAGCCCGCACTTGTGCCCCGGCCTTAAGCCTAGCCCGCACTTGTGCCCAGGCCTTAAGCCTAGCCCGCACTTGTGCCCCCTGCCTTGATCCTAGCCCGCACTTGTGCCCCCTGCCTTGATCCTAGCCCGCACTTGTGCCCAGGCCTTAAGCCTAGCCCGCACTTGTGCCCAGGCCTTAAACCTAGCCCGCACTTGTGCCCCTGCCTTAAGCCTAGCCCGCACTTGTGCCCAGGCCTTAAGCCTAGCCCGCACTTGTGCCCAGGCCTTAAGCCTAGCCCGCACTTGTGCCCAGGCCTTAAGCCTAGCCCGCACTTGTGCCCAGGCCTTAAGCCTAGCACGCACTTGTGCCCAGGCCTTAAGCCTAGCCCGCACTTGTGCCCAGGCCTTAAGCCTAGCCCGCACTTGTGCCCAGGCCTTAAGCCTAGCCCGCACTTGTGCCCAGGCCTTAAGCCTAGCCCGCACTTGTGCCCAGGCCTTAAGCCTAGCCCGCACTTGTGCCCAGGCCTTAAGCCTAGCCCGCACTTGTGCCCAGGCGTTAAGCCTAGCCCGCACTTGTGCCCAGGCCTTAAGCCTAGCCCGCACTTGTGCCCAGGCCTTAAGCCTAGCCCGCACTTGTGCCCAGGCCTTAAGCCTAGCCCGCACTTGTGCCCAGGCCTTAAGCCTAGCCCGCACTTGTGCCCAGGCCTTAAGCCTAGCCCGCACTTGTGCCCAGGCCTTAAGCCTAGCCCGCACTTGTGCCCAGGCCTTAAGCCTAGCCCGCACTTGTGCCCAGGCCTTAAGCCTAGCCCGCACTTGTGCCCAGGCCTTAAGCCTAGCTCGCACTTGTGCCCAGGCCTTAAGCCTAGCCCGCACTTGTGCCCAGGCCTTAAGCCTAGCCCGCACTTGTGCCCCCTGCCTTGATCCTAGCCAACACTTGTGCCCAGGCCTTAAGCCTAGCCCGCACTTGTGCCCAGGCCTTAAGCCTAGCCTGCACTTTTGAGCCCCTTGAATGCTTGTTTGTTTGTTTTTGTCTTCAGCTTCATGTTGGTTATGCACATAGGGCCAGCTTTACGCTCTTCGCTCTTGTCCCGTCTGAATGCGCATGCACGACTGTAATTGGGGAAGAAGGCATTACCCATTTACGGAGGACAGACAAGAAGTGCCTGGTCGCTTGGAGCATGGGGTTATGGAGAGGCTCCGCACTGTACAACAAAGGATCTAGTCCTAAATGTCCAAGTACAGAGTAGAGGGGTGAAAGCTAGCTCTTCACCCCTATGGGTGCCTAACCCTTTATGCAAAGAGTTCAAAGAGTTAGCTGAATGCCTTAAGCCTAGCCAGCACTTGTGCCCCCTGCCTTGATCCTGGCCAGCACTGCACTTGTGCCCATGCCGTAAGCCTAGCCCGCACTTGTGCCCAGGCCTTAAGCCTAGCCCGCACTTGTGCCCAGGCCTTAAGCCTGGCTGGCACTTGTGCCCATGCCTTAAGCCTAGCCGGCACTTGTGGCCCCTGCCTTGATCCTAGCCAGCACTGCACTTGTGCCCAGGCCTTAAGCCTAGCCTGCACTTGTGCCCAGGCCTTAAGCCTAGCCTGCACTTGTGCCCAGGCCTTAAGCCTAGCCCGCACTTGTGCCCAGGCCTTAAGCCTAGCCCGCACTTGTGCCCAGGCCTTAAGCCTAACCCGCACTTGTGCCCAGGCCTTAAGCCTAGCCCGCACTTGTGCCCAGGCCTTAAGCCTAGCCCGCACTTGTGCCCAGGCCTTAAGCCTAGCCCGCACTTGTGCCCAGGCCTTAAGCCTAGCCCGCACTTGTGCCCAGGCCTTAAGCCGAGCCCGCACTTGTGCCCCTGCCTTAAGCCTAGCTCGCACTTGTGCCCCTGCCTTAAGCCTAGCCCGCAATTGTGCCCAGGCCTTAAGCCTAGCCCGCACTTGTGCCCAGGCCTTAAGCCTAGCCCGCACTTGTGCCCAGGCCTTAAGCCTAGCCCGCACTTGTGCCCAGGCCTTAAGCCTAGCCCGCACTTGTGCCCAGGCCTTAAGCCTAGCCCGCACTTGTGCCCAGGCCTTAAGCCTAGCCCGCACTTGTGCCCAGGCCTTAAGCCTAGCCCGCACTTGTGCCCAGGCCTTAAGCCTAGCCCGCACTTGTGCCCAGGCCTTAAGCCTAGCCCGCACTTGTGCCCAGGCCTAAAGCCTAGCCCGCACTTGTGCCCAGGCCTTAAGCCTAGCCCGCACTTGTGCCCAGGCCTTAAGCCTAGCCCGCACCTGTGCCCAGGCCTTAAGCCTAGCCCGCACTTGTGCCCAGGCCTTAAGCCTAGCTCGCACTTGTGCCCAGGCCTTAAGCCTAGCCCGCACTTGTGCCCAGGCCTTAAGCCTAGCCCGCACTTGTGCCCCCTGCCTTGATCCTAGCCCGCACTTGTGCCCAGGCCTTAAGCCTAGCCCGCACTTGTGCCCAGGCCTTAAACCTAGCCCGCACTTGTGCCCCTGCCTTAAGCCTAGCCCGCACTTCTGCCCAGGCCTTAAGCCTAGCCCGCACTTGTGCCCAGGCTTTAAACCTAGCCCGCACTTGTGCCCAGGCCTTAAGCCTAGCCCGCACTTGTGCCCAGGCCTTAAGCCTAGCACGCACTTGTGCCCAGGCCTTAAGCCTAGCCTGCACTTGTGCCCCGGCCTTAAGCCTAGCCTGCACTTGTGCCCCGGCCTTAAGCTTATCCCGCACTTGTGCCCCGGCCTTAAGCTTAGCCCGCACTTGTGCCCAGGCCTTAAGCCTAGCCCGCACTTGTGCCTAGGCCTTAAGCCAAGCCCACACTTGTGCCCCTGCCTTAAGCCTAGCCCGCACTTGTGCCCCTGCCTTAAGCCTAGCCCGCACTTGTGCCCCTGCCTTAAGCCTAACCCGCACTTGTGCCCAGGCCTAAAGCCTAGCCCGCACTTGTGCCCAGGCCTTAAGCCTAGCCCGCACTTGTGCCCATGCCTAAAGCCTAGCTGGCACTTGTGGCCCCTGCCTTAATCCTAGCCAGCACTGCACTTGTGCCCAGGCCTTAAGCCTAGCCCGCACTTGTGCCCCCTGCCTTGATCCTAGCCCGCACTTGTGCCCAGGCCTTAAGCCTAGCCCGCACTTGTGCTCAGGCCTTAAACCTAGCCCGCAGTTGTGCCCCTGCCTTAAGCCTATCCCGCACTTGTGCCCAGGCCTTAAGCCTAGCCCGCACTTGTGCCCAGGCATTAAGCCTAGCCCGCACTTGTGCCCAGGCCTTAAGCCTAGCCCGCACTTATGCCCAGGCCTTAAGCCTAGCCCGCACTTGTGCCCAGGCCTTAAGCCAAGCCTGCACTTGTGCCCAGGCCTTAAGCCTAGCCCGCACTTGTGCCCAGGCCTTAAGCCTATCCCGCACTTGTGCCCAGGCCTTAAGCCTAGCCCGCACTTGTGCCCATGCCTTAAGCCTAACTGGCACTTGTGGCCCCTGCCTTGATCCTAGCCAGCACTGCACTTGTGCCCAGGCCTTAAGCCTGGCCCGCACTTTTGCCCCCTGCCTTGATCCTAGCCCGCACTTGTGCCCAGGCCTTAAGCCTAGCCCGCACTTGTGCCCAGGCCTTAAGCCTAGCCCGCACTTGTGCCCAGGCCTTAAGCCTAGCCCGCACTTGTGCCCAGGCCTTAAGCCTAGCCCGCACTTGTGCCCAGGCCTTAAGCCTAGCCCGCACTTGTGCCCAGGCCTTAAGCCAAGCCCGCACTTGTGCCCAGGCCTTAAGCCTAGCCCGCACTTGTGCCCAGGCCTTAAGCCTAGCCCGCACTTGTGCCCAGGCCTTAAGCCTAGCCCGCACTTGTGCCCATGCCTTAAGCCTAACTGGCACTTGTGGCCCCTGCCTTGATCCTAGCCAGCACTGCACTTGTGCCCAGGCCTTAAGCCTGGCCCGCACTTTTGCCCCCTGCCTTGATCCTAGCCCGCACTTGTGCCCAGGCCTTAAGCCTAGCCCGCACTTGTGCCCAGGCCTTAAGCCTAGCCCGCACTTGTGCCCAGGCCTTAAGCCTAGCCCGCACTTGTGCCCAGGCCTTAAGCCTAGCCCGCACTTGTGCCCAGGCCTTAAGCCTAGCCCGCACTTGTGCCCAGGCCTTAAGCCAAGCCCGCACTTGTGCCCAGGCCTTAAGCCTAGCCCGCACTTGTGCCCAGGCCTTAAGCCTAGCCCGCACTTGTGCCCAGGCCTTAAGCCTAGCCCGCACTTGTTCCCAGGCCTTAAGCCTAGCCCGCACTTGTGCCCAGGCGTTAAGCCTAGCCCGCACTTGTGCCCAGGCCTTAAGCCTAGCCCGCACTTGTGCCCAGGCCTTAAGCCTAGTCAGCACTTGTGCCCAGGCCTTAAGCCCAGCCCGCACTTGTGCCCAGGCCTTAAGCCTAGCCTGCACTTGTGCCCAGGCCTTAAGCCTAGCCCGCACTTGTGCCTAGGCCTTAAGCCTAGCCCACACTTGTGCCCATGCCTTAAGCCTAGCTGGCACTTGTGGCCCCTGCCTTGATCCTAGCCAGCACTGCACTTGTGCCCAGGCCTTAAGCCTAGCCTGCACTTGTGCCCAGGCCTTAAGCCTAGCCTGCACTTGTGCCCAGGCCTTAAGCCTAGCCCGCACTTGTGCCCCCTGCCTTGATCCTAGCCCGCACTTGTGCCCCCTGCCTTGATTCTAGCCCGCACTTGTGCCCAGGCCTTAAGCCTAGCCCGCACTTGTGCCCAGGCCTTAAGCCTAGCCCGCACTTGTGCCCAGGCCTTAAGCCTAGCCCGCACTTGTGCCCAGGCCTTAAGCCTAGCCCGCACTTGTGCCTAGGCCTTAAGCCTAGCCCACACTTGTGCCCATGCCTTAAGCCTAGCTGGCACTTGTGGCCCCTGCCTTGATCCTAGCCAGCACTGCACTTGTGCCCAGGCCTTAAGCCTAGCCTGCACTTGTGCCCAGGCCTTAAGCCTAGCCTGCACTTGTGCCCAGGCCTTAAGCCTAGCCCGCACTTGTGCCCCCTGCCTTGATCCTAGCCCGCACTTGTGCCCCCTGCCTTGATCCTAGCCCGCACTTGTGCCCAGGCCTTAAGCCTAGCCCGCACTTGTGCCCAGGCCTTAAGCCTAGCTGGCACTTGTGGCCCCTGCCTTGATCCTAGCCAGCACTGCACTTGTGCCCAGGCCTTAAGCCGAGCCCGCACTTGTGCCCCTGCCTTTAGCCGAGCCCGCACTTGTGCCTTTGCCTTAAGCCGAGCCCGTACTTGTGCCCCTGTCTTAAGTCGAGCCCGCACTTGTGCCCCTGCCTTAAGCCAAGCCCGCACTTGTGCCCCTGCCTGAATCCAAGCCCTCACTTGTGCCCCTGCCTTAAGCCAAGCCCTCACTTGTGCCCAGGCCTTAAGCCTAGCCCGCACTTGTGCCCAGGCCTTAAGCCTAGCCCACACTTGTGCCCAGGCCTTAAGCCTAGCCCGCACTTGTGCCCAGGCCTTAAGCCTAGCCCGCACTTGTGCCCAGGCCTTAAGCCTAGCCCGCACTTGTGCCCAGGCCTTAAGCCTAGCCCGCACTTGTGCCCAGGCCTTAAGCCTAGCCCGCACTTGTGCCCAGGCCTTAAGCCTAGCCCGCACTTGTGCCCAGGCCTTAAGCCTAGCCCGCACTTGTGCCCATGCCTTAAGCCTAGCTGGCACTTGTGGTCCCTGCCTTGATCCTAGCCAGCACTGCACTTGTGCCCAGGCCTTAAGCCTAGCCTGCACTTGTGCCCAGGCCTTAAGTCTAGCCTGCACTTGTGCCCCCTGCCTTGATCCTATCCCGCACTTGTGCCCCGGCCTTAAGCCGAGCCCGCACTTGTGCCCCGGCCTTAAGCCGAGCCCGCACTTGTGCCCCGGCCTTAAGCCGAGCCCGCACTTGTGCCCCGGCCTTAAGCCGAGCCCGCACCAGTGCCCCTGCCTTAAGCCGAACCCGCACTTGTGCCCCTGCCTTAAGCCGAGCCCGCACTTGTGCCCCTGCCTTAATCCTAGCCCGCACTTGTGCCCCTGCCTTAAGCCTAGCCCGCACTTGTGCCCCTGCCTTAAGCCTAGCCCGCACTTGTGCCCAGGCCTTAAGCCTAGCCCGCACTTGTGCCCAGGCCTTGAGCCTAGCACGCACTTGTGCCCAGGCCTTAAGCCTAGCCCGCACTTGTGCCCCGGCCTTAAGCCTAGCCCGCACTTGTGCCCCGGCCTTAAGCCTAGCCCGCACTTGTGCCCCGGCCTTAAGCCGAGCCCGCACTTGTGCCCCGGCCTTAAGCCGAGCCCACACTTGTGCCCCGGCCTTAAGCCGAGCCCGCACTTGTGCCCCGGCCTTAAGCCTAGCCCGCACTTGTGCCCCGGCCTTAAGCCGAGCCCGCACTTGTGCCCAGGCCTTAAGCCTAGCCCGCACTTGTGCCCAGGCCTTAAGCCTAGCCCGCACTTGTGCCCAGGCCTTAAGCCTAGCCAGGACTTGTGCCCAGGCCTTAAGCCTAGCCCGCACTTGTGCCCAGGCCTTAAGCCTAGCCCGCACTTGTGCCCAGGCCTTAAGCCTAGCTGGCACTTGTGGCCCCTGCCTTGATCCTAGCCAGCACTGCACTTGTGCCCAGGCCTTCAGCCTAGCCTGCACTTGTGCCCAGGCCTTAAGCCTAGCCCGCACATGTGCCCCCTGCCTTGATCCTAGCCCGCACTTGTGCCCAGGCCTTAAGCCTAGCCCGCACTTGTGCCCAGGCCTTAAACCTAGCCCGCAGTTGTGCCCCTGCCTTAAGCCTAGCCCGCACTTGTGCCCAGGCCTTAAGCCTAGCCCGCACTTGTGCCCAGGCTTTAAACCTAGCCCGCACTTGTGCCCAGGCTTTAAACCTAGCCCGCACTTGTGCCCAGGCCTTAAGCCTAGCCCGCACTTGTGCCCAGGCCTTAAGCCTAGCACGCACTTGTGCCCAGGCCTTAAGCCTAGCCCGCACTTGTGCCCCGGCCTTAAGCCTAGCCCGCACTTGTGCCCCGGCCTTAAGCTTAGCCCGCACTTGTGCCCCGGCCTTAAGCTTAGCCCGCACTTTTGCCCAGGCCTTAAGCCTAGCCCGCACTTGTGCCCCGGCCTTAAGCCTAGCCCGCACTTGTGCCCCGGCCTTAAGCCTAGCCCGCACTTGTGCCCCGGCCTTAAGCCTAGCCCGCACTTGTGCCCCGGCCTTAAGCCGAGCCCGCACTTGTGCCCCGGCCTTAAGCCGAGCCCGCACTTGTGCCCCGGCCTTAAGCCGAGCCCGCACTTGTGCCCCGGCCTTAAGCCGAGCCCGCACTAGTGCCCCTGCCTTAAGCCGAACCCGCACTTGTGCCCCTGCCTTAAGCCGAGCCCGCACTTGTGCCCCTGCCTTAATCCTAGCCCGCACTTGTGCCCCTGCCTTAAGCCTAGCCCGCACTTGTGCCCCTGCCTTAAGCCTAGCCCGCACTTGTGCCCCTGCCTTAAGCCTAGCCCGCACTTGTGCCCAGGCCTTAAGCCTAGCCCGCACTTGTGCCCAGGCCTTAAGCCTAGCCCGCACTTGTGCCCAGGCCTTAAGCCTAGCCCGCACTTGTGCCCAGGCCTTAAGCCTAGCCCGCACTTGTGCCCAGGCCTAAAGCCTAGCCCGCACTTGTGCCCAGGCCTTAAGCCTAGCCCGCACTTGTGCCCAGGCCTTAAGCCTAGCCCGCACTTGTGCCCCGGCCTTAAGCCTAGCCCGCACTTGTGCCCCGGCCTTAAGCTTAGCCCGCACTTGTGCCCAGGCCTTAAGCCTAGCCCGCACTTGTGCCCAGGCCTTAAGCCTAGCCCGCACTTGTGCCCCGGCCTTAAGCCTAGCCCGCACTTGTGCCCCGGCCTTAAGCCTAGCCTGCACTTGTGCCCCGGCCTTAAGCCTAGCCCGCACTTGTGCCCCGGCCTTAAGCCGAGCCCGCACTTGTGCCCCGGCCTTAAGCCGAGCCCGCACTTGTGCCCCGGCCTTAAGCCGAGCCCGCACTTGTGCCCCGGCCTTAAGCCGAGCCCGCACTTGTGCCCCTGCCTTAAGCCTAGCCCGCACTTGTGCCCCTGCCTTAATCCTAGCCTGCACTTGTGCCCCTGCCTTAAGCCTAGCCCGCACTTGTGCCCCTGCCTTAAGCCTAGCCCGCACTTGTGCCCAGGCCTTAAGCCTAGCCCGCACTTGTGCCCAGGCCTTAAGCTTTGCCCGCACTTGTGCCCAGGCCTTAAGCCTAGCCCGCACTTGTGCCCAGGCCTTAAGCCTAGCCCGCACTTGTGCCCAGTAGAGTTGAGCGACCTTGACCTTTTTAGAGTCGAGCCGGGTTTTGCGAAACCCGACTATGTCCAAAGTCGGGTCGAGTGAAATCGGCCGATTATGACGTAAAGTCGGGATCGACCGAAACACGAAACCCAATGCAAGTCAATGGGGCAGCATAGTCGGCAGTGAGTGGGGGCCAGGAAAACACCTAGAGTGGCCATTTTAATGTCAAAACCATCCATTCTTCTTAATGAAGCTTGTCAAGCGTAATTTACCTTATAATAATTGGAAGGCATTTGAAATTGGGGGTCATTTGGCTAAAGTTGTGGGGGGTAGGGCTGGTTCAAGTAATTAGTGGGCCCAGGAAATCTGGACCACGTCACGGCAGTGGAGCAGGGAGAGGTAAGTATTTCAACTTTGCAAGTGCTGTGAACCTGAGCAAGCAGGGGGGGCCCACTCGTTGGCATTGGCACTGGCACAGGGCCCCTCAAAGTACAGCGGTGTGTTTGCACGGCGGGGGCGCCTCCCACCGGCAGCAACACTTTTGCGTACTATGAGAGGCCCTGTGCCAGTGACGTCGCCAACTAGTATTCCTCCCCCCACCTGATGAAGGAACCTGCACTTTCATCTGCACCTTCCTCTTTGTCCCCGTGTAAGGTGGTATGGTATGCGGGAAGAGCAACCTGACTTTCAGCAGGGTCACAATGTTGTTGTGTAGCGTGCATGGGGAATGTTGCGTTATGGGTCAATGTACCAGCAGACTCATCTATCACTGGCTGGGCAATGGGCACGATGAAGTGGAAACACAGATATAGGCCCAAAGAAGAAAGTGGGCTAAATGCAGTTCAAAATTGGTAACACAGGAATAACCAGGGGGCATTGCAGTGGAGGACAACTGGAATGAGAGGCTGACACAGAGAGTAGGGCCAAATCAGTAAGTAGTCGAAATGCAGTTCAAAATTGGCAACCGTAGTAAACAGGCGGCACAGCTTTGTTCAGTGGAGGAGAACAGCAAGGAGTGGCAGACACCGATAGTAGGCCCCAAACCAACTAGTACGCCAAATGCAGTTGTTCCATTTAACCACAATTTAATGAGAGCCTGAAGATAGAAGCTCAGGAAAGGCAACCTGGGGAACACCTTGGAGTGTAACACACCATCTCTCTCCACCCCATACCCATTTTGTATGGCCTAATGCAGTGTACTTTTCTACAACTACTAAACGAGAGTCGGAAGACCGAAGCAATGGCAAGGAAACCTGGGGAACACCTTAGAGTGTAACACACCCTCTCTCTACACCCCATACCCAATTTGAAGGCCTAATGCAGTGTAGTTTCCAAGAACTACTAAACGAGAGCCGGAAGATCGAAGCTCAGGAAAGGCAACCTGGGGAACACCTTGGAGTGTAACACACCCTCTCGCTACACCCCATACCCAATTTGAAGGCCTAATGCAGCGTAGTTTCCAACAACTACTAAACGAGAGCCGGAAGATCGAAGCTCAGGAAAGGCAACCTGGGGAACACCTTGGAGTGTAACAAACCCTCTCTCTACACCCCATACCCAATTTGTAGGCCTAATGCAGCGTAGTTTCCGACAACTACTAAACGAGAGCATGAAGATCGAAGCTCAGGAAAGGCAACCTGGGGAACACCTTGGAGTGTAACACACCCTCTCTCTACACCCCATACCCAATTTGTAGGCCTAATGCAGCGTAGTTTCCGACAACTACTAAACGAGAGCCGGAATATCGAAGCTCAGGAAAGGCAACCTGGGGAACACCTTGGAGTGTAACACACCCTCTCTCTACGCCCCATACCCAATTTGTAGGCCTAATGCAGCGTAGTTTCCGACAACTACTAAACGAGAGCCGGAATATCGAAGCTCAGGAAAGGCAACCTGGGGAACACCTTGGAGTGTAACACACCCTCTCTCTACACCCCATACCCAATTTGAAGGCCTAATGCAGTGTAGTTTCCAAGAACTACTAAACGAGAGCCGGAAGATCGAAGCTCAGGAAAGGCAACCTGGGGAACACCTTGGAGTGTAACACACCCTCTCGCTACACCCCATACCCAATTTGAAGGCCTAATGCAGCGTAGTTTCCAACAACTACTAAACGAGAGCCGGAAGATCGAAGCTCAGGAAAGGCAACCTGGGGAACACCTTGGAGTGGAACACACCATCTCTCTACACCCCATACCCAATTTGAAGGCCTAATGCAGAGTAGTTTCCAAGAACTACTAAACGAGAGCCGGAAGATCGAAGCTCAGGAAAGGCAACCTGGGGAACACCTTGGAGTGTAACACAACGTCTCTCTACACGACGGAAGGGCTGATTCTTAGGAAGGAAGGCTGTTGGAAATAAGCATTGCGCGTCCGAGGGTGATTATATTCTTATTAGGTATATACTCACCCTCGGACGCGCCCTGCTTCTTTATTTGGAATGAATGTTTATTTGCAATGTGGTGTTGACTTTCTCTATTATTTTGGTAATTAATGATTTTATTATTTTCATTATTTTGCATCTTCTCGGCAATAATATAAAGAAGACGCGACAGGACAACACTCGGTGGATGCCATATGTGTGTTTTCAATTTAAAAAAACTTTCAGTTAACTACTTGCAGGAGAAAGTAATTGTAGCTGGTGGCCATTTTTAGTACTGTACCAGATTAGAGTTGTGTGTTTGTTTTTAATGTTAAAATGTCTGCATTTGATATCTCACCAGTATTTTCTTTTTTATAAGCAAAATACTTATTTTTATATTTTCTGATGTTGGTTCCAGGGGTACACGGCCAGCAGTGCCCTGGTCAGTGTAGTAGTAGTTGAAAGAATGGACCGCAGACAGGCATCGAAGGCCTAAAATAATAACACATGGCTGTAGGCAATTTTAAATTGGTTCCAGGGGTACACGGACAGCAGTGGTGTGGTCAGTGGAGGCCTAGTGGAAGGAGTGACCGCAGACAGGCATCGAAGGCCTAAAATAATAACACATGGCTGTAGGCAATTTTAAATTGGTTCCAGGGGTACACGGGCAGCAGTGACCTGGTCAGTGTAGTAGTAGTTGAAAGAATGGACCGCAGACAGGCATCGAAGGCCTAAAATAAAAAAATTGGGCTGGCTGTAGGCAATTTTAAATTGGTTCCAGGGGTACACGGGCAGCAGTGGTGTGGTCAGTGGAGGCCTAGTGGAAGGAGTGACCGCAGACAGGCATCGAAGGCCTAAAATAATAACACATGGCTGTAGGCAATTTTAAATTGGTTCCAGGGGTACACGGGCAGCAGTGACCTGGTCAGTGTAGTAGTAGTTGAAAAAATGGACCGCAGACAGGCATCGAATGCCTAAAATAATAACACATGGCTGTAGGCAATTTTAAATTGGTTACAGGGGTACACGGACAGCAGTGACCTGGTCAGTGTAGTAGTAGTTGAAAGAATGGACCGCAGACAGGCATCGAAGGCCTAAAATAAAAAAATTGGGCTGGCTGTAGGCAATTTTAAATTGGTTCCAGGGGTACACGGACAGCAGTGGTGTGGTCAGTGGAGGCCTAGTGGAAGGAGTGACCGCAGACAGGCATCGAAGGCCTAAAATAATAACACATGGCTGTAGGCAATTTTAAATTGGTTCCAGGGGTACACGGACAGCAGTGGTGTGGTCAGTGGAGGCCTAGTGGAAGGAGTGACCGCAGACAGGCATCGAAGGCCTAAAATAATAACACATGGCTGTAGGCAATTTTAAATTGGTTCCAGGGGTACACGGACAGCAGTGACCTGGTCAGTGTAGTAGTAGTTGAAAGAATGGACCGCAGACAGGCATCGAAGGCCTAAAATAAAAAAATTGGGCTGGCTGTAGGCAATTTTAAATTGGTTCCAGGGGTACACGGGCAGCAGTGGTGTGGTCAGTGGAGGCCTAGTGGAAGGAGTGACCGCAGACAGGCATCGAAGGCCTAAAATAATAACACATGGCTGTAGGCAATTTTAAATTGGTTCCAGGGGTACACGGACAGCAGTGGTGTGGTCAGTGGAGGCCTAGTGGAAGGAGTGACCGCAGACAGGCATCGAAGGCCTAAAATAATAACACATGGCTGTAGGCAATTTTAAATTGGTTCCAGGGGTACACGGGCAGCAGTGACCTGGTCAGTGTAGTAGTAGTTGAAAAAATGGACCGCAGACAGGCATCGAATGCCTAAAATAATAACACATGGCTGTAGGCAATTTTAAATTGGTTCCAGGGGTACACGGGCAGCAGTGACCTGGTCAGTGTAGTAGTAGTTGAAAGAATGGACCGCAGACAGGCATCGAAGGCCTAAAATAAAAAAATTGGGCTGGCTGTAGGCAATTTTAAATTGGTTCCAGGGGTACACGGACAGCAGTGGTGTGGTCAGTGGAGGCCTAGTGGAAGGAGTGACCGCAGACAGGCATCGAAGGCCTAAAATAATAACACATGGCTGTAGGCAATTTTAAATTGGTTCCAGGGGTACACGGACAGCAGTGGTGTGGTCAGTGGAGGCCTAGTGGAAGGAGTGACCGCAGACAGGCATCGAAGGCCTAAAATAATAACACATGGCTGTAGGCAATTTTAAATTGGTTCCAGGGGTACACGGACAGCAGTGGTGTGGTCAGTGGAGGCCTAGTGGAAGGAGTGACCGCAGACAGGCATCGAAGGCCTAAAATAATAACACATGGCTGTAGGCAATTTTAAATTGGTTCCAGGGGTACACGGGCAGCAGTGACCTGGTCAGTGTAGTAGTAGTTGAAAGAATGGACCGCAGACAGGCATCGAAGGCCTAAAATAAAAAAATTGGGCTGGCTGTAGGCAATTTTAAATTGGTTCCAGGGGTACACGGGCAGCAGTGGTGTGGTCAGTGGAGGCCTAGTGGAAGGAGTGACCGCAGACAGGCATCGAAGGCCTAAAATAATAACACATGGCTGTAGGCAATTTTAAATTGGTTCCAGGGGTACACGGGCAGCAGTGACCTGGTCAGTGTAGTAGTAGTTGAAAAAATGGACCGCAGACAGGCATCGAATGCCTAAAATAATAACACATGGCTGTAGGCAATTTTAAATTGGTTACAGGGGTACACGGACAGCAGTGACCTGGTCAGTGTAGTAGTAGTTGAAAGAATGGACCGCAGACAGGCATCGAAGGCCTAAAATAAAAAAATTGGGCTGGCTGTAGGCAATTTTAAATTGGTTCCAGGGGTACACGGACAGCAGTGGTGTGGTCAGTGGAGGCCTAGTGGAAGGAGTGACCGCAGACAGGCATCGAAGGCCTAAAATAATAACACATGGCTGTAGGCAATTTTAAATTGGTTCCAGGGGTACACGGACAGCAGTGACCTGGTCAGTGTAGTAGTAGTTGAAAGAATGGACCGCAGACAGGCATCGAAGGCCTAAAATAAAAAAATTGGGCTGGCTGTAGGCAATTTTAAATTGGTTCCAGGGGTACACGGGCAGCAGTGACCTGGTCAGTGTAGTAGTAGTTGAAAGAATGGACCGCAGACAGGCTTAGAAGGCCTAACATAACAAACTTGGGCTGGCTGTAGGCACTTTTAAATTGGTTCCAGGGGTACACGGGCAGCAGTGGTCTGGTCAGTGGAAGTCTAGTGGAAGGAGTGACCGCAGACAGGCTTCCAAGGCCTAACATAACAAACTTGGGCTGGCTGTAGGCACTTTTAAATTGGTTCCAGGGGTACACGGGCAGCAGTGGTCTGGTCAGTGGAAGTCTAGTGGAAGGAGTGACCGCAGACAGGCTTCCAAGGCCTAACATAACAAACTTGGGCTGGCTGTAGGCACTTTTAAATTGGTTCCAGGGGTACACGGGCAGCAGTGGTCTGGTCAGTGGAAGTCTAGTGGAAGGAGTGACCGCAGACAGGCTTCGAAGGCCTAACATAACAAAATTGGGCTGGCTGTAGGCACTTTAAATTGGTTCCAGGGGTACATGGGCAGCAGTGTATGGTCAGTGGAAGTCTAGTGGAAGGAGTGACGGCAGACAGTCTTCGAAGGCCTAACATAACAAAATTGGGCTGACTGTAGGCACTTTTAAATTGGTTCCAGGGTAACACGGCCAGCAGTGGCCTGGTCAGTGTAGTAGTTGTAGAAAGAAGGGACCGCAGACAGGCTTCGAAGGCCTAACATAACAAAAATGTCAAAACAATGGTATTGTCAGTGCCAGGCATTGAAGGATGTCAGCGGCTAGACTACACATTGGTGAAGCTGTGAGAGATAATTTTGCTAGTGGTAGAGCACTGTTTGAGCTGGGGGGGGGAACTGTCTTGTGGCCGGCGGTACAGGCACAGGGCCCCTCATATTACAATGGTGTGTCTGACGTTGGGTGCGCACCACCACCGCCAGAGACACTTTATTGTACTATGAGGGACCCAGTGGCAGTGCCGTCGACCAAAAGCGGCCACACCCACCTCTTCAGACAAACAGCACTCTCAAGGGTCCAAGCGCAAAGTGGCGATAGCACGGCCCCGTGTGGGGAGTTTGGCCATTTCGTGAGGTGGAAACATGTCGTATGCTGGACAATCAGGTGAAGAAAATTACGAGATTGGAAAAGTCATTCAGAATAGTCCACAGGCAAGACCTTTTCATAGGAAAGCTAGGTGTCAGCCGGGCAGGGTGGGGCAAAAGATTTTGAAATCCAGTTGTGGTTCATTTTAATGAAGGTTAGATCATCTACATTTTGGGTAGCCAGACGAGTCCTTTTTTCTGTTAGTATTGAACCTGCAGCACTGAATACTCTTTCTGATAGGACACTAGCTGCCGGGCAAGCAAGCTCCTGCAATGCATATTCTGCCAATTCTGGCCAGGTGTCTAATTTGGATGCCCAGTAATCAAATGGGAATGACGGTTGAGGGAGAACGTCGATAAGGGATGAAAAATAGTTTGTAACCATACTGGACAAATGTTGTCTCCTGTCACTTTGAATTGATGCTGCAGTACCTGTCCTGTCTGCGGTCATAGAAAAATCACTCCACAACCTGGTCAGAAAACCCCTCTGTCCAACGCCACTTCTGATTTCTGCCCCTCTAACACCTCTGGTCTGCTGGCCCCTGGAGCTCGTGTGAGAACGATCACGGGCGCTGTGTGCAGGGAATGCCAGAAGCAAACGGTCAACAAGAGTTGATTGTTTTGTTGCTAATATTAGTTCCAAGTTCTCATGTGGCATAATATTTTGCAATTTGCCTTTATAGCGAGGATCAAGGAGGCAGGCCAACCAGTAATCGTCATCGTTCATCATTTTTGTAATGCGTGTGTCCCTTTTGAGGATACGCAAGGCATAATCCGCCATGTGGGCCAAAGTTCCCGTTGTCAAATCTGCGGTTGTGCTTGGTTGAGGGGCAGTTGCAGGCAAATCTACGTCACTTGTGTCCCTCAAAAAACCAGAACCCGGCCTTGCCACGCCACCAATTTCCCGTGCCCCCGGGAAAGCTTCCTCATTAAAAATATACTCATCCCCATCATCCTCCTCATCCTCCACCTCCTCTTCGCCCGGTACCTCGTCATGTACACTGCCCTGACCAGACAATCGCTGACTGTCATCAAGGCTTTCCTCTTCCTCTGGTGCAGACGCCTGATCCTTTATGTGCGTCAAACTTTGCATCAGCAGACGCATTAGGGGGATGCTCATGCTTATTATGGCGTTGTCTGCACTAACCAGCCGTGTGCATTCCTCAAAACACTGAAGGACTTGACACATGTCTTGAATCTTCGACCACTGCACACCTGACAACTCCATGTCTGCCATCCTACTGCCTGCCCGTGTATGTGTATCCTCCCACAAAAACATAACAGCCCGCCTCTGTTCGCACAGTCTCTGAAGCATGTGCAGTGTTGAGTTCCACCTTGTTGCAACGTCTATGATTAGGCGATGCTGGGGAAGGTTCAAAGAACGCTGATAGGTCTGCATACGGCTGGAGTGTACAGGCGAACGGCGGATATGTGCGCAAAGTCCACGCACTTTGAGGAGCAGGTCGGATAACCCCGGATAACTTTTCAGGAAGCACTGCACCACCAGGTTTAAGGTGTGAGCCAGGCAAGGAATGTGTTTCAGTTGGGAAAGGGAGATGGCAGCCATGAAATTCCTTCCGTTATCACTCACTACCTTGCCTGCCTCAAGATCTACAGTGCCCAGCCACGACTGCGTTTCTTGCTGCAAGAACTCGGACAGAACTTCCGCGGTGTGTCTATTGTCGCCCAAACACTTCATAGCCAATACAGCCTGCTGACGTATGCCAGTAGCTGCCCCATAATGGGAGACCTGGTGTGCAACAGTGGCAGGTGCGGATGGAGTGTTTGTGCGACTGCGGTCTGTGGACGAGCTCTTGCTTCTGCAGGAGGACGAGGAGGAGGAGGAGGAGGGGGTGCGAACGGCTACAGACAACTGTTTACTAGACCGTGGGCTAGGCAGAACTGTCCCAAACTTGCTGTCCCCTGTGGACCCTGAATCCACCACATTTACCCAGTGTGCCGTGATGGACACGTAACGTCCCTGGCCATGCCTACTGGTCCATGCATCTGTTGTCAGGTGCACCTTTGTGCTCACAGATTGCCTGAGTGCATGGACGATGCGCTCTTTAACATGCTGGTGGAGGGCTGGGATGGCTTTTCTGGAAAAAAAGTGTCGACTGGGTAGCTCGTAGCGTGGTACAGCGTAGTCCATCAGGTCTTTGAAAGCTTCGCTTTCAACTAACCGGTAGGGCATCATCTCTAAC
This sequence comes from Ranitomeya imitator, assembly GCF_032444005.1. Lineage (NCBI taxonomy): Eukaryota > Metazoa > Chordata > Amphibia > Anura > Dendrobatidae > Ranitomeya > Ranitomeya imitator. Next base: position 114,897,646 of record NC_091285.1, on the reverse strand, counting down.
GAGATTAGTCTAGCTATGTGGGCGTTCAAACCCTGTGTACGCGGATGCGAGGCTAAGTATTTCCTTTTTCTAACCATAGTCTCATGTAGGGTGAGCTGGACTGGAGAGCTGGAGATCGTGGAACTAGCGGGGGTGCCGGTGGACATGGCAGACTGAGAGACGGTGGGAGATGGTATTGTTGCCGCCGGTGCCCTAGATGCAGTGTTTCCTACTACGAAACTGGTGATTCCCTGACCCTGACTGCTTTGGCCTGGCAAAGATACCTGCACAGATACAGCAGGTGGTGCGCTAAATGGTGGTCCTACACTGCCGGAAGGGATGTTGCGTTGATGACTAGCTTCATTGGCCGAGGGTGCAACAACCTTAAGGGACGTTTGGTAGTTAGTCCAAGCTTTCAAATGCATGGTGGTTAAATGTCTATGCATGCAACTAGTATTGAGACTTTTCAGATTCTGACCTCTGCTTAAGGAAGTAGAACATTTTTGACAGATGACTTTGCGCTGATCAATTGGATGTTGTTTAAAAAAATGCCAGACTGCACTCTTTCTAGCATCGGATACCTTTTCAGGCATTGCAGACTGAGCTTTAACCGGATGGCCACGCTGTCCTCCACCAGGTTTTGGCTTTGCCACGCGTTTTGGGCAAGATACGGGCCCGGCAGATGGAACCTGTGGCGATGTTGATGCCTGCTGCGGCCCCTCCTCCTCCTCTGCTTCAGAACTGCTGCCGCCTGCACCCTGTTCCCCCAATGGCTGCCAATCGGGGTCAAGAACTGGGTCATCTAATAACTCTTCTTGTACCTCCTGCGCAACTTCGTCTGTGTCACCGTGTCGTTCGGTGGTATAGCGTTCGTGATGGGGCAACATAGTCTCATCAGGGTCTGATTCTTGATCAGCACCCTGCGAGGGCAATGTTGTGGTCTGAGTCAAAGGACCAGCATAGTAGTCTGGCTGTGGCTGTGCGTCAGTGCACTCCATGTCAGATTCAATTTGTAATGGGCATGGACTGTTAACTGCTTCACTTTCTAAGCCAGGGACGGTATGTGTAAAGAGCTCCATGGAGTAACCCGTTGTGTCGCCTGCTGCATTCTTCTCTGTTGTTGTTTTTGCTGAAGAGGACAAGGAAGTGACTTGTCCCTGACCGTGAACATCCACTAACGACGCGCTGCTTTTACTTTTACCAGTTTCACGAGATGAGGCAAAAGAGCTAGAGGCTGAGTCAGCAAGATAAGCCAAAACTTGCTCTTGCTGCTCCGGCTTTAAAAGCGGTTTTCCTAATCCCAGAAAAGGGAGCGTTCGAGGCCTTGTGTAGCCGGACGACGAACCTGGCTCCACAGCTCCAGACTTAGGTGCAATATTTTTTCCCCCACGACCACCTGATGCTCCACCACTACCACTACCCTCATTACCAGCTGACAATGAACGCCCCCGGCCACGACCTCTTCCACTAGACTTCCTCATTGTTTTAAAAACGTAACCAAACTAACGTTATTTGTTGCAGTCACACAACTTACACGGTGAGCTATAACTTCAGTATGATTTAGCTACCCCTTTACAGGTTGGTGAGACCACAGCGAAAATCAGGCCCAATGTTACACACTCTTTTTTTGGTGGCTGCAAATTAGAGAGATGCCCCACACGCAGGACTGTCACTGAAGCACAAATGTTAATATTAATGTCACACTATTATTTTTTTTTTATTTTTATTTTTTTCAGGAACACTTTAGAAACCCCCCAAAAAAAAAAAAATAGATTTTTGCAGGGAGAATTTAGAAAACAAATGTAACAAACTATATGCTTTCTATGGGCCACTGAGTGAGAGATGACGCACACAGGAATCAGGAGTGGCACACAAGCCCAGAGGCCAATATTTTTCTACCAATGATTGATGGAGTTATTTTCTCTGGTAGATTTTGGAACCCAAATCAAGGAAAAAAAATGTAGGCTTTCTATGGACCACAATTGGAGAGAGAGAGAGAGAGAGATGGCACACCCAGGAGTCAAGACTGGCACACAAGCAGAAAGGCCAATATTAATCTCCCACTGTTTTTTTTTTTTTTTTTTTTTTTTTTTTTTTTTTCAGGGAGACTTTAGAAAAAAAAATAATAAAAAAAATATGATTTTATCAGGAAGAATTTAGAAACCAAATAAAATAAAATGATTTTTTCAGGGAGAATTTAGAAAACAAATAAAAACAAAAATAGGCGTTCTATGGCCCACTGACTGAGAGATGACGCACACAGGAGTCAGGAGTGGCACACAAACCCAGAGGCCAATATTTTTCTACCAATGATTGATGTAGTTATTTTCTCTGGTAGATTTTAGAACCCAAATCAAGGAAAAAAAATATAGGCTTTCTATGGACCACAATTGGAGAGAGAGAGAGAGAGAGAGAGAGAGAGAGAGAGATGGCACACCCAGGAGTCAAGACTGGCACACAAGCAGAAAGGCCAATATTAATCTCCCACTGTTTTTTTTGGTTGTTTTTTTTTTTTTTTTTTTCAGGGAGACTTTAGAAAAAAAAATAATAAAAAAAATATGATTTTATCAGGAAGAATTTAGAAACCAAATAAAATAAAATGATTTTTTCAGGGAGAATTTATAAAACAAATAAAACCAAAAATAGGCGTTCTATGGCCCACTGACTGAGAGATGACGCACCCAGGAGTCAAGACTGGCACACAAGCAGAAAGGCCAATATTAATCTCCCACTGTTTTTTTTGGTTGTTTTTTTTTTTTTTTTTTCAGGGAGACTTTAGAAAAAAAAATAATAAAAAAAATATGATTTTATCAGGAAGAATTTAGAAACCAAATAAAATAAAATGATTTTTTCAGGGAGAATTTATAAAACAAATAAAACCAAAAATAGGCGTTCTATGGCCCACTGACTGAGAGATGACGCACCCAGGAGTCAAGACTGGCACACAAGCAGAAAGGCCAATATTAATCTCCCACTGTTTTTTTTTTTTTTTTTCAGGGAGACTTTAGAAAAAAAAATAATAAAAAAAATATGATTTTATCAGGAAGAATTTAGAAACCAAATAAAATAAAATGATTTTTTCAGGGAGAATTTAGAAAACAAATAAAACCAAAAATAGGCGTTCTATGGCCCACTGACTGAGAGATGACGCACACAGGAGTCAGGAGTGGCACACAAACCCAGAGGCCAATATTTTTCTACCAATGATTGATGTAGTTATTTTCTCTGGTAGATTTTAGAACCCAAATCAAGGAAAAAAAATATAGGCTTTCTATGGACCACAATTGGAGAGAGAGAGAGAGAGAGAGAGAGAGAGAGAGAGATGGCACACCCAGGAGTCAAGACTGGCACACAAGCAGAAAGGCCAATATTAATCTCCCACTGTTTTTTTGGTTGTTTTTTTTTTTTTTTTTTCAGGGAGACTTTAGAAATAAAAATAATAAAAAAAATATGATTTTATCAGGAAGAATTTAGAAACCAAATAAAATAAAATGATTTTTTCAGGGAGAATTTAGAAAACAAATAAAACCAAAAATATGCGTTCTATGGCCCACTGACTGAGAGAGAGAGAGAGATGGAACGCTTAGTACTGGCACACAAGCCCAAAGGGCAATATTAATCTCCCTTTTTTTTCCAGGGAGAATTTCTGAAACCCAAAAAAAAAATAAAATAGGCTTTCTATGGCCCACTATTTGTGAGAGAGATGGGACGCTCAGGACTGGCACAGATGGCACGCTCAGGACTGGCACAGAAGCCCAGAGGCCAATATTAATCTCCCTTTTTTTCTGGGAGAATTTATAAAACCAAAAAAATATTTAAATAGGCTTTCTATGGCCCACTATTTGTGAGAGAGATGGCACGCTCAGGACTGGCACAGATGGCACGCTCACAACTGGCACACAAGCCCAGAGGCCAATATTAATCTCCCTTTTTTCAGGGAGAATTTCTAAAACCCAAAAAAAAAATAAAATAGGCTTTCTATGGCCCACTATTTGTGAGAGAGATGGGACGCTCAGGACTGGCACAGATGGCACGCTCAGGACTGGCACAGAAGCCCAGAGGCCAATATTAATCTCCCTTTTTTTCTGGGAGAATTTATAAAACCAAAAAAATATTTAAATAGGCTTTCTATGGCCCACTATTTGTGAGAGAGATGGCACGCTCAGGACTGGCACAGATGGCACGCTCACAACTGGCACACAAGCCCAGAGGCCAATATTAATCTCCCTTTTTTCAGGGAAAATTGATAAAACAAAAAAAAAAATTAAATAGGCTTTCTATGGCCCACTATTTGTGAGAGAGATGGCACGCTCAGGGCTGGCTGGCACAGATGGCACGCTCAGGACTGGCACACAAGCCCAGAGGCCAATATTAATCTCCCTTTTTTTCTGGGAGAATTTATAAAACCAAAAAAATATTTAAATAGGCTTTCTATGGCCCACTATTTGTGAGAGAGATGGCACGCTCAGGACTGGCACAGATGGCACGCTCACAACTGGCACACAAGCCCAGAGGCCAATATTAATCTCCCTTTTTTCAGGGAAAATTGATAAAACAAAAAAAAAAATTAAATAGGCTTTCTATGGCCCACTATTTGTGAGAGAGATGGCACGCTCAGGGCTGGCTGGCACAGATGGCACGCTCAGGACTGGCACACAAGCCCAGAGGCCAATATTAATCTCCCTTTTTTTCTGGGAGAATTTATAAAACCAAAAAAATATTTAAATAGGCTTTCTATGGCCCACTATTTGTGAGAGAGATGGCACGCTCAGGACTGGCACAGATGGCACGCTCACAACTGGCACACAAGCCCAGAGGCCAATATTAATCTCCCTTTTTTCAGGGAAAATTTATAAAACAAAAAAAAAAATTAAATAGGCTTTCTATGGCCCACTATTTGTGAGAGAGATGGCACGCTCAGGGCTGGCACAGATGGCACGCTCAGGACTGGCACACAAGCCCAGAGGCCAATATTAATCTCCCTTTTTTTCAGGGAGAATTTATAAAACCAAAAAAAAAAATAAATAGGCTTTCTATGGCCCACTATTTGTGAGAGAGATGGCACACTCAGGACTGGCACACAAGCCCAAAGGCCAATATTAATCTCCCACTGTATTTTTATCAGGGAGAATTTATACACCCCACAAAAAAAAATACAGAAAAATGAAAAGGCTTTCTATGGCCCACTATGTGAGAGAGATGGCACACACAGGGATGGCACTCTAGCAGAAATGCCAAATTGCCAATCTTAATCTCCCACCAAAAAAAAAAAAAAAAAAAAAAACAGGGAATGTCCTACAATTACTATCTCCCTGCCTGCAGTAATCTCAGCCAGGTATGGCAGGCAGCTACTATCTCCCTGCCTGCAGTAATCTCAGCCAGGTATGGCAGGCAGCAATAAGGAGTGGACTGATGCACAAATGAAATAAAAAGTGTGGACAAACAAAAAAGATAGCTGTGCAGAAAGGAAGGAACAAGAGGATTTGTGCTTTGAAAAAAGCAGTTGGTTTGCACAGCGGCGTACACACAGCAATGCAGCTATCAGGGAGCCTTCTAGGGCAGCCCAATGAGCTACAGCGCTGAGGGGAAAAAAAAAAAAAAAAAAACTTCCACTGTCCCTGCACACCGAGGGTGGTGTTGGACAGTGCAAATCGCTGCAGCACAAGCGGTTTTGTGGTTAATGGACCCTGCCTAACGCTATCCCTGCTTCTGACAAAGCGGCAGCAACCTCTCCCTAAGCTCAGATCAGCAGCAGTAAGATGGCGGTCGGCGGGAACGCCTCTTTATAGCCCCTGTGACGTCGCAGACTGCAAGCCAATCACTGCAATGCCCTTCTCTAAGATGGTGGGGACCAGGACCTATGTCATCACGCTGCCCACACTCTGCGTTTACCTTCATTGGCTGAGAAATGGCGCTTTTCGCGTCATTGAAACGCGACTTTGGCGCGAAAGTCGCGTACCGCATGGCCGACCCCGCACAGGGGTCGGATCGGGTTTCATGAAACCCCGACTTAGCCAAAAGTCGGCGACTTTTGAAAATGTTCGACCCGTTTCGCTCAACCCTAGTGCCCAGGCCTTAAGCCTAGCCCGCACTTGTGCCCAGGCCTTAAGCCTAGCCCGCACTTGTGCCCAGGCCTAAAGCCTAGTCCGCACTTGTGCCCAGGCCTTAAGCCTAGCCCGCACTTGTGCCCAGGCCTTAAGCCTAGCCCGCACTTGTGCCCAGGCCTTAAGCCTAGCCCGCACTTGTGCCCAGGCCTTAAGCCTAGCCCGCACTTGTGCCCAGGCCTTAAGCCTAGCCCGCACTTGTGCCCAGGCCTTAAGCCTAGCCCGCACTTGTGCCCAGGCCTTAAGCCTAGCCCGCACTTGTGCCCAGGCCTTAAGCCTAGCCCGCACTTGTGCCCAGGCCTTAAGCCTAGCCAGGACTTGTGCCCAGGCCTTAAGCCTAGCCCGCACTTGTGCCCAGGCCTTAAGCCTAGCCCGCACTTGTGCCCAGGCCTTAAGCCTAGCTGGCACTTGTGGCCCCTGCCTTGATCCTAGCCAGCACTGCACTTGTGCCCAGGCCTTCAGCCTAGCCTGCACTTGTGCCCAGGCCCTAAGCCTAGCCCGCACATGTGCCCCCTGCCTTGATCCTAGCCCGCACTTGTGCCCAGGCCTTAAGCCTAGCCCGCACTTGTGCCCAGGCCTTAAACCTAGCCCGCAGTTGTGCCCCTGCCTTAAGCCTAGCCCGCACTTGTGCCGAGGCCTTAAGCCTAGCCCGCACTTGTGCCCAGTCCTTAAGCCTAGCCCGCACTTGTGCCCAGGCCTTAAGCCTAGCCCGCACTTGTGCCCAGGCCTTAAGCCTAGCCCGCACTTGTGCCCAGGCCTTAAGCCTAGCCCGCACTTGTGCCCAGGCCTTAAGCCTAGCCCGCACTTGTGCCCAGGCCTTAAGCCTAGCCCGCACTTGTGCCCAGGCCTTAAGCCTAGCCCGCACTTGTGCCCAGGCCTTAAGCCTAGCCCGCACTTGTGCCCAGGCCTTAAGCCTAGCCCGCACTTGTGCCCAGGCCTTAAGCCTAGCCCGCACTTGTGCCCAGGCCTTAAGCCTAGCTGGCACTTGTGGCCCCTACCTTGATCCTAGCCAGCACTGCACTTGTGCCCAGGCCTTAAGCCTAGCCTGCACTTGTGCCCAGGCCTTAAGCCTAGCCCACACTTGTGCCCCCTGCCTTGATCCTAGCCCGCACTTGTGCCCAGGCCTTAAGCCTAGCCCGCACTTGTGCCCAGGCCTTAAACCTAGCCCGCAGTTGTGCCCCTGCCTTAAGCCTAGCCCGCACTTGTGCCGAGGCCTTAAGCCTAGCCCGCACTTGTGCCCAGGCCTTAAGCCTAGCCCGCACTTGTGCCCAGGCCTTAAGCCTAGCCCACACTTGTGCCCAGGCCTTAAGCCTAGCCCGCACTTGTGCCCAGGCCTTAAGCCTAGCCCGCACTTGTGCCCAGGCCTTAAGCCTAGCCCGCACTTGTGCCCAGGCCTTAAGCCTAGCCCGCACTTGTGCCCAGGCCTTAAGCCTAGCCCGCACTTGTGCCCAGGCCTTAAGCCTAGCCCGCACTTGTGCCCCCTGCCTTGATCCTAGCCAGCACTTGTGCCCAGGCCTTAAGCCTGACCCGCACTTGTGCCCAGGCCTTAAGCCTAGCCTGCACTTTTGAGCCCCTTGAATGCTTGTTTGTTTGTTTTTGTCTTCAGCTTCATGTTGGTTATGCACATAGGGCCAGCTTTACGCTCTTCGCTCTTGTCCCGTCTGAATGCGCATGCACGACTGTAATTGGGGAAGAAGGCATTACCCATTTACGGAGGACAGACAAGAAGTGCCTGGTCGCTTGGAGCATGGGGTTATGGAGAGGCTCCGCACTGTATAACAAAGGATCTAGTCCTAAATGCCCAAGTACAGAGTAGAGGGGTGAAAGCTAGCTCTTCACCCCTATGGGTGCCTAACCCTTTATGCAAAGAGTGCAAAGAGTTAGCTGAATGCCTTAAGCCTAGCCAGCACTTGTGCCCCCTGCCTTGATCCTGGCCAGCACTGCACTTGTGCCCATGCCGTAAGCCTAGCCCGCACTTGTGCCCAGGCCTTAAGCCTGGCTGGCACTTGTGCCCATGCCGTAAGCCTAGCCGGCACTTGTGGCCCCTGCCTTGATCCTAGCCAGCACTGCACTTGTGCCCAGGCCTTAAGCCTAGCCCGCACTTGTGCCCAGGCCTTAAGCCTAGCCCGCACTTGTGCCCAGGACTTAAGCCTAACCCGCACTTGTGCCCAGGCCTTAAGCCTAACCCGCACTTGTGCCCAGGCCTTAAGCCTAGCCCGCACGTGTCCCCAGGCCTTAAGCCTAGCCCGCACTTGTGCCCCGGCCTTATGCCTAGCCCGCACTTGTGCCCAGGCCTTAAGCCTAGCCCGCACTTGTGCCCAGGCCTTAAGCCTAACCCGCACTTGTGCCCAGGCCTTAAGCCTAACCCGCACTTGTGCCCAGGCCTTAAGCCTAGCCCGCACTTGTGCCCAGGCCTTAAGCCTAGCCCGCACTTGTGCCCCGGCCTTAAGCCTAGCCCGCACTTGTGCCCCGGCCTTAAGCTTAGCCCGCACTTGTGCCCAGGCCTTAAGCCTAGCCCGCACTTGTGCCCAGGCCTTAAGCCTAGCCCGCACTTGTGCCCAGGCCTTAAGCCTAGCCCGCACTTGTGCCCCCTGCCTTGATCCTAGCCAGCACTTGTGCCCAGGCCTTAAGCCTAGCCCGCACTTGTGCCCAGGCCTTAAGCCTAGCCTGCACTTTTGAGCCCCTTGAATGCTTGTTTGTTTGTTTTTGTCTTCAGCTTCATGTTGGTTATGCACATAGGGCCAGCTTTACGCTCTTCGCTCTTGTCCCGTCTGAATGCGCATGCACGACTGTAATTGGGGAAGAAGGCATTACCCATTTACGGAGGACAGACAAGAAGTGCCTGGTCGCTTGGAGCATGGGGTTATGGAGAGGCTCCGCACTGTACAACAAAGGATCTAGTCCTAAATGTCCAAGTACAGAGTAGAGGGGTGAAAGCTAGCTCTTCACCCCTATGGGTGCCTAACCCTTTATGCAAAGAGTTCAAAGAGTTAGCTGAATGCCTTAAGCCTAGCCAGCACTTGTGCCCCCTGCCTTGATCCTGGCCAGCACTGCACTTGTGCCCATGCCGTAAGCCTAGCCCGCACTTGTGCCCAGGCCTTAAGCCTAGCCCGCACTTGTGCCCAGGCCTTAAGCCTGGCTGGCACTTGTGCCCATGCCTTAAGCCTAGCCGGCACTTGTGGCCCCTGCCTTGATCCTAGCCAGCACTGCACTTGTGCCCAGGCCTTAAGCCTAGCCTGCACTTGTGCCCAGGCCTTAAGCCTAGCCTGCACTTGTGCCCAGGCCTTAAGCCTAGCCCGCACTTGTGCCCAGGCCTTAAGCCTAGCCCGCACTTGTGCCCAGGCCTTAAGCCTAACCCGCACTTGTGCCCAGGCCTTAAGCCTAGCCCGCACTTGTGCCCAGGCCTTAAGCCTAGCCCGCACTTGTGCCCAGGCCTTAAGCCTAGCCCGCACTTGTGCCCAGGCCTTAAGCCTAGCCCGCACTTGTGCCCAGGCCTTAAGCCGAGCCCGCACTTGTGCCCCTGCCTTAAGCCTAGCTCGCACTTGTGCCCCTGCCTTAAGCCTAGCCCGCAATTGTGCCCAGGCCTTAAGCCTAGCCCGCACTTGTGCCCAGGCCTTAAGCCTAGCCCGCACTTGTGCCCAGGCCTTAAGCCTAGCCCGCACTTGTGCCCAGGCCTTAAGCCTAGCCCCAACTTGTGCCCAGGCCTTAAGCCTAGCCCGCACTTGTGCCCAGGCCTTAAGCCTAGCCCGCACTTGTGCCCAGGCCTTAAGCCTAGCCCGCACTTGTGCCCAGGCCTTAAGCCTAGCCCGCACTTGTGCCCAGGCCTTAAGCCTAGCCCGCACTTGTGCCCAGGCCTAAAGCCTAGCCCGCACTTGTGCCCAGGCCTTAAGCCTAGCCCGCACTTGTGCCCAGGCCTTAAGCCTAGCCCGCACCTGTGCCCAGGCCTTAAGCCTAGCCCGCACTTGTGCCCAGGCCTTAAGCCTAGCTCGCACTTGTGCCCAGGCCTTAAGCCTAGCCCGCACTTGTGCCCAGGCCTTAAGCCTAGCCCGCACTTGTGCCCCCTGCCTTGATCCTAGCCCGCACTTGTGCCCAGGCCTTAAGCCTAGCCCGCACTTGTGCCCAGGCCTTAAACCTAGCCCGCACTTGTGCCCCTGCCTTAAGCCTAGCCCGCACTTGTGCCCAGGCCTTAAGCCTAGCCCGCACTTGTGCCCAGGCTTTAAACCTAGCCCGCACTTGTGCCCAGGCCTTAAGCCTAGCCCGCACTTGTGCCCAGGCCTTAAGCCTAGCACGCACTTGTGCCCAGGCCTTAAGCCTAGCCCGCACTTGTGCCCCGGCCTTAAGCCTAGCCTGCACTTGTGCCCCGGCCTTAAGCTTATCCCGCACTTGTGCCCCGGCCTTAAGCTTAGCCCGCACTTGTGCCCAGGCCTTAAGCCTAGCCCGCACTTGTGCCTAGGCCTTAAGCCAAGCCCACACTTGTGCCCCTGCCTTAAGCCTAGCCCGCACTTGTGCCCCTGCCTTAAGCCTAGCCCGCACTTGTGCCCCTGCCTTAAGCCTAGCCCGCACTTGTGCCCAGGCCTAAAGCCTAGCCCGCACTTGTGCCCAGGCCTTAAGCCTAGCCCGCACTTGTGCCCATGCCTAAAGCCTAGCTGGCACTTGTGGCCCCTGCCTTAATCCTAGCCAGCACTGCACTTGTGCCCAGGCCTTAAGCCTAGCCCGCACTTGTGCCCCCTGCCTTGATCCTAGCCCGCACTTGTGCCCAGGCCTTAAGCCTAGCCCGCACTTGTGCTCAGGCCTTAAACCTAGCCCGCAGTTGTGCCCCTGCCTTAAGCCTATCCCGCACTTGTGCCCAGGCCTTAAGCCTAGCCCGCACTTGTGCCCAGGCATTAAGCCTAGCCCGCACTTGTGCCCAGGCCTTAAGCCTAGCCCGCACTTATGCCCAGGCCTTAAGCCTAGCCCGCACTTGTGCCCAGGCCTTAAGCCAAGCCTGCACTTGTGCCCAGGCCTTAAGCCTAGCCCGCACTTGTGCCCAGGCCTTAAGCCTATCCCGCACTTGTGCCCAGGCCTTAAGCCTAGCCCGCACTTGTGCCCATGCCTTAAGCCTAACTGGCACTTGTGGCCCCTGCCTTGATCCTAGCCAGCACTGCACTTGTGCCCAGGCCTTAAGCCTGGCCCGCACTTTTGCCCCCTGCCTTGATCCTAGCCCGCACTTGTGCCCAGGCCTTAAGCCTAGCCCGCACTTGTGCCCAGGCCTTAAGCCTAGCCCGCACTTGTGCCCAGGCCTTAAGCCTAGCCCGCACTTGTGCCCAGGCCTTAAGCCTAGCCCGCACTTGTGCCCAGGCCTTAAGCCTAGCCCGCACTTGTGCCCAGGCCTTAAGCCTAGCCCGCACTTGTGCCCAGGCCTTAAGCCTAGCCCGCACTTGTGCCCAGGCCTTAAGCCTAGCCCGCACTTGTGCCCAGGCCTTAAGCCAAGCCCGCACTTGTGCCCAGGCCTTAAGCCTAGCCCGCACTTGTGCCCAGGCCTTAAGCCTAGCCCGCACTTGTGCCCAGGCCTTAAGCCTAGCCCGCACTTGTTCCCAGGCCTTAAGCCTAGCCCGCACTTGTGCCCAGGCGTTAAGCCTAGCCCGCACTTGTGCCCAGGCCGTAAGCCTAGCCCGCACTTGTGCCCAGGCCTTAAGCCTAGTCAGCACTTGTGCCCAGGCCTTAAGCCCAGCCCGCACTTGTGCCCAGGCCTTAAGCCTAGCCTGCACTTGTGCCCAGGCCTTAAGCCTAGCCCGCACTTGTGCCTAGGCCTTAAGCCTAGCCCACACTTGTGCCCATGCCTTAAGCCTAGCTGGCACTTGTGGCCCCTGCCTTGATCCTAGCCAGCACTGCACTTGTGCCCAGGCCTTAAGCCTAGCCTGCACTTGTGCCCAGGCCTTAAGCCTAGCCTGCACTTGTGCCCAGGCCTTAAGCCTAGCCCGCACTTGTGCCCCCTGCCTTGATCCTAGCCCGCACTTGTGCCCCCTGCCTTGATTCTAGCCCGCACTTGTGCCCAGGCCTTAAGCCTAGCCCGCACTTGTGCCCAGGCCTTAAGCCTAGCCCGCACTTGTGCCCAGGCCTTAAGCCTAGCCCGCACTTGTGCCCAGGCCTTAAGCCTAGCCCGCACTTGTGCCTAGGCCTTAAGCCTAGCCCACACTTGTGCCCATGCCTTAAGCCTAGCTGGCACTTGTGGCCCCTGCCTTGATCCTAGCCAGCACTGCACTTGTGCCCAGGCCTTAAGCCTAGCCTGCACTTGTGCCCAGGCCTTAAGCCTAGCCTGCACTTGTGCCCAGGCCTTAAGCCTAGCCCGCACATGTGCCCCCTGCCTTGATCCTAGCCCGCACTTGTGCCCCCTGCCTTGATCCTAGCCCGCACTTGTGCCCAGGCCTTAAGCCTAGCCCGCACTTGTGCCCAGGCCTTAAGCCTAGCTGGCACTTGTGGCCCCTGCCTTGATCCTAGCCAGCACTGCACTTGTGCCCAGGCCTTAAGCCGAGCCCGCACTTGTGCCCCTGCCTTTAGCCGAGCCCGCACTTGTGCCTTTGCCTTAAGCCGAGCCCGTACTTGTGCCCCTGTCTTAAGTCGAGCCCGCACTTGTGCCCCTGCCTTAAGCCAAGCCCGCACTTGTGCCCCTGCCTGAATCCAAGCCCTCACTTGTGCCCCTGCCTTAAGCCAAGCCCTCACTTGTGCCCAGGCCTTAAGCCTAGCCCGCACTTGTGCCCAGGCCTTAAGCCTAGCCCACACTTGTGCCCAGGCCTTAAGCCTAGCCCGCACTTGTGCCCAGGCCTTAAGCCTAGCCCGCACTTGTGCCCAGGCCTTAAGCCTAGCCCGCACTTGTGCCCAGGCCTTAAGCCTAGCCCGCACTTGTGCCCAGGCCTTAAGCCTAGCCCGCACTTGTGCCCAGGCCTTAAGCCTAGCCCGCACTTGTGCCCAGGCCTTAAGCCTAGCCCGCACTTGTGCCCATGCCTTAAGCCTAGCTGGCACTTGTGGTCCCTGCCTTGATCCTAGCCAGCACTGCACTTGTGCCCAGGCCTTAAGCCTAGCCTGCACTTGTGCCCAGGCCTTAAGTCTAGCCTGCACTTGTGCCCCCTGCCTTGATCCTATCCCGCACTTGTGCCCCGGCCTTAAGCCGAGCCCGCACTTGTGCCCCGGCCTTAAGCCGAGCCCGCACTTGTGCCCCGGCCTTAAGCCGAGCCCGCACTTGTGCCCCGGCCTTAAGCCGAGCCCGCACCAGTGCCCCTGCCTTAAGCCGAACCCGCACTTGTGCCCCTGCCATAAGCCGAGCCCGCACTTGTGCCCCTGCCTTAATCCTAGCCCGCACTTGTGCCCCTGCCTTAAGCCTAGCCCGCACTTGTGCCCCTGCCTTAAGCCTAGCCCGCACTTGTGCCCCTGCCTTAAGCCTAGCCCGCACTTGTGCCCAGGCCTTGAGCCTAGCACGCACTTGTGCCCAGGCCTTAAGCCTAGCCCGCACTTGTGCCCCGGCCTTAAGCCTAGCCCGCACTTGTGCCCCGGCCTTAAGCTTAGCCCGCACTTGTGCCCCGGCCTTAAGCTTAGCCCGCACTTGTGCCCAGGCCTTAAGCCTAGCCCGCACTTGTGCCCCGGCCTTAAGCCTAGCCCGCACTTGTGCCCCGACCTTAAGCCTAGCCCGCACTTGTGCCCAGGCCTTAAGCCTAGCCCGCACTTGTGCCCAGGCCTTAAGCCTAGCCCACACTTGTGCCCAGGCCTTAAGCCTAGCCCGCACTTGTGCCCAGGCCTTAAGCCTAGCCCGCACTTGTGCCCAGGCCTTAAGCCTAGCCCGCACTTTTGCCCAGGCCTTAAGCCTAGCCCGCACTTGTGCCCAGGCCTTAAGCCTAGCCCGCACTTGTGCCCAGGCCTTAAGCCTAGCCCGCACTTGTGCCCCCTGCCTTGATCCTAGCCAGCACTTGTGCCCAGGCCTTAAGCCTGACCCGCACTTGTGCCCAGGCCTTAAGCCTAGCCTGCACTTTTGAGCCCCTTGAATGCTTGTTTGTTTGTTTTTGTCTTCAGCTTCATGTTGGTTATGCACATAGGGCCAGCTTTACGCTCTTCGCTCTTGTCCCGTCTGAATGCGCATGCACGACTGTAATTGGGGAAGAAGGCATTACCCATTTACGGAGGACAGACAAGAAGTGCCTGGTCGCTTGGAGCATGGGGTTATGGAGAGGCTCCGCACTGTATAACAAAGGATCTAGTCCTAAATGCCCAAGTACAGAGTAGAGGGGTGAAAGCTAGCTCTTCACCCCTATGGGTGCCTAACCCTTTATGCAAAGAGTGCAAAGAGTTAGCTGAATGCCTTAAGCCTAGCCAGCACTTGTGCCCCCTGCCTTGATCCTGGCCAGCACTGCACTTGTGCCCATGCCGTAAGCCTAGCCCGCACTTGTGCCCAGGCCTTAAGCCTGGCTGGCACTTGTGCCCATGCCGTAAGCCTAGCCGGCACTTGTGGCCCCTGCCTTGATCCTAGCCAGCACTGCACTTGTGCCCAGGCCTTAAGCCTAGCCCGCACTTGTGCCCAGGCCTTAAGCCTAGCCCGCACTTGTGCCCAGGACTTAAGCCTAACCCGCACTTGTGCCCAGGCCTTAAGCCTAACCCGCACTTGTGCCCAGGCCTTAAGCCTAGCCCGCACGTGTCCCCAGGCCTTAAGCCTAGCCCGCACTTGTGCCCCGGCCTTATGCCTAGCCCGCACTTGTGCCCAGGCCTTAAGCCTAGCCCGCACTTGTGCCCAGGCCTTAAGCCTAACCCGCACTTGTGCCCAGGCCTTAAGCCTAACCCGCACTTGTGCCCAGGCCTTAAGCCTAGCCCGCACTTGTGCCCAGGCCTTAAGCCTAGCCCGCACTTGTGCCCCGGCCTTAAGCCTAGCCCGCACTTGTGCCCCGGCCTTAAGCTTAGCCCGCACTTGTGCCCAGGCCTTAAGCCTAGCCCGCACTTGTGCCCAGGCCTTAAGCCTAGCCCGCACTTGTGCCCAGGCCTTAAGCCTAGCCCGCACTTGTGCCCCCTGCCTTGATCCTAGCCAGCACTTGTGCCCAGGCCTTAAGCCTAGCCCGCACTTGTGCCCAGGCCTTAAGCCTAGCCTGCACTTTTGAACCCCTTGAATGCTTGTTTGTTTGTTTTTGTCTTCAGCTTCATGTTGGTTATGCACATAGGGCCAGCTTTACGCTCTTCGCTCTTGTCCCGTCTGAATGCGCATGCACGACTGTAATTGGGGAAGAAGGCATTACCCATTTACGGAGGACAGACAAGAAGTGCCTGGTCGCTTGGAGCATGGGGTTATGGAGAGGCTCCGCACTGTACAACAAAGGATCTAGTCCTAAATGTCCAAGTACAGAGTAGAGGGGTGAAAGCTAGCTCTTCACCCCTATGGGTGCCTAACCCTTTATGCAAAGAGTTCAAAGAGTTAGCTGAATGCCTTAAGCCTAGCCAGCACTTGTGCCCCCTGCCTTGATCCTGGCCAGCACTGCACTTGTGCCCATGCCGTAAGCCTAGCCCGCACTTGTGCCCAGGCCTTAAGCCTAGCCCGCACTTGTGCCCAGGCCTTAAGCCTGGCTGGCACTTGTGCCCATGCCTTAAGCCTAGCCGGCACTTGTGGCCCCTGCCTTGATCCTAGCCAGCACTGCACTTGTGCCCAGGCCTTAAGCCTAGCCTGCACTTGTGCCCAGGCCTTAAGCCTAGCCTGCACTTGTGCCCAGGCCTTAAGCCTAGCCCGCACTTGTGCCCAGGCCTTAAGCCTAGCCCGCACTTGTGCCCAGGCCTTAAGCCTAACCCGCACTTGTGCCCAGGCCTTAAGCCTAGCCCGCACTTGTGCCCAGGCCTTAAGCCTAGCCCGCACTTGTGCCCAGGCCTTAAGCCTAGCCCGCACTTGTGCCCAGGCCTTAAGCCTAGCCCGCACTTGTGCCCAGGCCTTAAGCCGAGCCCGCACTTGTGCCCCTGCCTTAAGCCTAGCTCGCACTTGTGCCCCTGCCTTAAGCCTAGCCCGCAATTGTGCCCAGGCCTTAAGCCTAGCCCGCACTTGTGCCCAGGCCTTAAGCCTAGCCCGCACTTGTGCCCAGGCCTTAAGCCTAGCCCGCACTTGTGCCCAGGCCTTAAGCCTAGCCCCAACTTGTGCCCAGGCCTTAAGCCTAGCCCGCACTTGTGCCCAGGCCTTAAGCCTAGCCCGCACTTGTGCCCAGGCCTTAAGCCTAGCCCGCACTTGTGCCCAGGCCTTAAGCCTAGCCCGCACTTGTGCCCAGGCCTTAAGCCTAGCCCGCACTTGTGCCCAGGCCTAAAGCCTAGCCCGCACTTGTGCCCAGGCCTTAAGCCTAGCCCGCACTTGTGCCCAGGCCTTAAGCCTAGCCCGCACCTGTGCCCAGGCCTTAAGCCTAGCCCGCACTTGTGCCCAGGCCTTAAGCCTAGCTCGCACTTGTGCCCAGGCCTTAAGCCTAGCCCGCACTTGTGCCCAGGCCTTAAGCCTAGCCCGCACTTGTGCCCCCTGCCTTGATCCTAGCCCGCACTTGTGCCCAGGCCTTAAGCCTAGCCCGCACTTGTGCCCAGGCCTTAAACCTAGCCCGCACTTGTGCCCCTGCCTTAAGCCTAGCCCGCACTTGTGCCCAGGCCTTAAGCCTAGCCCGCACTTGTGCCCAGGCTTTAAACCTAGCCCGCACTTGAGCCCAGGCCTTAAGCCTAGCCCGCACTTGTGCCCAGGCCTTAAGCCTAGCACGCACTTGTGCCCAGGCCTTAAGCCTAGCCCGCACTTGTGCCCCGGCCTTAAGCCTAGCCTGCACTTGTGCCCCGGCCTTAAGCTTATCCCGCACTTGTGCCCCGGCCTTAAGCTTAGCCCGCACTTGTGCCCAGGCCTTAAGCCTAGCCCGCACTTGTGCCTAGGCCTTAAGCCAAGCCCACACTTGTGCCCCTGCCTTAAGCCTAGCCCGCACTTGTGCCCCTGCCTTAAGCCTAGCCCGCACTTGTGCCCCTGCCTTAAGCCTAGCCCGCACTTGTGCCCAGGCCTAAAGCCTAGCCCGCACTTGTGCCCAGGCCTTAAGCCTAGCCCGCACTTGTGCCCATGCCTAAAGCCTAGCTGGCACTTGTGGCCCCTGCCTTAATCCTAGCCAGCACTGCACTTGTGCCCAGGCCTTAAGCCTAGCCCGCACTTGTGCCCCCTGCCTTGATCCTAGCCCGCACTTGTGCCCAGGCCTTAAGCCTAGCCCGCACTTGTGCTCAGGCCTTAAACCTAGCCCGCAGTTGTGCCCCTGCCTTAAGCCTATCCCGCACTTGTGCCCAGGCCTTAAGCCTAGCCCGCACTTGTGCCCAGGCATTAAGCCTAGCCCGCACTTGTGCCCAGGCCTTAAGCCTAGCCCGCACTTATGCCCAGGCCTTAAGCCTAGCCCGCACTTGTGCCCAGGCCTTAAGCCAAGCCTGCACTTGTGCCCAGGCCTTAAGCCTAGCCCGCACTTGTGCCCAGGCCTTAAGCCTATCCCGCACTTGTGCCCAGGCCTTAAGCCTAGCCCGCACTTGTGCCCATGCCTTAAGCCTAACTGGCACTTGTGGCCCCTGCCTTGATCCTAGCCAGCACTGCACTTGTGCCCAGGCCTTAAGCCTGGCCCGCACTTTTGCCCCCTGCCTTGATCCTAGCCCGCACTTGTGCCCAGGCCTTAAGCCTAGCCCGCACTTGTGCCCAGGCCTTAAGCCTAGCCCGCACTTGTGCCCAGGCCTTAAGCCTAGCCCGCACTTGTGCCCAGGCCTTAAGCCTAGCCCGCACTTGTGCCCAGGCCTTAAGCCTAGCCCGCACTTGTGCCCAGGCCTTAAGCCTAGCCCGCACTTGTGCCCAGGCCTTAAGCCTAGCCCGCACTTGTGCCCAGGCCTTAAGCCTAGCCCGCACTTGTGCCCAGGCCTTAAGCCAAGCCCGCACTTGTGCCCAGGCCTTAAGCCTAGCCCGCACTTGTGCCCAGGCCTTAAGCCTAGCCCGCACTTGTGCCCAGGCCTTAAGCCTAGCCCGCACTTGTTCCCAGGCCTTAAGCCTAGCCCGCACTTGTGCCCAGGCGTTAAGCCTAGCCCGCACTTGTGCCCAGGCCGTAAGCCTAGCCCGCACTTGTGCCCAGGCCTTAAGCCTAGTCAGCACTTGTGCCCAGGCCTTAAGCCCAGCCCGCACTTGTGCCCAGGCCTTAAGCCTAGCCTGCACTTGTGCCCAGGCCTTAAGCCTAGCCCGCACTTGTGCCTAGGCCTTAAGCCTAGCCCACACTTGTGCCCATGCCTTAAGCCTAGCTGGCACTTGTGGCCCCTGCCTTGATCCTAGCCAGCACTGCACTTGTGCCCAGGCCTTAAGCCTAGCCTGCACTTGTGCCCAGGCCTTAAGCCTAGCCTGCACTTGTGCCCAGGCCTTAAGCCTAGCCCGCACTTGTGCCCCCTGCCTTGATCCTAGCCCGCACTTGTGCCCCCTGCCTTGATTCTAGCCCGCACTTGTGCCCAGGCCTTAAGCCTAGCCCGCACTTGTGCCCAGGCCTTAAGCCTAGCCCGCACTTGTGCCCAGGCCTTAAGCCTAGCCCGCACTTGTGCCCAGGCCTTAAGCCTAGCCCGCACTTGTGCCTAGGCCTTAAGCCTAGCCCACACTTGTGCCCATGCCTTAAGCCTAGCTGGCACTTGTGGCCCCTGCCTTGATCCTAGCCAGCACTGCACTTGTGCCCAGGCCTTAAGCCTAGCCTGCACTTGTGCCCAGGCCTTAAGCCTAGCCTGCACTTGTGCCCAGGCCTTAAGCCTAGCCCGCACATGTGCCCCCTGCCTTGATCCTAGCCCGCACTTGTGCCCCCTGCCTTGATCCTAGCCCGCACTTGTGCCCAGGCCTTAAGCCTAGCCCGCACTTGTGCCCAGGCCTTAAGCCTAGCTGGCACTTGTGGCCCCTGCCTTGATCCTAGCCAGCACTGCACTTGTGCCCAGGCCTTAAGCCGAGCCCGCACTTGTGCCCCTGCCTTTAGCCGAGCCCGCACTTGTGCCTTTGCCTTAAGCCGAGCCCGTACTTGTGCCCCTGTCTTAAGTCGAGCCCGCACTTGTGCCCCTGCCTTAAGCCAAGCCCGCACTTGTGCCCCTGCCTGAATCCAAGCCCTCACTTGTGCCCCTGCCTTAAGCCAAGCCCTCACTTGTGCCCAGGCCTTAAGCCTAGCCCGCACTTGTGCCCAGGCCTTAAGCCTAGCCCACACTTGTGCCCAGGCCTTAAGCCTAGCCCGCACTTGTGCCCAGGCCTTAAGCCTAGCCCACACTTGTGCCCAGGCCTTAAGCCTAGCCCGCACTTGTGCCCAGGCCTTAAGCCTAGCCCGCACTTGTGCCCAGGCCTTAAGCCTAGCCCGCACTTGTGCCCAGGCCTTAAGCCTAGCCCGCACTTGTGCCCAGGCCTTAAGCCTAGCCCGCACTTGTGCCCATGCCTTAAGCCTAGCTGGCACTTGTGGTCCCTGCCTTGATCCTAGCCAGCACTGCACTTGTGCCCAGGCCTTAAGCCTAGCCTGCACTTGTGCCCAGGCCTTAAGTCTAGCCTGCACTTGTGCCCCCTGCCTTGATCCTATCCCGCACTTGTGCCCCGGCCTTAAGCCGAGCCCGCACTTGTGCCCCGGCCTTAAGCCGAGCCCGCACTTGTGCCCCGGCCTTAAGCCGAGCCCGCACTTGTGCCCCGGCCTTAAGCCGAGCCCGCACCAGTGCCCCTGCCTTAAGCCGAACCCGCACTTGTGCCCCTGCCTTAAGCCGAGCCCGCACTTGTGCCCCTGCCTTAATCCTAGCCCGCACTTGTGCCCCTGCCTTAAGCCTAGCCCGCACTTGTGCCCCTGCCTTAAGCCTAGCCCGCACTTGTGCCCCTGCCTTAAGCCTAGCCCGCACTTGTGCCCAGGCCTTGAGCCTAGCACGCACTTGTGCCCAGGCCTTAAGCCTAGCCCGCACTTGTGCCCCGGCCTTAAGCCTAGCCCGCACTTGTGCCCCGGCCTTAAGCTTAGCCCGCACTTGTGCCCCGGCCTTAAGCTTAGCCCGCACTTGTGCCCAGGCCTTAAGCCTAGCCCGCACTTGTGCCCCGGCCTTAAGCCTAGCCCGCACTTGTGCCCCGACCTTAAGCCGAGCCCGCACTTGTGCCCCGGCCTTAAGCCGAGCCCGCACTAGTGCACTTGCCTTAAGCCGAACCCGCACTTGTGCCCCTGCCTTAAGCCGAGCCCGCACTTGTGCCCCTGCCTTAATCCTAGCCCGCACTTGTGCCCCTGCCTTAAGCCTAGCCCGCACTTGTGCCCCAGCCTTAAGCCTAGCCCGCACTTGTGCCCCTGCCTTAAGCCTAGCCCGCACTTGTGCCCAGGCCTTAAGCCTAGCCCGCACTTGTGCCCAGGCCTTAAGCCTAGCCCGCACTTGTGCCCAGGCCTTAAGCCTAGCCCGCACTTTTGCCCAGGCCTTAAGCCTAGCCCGCACTTGTGTCCAGGCCTTAAGCCTAGCCCGCACTTGTGCCCAGGCCTTAAGCCTAGCCCGCACTTGTGCCCAGGCCTAAAGCCTAGCCCGCACTTGTGCCCAGGCCGTAAGCCTAGCCCGCACTTGTGCCCAGGCCTTAAGCCTAGCCCGCACTTGTGCCCCGGCCTTAAGCCTAGCCCGCACTTGTGCCCCGGCCTTAAGCTTAGCCCGCACTTGTGCCCAGGCCTTAAGCCTAGCCCGCACTTGTGCCCAGGCCTTAAGCCTAGCCCGCACTTGTGCCCCGGCCTTAAGCCTAGCCCGCACTTGTGCCCCGGCCTTAAGCCTAGCCCGCACTTGTGCCCAGGCCTTAAGCCTAGCCCGCACTTGTGCCCCCTGCCTTGATCCTAGCCCGCACTTGTGCCCCCTGCCTTGATCCTAGCCCGCACTTGTGCCCAGGCCTTAAGCCTAGCCCGCACTTGTGCCCAGGCCTTAAACCTAGCCCGCACTTGTGCCCCTGCCTTAAGCCTAGCCCGCACTTGTGCCCAGGCCTTAAGCCTAGCCCGCACTTGTGCCCAGGCCTTAAGCCTAGCCCGCACTTGTGCCCAGGCCTTAAGCCTAGCCCGCACTTGTGCCCAGGCCTTAAGCCTAGCACGCACTTGTGCCCAGGCCTTAAGCCTAGCCCGCACTTGTGCCCAGGCCTTAAGCCTAGCCCGCACTTGTGCCCAGGCCTTAAGCCTAGCCCGCACTTGTGCCCAGGCCTTAAGCCTAGCCCGCACTTGTGCCCAGGCCTTAAGCCTAGCCCGCACTTGTGCCCAGGCCTTAAGCCTAGCCCGCACTTGTGCCCAGGCGTTAAGCCTAGCCCGCACTTGTGCCCAGGCCTTAAGCCTAGCCCGCACTTGTGCCCAGGCCTTATGCCTAGCCCGCACTTGTGCCCAGGCCTTAAGCCTAGCCCGCACTTGTGCCCAGGCCTTAAGCCTAGCCCGCACTTGTGCCCAGGCCTTAAGCCTAGCCCGCACTTGTGCCCAGGCCTTAAGCCTAGCCCGCACTTGTGCCCAGGCCTTAAGCCTAGCTCGCACTTGTGCCCAGGCCTTAAGCCTAGCCCGCACTTGTGCCCAGGCCTTAAGCCTAGCTCGCACTTGTGCCCAGGCCTTAAGCCTAGCCCGCACTTGTGCCCAGGCCTTAAGCCTAGCCCGCACTTGTGCCCCCTGCCTTGATCCTAGCCAGCACTTGTGCCCAGGCCTTAAGCCTAGCCCGCACTTGTGCCCAGGCCTTAAGCCTAGCCTGCACTTTTGAGCCCCTTGAATGCTTGTTTGTTTGTTTTTGTCTTCAGCTTCATGTTGGTTATGCACATAGGGCCAGCTTTACGCTCTTCGCTCTTGTCCCGTCTGAATGCGCATGCACGACTGTAATTGGGGAAGAAGGCATTACCCATTTACGGAGGACAGACAAGAAGTGCCTGGTCGCTTGGAGCATGGGGTTATGGAGAGGCTCCGCACTGTACAACAAAGGATCTAGTCCTAAATGTCCAAGTACAGAGTAGAGGGGTGAAAGCTAGCTCTTCACCCCTATGGGTGCCTAACCCTTTATGCAAAGAGTTCAAAGAGTTAGCTGAATGCCTTAAGCCTAGCCAGCACTTGTGCCCCCTGCCTTGATCCTGGCCAGCACTGCACTTGTGCCCATGCCGTAAGCCTAGCCCGCACTTGTGCCCAGGCCTTAAGCCTAGCCCGCACTTGTGCCCAGGCCTTAAGCCTGGCTGGCACTTGTGCCCATGCCTTAAGCCTAGCCGGCACTTGTGGCCCCTGCCTTGATCCTAGCCAGCACTGCACTTGTGCCCAGGCCTTAAGCCTAGCCTGCACTTGTGCCCAGGCCTTAAGCCTAGCCTGCACTTGTGCCCAGGCCTTAAGCCTAGCCCGCACTTGTGCCCAGGCCTTAAGCCTAGCCCGCACTTGTGCCCAGGCCTTAAGCCTAACCCGCACTTGTGCCCAGGCCTTAAGCCTAGCCCGCACTTGTGCCCAGGCCTTAAGCCTAGCCCGCACTTGTGCCCAGGCCTTAAGCCTAGCCCGCACTTGTGCCCAGGCCTTAAGCCTAGCCCGCACTTGTGCCCAGGCCTTAAGCCGAGCCCGCACTTGTGCCCCTGCCTTAAGCCTAGCTCGCACTTGTGCCCCTGCCTTAAGCCTAGCCCGCAATTGTGCCCAGGCCTTAAGCCTAGCCCGCACTTGTGCCCAGGCCTTAAGCCTAGCCCGCACTTGTGCCCAGGCCTTAAGCCTAGCCCGCACTTGTGCCCAGGCCTTAAGCCTAGCCCGCACTTGTGCCCAGGGCTTAAGCCTAGCCCGCACTTGTGCCCAGGCCTTAAGCCTAGCCCGCACTTGTGCCCAGGCCTTAAGCCTAGCCCGCACTTGTGCCCAGGCCTTAAGCCTAGCCCGCACTTGTGCCCAGGCCTTAAGCCTAGCCCGCACTTGTGCCCAGGCCTAAAGCCTAGCCCGCACTTGTGCCCAGGCCTTAAGCCTAGCCCGCACTTGTGCCCAGGCCTTAAGCCTAGCCCGCACCTGTGCCCAGGCCTTAAGCCTAGCCCGCACTTGTGCCCAGGCCTTAAGCCTAGCTCGCACTTGTGCCCAGGCCTTAAGCCTAGCCCGCACTTGTGCCCAGGCCTTAAGCCTAGCCCGCACTTGTGCCCCCTGCCTTGATCCTAGCCCGCACTTGTGCCCAGGCCTTAAGCCTAGCCCGCACTTGTGCCCAGGCCTTAAACCTAGCCCGCACTTGTGCCCCTGCCTTAAGCCTAGCCCGCACTTGTGCCCAGGCCTTAAGCCTAGCCCGCACTTGTGCCCAGGCTTTAAACCTAGCCCGCACTTGTGCCCAGGCCTTAAGCCTAGCCCGCACTTGTGCCCAGGCCTTAAGCCTAGCACGCACTTGTGCCCAGGCCTTAAGCCTAGCCCGCACTTGTGCCCCGGCCTTAAGCCTAGCCTGCACTTGTGCCCCGGCCTTAAGCTTATCCCGCACTTGTGCCCCGGCCTTAAGCTTAGCCCGCACTTGTGCCCAGGCCTTAAGCCTAGCCCGCACTTGTGCCTAGGCCTTAAGCCAAGCCCACACTTGTGCCCCTGCCTTAAGCCTAGCCCGCACTTGTGCCCCTGCCTTAAGCCTAGCCCGCACTTGTGCCCCTGCCTTAAGCCTAGCCCGCACTTGTGCCCAGGCCTAAAGCCTAGCCCGCACTTGTGCCCAGGCCTTAAGCCTAGCCCGCACTTGTGCCCATGCCTAAAGCCTAGCTGGCACTTGTGGCCCCTGCCTTAATCCTAGCCAGCACTGCACTTGTGCCCAGGCCTTAAGCCTAGCCCGCACTTGTGCCCCCTGCCTTGATCCTAGCCCGCACTTGTGCCCAGGCCTTAAGCCTAGCCCGCACTTGTGCTCAGGCCTTAAACCTAGCCCGCAGTTGTGCCCCTGCCTTAAGCCTATCCCGCACTTGTGCCCAGGCCTTAAGCCTAGCCCGCACTTGTGCCCAGGCATTAAGCCTAGCCCGCACTTGTGCCCAGGCCTTAAGCCTAGCCCGCACTTATGCCCAGGCCTTAAGCCTAGCCCGCACTTGTGCCCAGGCCTTAAGCCAAGCCTGCACTTGTGCCCAGGCCTTAAGCCTAGCCCGCACTTGTGCCCAGGCCTTAAGCCTATCCCGCACTTGTGCCCAGGCCTTAAGCCTAGCCCGCACTTGTGCCCATGCCTTAAGCCTAACTGGCACTTGTGGCCCCTGCCTTGATCCTAGCCAGCACTGCACTTGTGCCCAGGCCTTAAGCCTGGCCCGCACTTTTGCCCCCTGCCTTGATCCTAGCCCGCACTTGTGCCCAGGCCTTAAGCCTAGCCCGCACTTGTGCCCAGGCCTTAAGCCTAGCCCGCACTTGTGCCCAGGCCTTAAGCCTAGCCCGCACTTGTGCCCAGGCCTTAAGCCTAGCCCGCACTTGTGCCCAGGCCTTAAGCCTAGCCCGCACTTGTGCCCAGGCCTTAAGCCTAGCCCGCACTTGTGCCCAGGCCTTAAGCCTAGCCCGCACTTGTGCCCAGGCCTTAAGCCTAGCCCGCACTTGTGCCCAGGCCTTAAGCCAAGCCCGCACTTGTGCCCAGGCCTTAAGCCTAGCCCGCACTTGTGCCCAGGCCTTAAGCCTAGCCCGCACTTGTGCCCAGGCCTTAAGCCTAGCCCGCACTTGTTCCCAGGCCTTAAGCCTAGCCCGCACTTGTGCCCAGGCGTTAAGCCTAGCCCGCACTTGTGCCCAGGCCTTAAGCCTAGCCCGCACTTGTGCCCAGGCCTTAAGCCTAGTCAGCACTTGTGCCCAGGCCTTAAGCCCAGCCCGCACTTGTGCCCAGGCCTTAAGCCTAGCCTGCACTTGTGCCCAGGCCTTAAGCCTAGCCCGCACTTGTGCCTAGGCCTTAAGCCTAGCCCACACTTGTGCCCATGCCTTAAGCCTAGCTGGCACTTGTGGCCCCTGCCTTGATCCTAGCCAGCACTGCACTTGTGCCCAGGCCTTAAGCCTAGCCTGCACTTGTGCCCAGGCCTTAAGCCTAGCCTGCACTTGTGCCCAGGCCTTAAGCCTAGCCCGCACATGTGCCCCCTGCCTTGATCCTAGCCCGCACTTGTGCCCCCTGCCTTGATTCTAGCCCGCACTTGTGCCCAGGCCTTAAGCCTAGCCCGCACTTGTGCCCAGGCCTTAAGCCTAGCCCGCACTTGTGCCCAGGCCTTAAGCCTAGCCCGCACTTGTGCCCAGGCCTTAAGCCTAGCCCGCACTTGTGCCTAGGCCTTAAGCCTAGCCCACACTTGTGCCCATGCCTTAAGCCTAGCTGGCACTTGTGGCCCCTGCCTTGATCCTAGCCAGCACTGCACTTGTGCCCAGGCCTTAAGCCTAGCCCGCACTTGTGCCCAGGCCTTAAGCCTAGCTGGCACTTGTGGCCCCTGCCTTGATCCTAGCCAGCACTGCACTTGTGCCCAGGCCTTAAGCCGAGCCCGCACTTGTGCCCCTGCCTTTAGCCGAGCCCGCACTTGTGCCTTTGCCTTAAGCCGAGCCCGTACTTGTGCCCCTGTCTTAAGTCGAGCCCGCACTTGTGCCCCTGCCTTAAGCCAAGCCCGCACTTGTGCCCCTGCCTGAATCCAAGCCCTCACTTGTGCCCCTGCCTTAAGCCAAGCCCTCACTTGTGCCCAGGCCTTAAGCCTAGCCCACACTTGTGCCCAGGCCTTAAGCCTAGTCCACACTTGTGCCCAGGCCTTAAGCCTAGCCCGCACTTGTGCCCAGGCCTTAAGCCTAGCCCGCACTTGTGCCCAGGCCTTAAGCCTAGCCCGCACTTGTGCCCAGGCCTTAAGCCTAGCCCGCACTTGTGCCCAGGCCTTAAGCCTAGCCCGCACTTGTTCCCAGGCCTTAAGCCTAGCCCGCACTTGTGCCCAGGCCTTAAGCCTAGCCCGCACTTGTGCCCATGCCTTAAGCCTAGCTGGCACTTGTGGTCCCTGCCTTGATCCTAGCCAGCACTGCACTTGTGCCCAGGCCTTAAGCCTAGCCTGCACTTGTGCCCAGGCCTTAAGTCTAGCCTGCACTTGTGCCCCCTGCCTTGATCCTATCCCGCACTTGTGCCCCGGCCTTAAGCCGAGCCCGCACTTGTGCCCCGGCCTTAAGCCGAGCCCGCACTTGTGCCCCGGCCTTAAGCCGAGCCCGCACTTGTGCCCCGGCCTTAAGCCGAGCCCGCACCAGTGCCCCTGCCTTAAGCCGAACCCGCACTTGTGCCCCTGCCTTAAGCCGAGCCCGCACTTGTGCCCCTGCCTTAATCCTAGCCCGCACTTGTGCCCCTGCCTTAAGCCTAGCCCGCACTTGTGCCCCTGCCTTAAGCCTAGCCCGCACTTGTGCCCCTGCCTTAAGCCTAGCCCGCACTTGTGCCCAGGCCTTGAGCCTAGCACGCACTTGTGCCCAGGCCTTAAGCCTAGCCCGCACTTGTGCCCCGGCCTTAAGCCTAGCCCGCACTTGTGCCCCGGCCTTAAGCTTAGCCCGCACTTGTGCCCCGGCCTTAAGCTTAGCCCGCACTTGTGCCCAGGCCTTAAGCCTAGCCCGCACTTGTGCCCCGGCCTTAAGCCTAGCCCGCACTTGTGCCCCGACCTTAAGCCGAGCCCGCACTTGTGCCCCGGCCTTAAGCCGAGCCCGCACTAGTGCACTTGCCTTAAGCCGAACCCGCACTTGTGCCCCTGCCTTAAGCCGAGCCCGCACTTGTGCCCCTGCCTTAATCCTAGCCCGCACTTGTGCCCCTGCCTTAAGCCTAGCCCGCACTTGTGCCCCAGCCTTAAGCCTAGCCCGCACTTGTGCCCCTGCCTTAAGCCTAGCCCGCACTTGTGCCCAGGCCTTAAGCCTAGCCCGCACTTGTGCCCAGGCCTTAAGCCTAGCCCGCACTTGTGCCCAGGCCTTAAGCCTAGCCCGCACTTTTGCCCAGGCCTTAAGCCTAGCCCGCACTTGTGTCCAGGCCTTAAGCCTAGCCCGCACTTGTGCCCAGGCCTTAAGCCTAGCCCGCACTTGTGCCCAGGCCTAAAGCCTAGCCCGCACTTGTGCCCAGGCCGTAAGCCTAGCCCGCACTTGTGCCCAGGCCTTAAGCCTAGCCCGCACTTGTGCCCCGGCCTTAAGCCTAGCCCGCACTTGTGCCCCGGCCTTAAGCTTAGCCCGCACTTGTGCCCAGGCCTTAAGCCTAGCCCGCACTTGTGCCCAGGCCTTAAGCCTAGCCCGCACTTGTGCCCCGGCCTTAAGCCTAGCCCGCACTTGTGCCCCGGCCTTAAGCCTAGCCCGCACTTGTGCCCAGGCCTTAAGCCTAGCCCGCACTTGTGCCCCCTGCCTTGATCCTAGCCCGCACTTGTGCCCCCTGCCTTGATCCTAGCCCGCACTTGTGCCCAGGCCTTAAGCCTAGCCCGCACTTGTGCCCAGGCCTTAAACCTAGCCCGCACTTGTGCCCCTGCCTTAAGCCTAGCCCGCACTTGTGCCCAGGCCTTAAGCCTAGCCCGCACTTGTGCCCAGGCCTTAAGCCTAGCCCGCACTTGTGCCCAGGCCTTAAGCCTAGCCCGCACTTGTACCCAGGCCTTAAGCCTAGCACGCACTTGTGCCCAGGCCTTAAGCCTAGCCCGCACTTGTGCCCAGGCCTTAAGCCTAGCCCGCACTTGTGCCCAGGCCTTAAGCCTAGCCCGCACTTGTGCTCAGGCCTTAAGCCTAGCCCGCACTTGTGCCCAGGCCTTAAGCCTAGCCCGCACTTGTGCCCAGGCCTTAAGCCTAGCCCGCACTTGTGCCCAGGCGTTAAGCCTAGCCCGCACTTGTGCCCAGGCCTTAAGCCTAGCCCGCACTTGTGTCCAGGCCTTAAGCCTAGCCCGCACTTGTGCCCAGGCCTTAAGCCTAGCCCGCACTTGTGCCCAGGCCTTAAGCCTAGCCCGCACTTGTGCCCAGGCCTTAAGCCTAGCCCGCACTTGTGCCCAGGCCTTAAGCCTAGCCCGCACTTGTGCCCAGGCCTTAAGCCTAGCCCGCACTTGTGCCCAGGCCTTAAGCCTAGCCCGCACTTGTGCCCAGGCCTTAAGCCTAGCTCGCACTTGTGCCCAGGCCTTAAGCCTAGCCCGCACTTGTGCCCAGGCCTTAAGCCTAGCCCACACTTGTGCCCCCTGCCTTGATCCTAGCCAGCACTTGTGCCCAGGCCTTAAGCCTAACCCGCACTTGTGCCCAGGCCTTAAGCCTAGCCTGCACTTTTGAGCCCCTTGAATGCTTGTTTGTTTGTTTTTGTCTTCAGCTTCATGTTGGTTATGCACATAGGGCCAGCTTTACGCTCTTCGCTCTTGTCCCGTCTGAATGCGCATGCAAGACTGTAATTGGGGAAGAAGGCATTACCCATTTACGGAGGACAGACAAGAAGTGCCTGGTCGCTTGGAGCATGGGGTTATGGAGAGGCTCCGCACTGTATAACAAAGGATCTAGTCCTAAATGTCCAAGTACAGAGTAGAGGGGTGAAAGCTAGCTCTTCACCCCTATGGGTGCCTAACCCTTTATGCAAAGAGTGCAAAGAGTTAGCTGAATGCCTTAAGCCTAGCCAGCACTTGTGCCCCCTGCCTTGATCCTGGCCAGCACTGCACTTGTGCCCATGCCTTAAGCCTAGCCCGCACTTGTGCCCAGGCCTTAAGCCTGGCTGGCACTTGTGCCCATGCCTTAAGCCTAGCCGGCACTTGTGGCCCCTGCCTTGATCCTAGCCAGCACTGCACTTGTGCCCAGGCCTTAAGCCGAGCCCGCACTTGTGCCCCGGCCTTAAGCCGAGCCCGCACCAGTGCCCCTGCCTTAAGCCGAACCCGCACTTGTGCCCCTGCCTTAAGCCGAGCCCGCACTTGTGCCCCTGCCTTAATCCTAGCCCGCACTTGTGCCCCTGCCTTAAGCCTAGCCCGCACTTGTGCCCCTGCCTTAAGCCTAGCCCGCACTTGTGCCCCTGCCTTAAGCCTAGCCCGCACTTGTGCCCAGGCCTTGAGCCTAGCACGCACTTGTGCCCAGGCCTTAAGCCTAGCCCGCACTTGTGCCCCGGCCTTAAGCCTAGCCCGCACTTGTGCCCCGGCCTTAAGCTTAGCCCGCACTTGTGCCCCGGCCTTAAGCTTAGCCCGCACTTGTGCCCAGGCCTTAAGCCTAGCCCGCACTTGTGCCCCGGCCTTAAGCCTAGCCCGCACTTGTGCCCCGACCTTAAGCCGAGCCCGCACTTGTGCCCCGGCCTTAAGCCGAGCCCGCACTAGTGCACTTGCCTTAAGCCGAACCCGCACTTGTGCCCCTGCCTTAAGCCGAGCCCGCACTTGTGCCCCTGCCTTAATCCTAGCCCGCACTTGTGCCCCTGCCTTAAGCCTAGCCCGCACTTGTGCCCCAGCCTTAAGCCTAGCCCGCACTTGTGCCCCTGCCTTAAGCCTAGCCCGCACTTGTGCCCAGGCCTTAAGCCTAGCCCGCACTTGTGCCCAGGCCTTAAGCCTAGCCCGCACTTGTGCCCAGGCCTTATGCCTAGCCCGCACTTTTGCCCAGGCCTTAAGCCTAGCCCGCACTTGTGTCCAGGCCTTAAGCCTAGCCCGCACTTGTGCCCAGGCCTTAAGCCTAGCCCGCACTTGTGCCCAGGCCTAAAGCCTAGCCCGCACTTGTGCCCAGGCCGTAAGCCTAGCCCGCACTTGTGCCCAGGCCTTAAGCCTAGCCCGCACTTGTGCCCCGGCCTTAAGCCTAGCCCGCACTTGTGCCCCGGCCTTAAGCTTAGCCCGCACTTGTGCCCAGGCCTTAAGCCTAGCCCGCACTTGTGCCCAGGCCTTAAGCCTAGCCCGCACTTGTGCCCCGGCCTTAAGCCTAGCCCACACTTGTGCCCCGGCCTTAAGCCTAGCCCGCACTTGTGCCCAGGCCTTAAGCCTAGCCCGCACTTGTGCCCCCTGCCTTGATCCTAGCCCGCACTTGTGCCCCCTGCCTTGATCCTAGCCCGCACTTGTGCCCAGGCCTTAAGCCTAGCCCGCACTTGTGCCCAGGCCTTAAACCTAGCCCGCACTTGTGCCCCTGCCTTAAGCCTAGCCCGCACTTGTGCCCAGGCCTTAAGCCTAGCCCGCACTTGTGCCCAGGCCTTAAGCCTAGCCCGCACTTGTGCCCAGGCCTTAAGCCTAGCCCGCACTTGTGCCCAGGCCTTAAGCCTAGCACGCACTTGTGCCCAGGCCTTAAGCCTAGCCCGCACTTGTGCCCAGGCCTTAAGCCTAGCCCGCACTTGTGCCCAGGCCTTAAGCCTAGCCCGCACTTGTGCCCAGGCCTTAAGCCTAGCCCGCACTTGTGCCCAGGCCTTAAGCCTAGCCCGCACTTGTGCCCAGGCCTTAAGCCTAGCCCGCACTTGTGCCCAGGCGTTAAGCCTAGCCCGCACTTGTGCCCAGGCCTTAAGCCTAGCCCGCACTTGTGTCCAGGCCTTAAGCCTAGCCCGCACTTGTGCCCAGGCCTTAAGCCTAGCCCGCACTTGTGCCCAGGCCTTAAGCCTAGCCCGCACTTGTGCCCAGGCCTTAAGCCTAGCCCGCACTTGTGCCCAGGCCTTAAGCCTAGCCCGCACTTGTGCCCAGGCCTTAAGCCTAGCCCGCACTTGTGCCCAGGCCTTAAGCCTAGCCCGCACTTGTGCCCAGGCCTTAAGCCTAGCTCGCACTTGTGCCCAGGCCTTAAGCCTAGCCCGCACTTGTGCCCAGGCCTTAAGCCTAGCCCACACTTGTGCCCCCTGCCTTGATCCTAGCCAGCACTTGTGCCCAGGCCTTAAGCCTAACCCGCACTTGTGCCCAGGCCTTAAGCCTAGCCTGCACTTTTGAGCCCCTTGAATGCTTGTTTGTTTGTTTTTGTCTTCAGCTTCATGTTGGTTATGCACATAGGGCCAGCTTTACGCTCTTCGCTCTTGTCCCGTCTGAATGCGCATGCAAGACTGTAATTGGGGAAGAAGGCATTACCCATTTACGGAGGACAGACAAGAAGTGCCTGGTCGCTTGGAGCATGGGGTTATGGAGAGGCTCCGCACTGTATAACAAAGGATCTAGTCCTAAATGTCCAAGTACAGAGTAGAGGGGTGAAAGCTAGCTCTTCACCCCTATGGGTGCCTAACCCTTTATGCAAAGAGTGCAAAGAGTTAGCTGAATGCCTTAAGCCTAGCCAGCACTTGTGCCCCCTGCCTTGATCCTGGCCAGCACTGCACTTGTGCCCATGCCTTAAGCCTAGCCCGCACTTGTGCCCAGGCCTTAAGCCTGGCTGGCACTTGTGCCCATGCCTTAAGCCTAGCCGGCACTTGTGGCCCCTGCCTTGATCCTAGCCAGCACTGCACTTGTGCCCAGGCCTTAAGCCTAGCCTGCACTTGTGCCCAGGCCTGAAGCCTAGCCTGCACTTGTGCCCAGGCCTTAAGCCTAGCCTGCACTTGTGCCCAGGCCTTAAGCCTAGCCCGCACTTGTGCCCAGGCCTTAAGCCTAACCCGCACTTGTGCCCAGGCCTTAAGCCTAACCCGCACTTGTGCCCAGGCCTTAAGCCTAGCCCGCACTTGTGCCCAGGCCTTAAGCCTAGCCCGCACTTGTGCTCCGGCCTTAAGCCTAGCCCGCACTTGTGCCCCGGCCTTAAGCTTAGCCCGCACTTGTGCCCCGGCCTTAAGCTTAGCCCGCACTTGTGCCCAGGCCTTAAGCCTAGCCCGCACTTGTGCCCAGGCCTTAAGCCTCACCCGCACTTGTGCCCAGGCCTTAAGCCTAGCCCGCACTTGTGCCTCCTGCCTTGATCCTAGCCAGCACTTGTGCCCATGCCTTAAGCCTAGCCGGCACTTGTGGCCCCTGCCTTGATCCTAGCCAGCACTGCACTTGTGCCCAGGCCTTAAGCCTAGCCTGCACTTGTGCCCAGGCCTTAAGCCTAGCCTGCACTTGTGCCCAGGCCTTAAGCCTAGCCCGCACTTGTGCCCAGGCCTTAAGCCTTGCCCGCACTTGTGCCCAGGCCTTAAGCCTAGCCCGCACTTGTGCCCAGGCCTTAAGCCTAACCCGCACTTGTGCCCAGGCCTTAAGCCTAGCCCGCACTTGTGCCCAGGCCTTAAGCCTTGCCCGCACTTGTGCCCAGGCCTTAAGCCTAGCCCGCACTTGTGCCCAGGCCTTAAGCCTAACCCGCACTTGTGCCCAGGCCTTAAGCCTAGCCCGCACTTGTGCCCCTGCCTTAAGCCTAGCCCGCACTTGTGCCCAGGCCTTAAGCCTAGCCCGCACTTGTGCCCAGGCTTTAAGCCTAGCCCGCACTTGTGCCCAGGCCTTAAGCCTAGCCCGCACTTGTGCCCAGGCCTTAAGCCTAGCACGCATTTGTGCCCAGGCCTTAAGCCTAGCCCGCACTTGTGCCCCGGCCTTAAGCTTAGCCCGCACTTGTGCCCAGGCCTTAAGCCTAGCCCGCACTTGTGCCCCGGCCTTAAGCCTAGCCCACACTTGTGCCCTGGCCTTAAGCCTAGCCCGCACTTGTGCCCCGGCCTTAAGCCTAGCCCGCACTTGTGCCCCGGCCTTAAGCCGAGCCCGCACTTGTGCCCCGGCCTTAAGCCGAGCCCACACTTGTGCCCCGGCCTTAAGCCGAGCCCGCACTTGTGCCCCGGCCTTAAGCCGAGCCCGCACTTGTGCCCCGGCCTTAAGCCGAGCCCGCACTTGTGCCCCGGCCTTAAGCCGAGCCCGCACCAGTGCCCCTGCCTTAAGCCGAACCCGCACTTGTGCCCCTGCCTTAAGCCGAGCCCGCACTTGTGCCCCTGCCTTAATCCTAGCCCGCACTTGTGCCCCTGCCTTAAGCCTAGCCCGCACTTGTGCCCCTGCCTTAAGCCTAGCCCGCACTTGTGCCCCTGCCTTAAGCCTAGCCCGCACTTGTGCCCAGGCCTTGAGCCTAGCACGCACTTGTGCCCAGGCCTTAAGCCTAGCCCGCACTTGTGCCCCGGCCTTAAGCCTAGCCCGCACTTGTGCCCCGGCCTTAAGCTTAGCCCGCACTTGTGCCCCGGCCTTAAGCTTAGCCCGCACTTGTGCCCAGGCCTTAAGCCTAGCCCGCACTTGTGCCCCGGCCTTAAGCCTAGCCCGCACTTGTGCCCCGGCTTTAAGCCGAGCCCGCACTTGTGCCCCGGCCTTAAGCCGAGCCCGCACTAGTGCCCTTGCCTTAAGCCGAACCCGCACTTGTGCCCCTGCCTTAAGCCGAGCCCGCACTTGTGCCCCTGCCTTAATCCTAGCCCGCACTTGTGCCCCTGCCTTAAGCCTAGCCCGCACTTGTGCCCCAGCCTTAAGCCTAGCCCGCACTTGTGCCCCTGCCTTAAGCCTAGCCCGCACTTGTGCCCAGGCCTTAAGCCTAGCCCGCACTTGTGCCCAGGCCTTAAGCCTAGCCCGCACTTGTGCCCAGGCCTTAAGCCTAGCCCGCACTTTTGCCCAGGCCTTAAGCCTAGCCCGCACTTGTGCCCAGGCCTTAAGCCTAGCCCGCACTTGTGCCCAGGCCTTAAGCCTAGCCCGCACTTGTGCCAAGGCCTAAAGCCTAGCCCGCACTTGTGCCCAGGCCGTAAGCCTAGCCCGCACTTGTGCCCAGGCCTTAAGCCTAGCCCGCACTTGTGCCCCGGCCTTAAGCCTAGCCCGCTCTTGTGCCCAGGCCTTAAGCCTAGCCCGCACTTGTGCCCAGGCCTTAAGCCTAGCCCGCACTTGTGCCCAGGCCTTAAGCCTGGCTGGCACTTGTGCCCATGCCTTAAGCCTAGCTGGCACTTGTGGCCCCTGCCTTGATCCTAGCCAGCACTGCACTTGTGCCCAGGCCTTAAGCCTAGCCCGCACTTGTGCCCAGGCCTTAAGCCTAGCCCGCACTTGTGCCCCCTGCCTTGATCCTAGCCCGCACTTGTGCCCCTGCCTTAAGCCTAGCCCGCACTTGTGCCCAGGCCTTAAGCCTAGCCCGCACTTGTGCCCAGGCTTTAAGCCTAGCCCGCACTTGTTCCCAGGCCTTAAGCCTAGCCCGCACTTGTGCCCAGGCCTTAAGCCTAGCACGCACTTGTGCCCAGGCCTTAAGCCTAGCCCGCACTTGTGCCCCGGCCTTAAGCCTAGCCCGCACTTGTGCCCCGGCCTTAAGCTTAGCCTGCACTTGTGCCCCGGCCTTAAGCTTAGCCCGCACTTGTGCCCAGGCCTTAAGCCTAGCCCGCACTTGTGCCCCGGCCTTAAGCCTAGCCCGCACTTGTGCCCTGGCCTTAAGCCTAGCCCGCACTTGTGCCCCGGCCTTAAGCCTAGCCCGCACTTGTGCCCCGGCCTTAAGCCGAGCCCGCACTTGTGCCCCGGCCTTAAGCCGAGCCCACACTTGTGCCCCGGCCTTAAGCCGAGCCCGCACTTGTGCCCCGGCCTTAAGCCGAGCCCGCACTTGTGCCCCGGCCTTAAGCCGAGCCCGCACTTGTGCCCCGGCCTTAAGCCGAGCCCGCACCAGTGCCCCTGCCTTAAGCCGAACCCGCACTTGTGCCCCTGCCTTAAGCCGAGCCCGCACTTGTGACCCTGCCTTAATCCTAGCCCGCACTTATGCCCCTGCCTTAAGCCTAGCCCGCACTTGTGCCCCTGCCTTAAGCCTAGCCCGCACTTGTGCCCAGGCCTTAAGCCTAGCCCGCACTTGTGCCCAGGCCTTGAGCCTAGCACGCACTTGTGCCCAGGCCTTAAGCCTAGCCCGCACTTGTGCCCCGGCCTTAACCCTAGCCCGCACTTGTGCCCCGGCCTTAAGCTTAGCCCGCACTTGTGCCCCGGCCTTAAGCTTAGCCCGCACTTGTGCCCAGGCCTTAAGCCTAGCCCGCACTTGTGCCCCGGCCTTAAGCCTAGCCCGCACTTGTGCCCCGGCCTTAAGCCGAGCCCGCACTTGTGCCCCGGCCTTAATTTGAGCCCGCACTAGTGCCCTTGCCTTAAGCCGAACCCGCACTTGTGCCCCTGCCTTAAGCCGAGCCCGCACTTGTGCCCCTGCCTTAATCCTAGCCCGCACTTGTGCCCCTGCCTTAAGCCTAGCCCGCACTTGTGCCCCAGCCTTAAGCCTAGCCCGCACTTGTGCCCCTGCCTTAAGCCTAGCCCGCACTTGTGCCCAGGCCTTAAGCCTAGCCCGCACTTGTGCCCAGGCCTTAAGCCTAGCCCGCACTTGTGCCCAGGCCTTAAGCCTAGCCCGCACTTTTGCCCAGGCCTTAAGCCTAGCCCGCACTTGTGCCCAGGCCTTAAGCCTAGCCCGCACTTGTGCCCAGGCCTTAAGCCTAGCCCGGACTTGTGCCCAGGCCTAAAGCCTAGCCCGCACTTGTGCCCAGGCCGTAAGCCTAGCCCGCACTTGTGCCCAGGCCTTAAGCCTAGCCCGCAGTTGTGCCCCGGCCTTAAACCGAGCCCGCACTTGTGCCCCGGCCTTAAGCCGAGCCCACACTTGTGCCCCGGCCTTAAGCCGAGCCCGCACTTGTGCCCCGGCCTTAAGCCGAGCCCGCACTTGTGCCCCGGCCTTAAGCCGAGCCCGCACTTGTGCCCCGGCCTTAAGCCGAGCCCGCACATGTGCCCCGGCCTTAAGCCGAGCCCGCACCAGTGCCCCTGCCTTAAGCCGAACCCGCACTTGTGCCCCTGCCTTAAGCCGAGCCCGCACTTGTGCCCCTGCCTTAATCCTAGCCCGCACTTGTGCCCCTGCCTTAAGCCTAGCCCGCACTTGTGCCCCTGCCTTAAGCCTAGCCCGCACTTGTGCCCAGGCCTTAAGCCTAGCCCGCACTTTTGCCCAGGCCTTAAGCCTAGCCCGCACTTGTGCCCAGGCCTTAAGCCTAGCCCGCACTTGTGCCCAGGCCTTAAGCCTAGCCCGCACTTGTGCCAAGGCCTAAAGCCTAGCCCGCACTTGTGCCCAGGCCGTAAGCCTAGCCCGCACTTGTGCCCAGGCCTTAAGCCTAGCCCGCACTTGTGCCCCGGCCTTAAGCCTAGCCCGCACTTGTGCCCCGGCCTTAAGCTTAGCCCGCACTTGTGCCCAGGCCTTAAGCCTAGCCCGCACTTGTGCCCAGGCCTTAAGCCTAGCCCGCACTTGTGCCCAGGCCTTAAGCCTGGCTGGCACTTGTGCCCATGCCTTAAGCCTAGCTGGCACTTGTGGCCCCTGCCTTGATCCTAGCCAGCACTGCACTTGTGCCCAGGCCTTAAGCCTAGCCCGCACTTGTGCCCAGGCCTTAAGCCTAGCCCGCACTTGTGCCCCCTGCCTTGATCCTAGCCCGCACTTGTGCCCCTGCCTTAAGCCTAGCCCGCACTTGTGCCCAGGCCTTAAGCCTAGCCCGCACTTGTGCCCAGGCTTTAAGCTTAGCCCGCACTTGTGCCCAGGCCTTAAGCCTAGCCCGCACTTGTGCCCAGGCCTTAAGCCTAGCACGCACTTGTGCCCAGGCCTTAAGCCTAGCCCGCACTTGTGCCCCGGCCTTAAGCCTAGCCCGCACTTGTGCCCCGGCCTTAAGCTTAGCCCGCACTTGTGCCCCGGCCTTAAGCTTAGCCCGCACTTGTGCCCAGGCCTTAAGCCTAGCCCGCACTTGTGCCCCGGCCTTAAGCCTAGCCCGCACTTGTGCCCTGGCCTTAAGCCTAGCCCGCACTTGTGCCCTGGCCTTAAGCCTAGCCCGCACTTGTGCCCCGGCCTTAAGCCGAGCCCGCACTTGTGCCCCGGCCTTAAGCCGAGCCCGCACTTGTGCCCCGGCCTTAAGCCGAGCCCGCACTTGTGCCCCGGCCTTAAGCCGAGCCCGCACCAGTGCCCCTGCCTTAAGCCGAACCCGCACTTGTGCCCCTGCCTTAAGCCGAGCCCGCACTTGTGCCCCTGCCTTAATCCTAGCCCGCACTTGTGCCCCTGCCTTAAGCCTAGCCCGCACTTGTGCCCCTGCCTTAAGCCTAGCCCGCACTTGTGCCCCTGCCTTAAGCCTAGCCCGCACTTGTGCCCCTGCCTTAAGCCTAGCCCGCACTTGTGCCCAGGCCTTGAGCCTAGCACGCACTTGTGCCCAGGCCTTAAGCCTAGCCCGCACTTGTGCCCCGGCCTTAAGCCTAGCCCGCACTTGTGCCCCGGCCTTAAGCTTAGCCCGCACTTGTGCCCCGGCCTTAAGCTTAGCCCGCACTTGTGCCCAGGCCTTAAGCCTAGCCCGCACTTGTGCCCCGGCCTTAAGCCTAGCCCGCACTTGTGCCCAGGCCTTGAGCCTAGCACGCACTTGTGCCCAGGCCTTAAGCCTAGCCCGCACTTGTGCCCCGACCTTAAGCCTAGCCCGCACTTGTGCCCCGGCCTTAAGCTTAGCCCGCACTTGTGCCCCGGCCTTAAGCTTAGCCCGCACTTGTGCCCAGGCCTTAAGCCTAGCCCGCACTTGTGCCCCGGCCTTAAGCCTAGCCCGCACTTGTGCCCCGGCCTTAAGCCGAGCCCGCACTTGTGCCCCGGCCTTAAGCCGAGCCCGCACTAGTGCACTTGCCTTAAGCCGAACCCGCACTTGTGCCCCTGCCTTAAGCCGAGCCCGCACTTGTGCCCCTGCCTTAATCCTAGCCCGCACTTGTGCCCCTGCCTTAAGCCTAGCCCGCACTTGTGCCCCAGCCTTAAGCCTAGCCCGCACTTGTGCCCCTGCCTTAAGCCTAGCCAGCACTTGTGCCCAGGCCTTAAGCCTAGCCCGCACTTGTGCCCAGGCCTTAAGCCTAGCCCGCACTTGTGCCCAGGCCTTAAGCCTAGCCCGCACTTGTGCCCAGGCCTAAAGCCTAGCCCGCACTTGTGCCCAGGCCGTAAGCCTAGCCCGCACTTGTGCCCAGGCCTTAAGCCTAGCCCGCACTTGTGCCCCGGCCTTAAGCCTAGCCCGCACTTGTGCCCCGGCCTTAAGCTTAGCCCGCACTTGTGCCCAGGCCTTAAGCCTAGGCTGCACTTGTGCCCAGGCCTTAAGCCTAGCCCGCACTTGTGCCCCGGCCTTAAGCCTAGCCCGCACTTGTGCCCCGGCCTTAAGCCTAGCCCGCACTTGTGCCCAGGCCTTAAGCCTAGCCTGCACTTGTGCCCCCTGCCTTGATCCTAGCCCGCACTTGTGCCCCCTGCCTTGATCCTAGCCCGCACTTGTGCCCAGGCCTTAAGCCTAGCCCGCACTTGTGCCCAGGCCTTAAACCTAGCCCGCACTTGTGCCCCTGCCTTAAGCCTAGCCCGCACTTGTGCCCAGGCCTTAAGCCTAGCCCGCACTTGTGCCCAGGCCTTAAGCCTAGCCCGCACTTGTGCCCAGGCCTTAAGCCTAGCCCGCACTTGTGCCCAGGCCTTAAGCCTAGCACGCACTTGTGCCCAGGCCTTAAGCCTAGCCCGCACTTGTGCCCAGGCCTTAAGCCTAGCCCGCACTTGTGCCCAGGCCTTAAGCCTAGCCCGCACTTGTGCCCAGGCCTTAAGCCTAGCCCGCACTTGTGCCCAGGCCTTAAGCCTAGCCCGCACTTGTGCCCAGGCCTTAAGCCTAGCCCGCACTTGTGCCCAGGCGTTAAGCCTAGCCCGCACTTGTGCCCAGGCCTTAAGCCTAGCCCGCACTTGTGCCCAGGCCTTAAGCCTAGCCCGCACTTGTGCCCAGGCCTTAAGCCTAGCCCGCACTTGTGCCCAGGCCTTAAGCCTAGCCCGCACTTGTGCCCAGGCCTTAAGCCTAGCCCGCACTTGTGCCCAGGCCTTAAGCCTAGCCCGCACTTGTGCCCAGGCCTTAAGCCTAGCCCGCACTTGTGCCCAGGCCTTAAGCCTAGCTCGCACTTGTGCCCAGGCCTTAAGCCTAGCCCGCACTTGTGCCCAGGCCTTAAGCCT
The DNA here is from genome assembly GCF_032444005.1 of Ranitomeya imitator. Taxonomy (NCBI): domain Eukaryota; kingdom Metazoa; phylum Chordata; class Amphibia; order Anura; family Dendrobatidae; genus Ranitomeya; species Ranitomeya imitator. The sequence continues at coordinate 114,858,921 of NC_091285.1, read as the reverse complement.
AGCCCGCACTTGTGCCCCCTGCCTTGATCCTAGCCAGCACTTGTGCCCAGGCCTTAAGCCTAACCCGCACTTGTGCCCAGGCCTTAAGCCTAGCCTGCACTTTTGAGCCCCTTGAATGCTTGTTTGTTTGTTTTTGTCTTCAGCTTCATGTTGGTTATGCACATAGGGCCAGCTTTACGCTCTTCGCTCTTGTCCCGTCTGAATGCGCATGCACGACTGTAATTGGGGAAGAAGGCATTACCCATTTACGGAGGACAGACAAGAAGTGCCTGGTCGCTTGGAGCATGGGGTTATGGAGAGGCTCCGCACTGTATAACAAAGGATCTAGTCCTAAATGTCCAAGTACAGAGTAGAGGGGTGAAAGCTAGCTCTTCACCCCTATGGGTGCCTAACCCTTTATGCAAAGAGTGCAAAGAGTTAGCTGAATGCCTTAAGCCTAGCCAGCACTTGTGCCCCCTGCCTTGATCCTGGCCAGCACTGCACTTGTGCCCATGCCTTAAGCCTAGCCCGCACTTGTGCCCAGGCCTTAAGCCTGGCTGGCACTTGTGCCCATGCCTTAAGCCTAGCCGGCACTTGTGGCCCCTGCCTTGATCCTAGCCAGCACTGCACTTGTGCCCAGGCCTTAAGCCTAGCCTGCACTTGTGCCCAGGCCTGAAGCCTAGCCTGCACTTGTGCCCAGGCCTTAAGCCTAGCCCGCACTTGTGCCCAGGCCTTAAGCCTAGCCCGCACTTGTGCCCAGGCCTTAAGCCTAACCCGCACTTGTGCCCAGGCCTTAAGCCTAACCCGCACTTGTGCCCAGGCCTTAAGCCTAGCCCGCACTTGTGCCCAGGCCTTAAGCCTAGCCCGCACTTGTGCTCCGGCCTTAAGCCTAGCCCGCACTTGTGCCCCGGCCTTAAGCTTAGCCCGCACTTGTGCCCCGGCCTTAAGCTTAGCCCGCACTTGTGCCCAGGCCTTAAGCCTAGCCCGCACTTGTGCCCAGGCCTTAAGCCTCACCCGCACTTGTGCCCAGGCCTTAAGCCTAGCCCGCACTTGTGCCTCCTGCCTTGATCCTAGCCAGCACTTGTGCCCATGCCTTAAGCCTAGCCGGCACTTGTGGCCCCTGCCTTGATCCTAGCCAGCACTGCACTTGTGCCCAGGCCTTAAGCCTAGCCTGCACTTGTGCCCAGGCCTTAAGCCTAGCCTGCACTTGTGCCCAGGCCTTAAGCCTAGCCCGCACTTGTGCCCAGGCCTTAAGCCTTGCCCGCACTTGTGCCCAGGCCTTAAGCCTAGCCCGCACTTGTGCCCAGGCCTTAAGCCTAACCCGCACTTGTGCCCAGGCCTTAAGCCTAGCCCGCACTTGTGCCCAGGCCTTAAGCCTTGCCCGCACTTGTGCCCAGGCCTTAAGCCTAGCCCGCACTTGTGCCCAGGCCTTAAGCCTAACCCGCACTTGTGCCCAGGCCTTAAGCCTAGCCCGCACTTGTGCCCCTGCCTTAAGCCTAGCCCGCACTTGTGCCCAGGCCTTAAGCCTAGCCCGCACTTGTGCCCAGGCTTTAAGCCTAGCCCGCACTTGTGCCCAGGCCTTAAGCCTAGCCCGCACTTGTGCCCAGGCCTTAAGCCTAGCACGCATTTGTGCCCAGGCCTTAAGCCTAGCCCGCACTTGTGCCCCGGCCTTAAGCCTAGCCCGCACTTGTGCCCCGGCCTTAAGCTTAGCCCGCACTTGTGCCCCGGCCTTAAGCTTAGCCCGCACTTGTGCCCAGGCCTTAAGCCTAGCCCGCACTTGTGCCCCGGCCTTAAGCCTAGCCCACACTTGTGCCCTGGCCTTAAGCCTAGCCCGCACTTGTGCCCCGGCCTTAAGCCTAGCCCGCACTTGTGCCCCGGCCTTAAGCCGAGCCCGCACTTGTGCCCCGGCCTTAAGCCGAGCCCGCACTTGTGCCCCGGCCTTAAGCCGAGCCCGCACTTGTGCCCCGGCCTTAAGCCGAGCCCGCACTTGTGCCCCGGCCTTAAGCCGAGCCCGCACTTGTGCCCCGGCCTTAAGCCGAGCCCGCACCAGTGCCCCTGCCTTAAGCCGAACCCGCACTTGTGCCCCTGCCTTAAGCCGAGCCCGCACTTGTGCCCCTGCCTTAATCCTAGCCCGCACTTGTGCCCCTGCCTTAAGCCTAGCCCGCACTTGTGCCCCTGCCTTAAGCCTAGCCCGCACTTGTGCCCCTGCCTTAAGCCTAGCCCGCACTTGTGCCCAGGCCTTGAGCCTAGCACGCACTTGTGCCCAGGCCTTAAGCCTAGCCCGCACTTGTGCCCCGGCCTTAAGCCTAGCCCGCACTTGTTCCCCGGCCTTAAGCTTAGCCCGCACTTGTGCCCCGGCCTTAAGCTTAGCCCGCACTTGTGCCCAGGCCTTAAGCCTAGCCCGCACTTGTGCCCCGGCCTTAAGCCTAGCCCGCACTTGTGCCCCGGCCTTAAGCCGAGCCCGCACTTGTGCCCCGGCCTTAAGCCGAGCCCGCACTAGTGCCCTTGCCTTAAGCCTAGCCCGCACTTGTGCCCCTGCCTTAAGCCGAGCCCGCACTTGTGCCCCTGCCTTAATCCTAGCCCGCACTTGTGCCCCTGCCTTAAGCCTAGTCCGCACTTGTGCCCCAGCCTTAAGCCTAGCCCGCACTTGTGCCCCTGCCTTAAGCCTAGCCCGCACTTGTGCCCAGGCCTTAAGCCTAGCCCGCACTTGTGCCCAGGCCTTAAGCCTAGCCCGCACTTGTGCCCAGGCCTTAAGCCTAGCCCGCACTTTTGCCCAGGCCTTAAGCCTAGCCCGCACTTGTGCCCAGGCCTTAAGCCTAGCCCGCACTTGTGCCCAGGCCTTAAGCCTAGCCCGCACTTGTGCCCAGGCCTAAAGCCTAGCCCGCACTTGTGCCCAGGCCGTAAGCCTAGCCCGCACTTGTGCCCAGGCCTTAAGCCTAGCCCGCACTTGTGCCCCGGCCTTAAGCCTAGCCCGCACTTGTGCCCCGGCCTTAAGCTTAGCCCGCACTTGTGCCCAGGCCTTAAGCCTAGCCCGCACTTGTGCCCAGGCCTTAAGCCTAGCCCGCACTTGTGCCCCGGCCTTAAGCCTAGCCCGCACTTGTGCCCCGGCCTTAAGCCTAGCCCGCACTTGTGCCCAGGCCTTAAGCCTAGCCTGCACTTGTGCCCCCTGCCTTGATCCTAGCCCGCACTTGTGCCCCCTGCCTTGATCCTAGCCCGCACTTGTGCCCAGGCCTTAAGCCTAGCCCGCACTTGTGCCCAGGCCTTAAACCTAGCCCGCACTTGTGCCCCTGCCTTAAGCCTAGCCCGCACTTGTGCCCAGGCCTTAAGCCTAGCCCGCACTTGTGCCCAGGCCTTAAGCCTAGCCCGCACTTGTGCCCATGCCTTAAGCCTAGCCCGCACTTGTGCCCAGGCCTTAAGCCTGGCTGGCACTTGTGCCCATGCCTTAAGCCTAGCCGGCACTTGTGGCCCCTGCCTTGATCCTAGCCAGCACTGCACTTGTGCCCAGGCCTTAAGCCTAGCCTGCACTTGTGCCCAGGCCTGAAGCCTAGCCTGCACTTGTGCCCAGGCCTTAAGCCTAGCCCGCACTTGTGCCCAGGCCTTAAGCCTAGCCCGCACTTGTGCCCAGGCCTTAAGCCTAACCCGCACTTGTGCCCAGGCCTTAAGCCTAACCCGCACTTGTGCCCAGGCCTTAAGCCTAGCCCGCACTTGTGCCCAGGCCTTAAGCCTAGCCCGCACTTGTGCCCCGGCCTTAAGCCTAGCCCGCACTTGTGCCCAGGCCTTAAGCCTAGCCCGCACTTGTGCCCAGGCCTTAAGCCTAACCCGCACTTGTGCCCAGGCCTTAAGCCTAACCCGCACTTGTGCCCAGGCCTTAAGCCTAGCCCGCACTTGTGCCCAGGCCTTAAGCCTAGCCCGCACTTGTGCCCCGGCCTTAAGCCTAGCCCGCACTTGTGCCCCGGCCTTAAGCTTAGCCCGCACTTGTGCCCAGGCCTTAAGCCTAGCCCGCACTTGTGCCCAGGCCTTAAGCCTAGCCCGCACTTGTGCCCAGGCCTTAAGCCTAGCCCGCACTTGTGCCCCCTGCCTTGATCCTAGCCAGCACTTGTGCCCAGGCCTGAAGCCTAGCCTGCACTTGTGCCCAGGCCTTAAGCCTAGCCCGCACTTGTGCCCAGGCCTTAAGCCTAGCCCGCACTTGTGCCCAGGCCTTAAGCCTAGCCCGCACTTGTGCCCAGGCCTTAAGCCTAGCCCGCACTTGTGCCCAGGCCTTAAGCCTAGCTCGCACTTGTGCCCAGGCCTTAAGCCTAGCCCGCACTTGTGCCCAGGCCTTAAGCCTAGCCCGCACTTGTGCCCCCTGCCTTGATCCTAGCCAGCACTTGTGCCCAGGCCTTAAGCCTAACCCGCACTTGTGCCCAGGCCTTAAGCCTAGCCTGCACTTTTGAGCCCCTTGAATGATTGTTTGTTTGTTTTTGTCTTCAGCTTCATGTTGGTTATGCACATAGGGCCAGCTTTACGCTCTTCGCTCTTGTCCCGTCTGAATGCGCATGCACGACTGTAATTGGGGAAGAAGGCATTACCCATTTACGGAGGACAGACAAGAAGTGCCTGGTCGCTTGGAGCATGGGGTTATGGAGAGGCTCCGCACTGTATAACAAAGGATCTAGTCCTAAATGTCCAAGTACAGAGTAGAGGGGTGAAAGCTAGCTCTTCACCCCTATGGGTGCCTAACCCTTTATGCAAAGAGTGCAAAGAGTTAGCTGAATGCCTTAAGCCTAGCCAGCACTTGTGCCCCCTGCCTTGATCCTGGCCAGCACTGCACTTGTGCCCATGCCTTAAGCCTAGCCCGCACTTGTGCCCAGGCCTTAAGCCTGGCTGGCACTTGTGCCCATGCCTTAAGCCTAGCCGGCACTTGTGGCCCCTGCCTTGATCCTAGCCAGCACTGCACTTGTGCCCAGGCCTTAAGCCTAGCCTGCACTTGTGCCCAGGCCTGAAGCCTAGCCTGCACTTGTGCCCAGGCCTTAAGCCTAGCCCGCACTTGTGCCCAGGCCTTAAGCCTAGCCTGCACTTGTGCCCAGGCCTTAAGCCTAACCCGCACTTGTGCCCAGGCCTTAAGCCTAACCCGCACTTGTGCCCAGGCCTTAAGCCTAGCCCGCACTTGTGCCCAGGCCTTAAGCCTAGCCCGCACTTGTGCCCCGGCCTTAAGCCTAGCCCGCACTTGTGCCCAGGCCTTAAGCCTAGCCCGCACTTGTGCCCAGGCCTTAAGCCTAACCCGCACTTGTGCCCAGGCCTTAAGCCTAACCCGCACTTGTGCCCAGGCCTTAAGCCTAGCCCGCACTTGTGCCCAGGCCTTAAGCCTAGCCCGCACTTGTGCCCCGGCCTTAAGCCTAGCCCGCACTTGTGCCCCGGCCTTAAGCTTAGCCCGCACTTGTGCCCAGGCCTTAAGCCTAGCCCGCACTTGTGCCCAGGCCTTAAGCCTAGCCCGCACTTGTGCCCAGGCCTTAAGCCTAGCCCGCACTTGTGCCCCCTGCCTTGATCCTAGCCAGCACTTGTGCCCAGGCCTTAAGCCTAGCCCGCACTTGTGCCCAGGCCTTAAGCCTAGCCTGCACTTTTGAGCCCCTTGAATGCTTGTTTGTTTGTTTTTGTCTTCAGCTTCATGTTGGTTATGCACATAGGGCCAGCTTTACGCTCTTCGCTCTTGTCCCGTCTGAATGCGCATGCACGACTGTAATTGGGGAAGAAGGCATTACCCATTTACGGAGGACAGACAAGAAGTGCCTGGTCGCTTGGAGCATGGGGTTATGGAGAGGCTCCGCACTGTACAACAAAGGATCTAGTCCTAAATGTCCAAGTACAGAGTAGAGGGGTGAAAGCTAGCTCTTCACCCCTATGGGTGCCTAACCCTTTATGCAAAGAGTTCAAAGAGTTAGCTGAATGCCTTAAGCCTAGCCAGCACGTGTGCCCCCTGCCTTGATCCTGGCCAGCACTGCACTTGTGCCCATGCCGTAAGCCTAGCCCGCACTTGTGCCCAGGCCTTAAGCCTAGCCCGCACTTGTGCCCAGGCCTTAAGCCTGGCTGGCACTTGTGCCCATGCCTTAAGCCTAGCCGGCACTTGTGGCCCCTGCCTTGATCCTAGCCAGCACTGCACTTGTGCCCAGGCCTTAAGCCTAGCCTGCACTTGTGCCCAGGCCTTAAGCCTAGCCTGCACTTGTGCCCAGGCCTTAAGCCTAGCCCGCACTTGTGCCCAGGCCTTAAGCCTAGCCCGCACTTGTGCCCAGGCCTTAAGCCTAACCCGCACTTGTGCCCAGGCCTTAAGCCTAGCCCGCACTTGTGCCCAGGCCTTAAGCCTAGCCCGCACTTGTGCCCAGGCCTTAAGCCTAGCCCGCACTTGTGCCCAGGCCTTAAGCCTAGCCCGCACTTGTGCCCAGGCCTTAAGCCGAGCCCGCACTTGTGCCCCTGCCTTAAGCCTAGCTCGCACTTGTGCCCCTGCCTTAAGCCTAGCCCGCACTTGTGCCCAGGCCTTAAGCCTAGCCCCAACTTGTGCCCAGGCCTTAAGCCTAGCCCGCACTTGTGCCCAGGCCTTAAGCCTAGCCCGCACTTGTGCCCAGGCCTTAAGCCTAGCCCGCACTTGTGCCCAGGCCTTAAGCCTAGCCCGCACTTGTGCCCAGGCCTTAAGCCTAGCCCGCACTTGTGCCCAGGCCTAAAGCCTAGCCCGCACTTGTGCCCAGGCCTTAAGCCTAGCCCGCACTTGTGCCCAGGCCTTAAGCCTAGCCCGCACCTGTGCCCAGGCCTTAAGCCTAGCCCGCACTTGTGCCCAGGCCTTAAGCCTAGCTCGCACTTGTGCCCAGGCCTTAAGCCTAGCCCGCACTTGTGCCCAGGCCTTAAGCCTAGCCCGCACTTGTGCCCCCTGCCTTGATCCTAGCCCGCACTTGTGCCCAGGCCTTAAGCCTAGCCCGCACTTGTGCCCAGGCCTTAAACCTAGCCCGCACTTGTGCCCCTGCCTTAAGCCTAGCCCGCACTTGTGCCCAGGCCTTAAGCCTAGCCCGCACTTGTGCCCAGGCTTTAAACCTAGCCCGCACTTGTGCCCAGGCCTTAAGCCTAGCCCGCACTTGTGCCCAGGCCTTAAGCCTAGCACGCACTTGTGCCCAGGCCTTAAGCCTAGCCCGCACTTGTGCCCCGGCCTTAAGCCTAGCCTGCACTTGTGCCCCGGCCTTAAGCTTATCCCGCACTTGTGCCCCGGCCTTAAGCTTAGCCCGCACTTGTGCCCAGGCCTTAAGCCTAGCCCGCACTTGTGCCTAGGCCTTAAGCCAAGCCCACACTTGTGCCCCTGCCTTAAGCCTAGCCCGCACTTGTGCCCCTGCCTTAAGCCTAGCCCGGACTTGTGCCCCTGCCTTAAGCCTAGCCCGCACTTGTGCCCAGGCCTAAAGCCTAGCCCGCACTTGTGCCCAGGCCTTAAGCCTAGCCCGCACTTGTGCCCATGCCTAAAGCCTAGCTGGCACTTGTGGCCCCTGCCTTAATCCTAGCCAGCACTGCACTTGTGCCCAGGCCTTAAGCCTAGCCCGCACTTGTGCCCCCTGCCTTGATCCTAGCCCGCACTTGTGCCCAGGCCTTAAGCCTAGCCCGCACTTGTGCTCAGGCCTTAAACCTAGCCCGCAGTTGTGCCCCTGCCTTAAGCCTATCCCGCACTTGTGCCCAGGCCTTAAGCCTAGCCCGCACTTGTGCCCAGGCATTAAGCCTAGCCCGCACTTGTGCCCAGGCCTTAAGCCTAGCCCGCACTTATGCCCAGGCCTTAAGCCTAGCCCGCACTTGTGCCCAGGCCTTAAGCCAAGCCTGCACTTGTGCCCAGGCCTTAAGCCTAGCCCGCACTTGTGCCCAGGCCTTAAGCCTATCCCGCACTTGTGCCCAGGCCTTAAGCCTAGCCCGCACTTGTGCCCATGCCTTAAGCCTAACTGGCACTTGTGGCCCCTGCCTTGATCCTAGCCAGCACTGCACTTGTGCCCAGGCCTTAAGCCTGGCCCGCACTTTTGCCCCCTGCCTTGATCCTAGCCCGCACTTGTGCCCAGGCCTTAAGCCTAGCCCGCACTTGTGCCCAGGCCTTAAGCCTAGCCCGCACTTGTGCCCAGGCCTTAAGCCTAGCCCGCACTTGTGCCCAGGCCTTAAGCCTAGCCCGCACTTGTGCCCAGGCCTTAAGCCTAGCCCGCACTTGTGCCCAGGCCTTAAGCCTAGCCCGCACTTGTGCCCAGGCCTTAAGCCTAGCCCGCACTTGTGCCCAGGCCTTAAGCCTAGCCCGCACTTGTGCCCAGGCCTTAAGCCAAGCCCGCACTTGTGCCCAGGCCTTAAGCCTAGCCCGCACTTGTGCCCAGGCCTTAAGCCTAGCCCGCACTTGTGCCCAGGCCTTAAGCCTAGCCCGCACTTGTTCCCAGGCCTTAAGCCTAGCCCGCACTTGTGCCCAGGCGTTAAGCCTAGCCCGCACTTGTGCCCAGGCCTTAAGCCTAGCCCGCACTTGTGCCCAGGCCTTAAGCCTAGTCAGCACTTGTGCCCAGGCCTTAAGCCCAGCCCGCACTTGTGCCCAGGCCTTAAGCCTAGCCTGCACTTGTGCCCAGGCCTTAAGCCTAGCCCGCACTTGTGCCTAGGCCTTAAGCCTAGCCCACACTTGTGCCCATGCCTTAAGCCTAGCTGGCACTTGTGGCCCCTGCCTTGATCCTAGCCAGCACTGCACTTGTGCCCAGGCCTTAAGCCTAGCCTGCACTTGTGCCCAGGCCTTAAGCCTAGCCTGCACTTGTGCCCAGGCCTTAAGCCTAGCCCGCACTTGTGCCCCCTGCCTTGATCCTAGCCCGCACTTGTGCCCCCTGCCTTGATTCTAGCCCGCACTTGTGCCCAGGCCTTAAGCCTAGCCCGCACTTGTGCCCAGGCCTTAAGCCTAGCCCGCACTTGTGCCCAGGCCTTAAGCCTAGCCCGCACTTGTGCCCAGGCCTTAAGCCTAGCCCGCACTTGTGCCTAGGCCTTAAGCCTAGCCCACACTTGTGCCCATGCCTTAAGCCTAGCTGGCACTTGTGGCCCCTGCCTTGATCCTAGCCAGCACTGCACTTGTGCCCAGGCCTTAAGCCTAGCCTGCACTTGTGCCCAGGCCTTAAGCCTAGCCTGCACTTGTGCCCAGGCCTTAAGCCTAGCCCGCACTTGTGCCCCCTGCCTTGATCCTAGCCCGCACTTGTGCCCCCTGCCTTGATCCTAGCCCGCACTTGTGCCCAGGCCTTAAGCCTAGCCCGCACTTGTGCCCAGGCCTTAAGCCTAGCTGGCACTTGTGGCCCCTGCCTTGATCCTAGCCAGCACTGCACTTGTGCCCAGGCCTTAAGCCGAGCCCGCACTTGTGCCCCTGCCTTTAGCCGAGCCCGCACTTGTGCCTTTGCCTTAAGCCGAGCCCGTACTTGTGCCCCTGTCTTAAGTCGAGCCCGCACTTGTGCCCCTGCCTTAAGCCAAGCCCGCACTTGTGCCCCTGCCTGAATCCAAGCCCTCACTTGTGCCCCTGCCTTAAGCCAAGCCCTCACTTGTGCCCAGGCCTTAAGCCTAGCCCGCACTTGTGCCCAGGCCTTAAGCCTAGCCCACACTTGTGCCCAGGCCTTAAGCCTAGCCCGCACTTGTGCCCAGGCCTTAAGCCTAGCCCGCACTTGTGCCCAGGCCTTAAGCCTAGCCCGCACTTGTGCCCAGGCCTTAAGCCTAGCCCGCACTTGTGCCCAGGCCTTAAGCCTAGCCCGCACTTGTGCCCAGGCCTTAAGCCTAGCCCGCACTTGTGCCCAGGCCTTAAGCCTAGCCCGCACTTGTGCCCATGCCTTAAGCCTAGCTGGCACTTGTGGTCCCTGCCTTGATCCTAGCCAGCACTGCACTTGTGCCCAGGCCTTAAGCCTAGCCTGCACTTGTGCCCAGGCCTTAAGTCTAGCCTGCACTTGTGCCCCCTGCCTTGATCCTATCCCGCACTTGTGCCCTGGCCTTAAGCCGAGCCCGCACTTGTGCCCCGGCCTTAAGCCGAGCCCGCACTTGTGCCCCGGCCTTAAGCCGAGCCCGCACTTGTGCCCCGGCCTTAAGCCGAGCCCGCACCAGTGCCCCTGCCTTAAGCCGAACCCGCACTTGTGCCCCTGCCTTAAGCCGAGCCCGCACTTGTGCCCCTGCCTTAATCCTAGCCCGCACTTGTGCCCCTGCCTTAAGCCTAGCCCGCACTTGTGCCCCTGCCTTAAGCCTAGCCCGCACTTGTGCCCCTGCCTTAAGCCTAGCCCGCACTTGTGCCCAGGCCTTGAGCCTAGCACGCACTTGTGCCCAGGCCTTAAGCCTAGCCCGCACTTGTGCCCCGGCCTTAAGCCTAGCCCGCACTTGTGCCCCGGCCTTAAGCTTAGCCCGCACTTGTGCCCCGGCCTTAAGCTTAGCCCGCACTTGTGCCCAGGCCTTAAGCCTAGCCCGCACTTGTGCCCCGGCCTTAAGCCTAGCCCGCACTTGTGCCCCGACCTTAAGCCGAGCCCGCACTTGTGCCCCGGCCTTAAGCCGAGCCCGCACTAGTGCACTTGCCTTAAGCCGAACCCGCACTTGTGCCCCTGCCTTAAGCCGAGCCCGCACTTGTGCCCCTGCCTTAATCCTAGCCCGCACTTGTGCCCCTGCCTTAAGCCTAGCCCGCACTTGTGCCCCAGCCTTAAGCCTAGCCCGCACTTGTGCCCCTGCCTTAAGCCTAGCCCGCACTTGTGCCCAGGCCTTAAGCCTAGCCCGCACTTGTGCCCAGGCCTTAAGCCTAGCCCGCACTTGTGCCCAGGCCTTAAGCCTAGCCCGCACTTTTGCCCAGGCCTTAAGCCTAGCCCGCACTTGTGTCCAGGCCTTAAGCCTAGCCCGCACTTGTGCCCAGGCCTTAAGCCTAGCCCGCACTTGTGCCCAGGCCTAAAGCCTAGCCCGCACTTGTGCCCAGGCCGTAAGCCTAGCCCGCACTTGTGCCCAGGCCTTAAGCCTAGCCCGCACTTGTGCCCCGGCCTTAAGCCTAGCCCGCACTTGTGCCCCGGCCTTAAGCTTAGCCCGCACTTGTGCCCAGGCCTTAAGCCTAGCCCGCACTTGTGCCCAGGCCTTAAGCCTAGCCCGCACTTGTGCCCCGGCCTTAAGCCTAGCCCGCACTTGTGCCCCGGCCTTAAGCCTAGCCCGCACTTGTGCCCAGGCCTTAAGCCTAGCCCGCACTTGTGCCCCCTGCCTTGATCCTAGCCCGCACTTGTGCCCCCTGCCTTGATCCTAGCCCGCACTTGTGCCCAGGCCTTAAGCCTAGCCCGCACTTGTGCCCAGGCCTTAAACCTAGCCCGCACTTGTGCCCCTGCCTTAAGCCTAGCCCGCACTTGTGCCCAGGCCTTAAGCCTAGCCCGCACTTGTGCCCAGGCCTTAAGCCTAGCCCGCACTTGTGCCCAGGCCTTAAGCCTAGCCCGCACTTGTGCCCAGGCCTTAAGCCTAGCACGCACTTGTGCCCAGGCCTTAAGCCTAGCCCGCACTTGTGCCCAGGCCTTAAGCCTAGCCCGCACTTGTGCCCAGGCCTTAAGCCTAGCCCGCACTTGTGCCCAGGCCTTAAGCCTAGCCCGCACTTGTGCCCAGGCCTTAAGCCTAGCCCGCACTTGTGCCCAGGCGTTAAGCCTAGCCCGCACTTGTGCCCAGGCCTTAAGCCTAGCCCGCACTTGTGCCCAGGCCTTAAGCCTAGCCCGCACTTGTGCCCAGGCCTTAAGCCTAGCCCGCACTTGTGCCCAGGCCTTAAGCCTAGCCCGCACTTGTGCCCAGGCCTTAAGCCTAGCCCGCACTTGTGCCCAGGCCTTAAGCCTAGCCCGCACTTGTGCCCAGGCCTTAAGCCTAGCCCGCACTTGTGCCCAGGCCTTAAGCCTAGCCCGCACTTGTGCCCAGGCCTTAAGCCTAGCTCGCACTTGTGCCCAGGCCTTAAGCCTAGCCCGCACTTGTACCCAGGCCTTAAGCCTAGCCCGCACTTGTGCCCCCTGCCTTGATCCTAGCCAGCACTTGTGCCCAGGCCTTAAGCCTAGCCCGCACTTGTGCCCAGGCCTTAAGCCTAGCCTGCACTTTTGAGCCCCTTGAATGCTTGTTTGTTTGTTTTTGTCTTCAGCTTCATGTTGGTTATGCACATAGGGCCAGCTTTACGCTCTTCGCTCTTGTCCCGTCTGAATGCGCATGCACGACTGTAATTGGGGAAGAAGGCATTACCCATTTACGGAGGACAGACAAGAAGTGCCTGGTCGCTTGGAGCATGGGGTTATGGAGAGGCTCCGCACTGTACAACAAAGGATCTAGTCCTAAATGTCCAAGTACAGAGTAGAGGGGTGAAAGCTAGCTCTTCACCCCTATGGGTGCCTAACCCTTTATGCAAAGAGTTCAAAGAGTTAGCTGAATGCCTTAAGCCTAGCCAGCACTTGTGCCCCCTGCCTTGATCCTGGCCAGCACTGCACTTGTGCCCATGCCGTAAGCCTAGCCCGCACTTGTGCCCAGGCCTTAAGCCTAGCCCGCACTTGTGCCCAGGCCTTAAGCCTGGCTGGCACTTGTGCCCATGCCTTAAGCCTAGCCGGCACTTGTGGCCCCTGCCTTGATCCTAGCCAGCACTGCACTTGTGCCCAGGCCTTAAGCCTAGCCTGCACTTGTGCCCAGGCCTTAAGCCTAGCCTGCACTTGTGCCCAGGCCTTAAGCCTAGCCCGCACTTGTGCCCAGGCCTTAAGCCTAGCCCGCACTTGTGCCCAGGCCTTAAGCCTAACCCGCACTTGTGCCCAGGCCTTAAGCCTAGCCCGCACTTGTGCCCAGGCCTTAAGCCTAGCCCGCACTTGTGCCCAGGCCTTAAGCCTAGCCCGCACTTGTGCCCAGGCCTTAAGCCTAGCCCGCACTTGTGCCCAGGCCTTAAGCCGAGCCCGCACTTGTGCCCCTGCCTTAAGCCTAGCTCGCACTTGTGCCCCTGCCTTAAGCCTAGCCCGCAATTGTGCCCAGGCCTTAAGCCTAGCCCGCACTTGTGCCCAGGCCTTAAGCCTAGCCCGCACTTGTGCCCAGGCCTTAAGCCTAGCCCGCACTTGTGCCCAGGCCTTAAGCCTAGCCCGCACTTGTGCCCAGGCCTTAAGCCTAGCCCGCACTTGTGCCCAGGCCTTAAGCCTAGCCCGCACTTGTGCCCAGGCCTTAAGCCTAGCCCGCACTTGTGCCCAGGCCTTAAGCCTAGCCCGCACTTGTGCCCAGGCCTTAAGCCTAGCCCGCACTTGTGCCCAGGCCTAAAGCCTAGCCCGCACTTGTGCCCAGGCCTTAAGCCTAGCCCGCACTTGTGCCCAGGCCTTAAGCCTAGCCCGCACCTGTGCCCAGGCCTTAAGCCTAGCCCGCACTTGTGCCCAGGCCTTAAGCCTAGCTCGCACTTGTGCCCAGGCCTTAAGCCTAGCCCGCACTTGTGCCCAGGCCTTAAGCCTAGCCCGCACTTGTGCCCCCTGCCTTGATCCTAGCCCGCACTTGTGCCCAGGCCTTAAGCCTAGCCCGCACTTGTGCCCAGGCCTTAAACCTAGCCCGCACTTGTGCCCCTGCCTTAAGCCTAGCCCGCACTTGTGCCCAGGCCTTAAGCCTAGCCCGCACTTGTGCCCAGGCTTTAAACCTAGCCCGCACTTGTGCCCAGGCCTTAAGCCTAGCCCGCACTTGTGCCCAGGCCTTAAGCCTAGCACGCACTTGTGCCCAGGCCTTAAGCCTAGCCCGCACTTGTGCCCCGGCCTTAAGCCTAGCCTGCACTTGTGCCCCGGCCTTAAGCTTATCCCGCACTTGTGCCCCGGCCTTAAGCTTAGCCCGCACTTGTGCCCAGGCCTTAAGCCTAGCCCGCACTTGTGCCTAGGCCTTAAGCCAAGCCCACACTTGTGCCCCTGCCTTAAGCCTAGCCCGCACTTGTGCCCCTGCCTTAAGCCTAGCCCGCACTTGTGCCCCTGCCTTAAGCCTAGCCCGCACTTGTGCCCAGGCCTAAAGCCTAGCCCGCACTTGTGCCCAGGCCTTAAGCCTAGCCCGCACTTGTGCCCATGCCTAAAGCCTAGCTGGCACTTGTGGCCCCTGCCTTAATCCTAGCCAGCACTGCACTTGTGCCCAGGCCTTAAGCCTAGCCCGCACTTGTGCCCCCTGCCTTGATCCTAGCCCGCACTTGTGCCCAGGCCTTAAGCCTAGCCCGCACTTGTGCTCAGGCCTTAAACCTAGCCCGCAGTTGTGCCCCTGCCTTAAGCCTATCCCGCACTTGTGCCCAGGCCTTAAGCCTAGCCCGCACTTGTGCCCAGGCATTAAGCCTAGCCCGCACTTGTGCCCAGGCCTTAAGCCTAGCCCGCACTTATGCCCAGGCCTTAAGCCTAGCCCGCACTTGTGCCCAGGCCTTAAGCCAAGCCTGCACTTGTGCCCAGGCCTTAAGCCTAGCCCGCACTTGTGCCCAGGCCTTAAGCCTATCCCGCACTTGTGCCCAGGCCTTAAGCCTAGCCCGCACTTGTGCCCATGCCTTAAGCCTAACTGGCACTTGTGGCCCCTGCCTTGATCCTAGCCAGCACTGCACTTGTGCCCAGGCCTTAAGCCTGGCCCGCACTTTTGCCCCCTGCCTTGATCCTAGCCCGCACTTGTGCCCAGGCCTTAAGCCTAGCCCGCACTTGTGCCCAGGCCTTAAGCCTAGCCCGCACTTGTGCCCAGGCCTTAAGCCTAGCCCGCACTTGTGCCCAGGCCTTAAGCCTAGCCCGCACTTGTGCCCAGGCCTTAAGCCTAGCCCGCACTTGTGCCCAGGCCTTAAGCCTAGCCCGCACTTGTGCCCAGGCCTTAAGCCTAGCCCGCACTTGTGCCCAGGCCTTAAGCCTAGCCCGCACTTGTGCCCAGGCCTTAAGCCAAGCCCGCACTTGTGCCCAGGCCTTAAGCCTAGCCCGCACTTGTGCCCAGGCCTTAAGCCTAGCCCGCACTTGTGCCCAGGCCTTAAGCCTAGCCCGCACTTGTTCCCAGGCCTTAAGCCTAGCCCGCACTTGTGCCCAGGCGTTAAGCCTAGCCCGCACTTGTGCCCAGGCCTTAAGCCTAGCCCGCACTTGTGCCCAGGCCTTAAGCCTAGTCAGCACTTGTGCCCAGGCCTTAAGCCCAGCCCGCACTTGTGCCCAGGCCTTAAGCCTAGCCTGCACTTGTGCCCAGGCCTTAAGCCTAGCCCGCACTTGTGCCTAGGCCTTAAGCCTAGCCCACACTTGTGCCCATGCCTTAAGCCTAGCTGGCACTTGTGGCCCCTGCCTTGATCCTAGCCAGCACTGCACTTGTGCCCAGGCCTTAAGCCTAGCCTGCACTTGTGCCCAGGCCTTAAGCCTAGCCTGCACTTGTGCCCAGGCCTTAAGCCTAGCCCGCACTTGTGCCCCCTGCCTTGATCCTAGCCCGCACTTGTGCCCCCTGCCTTGATTCTAGCCCGCACTTGTGCCCAGGCCTTAAGCCTAGCCCGCACTTGTGCCCAGGCCTTAAGCCTAGCCCGCACTTGTGCCCAGGCCTTAAGCCTAGCCCGCACTTGTGCCCAGGCCTTAAGCCTAGCCCGCACTTGTGCCTAGGCCTTAAGCCTAGCCCACACTTGTGCCCATGCCTTAAGCCTAGCTGGCACTTGTGGCCCCTGCCTTGATCCTAGCCAGCACTGCACTTGTGCCCAGGCCTTAAGCCTAGCCTGCACTTGTGCCCAGGCCTTAAGCCTAGCCTGCACTTGTGCCCAGGCCTTAAGCCTAGCCCGCACTTGTGCCCCCTGCCTTGATCCTAGCCCGCACTTGTGCCCCCTGCCTTGATCCTAGCCCGCACTTGTGCCCAGGCCTTAAGCCTAGCCCGCACTTGTGCCCAGGCCTTAAGCCTAGCTGGCACTTGTGGCCCCTGCCTTGATCCTAGCCAGCACTGCACTTGTGCCCAGGCCTTAAGCCGAGCCCGCACTTGTGCCCCTGCCTTTAGCCGAGCCCGCACTTGTGCCTTTGCCTTAAGCCGAGCCCGTACTTGTGCCCCTGTCTTAAGTCGAGCCCGCACTTGTGCCCCTGCCTTAAGCCAAGCCCGCACTTGTGCCCCTGCCTGAATCCAAGCCCTCACTTGTGCCCCTGCCTTAAGCCAAGCCCTCACTTGTGCCCAGGCCTTAAGCCTAGCCCGCACTTGTGCCCAGGCCTTAAGCCTAGCCCACACTTGTGCCCAGGCCTTAAGCCTAGCCCGCACTTGTGCCCAGGCCTTAAGCCTAGCCCGCACTTGTGCCCAGGCCTTAAGCCTAGCCCGCACTTGTGCCCAGGCCTTAAGCCTAGCCCGCACTTGTGCCCAGGCCTTAAGCCTAGCCCGCACTTGTGCCCAGGCCTTAAGCCTAGCCCGCACTTGTGCCCAGGCCTTAAGCCTAGCCCGCACTTGTGCCCATGCCTTAAGCCTAGCTGGCACTTGTGGTCCCTGCCTTGATCCTAGCCAGCACTGCACTTGTGCCCAGGCCTTAAGCCTAGCCTGCACTTGTGCCCAGGCCTTAAGTCTAGCCTGCACTTGTGCCCCCTGCCTTGATCCTATCCCGCACTTGTGCCCCGGCCTTAAGCCGAGCCCGCACTTGTGCCCCGGCCTTAAGCCGAGCCCGCACTTGTGCCCCGGCCTTAAGCCGAGCCCGCACTTGTGCCCCGGCCTTAAGCCGAGCCCGCACCAGTGCCCCTGCCTTAAGCCGAACCCGCACTTGTGCCCCTGCCTTAAGCCGAGCCCGCACTTGTGCCCCTGCCTTAATCCTAGCCCGCACTTGTGCCCCTGCCTTAAGCCTAGCCCGCACTTGTGCCCCTGCCTTAAGCCTAGCCCGCACTTGTGCCCCTGCCTTAAGCCTAGCCCGCACTTGTGCCCAGGCCTTGAGCCTAGCACGCACTTGTGCCCAGGCCTTAAGCCTAGCCCGCACTTGTGCCCCGGCCTTAAGCCTAGCCCGCACTTGTGCCCCGGCCTTAAGCTTAGCCCGCACTTGTGCCCCGGCCTTAAGCTTAGCCCGCACTTGTGCCCAGGCCTTAAGCCTAGCCCGCACTTGTGCCCCGGCCTTAAGCCTAGCCCGCACTTGTGCCCCGACCTTAAGCCGAGCCCGCACTTGTGCCCCGGCCTTATGCCGAGCCCGCACTAGTGCACTTGCCTTAAGCCGAACCCGCACTTGTGCCCCTGCCTTAAGCCGAGCCCGCACTTGTGCCCCTGCCTTAATCCTAGCCCGCACTTGTGCCCCTGCCTTAAGCCTAGCCCGCACTTGTGCCCCAGCCTTAAGCCTAGCCCGCACTTGTGCCCCTGCCTTAAGCCTAGCCCGCACTTGTGCCCAGGCCTTAAGCCTAGCCCGCACTTGTGCCCAGGCCTTAAGCCTAGCCCGCACTTGTGCCCAGGCCTTAAGCCTAGCCCGCACTTTTGCCCAGGCCTTAAGCCTAGCCCGCACTTGTGTCCAGGCCTTAAGCCTAGCCCGCACTTGTGCCCAGGCCTTAAGCCTAGCCCGCACTTGTGCCCAGGCCTAAAGCCTAGCCCGCACTTGTGCCCAGGCCGTAAGCCTAGCCCGCACTTGTGCCCAGGCCTTAAGCCTAGCCCGCACTTGTGCCCCGGCCTTAAGCCTAGCCCGCACTTGTGCCCCGGCCTTAAGCTTAGCCCGCACTTGTGCCCAGGCCTTAAGCCTAGCCCGCACTTGTGCCCAGGCCTTAAGCCTAGCCCGCACTTGTGCCCCGGCCTTAAGCCTAGCCCGCACTTGTGCCCCGGCCTTAAGCCTAGCCCGCACTTGTGCCCAGGCCTTAAGCCTAGCCCGCACTTGTGCCCCCTGCCTTGATCCTAGCCCGCACTTGTGCCCCCTGCCTTGATCCTAGCCCGCACTTGTGCCCAGGCCTTAAGCCTAGCCCGCACTTGTGCCCAGGCCTTAAACCTAGCCCGCACTTGTGCCCCTGCCTTAAGCCTAGCCCGCACTTGTGCCCAGGCCTTAAGCCTAGCCCGCACTTGTGCCCAGGCCTTAAGCCTAGCCCGCACTTGTGCCCAGGCCTTAAGCCTAGCCCGCACTTGTGCCCAGGCCTTAAGCCTAGCACGCACTTGTGCCCAGGCCTTAAGCCTAGCCCGCACTTGTGCCCAGGCCTTAAGCCTAGCCCGCACTTGTGCCCAGGCCTTAAGCCTAGCCCGCACTTGTGCCCAGGCCTTAAGCCTAGCCCGCACTTGTGCCCAGGCCTTAAGCCTAGCCCGCACTTGTGCCCAGGCCTTAAGCCTAGCCCGCACTTGTGCCCAGGCGTTAAGCCTAGCCCGCACTTGTGCCCAGGCCTTAAGCCTAGCCCGCACTTGTGCCCAGGCCTTAAGCCTAGCCCGCACTTGTGCCCAGGCCTTAAGCCTAGCCCGCACTTGTGCCCAGGCCTTAAGCCTAGCCCGCACTTGTGCCCAGGCCTTAAGCCTAGCCCGCACTTGTGCCCAGGCCTTAAGCCTAGCCCGCACTTGTGCCCAGGCCTTAAGCCTAGCCCGCACTTGTGCCCAGGCCTTAAGCCTAGCCCGCACTTGTGCCCAGGCCTTAAGCCTAGCTCGCACTTGTGCCCAGGCCTTAAGCCTAGCCCGCACTTGTGCCCAGGCCTTAAGCCTAGCCCACACTTGTGCCCCCTGCCTTGATCCTAGCCAGCACTTGTGCCCAGGCCTTAAGCCTAACCCGCACTTGTGCCCAGGCCTTAAGCCTAGCCTGCACTTTTGAGCCCCTTGAATGCTTGTTTGTTTGTTTTTGTCTTCAGCTTCATGTTGGTTATGCACATAGGGCCAGCTTTACGCTCTTCGCTCTTGTCCCGTCTGAATGCGCATGCACGACTGTAATTGGGGAAGAAGGCATTACCCATTTACGGAGGACAGACAAGAAGTGCCTGGTCGCTTGGAGCATGGGGTTATGGAGAGGCTCCGCACTGTATAACAAAGGATCTAGTCCTAAATGTCCAAGTACAGAGTAGAGGGGTGAAAGCTAGCTCTTCACCCCTATGGGTGCCTAACCCTTTATGCAAAGAGTGCAAAGAGTTAGCTGAATGCCTTAAGCCTAGCCAGCACTTGTGCCCCCTGCCTTGATCCTGGCCAGCACTGCACTTGTGCCCATGCCTTAAGCCTAGCCCGCACTTGTGCCCAGGCCTTAAGCCTGGCTGGCACTTGTGCCCATGCCTTAAGCCTAGCCGGCACTTGTGGCCCCTGCCTTGATCCTAGCCAGCACTGCACTTGTGCCCAGGCCTTAAGCCTAGCCTGCACTTGTGCCCAGGCCTGAAGCCTAGCCTGCACTTGTGCCCAGGCCTTAAGCCTAGCCTGCACTTGTGCCCAGGCCTTAAGCCTAGCCCGCACTTGTGCCCAGGCCTTAAGCCTAACCCGCACTTGTGCCCAGGCCTTAAGCCTAACCCGCACTTGTGCCCAGGCCTTAAGCCTAGCCCGCACTTGTGCCCAGGCCTTAAGCCTAGCCCGCACTTGTGCTCCGGCCTTAAGCCTAGCCCGCACTTGTGCCCCGGCCTTAAGCTTAGCCCGCACTTGTGCCCCGGCCTTAAGCTTAGCCCGCACTTGTGCCCAGGCCTTAAGCCTAGCCCGCACTTGTGCCCAGGCCTTAAGCCTCACCCGCACTTGTGCCCAGGCCTTAAGCCTAGCCCGCACTTGTGCCTCCTGCCTTGATCCTAGCCAGCACTTGTGCCCATGCCTTAAGCCTAGCCGGCACTTGTGGCCCCTGCCTTGATCCTAGCCAGCACTGCACTTGTGCCCAGGCCTTAAGCCTAGCCTGCACTTGTGCCCAGGCCTTAAGCCTAGCCTGCACTTGTGCCCAGGCCTTAAGCCTAGCCCGCACTTGTGCCCAGGCCTTAAGCCTTGCCCGCACTTGTGCCCAGGCCTTAAGCCTAGCCCGCACTTGTGCCCAGGCCTTAAGCCTAACCCGCACTTGTGCCCAGGCCTTAAGCCTAGCCCGCACTTGTGCCCAGGCCTTAAGCCTTGCCCGCACTTGTGCCCAGGCCTTAAGCCTAGCCCGCACTTGTGCCCAGGCCTTAAGCCTAACCCGCACTTGTGCCCAGGCCTTAAGCCTAGCCCGCACTTGTGCCCCTGCCTTAAGCCTAGCCCGCACTTGTGCCCAGGCCTTAAGCCTAGCCCGCACTTGTGCCCAGGCTTTAAGCCTAGCCCGCACTTGTGCCCAGGCCTTAAGCCTAGCCCGCACTTGTGCCCAGGCCTTAAGCCTAGCACGCATTTGTGCCCAGGCCTTAAGCCTAGCCCGCACTTGTGCCCCGGCCTTAAGCTTAGCCCGCACTTGTGCCCAGGCCTTAAGCCTAGCCCGCACTTGTGCCCCGGCCTTAAGCCTAGCCCACACTTGTGCCCTGGCCTTAAGCCTAGCCCGCACTTGTGCCCCGGCCTTAAGCCTAGCCCGCACTTGTGCCCCGGCCTTAAGCCGAGCCCGCACTTGTGCCCCGGCCTTAAGCCTAGCCCGCACTTGTGCCCAGGCCTTAAGCCTAGCCCGCACTTGTGCCCAGGCCTTAAGCCTAGCCCGCACTTGTGCCCAGGCCTTAAGCCTAGCCCGCACTTGTGCCCAGGCCTTAAGCCTAGCCCGCACTTGTGCCCAGGCCTTAAGCCTAGCCCGCACTTGTGCCCAGGCCTTAAGCCTAGCCAGGACTTGTGCCCAGGCCTTAAGCCTAGCCCGCACTTGTGCCCAGGCCTTAAGCCTAGCCCGCACTTGTGCCCAGGCCTTAAGCCTAGCTGGCACTTGTGGCCCCTGCCTTGATCCTAGCCAGCACTGCACTTGTGCCCAGGCCTTCAGCCTAGCCTGCACTTGTGCCCAGGCCTTAAGCCTAGCCCGCACATGTGCCCCCTGCCTTGATCCTAGCCCGCACTTGTGCCCAGGCCTTAAGCCTAGCCCGCACTTGTGCCCAGGCCTTAAACCTAGCCCGCAGTTGTGCCCCTGCCTTAAGCCTAGCCCGCACTTGTGCCGAGGCCTTAAGCCTAGCCCGCACTTGTGCCCAGTCCTTAAGCCTAGCCCGCACTTGTGCCCAGGCCTTAAGCCTAGCCCGCACTTGTGCCCAGGCCTTAAGCCTAGCCCGCACTTGTGCCCAGGCCTTAAGCCTAGCCCGCACTTGTGCCCAGGCCTTAAGCCTAGCCCGCACTTGTGCCCAGGCCTTAAGCCTAGCCCGCACTTGTGCCCAGGCCTTAAGCCTAGCCCGCACTTGTGCCCAGGCCTTAAGCCTAGCCCGCACTTGTGCCCAGGCCTTAAGCCTAGCCCGCACTTGTGCCCAGGCCTTAAGCCTAGCCCGCACTTGTGCCCAGGCCTTAAGCCTAGCTGGCACTTGTGGCCCCTACCTTGATCCTAGCCAGCACT
Organism: Ranitomeya imitator; assembly: GCF_032444005.1. NCBI lineage: Eukaryota > Metazoa > Chordata > Amphibia > Anura > Dendrobatidae > Ranitomeya > Ranitomeya imitator. The sequence goes on along the minus strand of NC_091285.1, from coordinate 114,837,668 downwards.
GCACTTGTGCCCAGGCCTTAAGCCTAGCCTGCACTTGTGCCCAGGCCTTAAGCCTAGCCCACACTTGTGCCCCCTGCCTTGATCCTAGCCCGCACTTGTGCCCAGGCCTTAAGCCTAGCCCGCACTTGTGCCCAGGCCTTAAACCTAGCCCGCAGTTGTGCCCCTGCCTTAAGCCTAGCCCGCACTTGTGCCGAGGCCTTAAGCCTAGCCCGCACTTGTGCCCAGGCCTTAAGCCTAGCCCGCACTTGTGCCCAGGCCTTAAGCCTAGCCCACACTTGTGCCCAGGCCTTAAGCCTAGCCCGCACTTGTGCCCAGGCCTTAAGCCTAGCCCGCACTTGTGCCCAGGCCTTAAGCCTAGCCCGCACTTGTGCCCAGGCCTTAAGCCTAGCCCGCACTTGTGCCCAGGCCTTAAGCCTAGCCCGCACTTGTGCCCAGGCCTTAAGCCTAGCCCGCACTTGTGCCCCCTGCCTTGATCCTAGCCAGCACTTGTGCCCAGGCCTTAAGCCTGACCCGCACTTGTGCCCAGGCCTTAAGCCTAGCCTGCACTTTTGAGCCCCTTGAATGCTTGTTTGTTTGTTTTTGTCTTCAGCTTCATGTTGGTTATGCACATAGGGCCAGCTTTACGCTCTTCGCTCTTGTCCCGTCTGAATGCGCATGCACGACTGTAATTGGGGAAGAAGGCATTACCCATTTACGGAGGACAGACAAGAAGTGCCTGGTCGCTTGGAGCATGGGGTTATGGAGAGGCTCCGCACTGTATAACAAAGGATCTAGTCCTAAATGCCCAAGTACAGAGTAGAGGGGTGAAAGCTAGCTCTTCACCCCTATGGGTGCCTAACCCTTTATGCAAAGAGTGCAAAGAGTTAGCTGAATGCCTTAAGCCTAGCCAGCACTTGTGCCCCCTGCCTTGATCCTGGCCAGCACTGCACTTGTGCCCATGCCGTAAGCCTAGCCCGCACTTGTGCCCAGGCCTTAAGCCTGGCTGGCACTTGTGCCCATGCCGTAAGCCTAGCCGGCACTTGTGGCCCCTGCCTTGATCCTAGCCAGCACTGCACTTGTGCCCAGGCCTTAAGCCTAGCCCGCACTTGTGCCCAGGCCTTAAGCCTAGCCCGCACTTGTGCCCAGGACTTAAGCCTAACCCGCACTTGTGCCCAGGCCTTAAGCCTAACCCGCACTTGTGCCCAGGCCTTAAGCCTAGCCCGCACGTGTCCCCAGGCCTTAAGCCTAGCCCGCACTTGTGCCCCGGCCTTATGCCTAGCCCGCACTTGTGCCCAGGCCTTAAGCCTAGCCCGCACTTGTGCCCAGGCCTTAAGCCTAACCCGCACTTGTGCCCAGGCCTTAAGCCTAACCCGCACTTGTGCCCAGGCCTTAAGCCTAGCCCGCACTTGTGCCCAGGCCTTAAGCCTAGCCCGCACTTGTGCCCCGGCCTTAAGCCTAGCCCGCACTTGTGCCCCGGCCTTAAGCTTAGCCCGCACTTGTGCCCAGGCCTTAAGCCTAGCCCGCACTTGTGCCCAGGCCTTAAGCCTAGCCCGCACTTGTGCCCAGGCCTTAAGCCTAGCCCGCACTTGTGCCCCCTGCCTTGATCCTAGCCAGCACTTGTGCCCAGGCCTTAAGCCTAGCCCGCACTTGTGCCCAGGCCTTAAGCCTAGCCTGCACTTTTGAGCCCCTTGAATGCTTGTTTGTTTGTTTTTGTCTTCAGCTTCATGTTGGTTATGCACATAGGGCCAGCTTTACGCTCTTCGCTCTTGTCCCGTCTGAATGCGCATGCACGACTGTAATTGGGGAAGAAGGCATTACCCATTTACGGAGGACAGACAAGAAGTGCCTGGTCGCTTGGAGCATGGGGTTATGGAGAGGCTCCGCACTGTACAACAAAGGATCTAGTCCTAAATGTCCAAGTACAGAGTAGAGGGGTGAAAGCTAGCTCTTCACCCCTATGGGTGCCTAACCCTTTATGCAAAGAGTTCAAAGAGTTAGCTGAATGCCTTAAGCCTAGCCAGCACTTGTGCCCCCTGCCTTGATCCTGGCCAGCACTGCACTTGTGCCCATGCCGTAAGCCTAGCCCGCACTTGTGCCCAGGCCTTAAGCCTAGCCCGCACTTGTGCCCAGGCCTTAAGCCTGGCTGGCACTTGTGCCCATGCCTTAAGCCTAGCCGGCACTTGTGGCCCCTGCCTTGATCCTAGCCAGCACTGCACTTGTGCCCAGGCCTTAAGCCTAGCCTGCACTTGTGCCCAGGCCTTAAGCCTAGCCTGCACTTGTGCCCAGGCCTTAAGCCTAGCCCGCACTTGTGCCCAGGCCTTAAGCCTAGCCCGCACTTGTGCCCAGGCCTTAAGCCTAACCCGCACTTGTGCCCAGGCCTTAAGCCTAGCCCGCACTTGTGCCCAGGCCTTAAGCCTAGCCCGCACTTGTGCCCAGGCCTTAAGCCTAGCCCGCACTTGTGCCCAGGCCTTAAGCCTAGCCCGCACTTGTGCCCAGGCCTTAAGCCGAGCCCGCACTTGTGCCCCTGCCTTAAGCCTAGCTCGCACTTGTGCCCCTGCCTTAAGCCTAGCCCGCAATTGTGCCCAGGCCTTAAGCCTAGCCCGCACTTGTGCCCAGGCCTTAAGCCTAGCCCGCACTTGTGCCCAGGCCTTAAGCCTAGCCCGCACTTGTGCCCAGGCCTTAAGCCTAGCCCCAACTTGTGCCCAGGCCTTAAGCCTAGCCCGCACTTGTGCCCAGGCCTTAAGCCTAGCCCGCACTTGTGCCCAGGCCTTAAGCCTAGCCCGCACTTGTGCCCAGGCCTTAAGCCTAGCCCGCACTTGTGCCCAGGCCTTAAGCCTAGCCCGCACTTGTGCCCAGGCCTAAAGCCTAGCCCGCACTTGTGCCCAGGCCTTAAGCCTAGCCCGCACTTGTGCCCAGGCCTTAAGCCTAGCCCGCACCTGTGCCCAGGCCTTAAGCCTAGCCCGCACTTGTGCCCAGGCCTTAAGCCTAGCTCGCACTTGTGCCCAGGCCTTAAGCCTAGCCCGCACTTGTGCCCAGGCCTTAAGCCTAGCCCGCACTTGTGCCCCCTGCCTTGATCCTAGCCCGCACTTGTGCCCAGGCCTTAAGCCTAGCCCGCACTTGTGCCCAGGCCTTAAACCTAGCCCGCACTTGTGCCCCTGCCTTAAGCCTAGCCCGCACTTGTGCCCAGGCCTTAAGCCTAGCCCGCACTTGTGCCCAGGCTTTAAACCTAGCCCGCACTTGTGCCCAGGCCTTAAGCCTAGCCCGCACTTGTGCCCAGGCCTTAAGCCTAGCACGCACTTGTGCCCAGGCCTTAAGCCTAGCCCGCACTTGTGCCCCGGCCTTAAGCCTAGCCTGCACTTGTGCCCCGGCCTTAAGCTTATCCCGCACTTGTGCCCCGGCCTTAAGCTTAGCCCGCACTTGTGCCCAGGCCTTAAGCCTAGCCCGCACTTGTGCCTAGGCCTTAAGCCAAGCCCACACTTGTGCCCCTGCCTTAAGCCTAGCCCGCACTTGTGCCCCTGCCTTAAGCCTAGCCCGCACTTGTGCCCCTGCCTTAAGCCTAGCCCGCACTTGTGCCCAGGCCTTAAGCCTAGCCCGCACTTGTGCCCAGGCCTTAAGCCTAGCCCGCACTTGTGCCCAGGCCTTAAGCCTAGCCCGCACTTGTGCCCAGGCCTTAAGCCTAGCCCGCACTTGTGCCCAGGCCTTAAGCCTAGCCCGCACTTGTGCCCAGGCCTTAAGCCTAGCCCGCACTTGTGCCCATGCCTTAAGCCTAGCTGGCACTTGTGGTCCCTGCCTTGATCCTAGCCAGCACTGCACTTGTGCCCAGGCCTTAAGCCGAGCCCGCACTTGTGCCCCTGCCTTTAGCCGAGCCCGCACTTGTGCCTTTGCCTTAAGCCGAGCCCGTACTTGTGCCCCTGTCTTAAGTCGAGCCCGCACTTGTGCCCCTGCCTTAAGCCAAGCCCGCACTTGTGCCCCTGCCTGAATCCAAGCCCTCACTTGTGCCCCTGCCTTAAGCCAAGCCCTCACTTGTGCCCAGGCCTTAAGCCTAGCCCGCACTTGTGCCCAGGCCTTAAGCCTAGCCCACACTTGTGCCCAGGCCTTAAGCCTAGCCCGCACTTGTGCCCAGGCCTTAAGCCTAGCCCGCACTTGTGCCCAGGCCTTAAGCCTAGCCCGCACTTGTGCCCAGGCCTTAAGCCTAGCCCGCACTTGTGCCCAGGCCTTAAGCCTAGCCCGCACTTGTGCCCAGGCCTTAAGCCTAGCCCGCACTTGTGCCCAGGCCTTAAGCCTAGCCCGCACTTGTGCCCATGCCTTAAGCCTAGCTGGCACTTGTGGTCCCTGCCTTGATCCTAGCCAGCACTGCACTTGTGCCCAGGCCTTAAGCCTAGCCTGCACTTGTGCCCAGGCCTTAAGTCTAGCCTGCACTTGTGCCCCCTGCCTTGATCCTATCCCGCACTTGTGCCCCGGCCTTAAGCCGAGCCCGCACTTGTGCCCCGGCCTTAAGCCGAGCCCGCACTTGTGCCCCGGCCTTAAGCCGAGCCCGCACTTGTGCCCCGGCCTTAAGCCGAGCCCGCACCAGTGCCCCTGCCTTAAGCCGAACCCGCACTTGTGCCCCTGCCTTAAGCCGAGCCCGCACTTGTGCCCCTGCCTTAATCCTAGCCCGCACTTGTGCCCCTGCCTTAAGCCTAGCCCGCACTTGTGCCCCTGCCTTAAGCCTAGCCCGCACTTGTGCCCCTGCCTTAAGCCTAGCCCGCACTTGTGCCCAGGCCTTGAGCCTAGCACGCACTTGTGCCCAGGCCTTAAGCCTAGCCCGCACTTGTGCCCCGGCCTTAAGCCTAGCCCGCACTTGTGCCCCGGCCTTAAGCTTAGCCCGCACTTGTGCCCCGGCCTTAAGCTTAGCCCGCACTTGTGCCCAGGCCTTAAGCCTAGCCCGCACTTGTGCCCCGGCCTTAAGCCTAGCCCGCACTTGTGCCCCGACCTTAAGCCGAGCCCGCACTTGTGCCCCGGCCTTAAGCCGAGCCCGCACTAGTGCACTTGCCTTAAGCCGAACCCGCACTTGTGCCCCTGCCTTAAGCCGAGCCCGCACTTGTGCCCCTGCCTTAATCCTAGCCCGCACTTGTGCCCCTGCCTTAAGCCTAGCCCGCACTTGTGCCCCAGCCTTAAGCCTAGCCCGCACTTGTGCCCCTGCCTTAAGCCTAGCCCGCACTTGTGCCCAGGCCTTAAGCCTAGCCCGCACTTGTGCCCAGGCCTTAAGCCTAGCCCGCACTTGTGCCCAGGCCTTAAGCCTAGCCCGCACTTTTGCCCAGGCCTTAAGCCTAGCCCGCACTTGTGTCCAGGCCTTAAGCCTAGCCCGCACTTGTGCCCAGGCCTTAAGCCTAGCCCGCACTTGTGCCCAGGCCTAAAGCCTAGCCCGCACTTGTTCCCAGGCCGTAAGCCTAGCCCGCACTTGTGCCCAGGCCTTAAGCCTAGCCCGCACTTGTGCCCCGGCCTTAAGCCTAGCCCGCACTTGTGCCCCGGCCTTAAGCTTAGCCCGCACTTGTGCCCAGGCCTTAAGCCTAGCCCGCACTTGTGCCCAGGCCTTAAGCCTAGCCCGCACTTGTGCCCCGGCCTTAAGCCTAGCCCGCACTTGTGCCCCGGCCTTAAGCCTAGTCCGCACTTGTGCCCAGGCCTTAAGCCTAGCCCGCACTTGTGCCCCCTGCCTTGATCCTAGCCCGCACTTGTGCCCCCTGCCTTGATCCTAGCCCGCACTTGTGCCCAGGCCTTAAGCCTAGCCCGCACTTGTGCCCAGGCCTTAAACCTAGCCCGCACTTGTGCCCCTGCCTTAAGCCTAGCCCGCACTTGTGCCCAGGCCTTAAGCCTAGCCCGCACTTGTGCCCAGGCCTTAAGCCTAGCCCGCACTTGTGCCCAGGCCTTAAGCCTAGCCCGCACTTGTGCCCAGGCCTTAAGCCTAGCACGCACTTGTGCCCAGGCCTTAAGCCTAGCCCGCACTTGTGCCCAGGCCTTAAGCCTAGCCCGCACTTGTGCCCAGGCCTTAAGCCTAGCCCGCACTTGTGCCCAGGCCTTAAGCCTAGCCCGCACTTGTGCCCAGGCCTTAAGCCTAGCCCGCACTTGTGCCCAGGCCTTAAGCCTAGCCCGCACTTGTGCCCAGGCGTTAAGCCTAGCCCGCACTTGTGCCCAGGCCTTAAGCCTAGCCCGCACTTGTGCCCAGGCCTTAAGCCTAGCCCGCACTTGTGCCCAGGCCTTAAGCCTAGCCCGCACTTGTGCCCAGGCCTTAAGCCTAGCCCGCACTTGTGCCCAGGCCTTAAGCCTAGCCCGCACTTGTGCCCAGGCCTTAAGCCTAGCCCGCACTTGTGCCCAGGCCTTAAGCCTAGCTCGCACTTGTGCCCAGGCCTTAAGCCTAGCCCGCACTTGTGCCCAGGCCTTAAGCCTAGCTCGCACTTGTGCCCAGGCCTTAAGCCTAGCCCGCACTTGTGCCCAGGCCTTAAGCCTAGCCCGCACTTGTGCCCCCTGCCTTGATCCTAGCCAGCACTTGTGCCCAGGCCTTAAGCCTAGCCCGCACTTGTGCCCAGGCCTTAAGCCTAGCCTGCACTTTTGAGCCCCTTGAATGCTTGTTTGTTTGTTTTTGTCTTCAGCTTCATGTTGGTTATGCACATAGGGCCAGCTTTACGCTCTTCGCTCTTGTCCCGTCTGAATGCGCATGCACGACTGTAATTGGGGAAGAAGGCATTACCCATTTACGGAGGACAGACAAGAAGTGCCTGGTCGCTTGGAGCATGGGGTTATGGAGAGGCTCCGCACTGTACAACAAAGGATCTAGTCCTAAATGTCCAAGTACAGAGTAGAGGGGTGAAAGCTAGCTCTTCACCCCTATGGGTGCCTAACCCTTTATGCAAAGAGTTCAAAGAGTTAGCTGAATGCCTTAAGCCTAGCCAGCACTTGTGCCCCCTGCCTTGATCCTGGCCAGCACTGCACTTGTGCCCATGCCGTAAGCCTAGCCCGCACTTGTGCCCAGGCCTTAAGCCTAGCCCGCACTTGTGCCCAGGCCTTAAGCCTGGCTGGCACTTGTGCCCATGCCTTAAGCCTAGCCGGCACTTGTGGCCCCTGCCTTGATCCTAGCCAGCACTGCACTTGTGCCCAGGCCTTAAGCCTAGCCTGCACTTGTGCCCAGGCCTTAAGCCTAGCCTGCACTTGTGCCCAGGCCTTAAGCCTAGCCCGCACTTGTGCCCAGGCCTTAAGCCTAGCCCGCACTTGTGCCCAGGCCTTAAGCCTAACCCGCACTTGTGCCCAGGCCTTAAGCCTAGCCCGCACTTGTGCCCAGGCCTTAAGCCTAGCCCGCACTTGTGCCCAGGCCTTAAGCCTAGCCCGCACTTGTGCCCAGGCCTTAAGCCTAGCCCGCACTTGTGCCCAGGCCTTAAGCCGAGCCCGCACTTGTGCCCCTGCCTTAAGCCTAGCTCGCACTTGTGCCCCTGCCTTAAGCCTAGCCCGCAATTGTGCCCAGGCCTTAAGCCTAGCCCGCACTTGTGCCCAGGCCTTAAGCCTAGCCCGCACTTGTGCCCAGGCCTTAAGCCTAGCCCGCACTTGTGCCCAGGCCTTAAGCCTAGCCCGCACTTGTGCCCAGGCCTTAAGCCTAGCCCGCACTTGTGCCCAGGCCTTAAGCCTAGCCCGCACTTGTGCCCAGGCCTTAAGCCTAGCCCGCACTTGTGCCCAGGCCTAAAGCCTAGCCCGCACTTGTGCCCAGGCCTTAAGCCTAGCCCGCACTTGTGCCCAGGCCTTAAGCCTAGCCCGCACCTGTGCCCAGGCCTTAAGCCTAGCCCGCACTTGTGCCCAGGCCTTAAGCCTAGCTCGCACTTGTGCCCAGGCCTTAAGCCTAGCCCGCACTTGTGCCCAGGCCTTAAGCCTAGCCCGCACTTGTGCCCCCTGCCTTGATCCTAGCCCGCACTTGTGCCCAGGCCTTAAGCCTAGCCCGCACTTGTGCCCAGGCCTTAAACCTAGCCCGCACTTGTGCCCCTGCCTTAAGCCTAGCCCGCACTTGTGCCCAGGCCTTAAGCCTAGCCCGCACTTGTGCCCAGGCTTTAAACCTAGCCCGCACTTGTGCCCAGGCCTTAAGCCTAGCCCGCACTTGTGCCCAGGCCTTAAGCCTAGCACGCACTTGTGCCCAGGCCTTAAGCCTAGCCCGCACTTGTGCCCCGGCCTTAAGCCTAGCCTGCACTTGTGCCCCGGCCTTAAGCTTATCCCGCACTTGTGCCCCGGCCTTAAGCTTAGCCCGCACTTGTGCCCAGGCCTTAAGCCTAGCCCGCACTTGTGCCTAGGCCTTAAGCCAAGCCCACACTTGTGCCCCTGCCTTAAGCCTAGCCCGCACTTGTGCCCCTGCCTTAAGCCTAGCCCGCACTTGTGCCCCTGCCTTAAGCCTAGCCCGCACTTGTGCCCAGGCCTAAAGCCTAGCCCGCACTTGTGCCCAGGCCTTAAGCCTAGCCCGCACTTGTGCCCATGCCTAAAGCCTAGCTGGCACTTGTGGCCCCTGCCTTAATCCTAGCCAGCACTGCACTTGTGCCCAGGCCTTAAGCCTAGCCCGCACTTGTGCCCCCTGCCTTGATCCTAGCCCGCACTTGTGCCCAGGCCTTAAGCCTAGCCCGCACTTGTGCTCAGGCCTTAAACCTAGCCCGCAGTTGTGCCCCTGCCTTAAGCCTATCCCGCACTTGTGCCCAGGCCTTAAGCCTAGCCCGCACTTGTGCCCAGGCATTAAGCCTAGCCCGCACTTGTGCCCAGGCCTTAAGCCTAGCCCGCACTTATGCCCAGGCCTTAAGCCTAGCCCGCACTTGTGCCCAGGCCTTAAGCCAAGCCTGCACTTGTGCCCAGGCCTTAAGCCTAGCCCGCACTTGTGCCCAGGCCTTAAGCCTATCCCGCACTTGTGCCCAGGCCTTAAGCCTAGCCCGCACTTGTGCCCATGCCTTAAGCCTAACTGGCACTTGTGGCCCCTGCCTTGATCCTAGCCAGCACTGCACTTGTGCCCAGGCCTTAAGCCTGGCCCGCACTTTTGCCCCCTGCCTTGATCCTAGCCCGCACTTGTGCCCAGGCCTTAAGCCTAGCCCGCACTTGTGCCCAGGCCTTAAGCCTAGCCCGCACTTGTGCCCAGGCCTTAAGCCTAGCCCGCACTTGTGCCCAGGCCTTAAGCCTAGCCCGCACTTGTGCCCAGGCCTTAAGCCTAGCCCGCACTTGTGCCCAGGCCTTAAGCCTAGCCCGCACTTGTGCCCAGGCCTTAAGCCTAGCCCGCACTTGTGCCCAGGCCTTAAGCCTAGCCCGCACTTGTGCCCAGGCCTTAAGCCAAGCCCGCACTTGTGCCCAGGCCTTAAGCCTAGCCCGCACTTGTGCCCAGGCCTTAAGCCTAGCCCGCACTTGTGCCCAGGCCTTAAGCCTAGCCCGCACTTGTTCCCAGGCCTTAAGCCTAGCCCGCACTTGTGCCCAGGCGTTAAGCCTAGCCCGCACTTGTGCCCAGGCCTTAAGCCTAGCCCGCACTTGTGCCCAGGCCTTAAGCCTAGTCAGCACTTGTGCCCAGGCCTTAAGCCCAGCCCGCACTTGTGCCCAGGCCTTAAGCCTAGCCTGCACTTGTGCCCAGGCCTTAAGCCTAGCCCGCACTTGTGCCTAGGCCTTAAGCCTAGCCCACACTTGTGCCCATGCCTTAAGCCTAGCTGGCACTTGTGGCCCCTGCCTTGATCCTAGCCAGCACTGCACTTGTGCCCAGGCCTTAAGCCTAGCCTGCACTTGTGCCCAGGCCTTAAGCCTAGCCTGCACTTGTGCCCAGGCCTTAAGCCTAGCCCGCACTTGTGCCCCCTGCCTTGATCCTAGCCCGCACTTGTGCCCCCTGCCTTGATTCTAGCCCGCACTTGTGCCCAGGCCTTAAGCCTAGCCCGCACTTGTGCCCAGGCCTTAAGCCTAGCCCGCACTTGTGCCCAGGCCTTAAGCCTAGCCCGCACTTGTGCCCAGGCCTTAAGCCTAGCCCGCACTTGTGCCTAGGCCTTAAGCCTAGCCCACACTTGTGCCCATGCCTTAAGCCTAGCTGGCACTTGTGGCCCCTGCCTTGATCCTAGCCAGCACTGCACTTGTGCCCAGGCCTTAAGCCTAGCCCGCACTTGTGCCCAGGCCTTAAGCCTAGCTGGCACTTGTGGCCCCTGCCTTGATCCTAGCCAGCACTGCACTTGTGCCCAGGCCTTAAGCCGAGCCCGCACTTGTGCCCCTGCCTTTAGCCGAGCCCGCACTTGTGCCTTTGCCTTAAGCCGAGCCCGTACTTGTGCCCCTGTCTTAAGTCGAGCCCGCACTTGTGCCCCTGCCTTAAGCCAAGCCCGCACTTGTGCCCCTGCCTGAATCCAAGAACTCACTTGTGCCCCTGCCTTAAGCCAAGCCCTCACTTGTGCCCAGGCCTTAAGCCTAGCCCGCACTTGTGCCCAGGCCTTAAGCCTAGCCCGCACTTGTGCCCAGGCCTTAAGCCTAGCCCGCACTTGTGCCCAGGCCTTAAGCCTAGCCCGCACTTGTGCCCAGGCCTTAAGCCTAGCCCGCACTTGTGCCCAGGCCTTAAGCCTAGCCCGCACTTGTGCCCATGCCTTAAGCCTAGCTGGCACTTGTGGTCCCTGCCTTGATCCTAGCCAGCACTGCACTTGTGCCCAGGCCTTAAGCCTAGCCTGCACTTGTGCCCAGGCCTTAAGTCTAGCCTGCACTTGTGCCCCCTGCCTTGATCCTATCCCGCACTTGTGCCCCGGCCTTAAGCCGAGCCCGCACTTGTGCCCCGGCCTTAAGCCGAGCCCGCACTTGTGCCCCGGCCTTAAGCCGAGCCCGCACTTGTGCCCCGGCCTTAAGCCGAGCCCGCACCAGTGCCCCTGCCTTAAGCCGAACCCGCACTTGTGCCCCTGCCTTAAGCCGAGCCCGCACTTGTGCCCCTGCCTTAATCCTAGCCCGCACTTGTGCCCCTGCCTTAAGCCTAGCCCGCACTTGTGCCCCTGCCTTAAGCCTAGCCCGCACTTGTGCCCCTGCCTTAAGCCTAGCCCGCACTTGTGCCCAGGCCTTGAGCCTAGCACGCACTTGTGCCCAGGCCTTAAGCCTAGCCCGCACTTGTGCCCCGGCCTTAAGCCTAGCCCGCACTTGTGCCCCGGCCTTAAGCTTAGCCCGCACTTGTGCCCCGGCCTTAAGCTTAGCCCGCACTTGTGCCCAGGCCTTAAGCCTAGCCCGCACTTGTGCCCCGGCCTTAAGCCTAGCCCGCACTTGTGCCCCGACCTTAAGCCGAGCCCGCACTTGTGCCCCGGCCTTAAGCCGAGCCCGCACTAGTGCACTTGCCTTAAGCCGAACCCGCACTTGTGCCCCTGCCTTAAGCCGAGCCCGCACTTGTGCCCCTGCCTTAATCCTAGCCCGCACTTGTGCCCCTGCCTTAAGCCTAGCCCGCACTTGTGCCCCAGCCTTAAGCCTAGCCCGCACTTGTGCCCCTGCCTTAAGCCTAGCCCGCACTTGTGCCCAGGCCTTAAGCCTAGCCCGCACTTGTGCCCAGGCCTTAAGCCTAGCCCGCACTTGTGCCCAGGCCTTAAGCCTAGCCCGCACTTTTGCCCAGGCCTTAAGCCTAGCCCGCACTTGTGTCCAGGCCTTAAGCCTAGCCCGCACTTGTGCCCAGGCCTTAAGCCTAGCCCGCACTTGTGCCCAGGCCTAAAGCCTAGCCCGCACTTGTGCCCAGGCCGTAAGCCTAGCCCGCACTTGTGCCCAGGCCTTAAGCCTAGCCCGCACTTGTGCCCCGGCCTTAAGCCTAGCCCGCACTTGTGCCCCGGCCTTAAGCTTAGCCCGCACTTGTGCCCAGGCCTTAAGCCTAGCCCGCACTTGTGCCCAGGCCTTAAGCCTAGCCCGCACTTGTGCCCCGGCCTTAAGCCTAGCCCGCACTTGTGCCCCGGCCTTAAGCCTAGCCCGCACTTGTGCCCAGGCCTTAAGCCTAGCCCGCACTTGTGCCCCCTGCCTTGATCCTAGCCCGCACTTGTGCCCCCTGCCTTGATCCTAGCCCGCACTTGTGCCCAGGCCTTAAGCCTAGCCCGCACTTGTGCCCAGGCCTTAAACCTAGCCCGCACTTGTGCCCCTGCCTTAAGCCTAGCCCGCACTTGTGCCCAGGCCTTAAGCCTAGCCCGCACTTGTGCCCAGGCCTTAAGCCTAGCCCGCACTTGTGCCCAGGCCTTAAGCCTAGCCCGCACTTGTGCCCAGGCCTTAAGCCTAGCACGCACTTGTGCCCAGGCCTTAAGCCTAGCCCGCACTTGTGCCCAGGCCTTAAGCCTAGCCCGCACTTGTGCCCAGGCCTTAAGCCTAGCCCGCACTTGTGCCCAGGCCTTAAGCCTAGCCCGCACTTGTGCCCAGGCCTTAAGCCTAGCCCGCACTTGTGCCCAGGCCTTAAGCCTAGCCCGCACTTGTGCCCAGGCGTTAAGCCTAGCCCGCACTTGTGCCCAGGCCTTAAGCCTAGCCCGCACTTGTGCCCAGGCCTTAAGCCTAGCCCGCACTTGTGCCCAGGCCTTAAGCCTAGCCCGCACTTGTGCCCAGGCCTTAAGCCTAGCCCGCACTTGTGCCCAGGCCTTAAGCCTAGCCCGCACTTGTGCCCAGGCCTTAAGCCTAGCCCGCACTTGTGCCCAGGCCTTAAGCCTAGCCCGCACTTGTGCCCAGGCCTTAAGCCTAGCCCGCACTTGTGCCCAGGCCTTAAGCCTAGCCCGCACTTGTGCCCAGGCCTTAAGCCTAGCCCGCACTTGTGCCCCCTGCCTTGATCCTAGCCAGCACTTGTGCCCAGGCCTTAAGCCTGACCCGCACTTGTGCCCAGGCCTTAAGCCTAGCCCGCACCTGTGCCCAGGCCTTAAGCCTAGCCCGCACTTGTGCCCAGGCCTTAAGCCTAGCTCGCACTTGTGCCCAGGCCTTAAGCCTAGCCCGCACTTGTGCCCAGGCCTTAAGCCTAGCCCGCACTTGTGCCCCCTGCCTTAAGCCTAGCCCGCACTTGTGCCCAGGCCTTAAGCCTAGCCCGCACTTGTGCCCAGGCCTTAAACCTAGCCCGCACTTGTGCCCCTGCCTTAAGCCTAGCCCGCACTTGTGCCCAGGCCTTAAGCCTAGCCCGCACTTGTGCCCAGGCTTTAAACCTAGCCCGCACTTGTGCCCAGGCCTTAAGCCTAGCCCGCACTTGTGCCCAGGCCTTAAGCCTAGCACGCACTTGTGCCCAGGCCTTAAGCCTAGCCCGCACTTGTGCCCCGGCCTTAAGCCTAGCCTGCACTTGTGCCCCGGCCTTAAGCTTATCCCGCACTTGTGCCCCGGCCTTAAGCTTAGCCCGCACTTGTGCCCAGGCCTTAAGCCTAGCCCGCACTTGTGCCTAGGCCTTAAGCCAAGCCCACACTTGTGCCCCTGCCTTAAGCCTAGCCCGCACTTGTGCCCCTGCCTTAAGCCTAGCCCGCACTTGTGCCCCTGCCTTAAGCCTAGCCCGCACTTGTGCCCAGGCCTAAAGCCTAGCCCGCACTTGTGCCCAGGCCTTAAGCCTAGCCCGCACTTGTGCCCATGCCTAAAGCCTAGCTGGCACTTGTGGCCCCTGCCTTAATCCTAGCCAGCACTGCACTTGTGCCCAGGCCTTAAGCCTAGCCCGCACTTGTGCCCCCTGCCTTGATCCTAGCCCGCACTTGTGCCCAGGCCTTAAGCCTAGCCCGCACTTGTGCTCAGGCCTTAAACCTAGCCCGCAGTTGTGCCCCTGCCTTAAGCCTATCCCGCACTTGTGCCCAGGCCTTAAGCCTAGCCCGCACTTGTGCCCAGGCATTAAGCCTAGCCCGCACTTGTGCCCAGGCCTTAAGCCTAGCCCGCACTTATGCCCAGGCCTTAAGCCTAGCCCGCACTTGTGCCCAGGCCTTAAGCCAAGCCTGCACTTGTGCCCAGGCCTTAAGCCTAGCCCGCACTTGTGCCCAGGCCTTAAGCCTATCCCGCACTTGTGCCCAGGCCTTAAGCCTAGCCCGCACTTGTGCCCATGCCTTAAGCCTAGCTGGCACTTGTGGCCCCTACCTTGATCCTAGCCAGCACTGCACTTGTGCCCAGGCCTTAAGCCTAGCCTGCACTTGTGCCCAGGCCTTAAGCCTAGCCCACACTTGTGCCCCCTGCCTTGATCCTAGCCCGCACTTGTGCCCAGGCCTTAAGCCTAGCCCGCACTTGTGCCCAGGCCTTAAACCTAGCCCGCAGTTGTGCCCCTGCCTTAAGCCTAGCCCGCACTTGTGCCGAGGCCTTAAGCCTAGCCCGCACTTGTGCCCAGGCCTTAAGCCTAGCCCGCACTTGTGCCCAGGCCTTAAGCCTAGCCCGCACTTGTGCCCAGGCCTTAAGCCTAGCCCACACTTGTGCCCAGGCCTTAAGCCTAGCCCGCACTTGTGCCCAGGCCTTAAGCCTAGCCCGCACTTGTGCCCAGGCCTTAAGCCTAGCCCGCACTTGTGCCCAGGCCTTAAGCCTAGCCCGCACTTGTGCCCAGGCCTTAAGCCTAGCCCGCACTTGTGCCCCCTGCCTTGATCCTAGCCAGCACTTGTGCCCAGGCCTTAAGCCTGACCCGCACTTGTGCCCAGGCCTTAAGCCTAGCCTGCACTTTTGAGCCCCTTGAATGCTTGTTTGTTTGTTTTTGTCTTCAGCTTCATGTTGGTTATGCACATAGGGCCAGCTTTACGCTCTTCGCTCTTGTCCCGTCTGAATGCGCATGCACGACTGTAATTGGGGAAGAAGGCATTACCCATTTACGGAGGACAGACAAGAAGTGCCTGGTCGCTTGGAGCATGGGGTTATGGAGAGGCTCCGCACTGTATAACAAAGGATCTAGTCCTAAATGCCCAAGTACAGAGTAGAGGGGTGAAAGCTAGCTCTTCACCCCTATGGGTGCCTAACCCTTTATGCAAAGAGTGCAAAGAGTTAGCTGAATGCCTTAAGCCTAGCCAGCACTTGTGCCCCCTGCCTTGATCCTGGCCAGCACTGCACTTGTGCCCATGCCGTAAGCCTAGCCCGCACTTGTGCCCAGGCCTTAAGCCTGGCTGGCACTTGTGCCCATGCCGTAAGCCTAGCCGGCACTTGTGGCCCCTGCCTTGATCCTAGCCAGCACTGCACTTGTGCCCAGGCCTTAAGCCTAGCCCGCACTTGTGCCCAGGCCTTAAGCCTAGCCCGCACTTGTGCCCAGGACTTAAGCCTAACCCGCACTTGTGCCCAGGCCTTAAGCCTAACCCGCACTTGTGCCCAGGCCTTAAGCCTAGCCCGCACGTGTCCCCAGGCCTTAAGCCTAGCCCGCACTTGTGCCCCGGCCTTATGCCTAGCCCGCACTTGTGCCCAGGCCTTAAGCCTAGCCCGCACTTGTGCCCAGGCCTTAAGCCTAACCCGCACTTGTGCCCAGGCCTTAAGCCTAACCCGCACTTGTGCCCAGGCCTTAAGCCTAGCCCGCACTTGTGCCCAGGCCTTAAGCCTAGCCCGCACTTGTGCCCCGGCCTTAAGCCTAGCCCGCACTTGTGCCCCGGCCTTAAGCTTAGCCCGCACTTGTGCCCAGGCCTTAAGCCTAGCCCGCACTTGTGCCCAGGCCTTAAGCCTAGCCCGCACTTGTGCCCAGGCCTTAAGCCTAGCCCGCACTTGTGCCCCCTGCCTTGATCCTAGCCAGCACTTGTGCCCAGGCCTTAAGCCTAGCCCGCACTTGTGCCCAGGCCTTAAGCCTAGCCTGCACTTTTGAGCCCCTTGAATGCTTGTTTGTTTGTTTTTGTCTTCAGCTTCATGTTGGTTATGCACATAGGGCCAGCTTTACGCTCTTCGCTCTTGTCCCGTCTGAATGCGCATGCACGACTGTAATTGGGGAAGAAGGCATTACCCATTTACGGAGGACAGACAAGAAGTGCCTGGTCGCTTGGAGCATGGGGTTATGGAGAGGCTCCGCACTGTACAACAAAGGATCTAGTCCTAAATGTCCAAGTACAGAGTAGAGGGGTGAAAGCTAGCTCTTCACCCCTATGGGTGCCTAACCCTTTATGCAAAGAGTTCAAAGAGTTAGCTGAATGCCTTAAGCCTAGCCAGCACTTGTGCCCCCTGCCTTGATCCTGGCCAGCACTGCACTTGTGCCCATGCCGTAAGCCTAGCCCGCACTTGTGCCCAGGCCTTAAGCCTAGCCCGCACTTGTGCCCAGGCCTTAAGCCTGGCTGGCACTTGTGCCCATGCCTTAAGCCTAGCCGGCACTTGTGGCCCCTGCCTTGATCCTAGCCAGCACTGCACTTGTGCCCAGGCCTTAAGCCTAGCCTGCACTTGTGCCCAGGCCTTAAGCCTAGCCTGCACTTGTGCCCAGGCCTTAAGCCTAGCCCGCACTTGTGCCCAGGCCTTAAGCCTAGCCCGCACTTGTGCCCAGGCCTTAAGCCTAACCCGCACTTGTGCCCAGGCCTTAAGCCTAGCCCGCACTTGTGCCCAGGCCTTAAGCCTAGCCCGCACTTGTGCCCAGGCCTTAAGCCTAGCCCGCACTTGTGCCCAGGCCTTAAGCCTAGCCCGCACTTGTGCCCAGGCCTTAAGCCGAGCCCGCACTTGTGCCCCTGCCTTAAGCCTAGCTCGCACTTGTGCCCCTGCCTTAAGCCTAGCCCGCAATTGTGCCCAGGCCTTAAGCCTAGCCCGCACTTGTGCCCAGGCCTTAAGCCTAGCCCGCACTTGTGCCCAGGCCTTAAGCCTAGCCCGCACTTGTGCCCAGGCCTTAAGCCTAGCCCCAACTTGTGCCCAGGCCTTAAGCCTAGCCCGCACTTGTGCCCAGGCCTTAAGCCTAGCCCGCACTTGTGCCCAGGCCTTAAGCCTAGCCCGCACTTGTGCCCAGGCCTTAAGCCTAGCCCGCACTTGTGCCCAGGCCTTAAGCCTAGCCCGCACTTGTGCCCAGGCCTAAAGCCTAGCCCGCACTTGTGCCCAGGCCTTAAGCCTAGCCCGCACTTGTGCCCAGGCCTTAAGCCTAGCCCGCACCTGTGCCCAGGCCTTAAGCCTAGCCCGCACTTGTGCCCAGGCCTTAAGCCTAGCTCGCACTTGTGCCCAGGCCTTAAGCCTAGCCCGCACTTGTGCCCAGGCCTTAAGCCTAGCCCGCACTTGTGCCCCCTGCCTTGATCCTAGCCCGCACTTGTGCCCAGGCCTTAAGCCTAGCCCGCACTTGTGCCCAGGCCTTAAACCTAGCCCGCACTTGTGCCCCTGCCTTAAGCCTAGCCCGCACTTGTGCCCAGGCCTTAAGCCTAGCCCGCACTTGTGCCCAGGCTTTAAACCTAGCCCGCACTTGTGCCCAGGCCTTAAGCCTAGCCCGCACTTGTGCCCAGGCCTTAAGCCTAGCACGCACTTGTGCCCAGGCCTTAAGCCTAGCCCGCACTTGTGCCCCGGCCTTAAGCCTAGCCTGCACTTGTGCCCCGGCCTTAAGCTTATCCCGCACTTGTGCCCCGGCCTTAAGCTTAGCCCGCACTTGTGCCCAGGCCTTAAGCCTAGCCCGCACTTGTGCCTAGGCCTTAAGCCAAGCCCACACTTGTGCCCCTGCCTTAAGCCTAGCCCGCACTTGTGCCCCTGCCTTAAGCCTAGCCCGCACTTGTGCCCCTGCCTTAAGCCTAGCCCGCACTTGTGCCCAGGCCTTAAGCCTAGCCCGCACTTGTGCCCAGGCCTTAAGCCTAGCCCGCACTTGTGCCCAGGCCTTAAGCCTAGCCCGCACTTGTGCCCAGGCCTTAAGCCTAGCCCGCACTTGTGCCCAGGCCTTAAGCCTAGCCCGCACTTGTGCCCAGGCCTTAAGCCTAGCCCGCACTTGTGCCCATGCCTTAAGCCTAGCTGGCACTTGTGGTCCCTGCCTTGATCCTAGCCAGCACTGCACTTGTGCCCAGGCCTTAAGCCGAGCCCGCACTTGTGCCCCTGCCTTTAGCCGAGCCCGCACTTGTGCCTTTGCCTTAAGCCGAGCCCGTACTTGTGCCCCTGTCTTAAGTCGAGCCCGCACTTGTGCCCCTGCCTTAAGCCAAGCCCGCACTTGTGCCCCTGCCTGAATCCAAGCCCTCACTTGTGCCCCTGCCTTAAGCCAAGCCCTCACTTGTGCCCAGGCCTTAAGCCTAGCCCGCACTTGTGCCCAGGCCTTAAGCCTAGCCCACACTTGTGCCCAGGCCTTAAGCCTAGCCCGCACTTGTGCCCAGGCCTTAAGCCTAGCCCGCACTTGTGCCCAGGCCTTAAGCCTAGCCCGCACTTGTGCCCAGGCCTTAAGCCTAGCCCGCACTTGTGCCCAGGCCTTAAGCCTAGCCCGCACTTGTGCCCAGGCCTTAAGCCTAGCCCGCACTTGTGCCCAGGCCTTAAGCCTAGCCCGCACTTGTGCCCATGCCTTAAGCCTAGCTGGCACTTGTGGTCCCTGCCTTGATCCTAGCCAGCACTGCACTTGTGCCCAGGCCTTAAGCCTAGCCTGCACTTGTGCCCAGGCCTTAAGTCTAGCCTGCACTTGTGCCCCCTGCCTTGATCCTATCCCGCACTTGTGCCCCGGCCTTAAGCCGAGCCCGCACTTGTGCCCCGGCCTTAAGCCGAGCCCGCACTTGTGCCCCGGCCTTAAGCCGAGCCCGCACTTGTGCCCCGGCCTTAAGCCGAGCCCGCACCAGTGCCCCTGCCTTAAGCCGAACCCGCACTTGTGCCCCTGCCTTAAGCCGAGCCCGCACTTGTGCCCCTGCCTTAATCCTAGCCCGCACTTGTGCCCCTGCCTTAAGCCTAGCCCGCACTTGTGCCCCTGCCTTAAGCCTAGCCCGCACTTGTGCCCCTGCCTTAAGCCTAGCCCGCACTTGTGCCCAGGCCTTGAGCCTAGCACGCACTTGTGCCCAGGCCTTAAGCCTAGCCCGCACTTGTGCCCCGGCCTTAAGCCTAGCCCGCACTTGTGCCCCGGCCTTAAGCTTAGCCCGCACTTGTGCCCCGGCCTTAAGCTTAGCCCGCACTTGTGCCCAGGCCTTAAGCCTAGCCCGCACTTGTGCCCCGGCCTTAAGCCTAGCCCGCACTTGTGCCCCGACCTTAAGCCGAGCCCGCACTTGTGCCCCGGCCTTAAGCCGAGCCCGCACTAGTGCACTTGCCTTAAGCCGAACCCGCACTTGTGCCCCTGCCTTAAGCCGAGCCCGCACTTGTGCCCCTGCCTTAATCCTAGCCCGCACTTGTGCCCCTGCCTTAAGCCTAGCCCGCACTTGTGCCCCAGCCTTAAGCCTAGCCCGCACTTGTGCCCCTGCCTTAAGCCTAGCCCGCACTTGTGCCCAGGCCTTAAGCCTAGCCCGCACTTGTGCCCAGGCCTTAAGCCTAGCCCGCACTTGTGCCCAGGCCTTAAGCCTAGCCCGCACTTTTGCCCAGGCCTTAAGCCTAGCCCGCACTTGTGTCCAGGCCTTAAGCCTAGCCCGCACTTGTGCCCAGGCCTTAAGCCTAGCCCGCACTTGTGCCCAGGCCTAAAGCCTAGCCCGCACTTGTGCCCAGGCCGTAAGCCTAGCCCGCACTTGTGCCCAGGCCTTAAGCCTAGCCCGCACTTGTGCCCAGGCCTTAAGCCTAGCACGCACTTGTGCCCAGGCCTTAAGCCTAGCCCGCACTTGTGCCCAGGCCTTAAGCCTAGCCCGCACTTGTGCCCAGGCCTTAAGCCTAGCCCGCACTTGTGCCCAGGCCTTAAGCCTAGCCCGCACTTTTGCCCAGGCCTTAAGCCTAGCCCGCACTTGTGTCCAGGCCTTAAGCCTAGCCCGCACTTGTGCCCAGGCCTTAAGCCTAGCCCGCACTTGTGCCCAGGCCTAAAGCCTAGCCCGCACTTGTGCCCAGGCCGTAAGCCTAGCCCGCACTTGTGCCCAGGCCTTAAGCCTAGCCCGCACTTGTGCCCCGGCCTTAAGCCTAGCCCGCACTTGTGCCCCGGCCTTAAGCTTAGCCCGCACTTGTGCCCAGGCCTTAAGCCTAGCCCGCACTTGTGCCCAGGCCTTAAGCCTAGCCCGCACTTGTGCCCCGGCCTTAAGCCTAGCCCGCACTTGTGCCCCGGCCTTAAGCCTAGCCCGCACTTGTGCCCAGGCCTTAAGCCTAGCCCGCACTTGTGCCCCCTGCCTTGATCCTAGCCCGCACTTGTGCCCCCTGCCTTGATCCTAGCCCGCACTTGTGCCCAGGCCTTAAGCCTAGCCCGCACTTGTGCCCAGGCCTTAAGCCTGGCTGGCACTTGTGCCCATGCCTTAAGCCTAGCCGGCACTTGTGGCCCCTGCCTTGATCCTAGCCAGCACTGCACTTGTGCCCAGGCCTTAAGCCTAGCCTGCACTTGTGCCCAGGCCTTAAGCCTAGCCTGCACTTGTGCCCAGGCCTTAAGCCTAGCCCGCACTTGTGCCCAGGCCTTAAGCCTAGCCCGCACTTGTGCCCAGGCCTTAAGCCTAACCCGCACTTGTGCCCAGGCCTTAAGCCTAGCCCGCACTTGTGCCCAGGCCTTAAGCCTAGCCCGCACTTGTGCCCAGGCCTTAAGCCTAGCCCGCACTTGTGCCCAGGCCTTAAGCCTAGCCCGCACTTGTGCCCAGGCCTTAAGCCGAGCCCGCACTTGTGCCCCTGCCTTAAGCCTAGCTCGCACTTGTGCCCCTGCCTTAAGCCTAGCCCGCAATTGTGCCCAGGCCTTAAGCCTAGCCCGCACTTGTGCCCAGGCCTTAAGCCTAGCCCGCACTTGTGCCCAGGCCTTAAGCCTAGCCCGCACTTGTGCCCAGGCCTTAAGCCTAGCCCGCACTTGTGCCCAGGCCTTAAGCCTAGCCCGCACTTGTGCCCAGGCCTTAAGCCTAGCCCGCACTTGTGCCCAGGCCTTAAGCCTAGCCCGCACTTGTGCCCAGGCCTTAAGCCTAGCCCGCACTTGTGCCCAGGCCTTAAGCCTAGCCCGCACTTGTGCCCAGGCCTAAAGCCTAGCCCGCACTTGTGCCCAGGCCTTAAGCCTAGCCCGCACTTGTGCCCAGGCCTTAAGCCTAGCCCGCACCTGTGCCCAGGCCTTAAGCCTAGCCCGCACTTGTGCCCAGGCCTTAAGCCTAGCTCGCACTTGTGCCCAGGCCTTAAGCCTAGCCCGCACTTGTGCCCAGGCCTTAAGCCTAGCCCGCACTTGTGCCCCCTGCCTTGATCCTAGCCCGCACTTGTGCCCAGGCCTTAAGCCTAGCCCGCACTTGTGCCCAGGCCTTAAACCTAGCCCGCACTTGTGCCCCTGCCTTAAGCCTAGCCCGCACTTGTGCCCAGGCCTTAAGCCTAGCCCGCACTTGTGCCCAGGCTTTAAACCTAGCCCGCACTTGTGCCCAGGCCTTAAGCCTAGCCCGCACTTGTGCCCAGGCCTTAAGCCTAGCACGCACTTGTGCCCAGGCCTTAAGCCTAGCCCGCACTTGTGCCCCGGCCTTAAGCCTAGCCTGCACTTGTGCCCCGGCCTTAAGCTTATCCCGCACTTGTGCCCCGGCCTTAAGCTTAGCCCGCACTTGTGCCCAGGCCTTAAGCCTAGCCCGCACTTGTGCCTAGGCCTTAAGCCAAGCCCACACTTGTGCCCCTGCCTTAAGCCTAGCCCGCACTTGTGCCCCTGCCTTAAGCCTAGCCCGCACTTGTGCCCCTGCCTTAAGCCTAGCCCGCACTTGTGCCCAGGCCTAAAGCCTAGCCCGCACTTGTGCCCAGGCCTTAAGCCTAGCCCGCACTTGTGCCCATGCCTAAAGCCTAGCTGGCACTTGTGGCCCCTGCCTTAATCCTAGCCAGCACTGCACTTGTGCCCAGGCCTTAAGCCTAGCCCGCACTTGTGCCCCCTGCCTTGATCCTAGCCCGCACTTGTGCCCAGGCCTTAAGCCTAGCCCGCACTTGTGCTCAGGCCTTAAACCTAGCCCGCAGTTGTGCCCCTGCCTTAAGCCTATCCCGCACTTGTGCCCAGGCCTTAAGCCTAGCCCGCACTTGTGCCCAGGCATTAAGCCTAGCCCGCACTTGTGCCCAGGCCTTAAGCCTAGCCCGCACTTATGCCCAGGCCTTAAGCCTAGCCCGCACTTGTGCCCAGGCCTTAAGCCAAGCCTGCACTTGTGCCCAGGCCTTAAGCCTAGCCCGCACTTGTGCCCAGGCCTTAAGCCTATCCCGCACTTGTGCCCAGGCCTTAAGCCTAGCCCGCACTTGTGCCCATGCCTTAAGCCTAACTGGCACTTGTGGCCCCTGCCTTGATCCTAGCCAGCACTGCACTTGTGCCCAGGCCTTAAGCCTGGCCCGCACTTTTGCCCCCTGCCTTGATCCTAGCCCGCACTTGTGCCCAGGCCTTAAGCCTAGCCCGCACTTGTGCCCAGGCCTTAAGCCTAGCCCGCACTTGTGCCCAGGCCTTAAGCCTAGCCCGCACTTGTGCCCAGGCCTTAAGCCTAGCCCGCACTTGTGCCCAGGCCTTAAGCCTAGCCCGCACTTGTGCCCAGGCCTTAAGCCTAGCCCGCACTTGTGCCCAGGCCTTAAGCCTAGCCCGCACTTGTGCCCAGGCCTTAAGCCTAGCCCGCACTTGTGCCCAGGCCTTAAGCCAAGCCCGCACTTGTGCCCAGGCCTTAAGCCTAGCCCGCACTTGTGCCCAGGCCTTAAGCCTAGCCCGCACTTGTGCCCAGGCCTTAAGCCTAGCCCGCACTTGTTCCCAGGCCTTAAGCCTAGCCCGCACTTGTGCCCAGGCGTTAAGCCTAGCCCGCACTTGTGCCCAGGCCTTAAGCCTAGCCCGCACTTGTGCCCAGGCCTTAAGCCTAGTCAGCACTTGTGCCCAGGCCTTAAGCCCAGCCCGCACTTGTGCCCAGGCCTTAAGCCTAGCCTGCACTTGTGCCCAGGCCTTAAGCCTAGCCCGCACTTGTGCCTAGGCCTTAAGCCTAGCCCACACTTGTGCCCATGCCTTAAGCCTAGCTGGCACTTGTGGCCCCTGCCTTGATCCTAGCCAGCACTGCACTTGTGCCCAGGCCTTAAGCCTAGCCTGCACTTGTGCCCAGGCCTTAAGCCTAGCCTGCACTTGTGCCCAGGCCTTAAGCCTAGCCCGCACTTGTGCCCCCTGCCTTGATCCTAGCCCGCACTTGTGCCCCCTGCCTTGATTCTAGCCCGCACTTGTGCCCAGGCCTTAAGCCTAGCCCGCACTTGTGCCCAGGCCTTAAGCCTAGCCCGCACTTGTGCCCAGGCCTTAAGCCTAGCCCGCACTTGTGCCCAGGCCTTAAGCCTAGCCCGCACTTGTGCCTAGGCCTTAAGCCTAGCCCACACTTGTGCCCATGCCTTAAGCCTAGCTGGCACTTGTGGCCCCTGCCTTGATCCTAGCCAGCACTGCACTTGTGCCCAGGCCTTAAGCCTAGCCCGCACTTGTGCCCAGGCCTTAAGCCTAGCTGGCACTTGTGGCCCCTGCCTTGATCCTAGCCAGCACTGCACTTGTGCCCAGGCCTTAAGCCGAGCCCGCACTTGTGCCCCTGCCTTTAGCCGAGCCCGCACTTGTGCCTTTGCCTTAAGCCGAGCCCGTACTTGTGCCCCTGTCTTAAGTCGAGCCCGCACTTGTGCCCCTGCCTTAAGCCAAGCCCGCACTTGTGCCCCTGCCTGAATCCAAGCCCTCACTTGTGCCCCTGCCTTAAGCCAAGCCCTCACTTGTGCCCAGGCCTTAAGCCTAGCCCGCACTTGTGCCCAGGCCTTAAGCCTAGCCCGCACTTGTGCCCAGGCCTTAAGCCTAGCCCGCACTTGTGCCCAGGCCTTAAGCCTAGCCCGCACTTGTGCCCAGGCCTTAAGCCTAGCCCGCACTTGTGCCCAGGCCTTAAGCCTAGCCCGCACTTGTGCCCATGCCTTAAGCCTAGCTGGCACTTGTGGTCCCTGCCTTGATCCTAGCCAGCACTGCACTTGTGCCCAGGCCTTAAGCCTAGCCTGCACTTGTGCCCAGGCCTTAAGTCTAGCCTGCACTTGTGCCCCCTGCCTTGATCCTATCCCGCACTTGTGCCCCGGCCTTAAGCCGAGCCCGCACTTGTGCCCCGGCCTTAAGCCGAGCCCGCACTTGTGCCCCGGCCTTAAGCCGAGCCCGCACTTGTGCCCCGGCCTTAAGCCGAGCCCGCACCAGTGCCCCTGCCTTAAGCCGAACCCGCACTTGTGCCCCTGCCTTAAGCCGAGCCCGCACTTGTGCCCCTGCCTTAATCCTAGCCCGCACTTGTGCCCCTGCCTTAAGCCTAGCCCGCACTTGTGCCCCTGCCTTAAGCCTAGCCCGCACTTGTGCCCCTGCCTTAAGCCTAGCCCGCACTTGTGCCCAGGCCTTGAGCCTAGCACGCACTTGTGCCCAGGCCTTAAGCCTAGCCCGCACTTGTGCCCCGGCCTTAAGCCTAGCCCGCACTTGTGCCCCGGCCTTAAGCTTAGCCCGCACTTGTGCCCCGGCCTTAAGCTTAGCCCGCACTTGTGCCCAGGCCTTAAGCCTAGCCCGCACTTGTGCCCCGGCCTTAAGCCTAGCCCGCACTTGTGCCCCGACCTTAAGCCGAGCCCGCACTTGTGCCCCGGCCTTAAGCCGAGCCCGCACTAGTGCACTTGCCTTAAGCCGAACCCGCACTTGTGCCCCTGCCTTAAGCCGAGCCCGCACTTGTGCCCCTGCCTTAATCCTAGCCCGCACTTGTGCCCCTGCCTTAAGCCTAGCCCGCACTTGTGCCCCAGCCTTAAGCCTAGCCCGCACTTGTGCCCCTGCCTTAAGCCTAGCCCGCACTTGTGCCCAGGCCTTAAGCCTAGCCCGCACTTGTGCCCAGGCCTTAAGCCTAGCCCGCACTTGTGCCCAGGCCTTAAGCCTAGCCCGCACTTTTGCCCAGGCCTTAAGCCTAGCCCGCACTTGTGTCCAGGCCTTAAGCCTAGCCCGCACTTGTGCCCAGGCCTTAAGCCTAGCCCGCACTTGTGCCCAGGCCTAAAGCCTAGCCCGCACTTGTGCCCAGGCCGTAAGCCTAGCCCGCACTTGTGCCCAGGCCTTAAGCCTAGCCCGCACTTGTGCCCCGGCCTTAAGCCTAGCCCGCACTTGTGCCCCGGCCTTAAGCTTAGCCCGCACTTGTGCCCAGGCCTTAAGCCTAGCCCGCACTTGTGCCCAGGCCTTAAGCCTAGCCCGCACTTGTGCCCCGGCCTTAAGCCTAGCCCGCACTTGTGCCCCGGCCTTAAGCCTAGCCCGCACTTGTGCCCAGGCCTTAAGCCTAGCCCGCACTTGTGCCCCCTGCCTTGATCCTAGCCCGCACTTGTGCCCCCTGCCTTGATCCTAGCCCGCACTTGTGCCCAGGCCTTAAGCCTAGCCCGCACTTGTGCCCAGGCCTTAAACCTAGCCCGCACTTGTGCCCCTGCCTTAAGCCTAGCCCGCACTTGTGCCCAGGCCTTAAGCCTAGCCCGCACTTGTGCCCAGGCCTTAAGCCTAGCCCGCACTTGTGCCCAGGCCTTAAGCCTAGCCCGCACTTGTGCCCAGGCCTTAAGCCTAGCACGCACTTGTGCCCAGGCCTTAAGCCTAGCCCGCACTTGTGCCCAGGCCTTAAGCCTAGCCCGCACTTGTGCCCAGGCCTTAAGCCTAGCCCGCACTTGTGCCCAGGCCTTAAGCCTAGCCCGCACTTGTGCCCAGGCCTTAAGCCTAGCCCGCACTTGTGCCCAGGCCTTAAGCCTAGCCCGCACTTGTGCCCAGGCGTTAAGCCTAGCCCGCACTTGTGCCCAGGCCTTAAGCCTAGCCCGCACTTGTGCCCAGGCCTTAAGCCTAGCCCGCACTTGTGCCCAGGCCTTAAGCCTAGCCCGCACTTGTGCCCAGGCCTTAAGCCTAGCCCGCACTTGTGCCCAGGCCTTAAGCCTAGCCCGCACTTGTGCCCAGGCCTTAAGCCTAGCCCGCACTTGTGCCCAGGCCTTAAGCCTAGCCCGCACTTGTGCCCAGGCCTTAAGCCTAGCCCGCACTTGTGCCCAGGCCTTAAGCCTAGCTCGCACTTGTGCCCAGGCCTTAAGCCTAGCCCGCACTTGTGCCCAGGCCTTAAGCCTAGCCCACACTTGTGCCCCCTGCCTTGATCCTAGCCAGCACTTGTGCCCAGGCCTTAAGCCTAACCCGCACTTGTGCCCAGGCCTTAAGCCTAGCCTGCACTTTTGAGCCCCTTGAATGCTTGTTTGTTTGTTTTTGTCTTCAGCTTCATGTTGGTTATGCACATAGGGCCAGCTTTACGCTCTTCGCTCTTGTCCCGTCTGAATGCGCATGCAAGACTGTAATTGGGGAAGAAGGCATTACCCATTTACGGAGGACAGACAAGAAGTGCCTGGTCGCTTGGAGCATGGGGTTATGGAGAGGCTCCGCACTGTATAACAAAGGATCTAGTCCTAAATGTCCAAGTACAGAGTAGAGGGGTGAAAGCTAGCTCTTCACCCCTATGGGTGCCTAACCCTTTATGCAAAGAGTGCAAAGAGTTAGCTGAATGCCTTAAGCCTAGCCAGCACTTGTGCCCCCTGCCTTGATCCTGGCCAGCACTGCACTTGTGCCCATGCCTTAAGCCTAGCCCGCACTTGTGCCCAGGCCTTAAGCCTGGCTGGCACTTGTGCCCATGCCTTAAGCCTAGCCGGCACTTGTGGCCCCTGCCTTGATCCTAGCCAGCACTGCACTTGTGCCCAGGCCTTAAGCCTAGCCTGCACTTGTGCCCAGGCCTGAAGCCTAGCCTGCACTTGTGCCCAGGCCTTAAGCCTAGCCTGCACTTGTGCCCAGGCCTTAAGCCTAGCCCGCACTTGTGCCCAGGCCTTAAGCCTAACCCGCACTTGTGCCCAGGCCTTAAGCCTAACCCGCACTTGTGCCCAGGCCTTAAGCCTAGCCCGCACTTGTGCCCAGGCCTTAAGCCTAGCCCGCACTTGTGCTCCGGCCTTAAGCCTAGCCCGCACTTGTGCCCCGGCCTTAAGCTTAGCCCGCACTTGTGCCCCGGCCTTAAGCTTAGCCCGCACTTGTGCCCAGGCCTTAAGCCTAGCCCGCACTTGTGCCCAGGCCTTAAGCCTCACCCGCACTTGTGCCCAGGCCTTAAGCCTAGCCCGCACTTGTGCCTCCTGCCTTGATCCTAGCCAGCACTTGTGCCCATGCCTTAAGCCTAGCCGGCACTTGTGGCCCCTGCCTTGATCCTAGCCAGCACTGCACTTGTGCCCAGGCCTTAAGCCTAGCCTGCACTTGTGCCCAGGCCTTAAGCCTAGCCTGCACTTGTGCCCAGGCCTTAAGCCTAGCCCGCACTTGTGCCCAGGCCTTAAGCCTTGCCCGCACTTGTGCCCAGGCCTTAAGCCTAGCCCGCACTTGTGCCCAGGCCTTAAGCCTAACCCGCACTTGTGCCCAGGCCTTAAGCCTAGCCCGCACTTGTGCCCAGGCCTTAAGCCTTGCCCGCACTTGTGCCCAGGCCTTAAGCCTAGCCCGCACTTGTGCCCAGGCCTTAAGCCTAACCCGCACTTGTGCCCAGGCCTTAAGCCTAGCCCGCACTTGTGCCCCTGCCTTAAGCCTAGCCCGCACTTGTGCCCAGGCCTTAAGCCTAGCCCGCACTTGTGCCCAGGCTTTAAGCCTAGCCCGCACTTGTGCCCAGGCCTTAAGCCTAGCCCGCACTTGTGCCCAGGCCTTAAGCCTAGCACGCATTTGTGCCCAGGCCTTAAGCCTAGCCCGCACTTGTGCCCCGGCCTTAAGCTTAGCCCGCACTTGTGCCCAGGCCTTAAGCCTAGCCCGCACTTGTGCCCCGGCCTTAAGCCTAGCCCACACTTGTGCCCTGGCCTTAAGCCTAGCCCGCACTTGTGCCCCGGCCTTAAGCCTAGCCCGCACTTGTGCCCCGGCCTTAAGCCGAGCCCGCACTTGTGCCCCGGCCTTAAGCCGAGCCCTCACTTGTGCCCCGGCCTTAAGCCGAGCCCGCACTTGTGCCCCGGCCTTAAGCCGAGCCCGCACTTGTGCCCCGGCCTTAAGCCGAGCCCGCACTTGTGCCCCGGCCTTAAGCCGAGCCCGCACCAGTGCCCCTGCCTTAAGCCGAACCCGCACTTGTGCCCCTGCCTTAAGCCGAGCCCGCACTTGTGCCCCTGCCTTAATCCTAGCCCGCACTTGTGCCCCTGCCTTAAGCCTAGCCCGCACTTGTGCCCCTGCCTTAAGCCTAGCCCGCACTTGTGCCCCTGCCTTAAGCCTAGCCCGCACTTGTGCCCAGGCCTTGAGCCTAGCACGCACTTGTGCCCAGGCCTTAAGCCTAGCCCGCACTTGTGCCCCGGCCTTAAGCCTAGCCCGCACTTGTGCCCCGGCCTTAAGCTTAGCCCGCACTTGTGCCCCGGCCTTAAGCTTAGCCCGCACTTGTGCCCAGGCCTTAAGCCTAGCCCGCACTTGTGCCCCGGCCTTAAGCCTAGCCCGCACTTGTGCCCCGGCTTTAAGCCGAGCCCGCACTTGTGCCCCGGCCTTAAGCCGAGCCCGCACTAGTGCCCTTGCCTTAAGCCGAACCCGCACTTGTGCCCCTGCCTTAAGCCGAGCCCGCACTTGTGCCCCTGCCTTAATCCTAGCCCGCACTTGTGCCCCTGCCTTAAGCCTAGCCCGCACTTGTGCCCCAGCCTTAAGCCTAGCCCGCACTTGTGCCCCTGCCTTAAGCCTAGCCCGCACTTGTGCCCAGGCCTTAAGCCTAGCCCGCACTTGTGCCCAGGCCTTAAGCCTAGCCCGCACTTGTGCCCAGGCCTTAAGCCTAGCCCGCACTTTTGCCCAGGCCTTAAGCCTAGCCCGCACTTGTGCCCAGGCCTTAAGCCTAGCCCGCACTTGTGCCCAGGCCTTAAGCCTAGCCCGCACTTGTGCCAAGGCCTAAAGCCTAGCCCGCACTTGTGCCCAGGCCGTAAGCCTAGCCCGCACTTGTGCCCAGGCCTTAAGCCTAGCCCGCACTTGTGCCCCGGCCTTAAGCCTAGCCCGCTCTTGTGCCCAGGCCTTAAGCCTAGCCCGCACTTGTGCCCAGGCCTTAAGCCTAGCCCGCACTTGTGCCCAGGCCTTAAGCCTGGCTGGCACTTGTGCCCATGCCTTAAGCCTAGCTGGCACTTGTGGCCCCTGCCTTGATCCTAGCCAGCACTGCACTTGTGCCCAGGCCTTAAGCCTAGCCCGCACTTGTGCCCAGGCCTTAAGCCTAGCCCGCACTTGTGCCCCCTGCCTTGATCCTAGCCCGCACTTGTGCCCCTGCCTTAAGCCTAGCCCGCACTTGTGCCCAGGCCTTAAGCCTAGCCCGCACTTGTGCCCAGGCTTTAAGCCTAGCCCGCACTTGTTCCCAGGCCTTAAGCCTAGCCCGCACTTGTGCCCAGGCCTTAAGCCTAGCACGCACTTGTGCCCAGGCCTTAAGCCTAGCCCGCACTTGTGCCCCGGCCTTAAGCCTAGCCCGCACTTGTGCCCCGGCCTTAAGCTTAGCCTGCACTTGTGCCCCGGCCTTAAGCTTAGCCCGCACTTGTGCCCAGGCCTTAAGCCTAGCCCGCACTTGTGCCCCGGCCTTAAGCCTAGCCCGCACTTGTGCCCTGGCCTTAAGCCTAGCCCGCACTTGTGCCCCGGCCTTAAGCCTAGCCCGCACTTGTGCCCCGGCCTTAAGCCGAGCCCGCACTTGTGCCCCGGCCTTAAGCCGAGCCCACACTTGTGCCCCGGCCTTAAGCCGAGCCCGCACTTGTGCCCCGGCCTTAAGCCGAGCCCGCACTTGTGCCCCGGCCTTAAGCCGAGCCCGCACTTGTGCCCCGGCCTTAAGCCGAGCCCGCACCAGTGCCCCTGCCTTAAGCCGAACCCGCACTTGTGCCCCTGCCTTAAGCCGAGCCCGCACTTGTGACCCTGCCTTAATCCTAGCCCGCACTTATGCCCCTGCCTTAAGCCTAGCCCGCACTTGTGCCCCTGCCTTAAGCCTAGCCCGCACTTGTGCCCAGGCCTTAAGCCTAGCCCGCACTTGTGCCCAGGCCTTGAGCCTAGCACGCACTTGTGCCCAGGCCTTAAGCCTAGCCCGCACTTGTGCCCCGGCCTTAACCCTAGCCCGCACTTGTGCCCCGGCCTTAAGCTTAGCCCGCACTTGTGCCCCGGCCTTAAGCTTAGCCCGCACTTGTGCCCAGGCCTTAAGCCTAGCCCGCACTTGTGCCCCGGCCTTAAGCCTAGCCCGCACTTGTGCCCCGGCCTTAAGCCGAGCCCGCACTTGTGCCCCGGCCTTAATTTGAGCCCGCACTAGTGCCCTTGCCTTAAGCCGAACCCGCACTTGTGCCCCTGCCTTAAGCCGAGCCCGCACTTGTGCCCCTGCCTTAATCCTAGCCCGCACTTGTGCCCCTGCCTTAAGCCTAGCCCGCACTTGTGCCCCAGCCTTAAGCCTAGCCCGCACTTGTGCCCCTGCCTTAAGCCTAGCCCGCACTTGTGCCCAGGCCTTAAGCCTAGCCCGCACTTGTGCCCAGGCCTTAAGCCTAGCCCGCACTTGTGCCCAGGCCTTAAGCCTAGCCCGCACTTTTGCCCAGGCCTTAAGCCTAGCCCGCACTTGTGCCCAGGCCTTAAGCCTAGCCCGCACTTGTGCCCAGGCCTTAAGCCTAGCCCGGACTTGTGCCCAGGCCTAAAGCCTAGCCCGCACTTGTGCCCAGGCCGTAAGCCTAGCCCGCACTTGTGCCCAGGCCTTAAGCCTAGCCCGCACTTGTGCCCCGGCCTTAAACCGAGCCCGCACTTGTGCCCCGGCCTTAAGCCGAGCCCACACTTGTGCCCCGGCCTTAAGCCAAGCCCGCACTTGTGCCCCGGCCTTAAGCCGAGCCCGCACTTGTGCCCCGGCCTTAAGCCGAGCCCGCACTTGTGCCCCGGCCTTAAGCCGAGCCCGCACATGTGCCCCGGCCTTAAGCCGAGCCCGCACCAGTGCCCCTGCCTTAAGCCGAACCCGCACTTGTGCCCCTGCCTTAAGCCGAGCCCGCACTTGTGCCCCTGCCTTAATCCTAGCCCGCACTTGTGCCCCTGCCTTAAGCCTAGCCCGCACTTGTGCCCCTGCCTTAAGCCTAGCCCGCACTTGTGCCCAGGCCTTAAGCCTAGCCCGCACTTTTGCCCAGGCCTTAAGCCTAGCCCGCACTTGTGCCCAGGCCTTAAGCCTAGCCCGCACTTGTGCCCAGGCCTTAAGCCTAGCCCGCACTTGTGCCAAGGCCTAAAGCCTAGCCCGCACTTGTGCCCAGGCCGTAAGCCTAGCCCGCACTTGTGCCCAGGCCTTAAGCCTAGCCCGCACTTGTGCCCCGGCCTTAAGCCTAGCCCGCACTTGTGCCCCGGCCTTAAGCTTAGCCCGCACTTGTGCCCAGGCCTTAAGCCTAGCCCGCACTTGTGCCCAGGCCTTAAGCCTAGCCCGCACTTGTGCCCAGGCCTTAAGCCTGGCTGGCACTTGTGCCCATGCCTTAAGCCTAGCTGGCACTTGTGGCCCCTGCCTTGATCCTAGCCAGCACTGCACTTGTGCCCAGGCCTTAAGCCTAGCCCGCACTTGTGCCCAGGCCTTAAGCCTAGCCCGCACTTGTGCCCCCTGCCTTGATCCTAGCCCGCACTTGTGCCCCTGCCTTAAGCCTAGCCCGCACTTGTGCCCAGGCCTTAAGCCTAGCCCGCACTTGTGCCCAGGCTTTAAGCCTAGCCCGCACTTGTGCCCAGGCCTTAAGCCTAGCCCGCACTTGTGCCCAGGCCTTAAGCCTAGCACGCACTTGTGCCCAGGCCTTAAGCCTAGCCCGCACTTGTGCCCCGGCCTTAAGCCTAGCCCGCACTTGTGCCCCGGCCTTAAGCTTAGCCCGCACTTGTGCCCCGGCCTTAAGCTTAGCCCGCACTTGTGCCCAGGCCTTAAGCCTAGCCCGCACTTGTGCCCCGGCCTTAAGCCTAGCCCGCACTTGTGCCCTGGCCTTAAGCCTAGCCCGCACTTGTGCCCTGGCCTTAAGCCTAGCCCGCACTTGTGCCCCGGCCTTAAGCCGAGCCCGCACTTGTGCCCCGGCCTTAAGCCGAGCCCGCACTTGTGCCCCGGCCTTAAGCCGAGCCCGCACTTGTGCCCCGGCCTTAAGCCGAGCCCGCACCAGTGCCCCTGCCTTAAGCCGAACCCGCACTTGTGCCCCTGCCTTAAGCCGAGCCCGCACTTGTGCCCCTGCCTTAATCCTAGCCCGCACTTGTGCCCCTGCATTAAGCCTAGCCCGCACTTGTGCCCCTGCCTTAAGCCTAGCCCGCACTTGTGCCCCTGCCTTAAGCCTAGCCCGCACTTGTGCCCAGGCCTTGAGCCTAGCACGCACTTGTGCCCAGGCCTTAAGCCTAGCCCGCACTTGTGCCCCGGCCTTAAGCCTAGCCCGCACTTGTGCCCCGGCCTTAAGCTTAGCCCGCACTTGTGCCCCGGCCTTAAGCTTAGCCCGCACTTGTGCCCAGGCCTTAAGCCTAGCCCGCACTTGTGCCCCGGCCTTAAGCCTAGCCCGCACTTGTGCCCAGGCCTTGAGCCTAGCACGCACTTGTGCCCAGGCCTTAAGCCTAGCCCGCACTTGTGCCCCGACCTTAAGCCTAGCCCGCACTTGTGCCCCGGCCTTAAGCTTAGCCCACACTTGTGCCCCGGCCTTAAGCTTAGCCCGCACTTGTGCCCCGGCCTTAAGCCGAGCCCGCACTTGTGCCCCGGCCTTAAGCCGAGCCCGCACTAGTGCACTTGCCTTAAGCCGAACCCGCACTTGTGCCCCTGCCTTAAGCCGAGCCCGCACTTGTGCCACTGCCTTAATCCTAGCCCGCACTTGTGCCCCTGCCTTAAGCCTAGCCCGCACTTGTGCCCCAGCCTTAAGCCTAGCCCGCACTTGTGCCCCTGCCTTAAGCCTAGCCCGCACTTGTGCCCAGGCCTTAAGCCTAGCCCGCACTTGTGCCCAGGCCTTAAGCCTAGCCCGCACTTGTGCCCAGGCCTTAAGCCTAGCCCGCACTTGTGCCCAGGCCTAAAGCCTAGCCCGCACTTGTGCCCAGGCCGTAAGCCTAGCCCGCACTTGTGCCCAGGCCTTAAGCCTAGCCCGCACTTGTGCCCCGGCCTTAAGCCTAGCCCGCACTTGTGCCCCGGCCTTAAGCTTAGCCCGCACTTGTGCCCAGGCCTTAAGCCTAGGCTGCACTTGTGCCCAGGCCTTAAGCCTAGCCCGCACTTGTGCCCCGGCCTTAAGCCTAGCCCGCACTTGTGCCCCGGCCTTAAGCCTAGCCCGCACTTGTGCCCAGGCCTTAAGCCTAGCCTGCACTTGTGCCCCCTGCCTTGATCCTAGCCCGCACTTGTGCCCCCTGCCTTGATCCTAGCCCGCACTTGTGCCCAGGCCTTAAGCCTAGCCCGCACTTGTGCCCAGGCCTTAAACCTAGCCCGCACTTGTGCCCCTGCCTTAAGCCTAGCCCGCACTTGTGCCCAGGCCTTAAGCCTAGCCCGCACTTGTGCCCAGGCCTTAAGCCTAGCCCGCACTTGTGCCCAGGCCTTAAGCCTAGCCCGCACTTGTGCCCAGGCCTTAAGCCTAGCACGCACTTGTGCCCAGGCCTTAAGCCTAGCCCGCACTTGTGCCCAGGCCTTAAGCCTAGCCCGCACTTGTGCCCAGGCCTTAAGCCTAGCCCGCACTTGTGCCCAGGCCTTAAGCCTAGCCCGCACTTGTGCCCAGGCCTTAAGCCTAGCCCGCACTTGTGCCCAGGCCTTAAGCCTAGCCCGCACTTGTGCCCAGGCGTTAAGCCTAGCCCGCACTTGTGCCCAGGCCTTAAGCCTAGCCCGCACTTGTGCCCAGGCCTTAAGCCTAGCCCGCACTTGTGCCCAGGCCTTAAGCCTAGCCCGCACTTGTGCCCAGGCCTTAAGCCTAGCCCGCACTTGTGCCCAGGCCTTAAGCCTAGCCCGCACTTGTGCCCAGGCCTTAAGCCTAGCCCGCACTTGTGCCCAGGCCTTAAGCCTAGCCCGCACTTGTGCCCAGGCCTTAAGCCTAGCTCGCACTTGTGCCCAGGCCTTAAGCCTAGCCCGCACTTGTGCCCAGGCCTTAAGCCTAGCCCGCACTTGTGCCCCCTGCCTTGATCCTAGCCAGCACTTGTGCCCAGGCCTTAAGCCTAACCCGCACTTGTGCCCAGGCCTTAAGCCTAGCCTGCACTTTTGAGCCCCTTGAATGCTTGTTTGTTTGTTTTTGTCTTCAGCTTCATGTTGGTTATGCACATAGGGCCAGCTTTACGCTCTTCGCTCTTGTCCCGTCTGAATGCGCATGCACGACTGTAATTGGGGAAGAAGGCATTACCCATTTACGGAGGACAGACAAGAAGTGCCTGGTCGCTTGGAGCATGGGGTTATGGAGAGGCTCCGCACTGTATAACAAAGGATCTAGTCCTAAATGTCCAAGTACAGAGTAGAGGGGTGAAAGCTAGCTCTTCACCCCTATGGGTGCCTAACCCTTTATGCAAAGAGTGCAAAGAGTTAGCTGAATGCCTTAAGCCTAGCCAGCACTTGTGCCCCCTGCCTTGATCCTGGCCAGCACTGCACTTGTGCCCATGCCTTAAGCCTAGCCCGCACTTGTGCCCAGGCCTTAAGCCTGGCTGGCACTTGTGCCCATGCCTTAAGCCTAGCCGGCACTTGTGGCCCCTGCCTTGATCCTAGCCAGCACTGCACTTGTGCCCAGGCCTTAAGCCTAGCCTGCACTTGTGCCCAGGCCTGAAGCCTAGCCTGCACTTGTGCCCAGGCCTTAAGCCTAGCCCGCACTTGTGCCCAGGCCTTAAGCCTAGCCCGCACTTGTGCCCAGGCCTTAAGCCTAACCCGCACTTGTGCCCAGGCCTTAAGCCTAACCCGCACTTGTGCCCAGGCCTTAAGCCTAGCCCGCACTTGTGCCCAGGCCTTAAGCCTAGCCCGCACTTGTGCTCCGGCCTTAAGCCTAGCCCGCACTTGTGCCCCGGCCTTAAGCTTAGCCCGCACTTGTGCCCCGGCCTTAAGCTTAGCCCGCACTTGTGCCCAGGCCTTAAGCCTAGCCCGCACTTGTGCCCAGGCCTTAAGCCTCACCCGCACTTGTGCCCAGGCCTTAAGCCTAGCCCGCACTTGTGCCTCCTGCCTTGATCCTAGCCAGCACTTGTGCCCATGCCTTAAGCCTAGCCGGCACTTGTGGCCCCTGCCTTGATCCTAGCCAGCACTGCACTTGTGCCCAGGCCTTAAGCCTAGCCTGCACTTGTGCCCAGGCCTTAAGCCTAGCCTGCACTTGTGCCCAGGCCTTAAGCCTAGCCCGCACTTGTGCCCAGGCCTTAAGCCTTGCCCGCACTTGTGCCCAGGCCTTAAGCCTAGCCCGCACTTGTGCCCAGGCCTTAAGCCTAACCCGCACTTGTGCCCAGGCCTTAAGCCTAGCCCGCACTTGTGCCCAGGCCTTAAGCCTTGCCCGCACTTGTGCCCAGGCCTTAAGCCTAGCCCGCACTTGTGCCCAGGCCTTAAGCCTAACCCGCACTTGTGCCCAGGCCTTAAGCCTAGCCCGCACTTGTGCCCCTGCCTTAAGCCTAGCCCGCACTTGTGCCCAGGCCTTAAGCCTAGCCCGCACTTGTGCCCAGGCTTTAAGCCTAGCCCGCACTTGTGCCCAGGCCTTAAGCCTAGCCCGCACTTGTGCCCAGGCCTTAAGCCTAGCACGCATTTGTGCCCAGGCCTTAAGCCTAGCCCGCACTTGTGCCCCGGCCTTAAGCCTAGCCCGCACTTGTGCCCCGGCCTTAAGCTTAGCCCGCACTTGTGCCCCGGCCTTAAGCTTAGCCCGCACTTGTGCCCAGGCCTTAAGCCTAGCCCGCACTTGTGCCCCGGCCTTAAGCCTAGCCCACACTTGTGCCCTGGCCTTAAGCCTAGCCCGCACTTGTGCCCCGGCCTTAAGCCTAGCCCGCACTTGTGCCCCGGCCTTAAGCCGAGCCCGCACTTGTGCCCCGGCCTTAAGCCGAGCCCGCACTTGTGCCCCGGCCTTAAGCCGAGCCCGCACTTGTGCCCCGGCCTTAAGCCGAGCCCGCACTTGTGCCCCGGCCTTAAGCCGAGCCCGCACTTGTGCCCCGGCCTTAAGCCGAGCCCGCACCAGTGCCCCTGCCTTAAGCCGAACCCGCACTTGTGCCCCTGCCTTAAGCCGAGCCCGCACTTGTGCCCCTGCCTTAATCCTAGCCCGCACTTGTGCCCCAGCCTTAAGCCTAGCCCGCACTTGTGCCCCTGCCTTAAGCCTAGCCCGCACTTGTGCCCCTGCCTTAAGCCTAGCCCGCACTTGTGCCCAGGCCTTGAGCCTAGCACGCACTTGTGCCCAGGCCTTAAGCCTAGCCCGCACTTGTGCCCCGGCCTTAAGCCTAGCCCGCACTTGTGCCCCGGCCTTAAGCTTAGCCCGCACTTGTGCCCCGGCCTTAAGCTTAGCCCGCACTTGTGCCCAGGCCTTAAGCCTAGCCCGCACTTGTGCCCCGGCCTTAAGCCTAGCCCGCACTTGTGCCCCGGCCTTAAGCCGAGCCCGCACTTGTGCCCCGGCCTTAAGCCGAGCCCGCACTAGTGCCCTTGCCTTAAGCCTAGCCCGCACTTGTGCCCCTGCCTTAAGCCGAGCCCGCACTTGTGCCCCTGCCTTAATCCTAGCCCGCACTTGTGCCCCTCCCTTAAGCCTAGTCCGCACTTGTGCCCCAGCCTTAAGCCTAGCCCGCACTTGTGCCCCTGCCTTAAGCCTAGCCCGCACTTGTGCCCAGGCCTTAAGCCTAGCCCGCACTTGTGCCCAGGCCTTAAGCCTAGCCCGCACTTGTGCCCAGGCCTTAAGCCTAGCCCGCACTTTTGCCCAGGCCTTAAGCCTAGCCCGCACTTGTGCCCAGGCCTTAAGCCTAGCCCGCACTTGTGCCCAGGCCTTAAGCCTAGCCCGCACTTGTGCCCAGGCCTAAAGCCTAGCCCGCACTTGTGCCCAGGCCGTAAGCCTAGCCCGCACTTGTGCCCAGGCCTTAAGCCTAGCCCGCACTTGTGCCCCGGCCTTAAGCCTAGCCCGCACTTGTGCCCCGGCCTTAAGCTTAGCCCGCACTTGTGCCCAGGCCTTAAGCCTAGCCCGCACTTGTGCCCAGGCCTTAAGCCTAGCCCGCACTTGTGCCCCGGCCTTAAGCCTAGCCCGCACTTGTGCCCCGGCCTTAAGCCTAGCCCGCACTTGTGCCCAGGCCTTAAGCCTAGCCTGCACTTGTGCCCCCTGCCTTGATCCTAGCCCGCACTTGTGCCCCCTGCCTTGATCCTAGCCCGCACTTGTGCCCAGGCCTTAAGCCTAGCCCGCACTTGTGCCCAGGCCTTAAACCTAGCCCGCACTTGTGCCCCTGCCTTAAGCCTAGCCCGCACTTGTGCCCAGGCCTTAAGCCTAGCCCGCACTTGTGCCCAGGCCTTAAGCCTAGCCCGCACTTGTGCCCATGCCTTAAGCCTAGCCCGCACTTGTGCCCAGGCCTTAAGCCTGGCTGGCACTTGTGCCCATGCCTTAAGCCTAGCCGGCACTTGTGGCCCCTGCCTTGATCCTAGCCAGCACTGCACTTGTGCCCAGGCCTTAAGCCTAGCCTGCACTTGTGCCCAGGCCTGAAGCCTAGCCTGCACTTGTGCCCAGGCCTTAAGCCTAGCCCGCACTTGTGCCCAGGCCTTAAGCCTAGCCCGCACTTGTGCCCAGGCCTTAAGCCTAACCCGCACTTGTGCCCAGGCCTTAAGCCTAACCCGCACTTGTGCCCAGGCCTTAAGCCTAGCCCGCACTTGTGCCCAGGCCTTAAGCCTAGCCCGCACTTGTGCCCCGGCCTTAAGCCTAGCCCGCACTTGTGCCCAGGCCTTAAGCCTAGCCCGCACTTGTGCCCAGGCCTTAAGCCTAACCCGCACTTGTGCCCAGGCCTTAAGCCTAACCCGCACTTGTGCCCAGGCCTTAAGCCTAGCCCGCACTTGTGCCCAGGCCTTAAGCCTAGCCCGCACTTGTGCCCCGGCCTTAAGCCTAGCCCGCACTTGTGCCCCGGCCTTAAGCTTAGCCCGCACTTGTGCCCAGGCCTTAAGCCTAGCCCGCACTTGTGCCCAGGCCTTAAGCCTAGCCCGCACTTGTGCCCAGGCCTTAAGCCTAGCCCGCACTTGTGCCCCCTGCCTTGATCCTAGCCAGCACTTGTGCCCAGGCCTGAAGCCTAGCCTGCACTTGTGCCCAGGCCTTAAGCCTAGCCCGCACTTGTGCCCAGGCCTTAAGCCTAGCCCGCACTTGTGCCCAGGCCTTAAGCCTAGCCCGCACTTGTGCCCAGGCCTTAAGCCTAGCCCGCACTTGTGCCCAGGCCTTAAGCCTAGCTCGCACTTGTGGCCAGGCCTTAAGCCTAGCCCGCACTTGTGCCCAGGCCTTAAGCCTAGCCCGCACTTGTGCCCCCTGCCTTGATCCTAGCCAGCACTTGTGCCCAGGCCTTAAGCCTAACCCGCACTTGTGCCCAGGCCTTAAGCCTAGCCTGCACTTTTGAGCCCCTTGAATGCTTGTTTGTTTGTTTTTGTCTTCAGCTTCATGTTGGTTATGCACATAGGGCCAGCTTTACGCTCTTCGCTCTTGTCCCGTCTGAATGCGCATGCACGACTGTAATTGGGGAAGAAGGCATTACCCATTTACGGAGGACAGACAAGAAGTGCCTGGTCGCTTGGAGCATGGGGTTATGGAGAGGCTCCGCACTGTATAACAAAGGATCTAGTCCTAAATGTCCAAGTACAGAGTAGAGGGGTGAAAGCTAGCTCTTCACCCCTATGGGTGCCTAACCCTTTATGCAAAGAGTGCAAAGAGTTAGCTGAATGCCTTAAGCCTAGCCAGCACTTGTGCCCCCTGCCTTGATCCTGGCCAGCACTGCACTTGTGCCCATGCCTTAAGCCTAGCCCGCACTTGTGCCCAGGCCTTAAGCCTGGCTGGCACTTGTGCCCATGCCTTAAGCCTAGCCGGCACTTGTGGCCCCTGCCTTGATCCTAGCCAGCACTGCACTTGTGCCCAGGCCTTAAGCCTAGCCTGCACTTGTGCCCAGGCCTGAAGCCTAGCCTGCACTTGTGCCCAGGCCTTAAGCCTAGCCCGCACTTGTGCCCAGGCCTTAAGCCTAGCCTGCACTTGTGCCCAGGCCTTAAGCCTAACCCGCACTTGTGCCCAGGCCTTAAGCCTAACCCGCACTTGTGCCCAGGCCTTAAGCCTAGCCCGCACTTGTGCCCAGGCCTTAAGCCTAGCCCGCACTTGTGCCCCGGCCTTAAGCCTAGCCCGCACTTGTGCCCAGGCCTTAAGCCTAGCCCGCACTTGTGCCCAGGCCTTAAGCCTAACCCGCACTTGTGCCCAGGCCTTAAGCCTAACCCGCACTTGTGCCCAGGCCTTAAGCCTAGCCCGCACTTGTGCCCAGGCCTTAAGCCTAGCCCGCACTTGTGCCCCGGCCTTAAGCCTAGCCCGCACTTGTGCCCCGGCCTTAAGCTTAGCCCGCACTTGTGCCCAGGCCTTAAGCCTAGCCCGCACTTGTGCCCAGGCCTTAAGCCTAGCCCGCACTTGTGCCCAGGCCTTAAGCCTAGCCCGCACTTGTGCCCCCTGCCTTGATCCTAGCCAGCACTTGTGCCCAGGCCTTAAGCCTAGCCCGCACTTGTGCCCAGGCCTTAAGCCTAGCCTGCACTTTTGAGCCCCTTGAATGCTTGTTTGTTTGTTTTTGTCTTCAGCTTCATGTTGGTTATGCACATAGGGCCAGCTTTACGCTCTTCGCTCTTGTCCCGTCTGAATGCGCATGCACGACTGTAATTGGGGAAGAAGGCATTACCCATTTACGGAGGACAGACAAGAAGTGCCTGGTCGCTTGGAGCATGGGGTTATGGAGAGGCTCCGCACTGTACAACAAAGGATCTAGTCCTAAATGTCCAAGTACAGAGTAGAGGGGTGAAAGCTAGCTCTTCACCCCTATGGGTGCCTAACCCTTTATGCAAAGAGTTCAAAGAGTTAGCTGAATGCCTTAAGCCTAGCCAGCACTTGTGCCCCCTGCCTTGATCCTGGCCAGCACTGCACTTGTGCCCATGCCGTAAGCCTAGCCCGCACTTGTGCCCAGGCCTTAAGCCTAGCCCGCACTTGTGCCCAGGCCTTAAGCCTGGCTGGCACTTGTGCCCATGCCTTAAGCCTAGCCGGCACTTGTGGCCCCTGCCTTGATCCTAGCCAGCACTGCACTTGTGCCCAGGCCTTAAGCCTAGCCTGCACTTGTGCCCAGGCCTTAAGCCTAGCCTGCACTTGTGCCCAGGCCTTAAGCCTAGCCCGCACTTGTGCCCAGGCCTTAAGCCTAGCCCGCACTTGTGCCCAGGCCTTAAGCCTAACCCGCACTTGTGCCCAGGCCTTAAGCCTAGCCCGCACTTGTGCCCAGGCCTTAAGCCTAGCCCGCACTTGTGCCCAGGCCTTAAGCCTAGCCCGCACTTGTGCCCCTGCCTTAAGCCTAGCCCGCACTTGTGCCCAGGCCTTAAGCCTCACCCGCACTTGTGCCCAGGCCTTAAGCCTAGCCCGCACTTGTGCCTCCTGCCTTGATCCTAGCCAGCACTTGTGCCCATGCCTTAAGCCTAGCCCGCACTTGTGCCCAGGCCTTAAGCCTGGCTGGCACTTGTGCCCATGCCTTAAGCCTAGCCGGCACTTGTGGCCCCTGCCTTGATCCTAGCCAGCACTGCACTTGTGCCCAGGCCTTAAGCCTAGCCTGCACTTGTGCCCAGGCCTGAAGCCTAGCCTGCACTTGTGCCCAGGCCTTAAGCCTAGCCCGCACTTGTGCCCAGGCCTTAAGCCTAGCCCGCACTTGTGCCCAGGCCTTAAGCCTAACCCGCACTTGTGCCCAGGCCTTAAGCCTAACCCGCACTTGTGCCCAGGCCTTAAGCCTAGCCCGCACTTGTGCCCAGGCCTTAAGCCTAGCCCGCACTTGTGCTCCGGCCTTAAGCCTAGCCCGCACTTGTGCCCCGGCCTTAAGCTTAGCCCGCACTTGTGCCCCGGCCTTAAGCTTAGCCCGCACTTGTGCCCAGGCCTTAAGCCTAGCCCGCACTTGTGCCCAGGCCTTAAGCCTCACCCGCACTTGTGCCCAGGCCTTAAGCCTAGCCCGCACTTGTGCCTCCTGCCTTGATCCTAGCCAGCACTTGTGCCCATGCCTTAAGCCTAGCCGGCACTTGTGGCCCCTGCCTTGATCCTAGCCAGCACTGCACTTGTGCCCAGGCCTTAAGCCTAGCCTGCACTTGTGCCCAGGCCTTAAGCCTAGCCTGCACTTGTGCCCAGGCCTTAAGCCTAGCCCGCACTTGTGCCCAGGCCTTAAGCCTTGCCCGCACTTGTGCCCAGGCCTTAAGCCTAGCCCGCACTTGTGCCCAGGCCTTAAGCCTAACCCGCACTTGTGCCCAGGCCTTAAGCCTAGCCCGCACTTGTGCCCAGGCCTTAAGCCTTGCCCGCACTTGTGCCCAGGCCTTAAGCCTAGCCCGCACTTGTGCCCAGGCCTTAAGCCTAACCCGCACTTGTGCCCAGGCCTTAAGCCTAGCCCGCACTTGTGCCCCTGCCTTAAGCCTAGCCCGCACTTGTGCCCAGGCCTTAAGCCTAGCCCGCACTTGTGCCCAGGCTTTAAGCCTAGCCCGCACTTGTGCCCAGGCCTTAAGCCTAGCCCGCACTTGTGCCCAGGCCTTAAGCCTAGCACGCATTTGTGCCCAGGCCTTAAGCCTAGCCCGCACTTGTGCCCCGGCCTTAAGCCTAGCCCGCACTTGTGCCCCGGCCTTAAGCTTAGCCCGCACTTGTGCCCCGGCCTTAAGCTTAGCCCGCACTTGTGCCCAGGCCTTAAGCCTAGCCCGCACTTGTGCCCCGGCCTTAAGCCTAGCCCACACTTGTGCCCTGGCCTTAAGCCTAGCCCGCACTTGTGCCCCGGCCTTAAGCCTAGCCCGCACTTGTGCCCCGGCCTTAAGCCGAGCCCGCACTTGTGCCCCGGCCTTAAGCCGAGCCCGCACTTGTGCCCCGGCCTTAAGCCGAGCCCGCACTTGTGCCCCGGCCTTAAGCCGAGCCCGCACTTGTGCCCCGGCCTTAAGCCGAGCCCGCACTTGTGCCCCGGCCTTAAGCCGAGCCCGCACCAGTGCCCCTGCCTTAAGCCGAACCCGCACTTGTGCCCCTGCCTTAAGCCGAGCCCGCACTTGTGCCCCTGCCTTAATCCTAGCCCGCACTTGTGCCCCAGCCTTAAGCCTAGCCCGCACTTGTGCCCCTGCCTTAAGCCTAGCCCGCACTTGTGCCCCTGCCTTAAGCCTAGCCCGCACTTGTGCCCAGGCCTTGAGCCTAGCACGCACTTGTGCCCAGGCCTTAAGCCTAGCCCGCACTTGTGCCCCGGCCTTAAGCCTAGCCCGCACTTGTGCCCCGGCCTTAAGCTTAGCCCGCACTTGTGCCCCGGCCTTAAGCTTAGCCCGCACTTGTGCCCAGGCCTTAAGCCTAGCCCGCACTTGTGCCCCGGCCTTAAGCCTAGCCCGCACTTGTGCCCCGGCCTTAAGCCGAGCCCGCACTTGTGCCCCGGCCTTAAGCCGAGCCCGCACTAGTGCCCTTGCCTTAAGCCTAGCCCGCACTTGTGCCCCTGCCTTAAGCCGAGCCCGCACTTGTGCCCCTGCCTTAATCCTAGCCCGCACTTGTGCCCCTCCCTTAAGCCTAGTCCGCACTTGTGCCCCAGCCTTAAGCCTAGCCCGCACTTGTGCCCCTGCCTTAAGCCTAGCCCGCACTTGTGCCCAGGCCTTAAGCCTAGCCCGCACTTGTGCCCAGGCCTTAAGCCTAGCCCGCACTTGTGCCCAGGCCTTAAGCCTAGCCCGCACTTTTGCCCAGGCCTTAAGCCTAGCCCGCACTTGTGCCCAGGCCTTAAGCCTAGCCCGCACTTGTGCCCAGGCCTTAAGCCTAGCCCGCACTTGTGCCCAGGCCTAAAGCCTAGCCCGCACTTGTGCCCAGGCCGTAAGCCTAGCCCGCACTTGTGCCCAGGCCTTAAGCCTAGCCCGCACTTGTGCCCCGGCCTTAAGCCTAGCCCGCACTTGTGCCCCGGCCTTAAGCTTAGCCCGCACTTGTGCCCAGGCCTTAAGCCTAGCCCGCACTTGTGCCCAGGCCTTAAGCCTAGCCCGCACTTGTGCCCCGGCCTTAAGCCTAGCCCGCACTTGTGCCCCGGCCTTAAGCCTAGCCCGCACTTGTGCCCAGGCCTTAAGCCTAGCCTGCACTTGTGCCCCCTGCCTTGATCCTAGCCCGCACTTGTGCCCCCTGCCTTGATCCTAGCCCGCACTTGTGCCCAGGCCTTAAGCCTAGCCCGCACTTGTGCCCAGGCCTTAAACCTAGCCCGCACTTGTGCCCCTGCCTTAAGCCTAGCCCGCACTTGTGCCCAGGCCTTAAGCCTAGCCCGCACTTGTGCCCAGGCCTTAAGCCTAGCCCGCACTTGTGCCCATGCCTTAAGCCTAGCCCGCACTTGTGCCCAGGCCTTAAGCCTGGCTGGCACTTGTGCCCATGCCTTAAGCCTAGCCGGCACTTGTGGCCCCTGCCTTGATCCTAGCCAGCACTGCACTTGTGCCCAGGCCTTAAGCCTAGCCTGCACTTGTGCCCAGGCCTGAAGCCTAGCCTGCACTTGTGCCCAGGCCTTAAGCCTAGCCCGCACTTGTGCCCAGGCCTTAAGCCTAGCCCGCACTTGTGCCCAGGCCTTAAGCCTAACCCGCACTTGTGCCCAGGCCTTAAGCCTAACCCGCACTTGTGCCCAGGCCTTAAGCCTAGCCCGCACTTGTGCCCAGGCCTTAAGCCTAGCCCGCACTTGTGCCCCGGCCTTAAGCCTAGCCCGCACTTGTGCCCAGGCCTTAAGCCTAGCCCGCACTTGTGCCCAGGCCTTAAGCCTAACCCGCACTTGTGCCCAGGCCTTAAGCCTAACCCGCACTTGTGCCCAGGCCTTAAGCCTAGCCCGCACTTGTGCCCAGGCCTTAAGCCTAGCCCGCACTTGTGCCCCGGCCTTAAGCCTAGCCCGCACTTGTGCCCCGGCCTTAAGCTTAGCCCGCACTTGTGCCCAGGCCTTAAGCCTAGCCCGCACTTGTGCCCAGGCCTTAAGCCTAGCCCGCACTTGTGCCCAGGCCTTAAGCCTAGCCCGCACTTGTGCCCCCTGCCTTGATCCTAGCCAGCACTTGTGCCCAGGCCTGAAGCCTAGCCTGCACTTGTGCCCAGGCCTTAAGCCTAGCCCGCACTTGTGCCCAGGCCTTAAGCCTAGCCCGCACTTGTGCCCAGGCCTTAAGCCTAGCCCGCACTTGTGCCCAGGCCTTAAGCCTAGCCCGCACTTGTGCCCAGGCCTTAAGCCTAGCTCGCACTTGTGGCCAGGCCTTAAGCCTAGCCCGCACTTGTGCCCAGGCCTTAAGCCTAGCCCGCACTTGTGCCCCCTGCCTTGATCCTAGCCAGCACTTGTGCCCAGGCCTTAAGCCTAACCCGCACTTGTGCCCAGGCCTTAAGCCTAGCCTGCACTTTTGAGCCCCTTGAATGCTTGTTTGTTTGTTTTTGTCTTCAGCTTCATGTTGGTTATGCACATAGGGCCAGCTTTACGCTCTTCGCTCTTGTCCCGTCTGAATGCGCATGCACGACTGTAATTGGGGAAGAAGGCATTACCCATTTACGGAGGACAGACAAGAAGTGCCTGGTCGCTTGGAGCATGGGGTTATGGAGAGGCTCCGCACTGTATAACAAAGGATCTAGTCCTAAATGTCCAAGTACAGAGTAGAGGGGTGAAAGCTAGCTCTTCACCCCTATGGGTGCCTAACCCTTTATGCAAAGAGTGCAAAGAGTTAGCTGAATGCCTTAAGCCTAGCCAGCACTTGTGCCCCCTGCCTTGATCCTGGCCAGCACTGCACTTGTGCCCATGCCTTAAGCCTAGCCCGCACTTGTGCCCAGGCCTTAAGCCTGGCTGGCACTTGTGCCCATGCCTTAAGCCTAGCCGGCACTTGTGGCCCCTGCCTTGATCCTAGCCAGCACT
The DNA here is from genome assembly GCF_032444005.1 of Ranitomeya imitator. Classification (NCBI taxonomy): domain Eukaryota; kingdom Metazoa; phylum Chordata; class Amphibia; order Anura; family Dendrobatidae; genus Ranitomeya; species Ranitomeya imitator. The sequence goes on along the minus strand of NC_091285.1, from coordinate 114,792,913 downwards.
GCACTTGTGCCCAGGCCTTAAGCCTAGCCTGCACTTGTGCCCAGGCCTGAAGCCTAGCCTGCACTTGTGCCCAGGCCTTAAGCCTAGCCCGCACTTGTGCCCAGGCCTTAAGCCTAGCCTGCACTTGTGCCCAGGCCTTAAGCCTAACCCGCACTTGTGCCCAGGCCTTAAGCCTAACCCGCACTTGTGCCCAGGCCTTAAGCCTAGCCCGCACTTGTGCCCAGGCCTTAAGCCTAGCCCGCACTTGTGCCCCGGCCTTAAGCCTAGCCCGCACTTGTGCCCAGGCCTTAAGCCTAGCCCGCACTTGTGCCCAGGCCTTAAGCCTAACCCGCACTTGTGCCCAGGCCTTAAGCCTAACCCGCACTTGTGCCCAGGCCTTAAGCCTAGCCCGCACTTGTGCCCAGGCCTTAAGCCTAGCCCGCACTTGTGCCCCGGCCTTAAGCCTAGCCCGCACTTGTGCCCCGGCCTTAAGCTTAGCCCGCACTTGTGCCCAGGCCTTAAGCCTAGCCCGCACTTGTGCCCAGGCCTTAAGCCTAGCCCGCACTTGTGCCCAGGCCTTAAGCCTAGCCCGCACTTGTGCCCCCTGCCTTGATCCTAGCCAGCACTTGTGCCCAGGCCTTAAGCCTAGCCCGCACTTGTGCCCAGGCCTTAAGCCTAGCCTGCACTTTTGAGCCCCTTGAATGCTTGTTTGTTTGTTTTTGTCTTCAGCTTCATGTTGGTTATGCACATAGGGCCAGCTTTACGCTCTTCGCTCTTGTCCCGTCTGAATGCGCATGCACGACTGTAATTGGGGAAGAAGGCATTACCCATTTACGGAGGACAGACAAGAAGTGCCTGGTCGCTTGGAGCATGGGGTTATGGAGAGGCTCCGCACTGTACAACAAAGGATCTAGTCCTAAATGTCCAAGTACAGAGTAGAGGGGTGAAAGCTAGCTCTTCACCCCTATGGGTGCCTAACCCTTTATGCAAAGAGTTCAAAGAGTTAGCTGAATGCCTTAAGCCTAGCCAGCACTTGTGCCCCCTGCCTTGATCCTGGCCAGCACTGCACTTGTGCCCATGCCGTAAGCCTAGCCCGCACTTGTGCCCAGGCCTTAAGCCTAGCCCGCACTTGTGCCCAGGCCTTAAGCCTGGCTGGCACTTGTGCCCATGCCTTAAGCCTAGCCGGCACTTGTGGCCCCTGCCTTGATCCTAGCCAGCACTGCACTTGTGCCCAGGCCTTAAGCCTAGCCTGCACTTGTGCCCAGGCCTTAAGCCTAGCCTGCACTTGTGCCCAGGCCTTAAGCCTAGCCCGCACTTGTGCCCAGGCCTTAAGCCTAGCCCGCACTTGTGCCCAGGCCTTAAGCCTAACCCGCACTTGTGCCCAGGCCTTAAGCCTAGCCCGCACTTGTGCCCAGGCCTTAAGCCTAGCCCGCACTTGTGCCCAGGCCTTAAGCCTAGCCCGCACTTGTGCCCAGGCCTTAAGCCTAGCCCGCACTTGTGCCCAGGCCTTAAGCCGAGCCCGCACTTGTGCCCCTGCCTTAAGCCTAGCTCGCACTTGTGCCCCTGCCTTAAGCCTAGCCCGCAATTGTGCCCAGGCCTTAAGCCTAGCCCGCACTTGTGCCCAGGCCTTAAGCCTAGCCCGCACTTGTGCCCAGGCCTTAAGCCTAGCCCGCACTTGTGCCCAGGCCTTAAGCCTAGCCCCAACTTGTGCCCAGGCCTTAAGCCTAGCCCGCACTTGTGCCCAGGCCTTAAGCCTAGCCCGCACTTGTGCCCAGGCCTTAAGCCTAGCCCGCACTTGTGCCCAGGCCTTAAGCCTAGCCCGCACTTGTGCCCAGGCCTTAAGCCTAGCCCGCACTTGTGCCCAGGCCTAAAGCCTAGCCCGCACTTGTGCCCAGGCCTTAAGCCTAGCCCGCACTTGTGCCCAGGCCTTAAGCCTAGCCCGCACCTGTGCCCAGGCCTTAAGCCTAGCCCGCACTTGTGCCCAGGCCTTAAGCCTAGCTCGCACTTGTGCCCAGGCCTTAAGCCTAGCCCGCACTTGTGCCCAGGCCTTAAGCCTAGCCCGCACTTGTGCCCCCTGCCTTGATCCTAGCCCGCACTTGTGCCCAGGCCTTAAGCCTAGCCCGCACTTGTGCCCAGGCCTTAAACCTAGCCCGCACTTGTGCCCCTGCCTTAAGCCTAGCCCGCACTTGTGCCCAGGCCTTAAGCCTAGCCCGCACTTGTGCCCAGGCTTTAAACCTAGCCCGCACTTGTGCCCAGGCCTTAAGCCTAGCCCGCACTTGTGCCCAGGCCTTAAGCCTAGCACGCACTTGTGCCCAGGCCTTAAGCCTAGCCCGCACTTGTGCCCCGGCCTTAAGCCTAGCCTGCACTTGTGCCCCGGCCTTAAGCTTATCCCGCACTTGTGCCCCGGCCTTAAGCTTAGCCCGCACTTGTGCCCAGGCCTTAAGCCTAGCCCGCACTTGTGCCTAGGCCTTAAGCCAAGCCCACACTTGTGCCCCTGCCTTAAGCCTAGCCCGCACTTGTGCCCCTGCCTTAAGCCTAGCCCGCACTTGTGCCCCTGCCTTAAGCCTAGCCCGCACTTGTGCCCAGGCCTAAAGCCTAGCCCGCACTTGTGCCCAGGCCTTAAGCCTAGCCCGCACTTGTGCCCATGCCTAAAGCCTAGCTGGCACTTGTGGCCCCTGCCTTAATCCTAGCCAGCACTGCACTTGTGCCCAGGCCTTAAGCCTAGCCCGCACTTGTGCCCCCTGCCTTGATCCTAGCCCGCACTTGTGCCCAGGCCTTAAGCCTAGCCCGCACTTGTGCTCAGGCCTTAAACCTAGCCCGCAGTTGTGCCCCTGCCTTAAGCCTATCCCGCACTTGTGCCCAGGCCTTAAGCCTAGCCCGCACTTGTGCCCAGGCATTAAGCCTAGCCCGCACTTGTGCCCAGGCCTTAAGCCTAGCCCGCACTTATGCCCAGGCCTTAAGCCTAGCCCGCACTTGTGCCCAGGCCTTAAGCCAAGCCTGCACTTGTGCCCAGGCCTGAAGCCTAGCCTGCACTTGTGCCCAGGCCTTAAGCCTAGCCCGCACTTGTGCCCAGGCCTTAAGCCTAGCCCGCACTTGTGCCCAGGCCTTAAGCCTAACCCGCACTTGTGCCCAGGCCTTAAGCCTAACCCGCACTTGTGCCCAGGCCTTAAGCCTAGCCCGCACTTGTGCCCAGGCCTTAAGCCTAGCCCGCACTTGTGCTCCGGCCTTAAGCCTAGCCCGCACTTGTGCCCCGGCCTTAAGCTTAGCCCGCACTTGTGCCCCGGCCTTAAGCTTAGCCCGCACTTGTGCCCAGGCCTTAAGCCTAGCCCGCACTTGTGCCCAGGCCTTAAGCCTCACCCGCACTTGTGCCCAGGCCTTAAGCCTAGCCCGCACTTGTGCCTCCTGCCTTGATCCTAGCCAGCACTTGTGCCCATGCCTTAAGCCTAGCCGGCACTTGTGGCCCCTGCCTTGATCCTAGCCAGCACTGCACTTGTGCCCAGGCCTTAAGCCTAGCCTGCACTTGTGCCCAGGCCTTAAGCCTAGCCTGCACTTGTGCCCAGGCCTTAAGCCTAGCCCGCACTTGTGCCCAGGCCTTAAGCCTTGCCCGCACTTGTGCCCAGGCCTTAAGCCTAGCCCGCACTTGTGCCCAGGCCTTAAGCCTAACCCGCACTTGTGCCCAGGCCTTAAGCCTAGCCCGCACTTGTGCCCAGGCCTTAAGCCTTGCCCGCACTTGTGCCCAGGCCTTAAGCCTAGCCCGCACTTGTGCCCAGGCCTTAAGCCTAACCCGCACTTGTGCCCAGGCCTTAAGCCTAGCCCGCACTTGTGCCCCTGCCTTAAGCCTAGCCCGCACTTGTGCCCAGGCCTTAAGCCTAGCCCGCACTTGTGCCCAGGCTTTAAGCCTAGCCCGCACTTGTGCCCAGGCCTTAAGCCTAGCCCGCACTTGTGCCCAGGCCTTAAGCCTAGCACGCATTTGTGCCCAGGCCTTAAGCCTAGCCCGCACTTGTGCCCCGGCCTTAAGCCTAGCCCGCACTTGTGCCCCGGCCTTAAGCTTAGCCCGCACTTGTGCCCCGGCCTTAAGCTTAGCCCGCACTTGTGCCCAGGCCTTAAGCCTAGCCCGCACTTGTGCCCCGGCCTTAAGCCTAGCCCACACTTGTGCCCTGGCCTTAAGCCTAGCCCGCACTTGTGCCCCGGCCTTAAGCCTAGCCCGCACTTGTGCCCCGGCCTTAAGCCGAGCCCGCACTTGTGCCCCGGCCTTAAGCCGAGCCCGCACTTGTGCCCCGGCCTTAAGCCGAGCCCGCACTTGTGCCCCGGCCTTAAGCCGAGCCCGCACTTGTGCCCCGGCCTTAAGCCGAGCCCGCACTTGTGCCCCGGCCTTAAGCCGAGCCCGCACCAGTGCCCCTGCCTTAAGCCGAACCCGCACTTGTGCCCCTGCCTTAAGCCGAGCCCGCACTTGTGCCCCTGCCTTAATCCTAGCCCGCACTTGTGCCCCAGCCTTAAGCCTAGCCCGCACTTGTGCCCCTGCCTTAAGCCTAGCCCGCACTTGTGCCCCTGCCTTAAGCCTAGCCCGCACTTGTGCCCAGGCCTTGAGCCTAGCACGCACTTGTGCCCAGGCCTTAAGCCTAGCCCGCACTTGTGCCCCGGCCTTAAGCCTAGCCCGCACTTGTGCCCCGGCCTTAAGCTTAGCCCGCACTTGTGCCCCGGCCTTAAGCTTAGCCCGCACTTGTGCCCAGGCCTTAAGCCTAGCCCGCACTTGTGCCCCGGCCTTAAGCCTAGCCCGCACTTGTGCCCCGGCCTTAAGCCGAGCCCGCACTTGTGCCCCGGCCTTAAGCCGAGCCCGCACTAGTGCCCTTGCCTTAAGCCTAGCCCGCACTTGTGCCCCTGCCTTAAGCCGAGCCCGCACTTGTGCCCCTGCCTTAATCCTAGCCCGCACTTGTGCCCCTCCCTTAAGCCTAGTCCGCACTTGTGCCCCAGCCTTAAGCCTAGCCCGCACTTGTGCCCCTGCCTTAAGCCTAGCCCGCACTTGTGCCCAGGCCTTAAGCCTAGCCCGCACTTGTGCCCAGGCCTTAAGCCTAGCCCGCACTTGTGCCCAGGCCTTAAGCCTAGCCCGCACTTTTGCCCAGGCCTTAAGCCTAGCCCGCACTTGTGCCCAGGCCTTAAGCCTAGCCCGCACTTGTGCCCAGGCCTTAAGCCTAGCCCGCACTTGTGCCCAGGCCTAAAGCCTAGCCCGCACTTGTGCCCAGGCCGTAAGCCTAGCCCGCACTTGTGCCCAGGCCTTAAGCCTAGCCCGCACTTGTGCCCCGGCCTTAAGCCTAGCCCGCACTTGTGCCCCGGCCTTAAGCTTAGCCCGCACTTGTGCCCAGGCCTTAAGCCTAGCCCGCACTTGTGCCCAGGCCTTAAGCCTAGCCCGCACTTGTGCCCCGGCCTTAAGCCTAGCCCGCACTTGTGCCCCGGCCTTAAGCCTAGCCCGCACTTGTGCCCAGGCCTTAAGCCTAGCCTGCACTTGTGCCCCCTGCCTTGATCCTAGCCCGCACTTGTGCCCCCTGCCTTGATCCTAGCCCGCACTTGTGCCCAGGCCTTAAGCCTAGCCCGCACTTGTGCCCAGGCCTTAAACCTAGCCCGCACTTGTGCCCCTGCCTTAAGCCTAGCCCGCACTTGTGCCCAGGCCTTAAGCCTAGCCCGCACTTGTGCCCAGGCCTTAAGCCTAGCCCGCACTTGTGCCCATGCCTTAAGCCTAGCCCGCACTTGTGCCCAGGCCTTAAGCCTGGCTGGCACTTGTGCCCATGCCTTAAGCCTAGCCGGCACTTGTGGCCCCTGCCTTGATCCTAGCCAGCACTGCACTTGTGCCCAGGCCTTAAGCCTAGCCTGCACTTGTGCCCAGGCCTGAAGCCTAGCCTGCACTTGTGCCCAGGCCTTAAGCCTAGCCCGCACTTGTGCCCAGGCCTTAAGCCTAGCCCGCACTTGTGCCCAGGCCTTAAGCCTAACCCGCACTTGTGCCCAGGCCTTAAGCCTAACCCGCACTTGTGCCCAGGCCTTAAGCCTAGCCCGCACTTGTGCCCAGGCCTTAAGCCTAGCCCGCACTTGTGCCCCGGCCTTAAGCCTAGCCCGCACTTGTGCCCAGGCCTTAAGCCTAGCCCGCACTTGTGCCCAGGCCTTAAGCCTAACCCGCACTTGTGCCCAGGCCTTAAGCCTAACCCGCACTTGTGCCCAGGCCTTAAGCCTAGCCCGCACTTGTGCCCAGGCCTTAAGCCTAGCCCGCACTTGTGCCCCGGCCTTAAGCCTAGCCCGCACTTGTGCCCCGGCCTTAAGCTTAGCCCGCACTTGTGCCCAGGCCTTAAGCCTAGCCCGCACTTGTGCCCAGGCCTTAAGCCTAGCCCGCACTTGTGCCCAGGCCTTAAGCCTAGCCCGCACTTGTGCCCCCTGCCTTGATCCTAGCCAGCACTTGTGCCCAGGCCTGAAGCCTAGCCTGCACTTGTGCCCAGGCCTTAAGCCTAGCCCGCACTTGTGCCCAGGCCTTAAGCCTAGCCCGCACTTGTGCCCAGGCCTTAAGCCTAGCCCGCACTTGTGCCCAGGCCTTAAGCCTAGCCCGCACTTGTGCCCAGGCCTTAAGCCTAGCTCGCACTTGTGGCCAGGCCTTAAGCCTAGCCCGCACTTGTGCCCAGGCCTTAAGCCTAGCCCGCACTTGTGCCCCCTGCCTTGATCCTAGCCAGCACTTGTGCCCAGGCCTTAAGCCTAACCCGCACTTGTGCCCAGGCCTTAAGCCTAGCCTGCACTTTTGAGCCCCTTGAATGCTTGTTTGTTTGTTTTTGTCTTCAGCTTCATGTTGGTTATGCACATAGGGCCAGCTTTACGCTCTTCGCTCTTGTCCCGTCTGAATGCGCATGCACGACTGTAATTGGGGAAGAAGGCATTACCCATTTACGGAGGACAGACAAGAAGTGCCTGGTCGCTTGGAGCATGGGGTTATGGAGAGGCTCCGCACTGTATAACAAAGGATCTAGTCCTAAATGTCCAAGTACAGAGTAGAGGGGTGAAAGCTAGCTCTTCACCCCTATGGGTGCCTAACCCTTTATGCAAAGAGTGCAAAGAGTTAGCTGAATGCCTTAAGCCTAGCCAGCACTTGTGCCCCCTGCCTTGATCCTGGCCAGCACTGCACTTGTGCCCATGCCTTAAGCCTAGCCCGCACTTGTGCCCAGGCCTTAAGCCTGGCTGGCACTTGTGCCCATGCCTTAAGCCTAGCCGGCACTTGTGGCCCCTGCCTTGATCCTAGCCAGCACTGCACTTGTGCCCAGGCCTTAAGCCTAGCCTGCACTTGTGCCCAGGCCTGAAGCCTAGCCTGCACTTGTGCCCAGGCCTTAAGCCTAGCCCGCACTTGTGCCCAGGCCTTAAGCCTAGCCTGCACTTGTGCCCAGGCCTTAAGCCTAACCCGCACTTGTGCCCAGGCCTTAAGCCTAACCCGCACTTGTGCCCAGGCCTTAAGCCTAGCCCGCACTTGTGCCCAGGCCTTAAGCCTAGCCCGCACTTGTGCCCCGGCCTTAAGCCTAGCCCGCACTTGTGCCCAGGCCTTAAGCCTAGCCCGCACTTGTGCCCAGGCCTTAAGCCTAACCCGCACTTGTGCCCAGGCCTTAAGCCTAACCCGCACTTGTGCCCAGGCCTTAAGCCTAGCCCGCACTTGTGCCCAGGCCTTAAGCCTAGCCCGCACTTGTGCCCCGGCCTTAAGCCTAGCCCGCACTTGTGCCCCGGCCTTAAGCTTAGCCCGCACTTGTGCCCAGGCCTTAAGCCTAGCCCGCACTTGTGCCCAGGCCTTAAGCCTAGCCCGCACTTGTGCCCAGGCCTTAAGCCTAGCCCGCACTTGTGCCCCCTGCCTTGATCCTAGCCAGCACTTGTGCCCAGGCCTTAAGCCTAGCCCGCACTTGTGCCCAGGCCTTAAGCCTAGCCTGCACTTTTGAGCCCCTTGAATGCTTGTTTGTTTGTTTTTGTCTTCAGCTTCATGTTGGTTATGCACATAGGGCCAGCTTTACGCTCTTCGCTCTTGTCCCGTCTGAATGCGCATGCACGACTGTAATTGGGGAAGAAGGCATTACCCATTTACGGAGGACAGACAAGAAGTGCCTGGTCGCTTGGAGCATGGGGTTATGGAGAGGCTCCGCACTGTACAACAAAGGATCTAGTCCTAAATGTCCAAGTACAGAGTAGAGGGGTGAAAGCTAGCTCTTCACCCCTATGGGTGCCTAACCCTTTATGCAAAGAGTTCAAAGAGTTAGCTGAATGCCTTAAGCCTAGCCAGCACTTGTGCCCCCTGCCTTGATCCTGGCCAGCACTGCACTTGTGCCCATGCCGTAAGCCTAGCCCGCACTTGTGCCCAGGCCTTAAGCCTAGCCCGCACTTGTGCCCAGGCCTTAAGCCTGGCTGGCACTTGTGCCCATGCCTTAAGCCTAGCCGGCACTTGTGGCCCCTGCCTTGATCCTAGCCAGCACTGCACTTGTGCCCAGGCCTTAAGCCTAGCCTGCACTTGTGCCCAGGCCTTAAGCCTAGCCTGCACTTGTGCCCAGGCCTTAAGCCTAGCCCGCACTTGTGCCCAGGCCTTAAGCCTAGCCCGCACTTGTGCCCAGGCCTTAAGCCTAACCCGCACTTGTGCCCAGGCCTTAAGCCTAGCCCGCACTTGTGCCCAGGCCTTAAGCCTAGCCCGCACTTGTGCCCAGGCCTTAAGCCTAGCCCGCACTTGTGCCCAGGCCTTAAGCCTAGCCCGCACTTGTGCCCAGGCCTTAAGCCGAGCCCGCACTTGTGCCCCTGCCTTAAGCCTAGCTCGCACTTGTGCCCCTGCCTTAAGCCTAGCCCGCAATTGTGCCCAGGCCTTAAGCCTAGCCCGCACTTGTGCCCAGGCCTTAAGCCTAGCCCGCACTTGTGCCCAGGCCTTAAGCCTAGCCCGCACTTGTGCCCAGGCCTTAAGCCTAGCCCCAACTTGTGCCCAGGCCTTAAGCCTAGCCCGCACTTGTGCCCAGGCCTTAAGCCTAGCCCGCACTTGTGCCCAGGCCTTAAGCCTAGCCCGCACTTGTGCCCAGGCCTTAAGCCTAGCCCGCACTTGTGCCCAGGCCTTAAGCCTAGCCCGCACTTGTGCCCAGGCCTAAAGCCTAGCCCGCACTTGTGCCCAGGCCTTAAGCCTAGCCCGCACTTGTGCCCAGGCCTTAAGCCTAGCCCGCACCTGTGCCCAGGCCTTAAGCCTAGCCCGCACTTGTGCCCAGGCCTTAAGCCTAGCTCGCACTTGTGCCCAGGCCTTAAGCCTAGCCCGCACTTGTGCCCAGGCCTTAAGCCTAGCCCGCACTTGTGCCCCCTGCCTTGATCCTAGCCCGCACTTGTGCCCAGGCCTTAAGCCTAGCCCGCACTTGTGCCCAGGCCTTAAACCTAGCCCGCACTTGTGCCCCTGCCTTAAGCCTAGCCCGCACTTGTGCCCAGGCCTTAAGCCTAGCCCGCACTTGTGCCCAGGCTTTAAACCTAGCCCGCACTTGTGCCCAGGCCTTAAGCCTAGCCCGCACTTGTGCCCAGGCCTTAAGCCTAGCACGCACTTGTGCCCAGGCCTTAAGCCTAGCCCGCACTTGTGCCCCGGCCTTAAGCCTAGCCTGCACTTGTGCCCCGGCCTTAAGCTTATCCCGCACTTGTGCCCCGGCCTTAAGCTTAGCCCGCACTTGTGCCCAGGCCTTAAGCCTAGCCCGCACTTGTGCCTAGGCCTTAAGCCAAGCCCACACTTGTGCCCCTGCCTTAAGCCTAGCCCGCACTTGTGCCCCTGCCTTAAGCCTAGCCCGCACTTGTGCCCCTGCCTTAAGCCTAGCCCGCACTTGTGCCCAGGCCTAAAGCCTAGCCCGCACTTGTGCCCAGGCCTTAAGCCTAGCCCGCACTTGTGCCCATGCCTAAAGCCTAGCTGGCACTTGTGGCCCCTGCCTTAATCCTAGCCAGCACTGCACTTGTGCCCAGGCCTTAAGCCTAGCCCGCACTTGTGCCCCCTGCCTTGATCCTAGCCCGCACTTGTGCCCAGGCCTTAAGCCTAGCCCGCACTTGTGCTCAGGCCTTAAACCTAGCCCGCAGTTGTGCCCCTGCCTTAAGCCTATCCCGCACTTGTGCCCAGGCCTTAAGCCTAGCCCGCACTTGTGCCCAGGCATTAAGCCTAGCCCGCACTTGTGCCCAGGCCTTAAGCCTAGCCCGCACTTATGCCCAGGCCTTAAGCCTAGCCCGCACTTGTGCCCAGGCCTTAAGCCAAGCCTGCACTTGTGCCCAGGCCTTAAGCCTAGCCCGCACTTGTGCCCAGGCCTTAAGCCTATCCCGCACTTGTGCCCAGGCCTTAAGCCTAGCCCGCACTTGTGCCCATGCCTTAAGCCTAACTGGCACTTGTGGCCCCTGCCTTGATCCTAGCCAGCACTGCACTTGTGCCCAGGCCTTAAGCCTGGCCCGCACTTTTGCCCCCTGCCTTGATCCTAGCCCGCACTTGTGCCCAGGCCTTAAGCCTAGCCCGCACTTGTGCCCAGGCCTTAAGCCTAGCCCGCACTTGTGCCCAGGCCTTAAGCCTAGCCCGCACTTGTGCCCAGGCCTTAAGCCTAGCCCGCACTTGTGCCCAGGCCTTAAGCCTAGCCCGCACTTGTGCCCAGGCCTTAAGCCTAGCCCGCACTTGTGCCCAGGCCTTAAGCCTAGCCCGCACTTGTGCCCAGGCCTTAAGCCTAGCCCGCACTTGTGCCCAGGCCTTAAGCCAAGCCCGCACTTGTGCCCAGGCCTTAAGCCTAGCCCGCACTTGTGCCCAGGCCTTAAGCCTAGCCCGCACTTGTGCCCAGGCCTTAAGCCTAGCCCGCACTTGTTCCCAGGCCTTAAGCCTAGCCCGCACTTGTGCCCAGGCGTTAAGCCTAGCCCGCACTTGTGCCCAGGCCTTAAGCCTAGCCCGCACTTGTGCCCAGGCCTTAAGCCTAGTCAGCACTTGTGCCCAGGCCTTAAGCCCAGCCCGCACTTGTGCCCAGGCCTTAAGCCTAGCCTGCACTTGTGCCCAGGCCTTAAGCCTAGCCCGCACTTGTGCCTAGGCCTTAAGCCTAGCCCACACTTGTGCCCATGCCTTAAGCCTAGCTGGCACTTGTGGCCCCTGCCTTGATCCTAGCCAGCACTGCACTTGTGCCCAGGCCTTAAGCCTAGCCTGCACTTGTGCCCAGGCCTTAAGCCTAGCCTGCACTTGTGCCCAGGCCTTAAGCCTAGCCCGCACTTGTGCCCCCTGCCTTGATCCTAGCCCGCACTTGTGCCCCCTGCCTTGATTCTAGCCCGCACTTGTGCCCAGGCCTTAAGCCTAGCCCGCACTTGTGCCCAGGCCTTAAGCCTAGCCCGCACTTGTGCCCAGGCCTTAAGCCTAGCCCGCACTTGTGCCCAGGCCTTAAGCCTAGCCCGCACTTGTGCCTAGGCCTTAAGCCTAGCCCACACTTGTGCCCATGCCTTAAGCCTAGCTGGCACTTGTGGCCCCTGCCTTGATCCTAGCCAGCACTGCACTTGTGCCCAGGCCTTAAGCCTAGCCTGCACTTGTGCCCAGGCCTTAAGCCTAGCCTGCACTTGTGCCCAGGCCTTAAGCCTAGCCCGCACTTGTGCCCACTGCCTTGATCCTAGCCCACACTTGTGCCCCCTGCCTTGATCCTAGCCCGCACTTGTGCCCAGGCCTTAAGCCTAGCCCGCACTTGTGCCCAGGCCTTAAGCCTAGCTGGCACTTGTGGCCCCTGCCTTGATCCTAGCCAGCACTGCACTTGTGCCCAGGCCTTAAGCCGAGCCCGCACTTGTGCCCCTGCCTTTAGCCGAGCCCGCACTTGTGCCTTTGCCTTAAGCCGAGCCCGTACTTGTGCCCCTGTCTTAAGTCGAGCCCGCACTTGTGCCCCTGCCTTAAGCCAAGCCCGCACTTGTGCCCCTGCCTGAATCCAAGCCCTCACTTGTGCCCCTGCCTTAAGCCAAGCCCTCACTTGTGCCCAGGCCTTAAGCCTAGCCCGCACTTGTGCCCAGGCCTTAAGCCTAGCCCACACTTGTGCCCAGGCCTTAAGCCTAGCCCGCACTTGTGCCCAGGCCTTAAGCCTAGCCCGCACTTGTGCCCAGGCCTTAAGCCTAGCCCGCACTTGTGCCCAGGCCTTAAGCCTAGCCCGCACTTGTGCCCAGGCCTTAAGCCTAGCCCGCACTTGTGCCCAGGCCTTAAGCCTAGCCCGCACTTGTGCCCAGGCCTTAAGCCTAGCCTGCACTTGTGCCCAGGCCTTAAGTCTAGCCTGCACTTGTGCCCCCTGCCTTGATCCTATCCCGCACTTGTGCCCTGGCCTTAAGCCGAGCCCGCACTTGTGCCCCGGCCTTAAGCCGAGCCCGCACTTGTGCCCCGGCCTTAAGCTGAGCCCGCACTTGTGCCCCGGCCTTAAGCCGAGCCCGCACCAGTGCCCCTGCCTTAAGCCGATCCCGCACTTGTGCCCCTGCCTTAAGCCGAGCCCGCACTTGTGCCCCTGCCTTAATCCTAGCCCGCACTTGTGCCCCTGCCTTAAGCCTAGCCCGCACTTGTGCCCCTGCCTTAAGCCTAGCCCGCACTTGTGCCCCTGCCTTAAGCCTAGCCCGCACTTGTGCCCAGGCCTTGAGCCTAGCACGCACTTGTGCCCAGGCCTTAAGCCTAGCCCGCACTTGTGCCCCGGCCTTAAGCCTAGCCCGCACTTGTGCCCCGGCCTTAAGCTTAGCCCGCACTTGTGCCCCGGCCTTAAGCTTAGCCCGCACTTGTGCCCAGGCCTTAAGCCTAGCCCGCACTTGTGCCCCGGCCTTAAGCCTAGCCCGCACTTGTGCCCCGACCTTAAGCCGAGCCCGCACTTGTGCCCCGGCCTTAAGCCGAGCCCGCACTAGTGCACTTGCCTTAAGCCGAACCCGCACTTGTGCCCCTGCCTTAAGCCGAGCCCGCACTTGTGCCCCTGCCTTAATCCTAGCCCGCACTTGTGCCCCTGCCTTAAGCCTAGCCCGCACTTGTGCCCCAGCCTTAAGCCTAGCCCGCACTTGTGCCCCTGCCTTAAGCCTAGCCCGCACTTGTGCCCAGGCCTTAAGCCTAGCCCGCACTTGTGCCCAGGCCTTAAGCCTAGCCCGCACTTGTGCCCAGGCCTTAAGCCTAGCCCGCACTTTTGCCCAGGCCTTAAGCCTAGCCCGCACTTGTGTCCAGGCCTTAAGCCTAGCCCGCACTTGTGCCCAGGCCTTAAGCCTAGCCCGCACTTGTGCCCAGGCCTAAAGCCTAGCCCGCACTTGTGCCCAGGCCGTAAGCCTAGCCCGCACTTGTGCCCAGGCCTTAAGCCTAGCCCGCACTTGTGCCCCGGCCTTAAGCCTAGCCCGCACTTGTGCCCCGGCCTTAAGCTTAGCCCGCACTTGTGCCCAGGCCTTAAGCCTAGCCCGCACTTGTGCCCAGGCCTTAAGCCTAGCCCGCACTTGTGCCCCGGCCTTAAGCCTAGCCCGCACTTGTGCCCCGGCCTTAAGCCTAGCCCGCACTTGTGCCCAGGCCTTAAGCCTAGCCCGCACTTGTGCCCCCTGCCTTGATCCTAGCCCGCACTTGTGCCCCCTGCCTTGATCCTAGCCCGCACTTGTGCCCAGGCCTTAAGCCTAGCCCGCACTTGTGCCCAGGCCTTAAACCTAGCCCGCACTTGTGCCCCTGCCTTAAGCCTAGCCCGCACTTGTGCCCAGGCCTTAAGCCTAGCCCGCACTTGTGCCCAGGCCTTAAGCCTAGCCCGCACTTGTGCCCAGGCCTTAAGCCTAGCCCGCACTTGTGCCCAGGCCTTAAGCCTAGCACGCACTTGTGCCCAGGCCTTAAGCCTAGCCCGCACTTGTGCCCAGGCCTTAAGCCTAGCCCGCACTTGTGCCCAGGCCTTAAGCCTAGCCCGCACTTGTGCCCAGGCCTTAAGCCTAGCCCGCACTTGTGCCCAGGCCTTAAGCCTAGCCCGCACTTGTGCCCAGGCCTTAAGCCTAGCCCGCACTTGTGCCCAGGCCTTAAGCCTAGCCCGCACTTGTGCCCAGGCCTTAAGCCTAGCCCGCACTTGTGCCCAGGCCTTAAGCCTAGCCCGCACTTGTGCCCAGGCCTTAAGCCTAGCCCGCACTTGTGCCCAGGCCTTAAGCCTAGCTCGCACTTGTGCCCAGGCCTTAAGCCTAGCCCGCACTTGTGCCCAGGCCTTAAGCCTAGCCCGCACTTGTGCCCCCTGCCTTGATCCTAGCCAGCACTTGTGCCCAGGCCTTAAGCCTAGCCCGCACTTGTGCCCAGGCCTTAAGCCTAGCCTGCACTTTTGAGCCCCTTGAATGCTTGTTTGTTTGTTTTTGTCTTCAGCTTCATGTTGGTTATGCACATAGGGCCAGCTTTACGCTCTTCGCTCTTGTCCCGTCTGAATGCGCATGCACGACTGTAATTGGGGAAGAAGGCATTACCCATTTACGGAGGACAGACAAGAAGTGCCTGGTCGCTTGGAGCATGGGGTTATGGAGAGGCTCCGCACTGTACAACAAAGGATCTAGTCCTAAATGTCCAAGTACAGAGTAGAGGGGTGAAAGCTAGCTCTTCACCCCTATGGGTGCCTAACCCTTTATGCAAAGAGTTCAAAGAGTTAGCTGAATGCCTTAAGCCTAGCCAGCACTTGTGCCCCCTGCCTTGATCCTGGCCAGCACTGCACTTGTGCCCATGCCGTAAGCCTAGCCCGCACTTGTGCCCAGGCCTTAAGCCTAGCCCGCACTTGTGCCCAGGCCTTAAGCCTGGCTGGCACTTGTGCCCATGCCTTAAGCCTAGCCGGCACTTGTGGCCCCTGCCTTGATCCTAGCCAGCACTGCACTTGTGCCCAGGCCTTAAGCCTAGCCTGCACTTGTGCCCAGGCCTTAAGCCTAGCCTGCACTTGTGCCCAGGCCTTAAGCCTAGCCCGCACTTGTGCCCAGGCCTTAAGCCTAGCCCGCACTTGTGCCCAGGCCTTAAGCCTAACCCGCACTTGTGCCCAGGCCTTAAGCCTAGCCCGCACTTGTGCCCAGGCCTTAAGCCTAGCCCGCACTTGTGCCCAGGCCTTAAGCCTAGCCCGCACTTGTGCCCAGGCCTTAAGCCTAGCCCGCACTTGTGCCCAGGCCTTAAGCCGAGCCCGCACTTGTGCCCCTGCCTTAAGCCTAGCTCGCACTTGTGCCCCTGCCTTAAGCCTAGCCCGCAATTGTGCCCAGGCCTTAAGCCTAGCCCGCACTTGTGCCCAGGCCTTAAGCCTAGCCCGCACTTGTGCCCAGGCCTTAAGCCTAGCCCGCACTTGTGCCCAGGCCTTAAGCCTAGCCCGCACTTGTGCCCAGGCCTTAAGCCTAGCCCGCACTTGTGCCCAGGCCTTAAGCCTAGCCCGCACTTGTGCCCAGGCCTTAAGCCTAGCCCGCACTTGTGCCCAGGCCTTAAGCCTAGCCCGCACTTGTGCCCAGGCCTTAAGCCTAGCCCGCACTTGTGCCCAGGCCTAAAGCCTAGCCCGCACTTGTGCCCAGGCCTTAAGCCTAGCCCGCACTTGTGCCCAGGCCTTAAGCCTAGCCCGCACCTGTGCCCAGGCCTTAAGCCTAGCCCGCACTTGTGCCCAGGCCTTAAGCCTAGCTCGCACTTGTGCCCAGGCCTTAAGCCTAGCCCGCACTTGTGCCCAGGCCTTAAGCCTAGCCCGCACTTGTGCCCCCTGCCTTGATCCTAGCCCGCACTTGTGCCCAGGCCTTAAGCCTAGCCCGCACTTGTGCCCAGGCCTTAAACCTAGCCCGCACTTGTGCCCCTGCCTTAAGCCTAGCCCGCACTTGTGCCCAGGCCTTAAGCCTAGCCCGCACTTGTGCCCAGGCTTTAAACCTAGCCCGCACTTGTGCCCAGGCCTTAAGCCTAGCCCGCACTTGTGCCCAGGCCTTAAGCCTAGCACGCACTTGTGCCCAGGCCTTAAGCCTAGCCCGCACTTGTGCCCCGGCCTTAAGCCTAGCCTGCACTTGTGCCCCGGCCTTAAGCTTATCCCGCACTTGTGCCCCGGCCTTAAGCTTAGCCCGCACTTGTGCCCAGGCCTTAAGCCTAGCCCGCACTTGTGCCTAGGCCTTAAGCCAAGCCCACACTTGTGCCCCTGCCTTAAGCCTAGCCCGCACTTGTGCCCCTGCCTTAAGCCTAGCCCGCACTTGTGCCCCTGCCTTAAGCCTAGCCCGCACTTGTGCCCAGGCCTAAAGCCTAGCCCGCACTTGTGCCCAGGCCTTAAGCCTAGCCCGCACTTGTGCCCATGCCTAAAGCCTAGCTGGCACTTGTGGCCCCTGCCTTAATCCTAGCCAGCACTGCACTTGTGCCCAGGCCTTAAGCCTAGCCCGCACTTGTGCCCCCTGCCTTGATCCTAGCCCGCACTTGTGCCCAGGCCTTAAGCCTAGCCCGCACTTGTGCTCAGGCCTTAAACCTAGCCCGCAGTTGTGCCCCTGCCTTAAGCCGAGCCCGCACTTGTGCCCCTGCCTTAATCCTAGCCCGCACTTGTGCCCCTGCCTTAAGCCTAGCCCGCACTTGTGCCCCTGCCTTAAGCCTAGCCCGCACTTGTGCCCCTGCCTTAAGCCTAGCCCGCACTTGTGCCCAGGCCTTGAGCCTAGCACGCACTTGTGCCCAGGCCTTAAGCCTAGCCCGCACTTGTGCCCCGGCCTTAAGCCTAGCCCGCACTTGTGCCCCGGCCTTAAGCTTAGCCCGCACTTGTGCCCCGGCCTTAAGCTTAGCCCGCACTTGTGCCCAGGCCTTAAGCCTAGCCCGCACTTGTGCCCCGGCCTTAAGCCTAGCCCGCACTTGTGCCCCGACCTTAAGCCGAGCCCGCACTTGTGCCCCGGCCTTAAGCCGAGCCCGCACTAGTGCACTTGCCTTAAGCCGAACCCGCACTTGTGCCCCTGCCTTAAGCCGAGCCCGCACTTGTGCCCCTGCCTTAATCCTAGCCCGCACTTGTGCCCCTGCCTTAAGCCTAGCCCGCACTTGTGCCCCAGCCTTAAGCCTAGCCCGCACTTGTGCCCCTGCCTTAAGCCTAGCCCGCACTTGTGCCCAGGCCTTAAGCCTAGCCCGCACTTGTGCCCAGGCCTTAAGCCTAGCCCGCACTTGTGCCCAGGCCTTAAGCCTAGCCCGCACTTTTGCCCAGGCCTTAAGCCTAGCCCGCACTTGTGTCCAGGCCTTAAGCCTAGCCCGCACTTGTGCCCAGGCCTTAAGCCTAGCCCGCACTTGTGCCCAGGCCTAAAGCCTAGCCCGCACTTGTGCCCAGGCCGTAAGCCTAGCCCGCACTTGTGCCCAGGCCTTAAGCCTGGCCCGCACTTGTGCCCCGGCCTTAAGCCTAGCCCGCACTTGTGCCCCGGCCTTAAGCTTAGCCCGCACTTGTGCCCAGGCCTTAAGCCTAGCCCGCACTTGTGCCCAGGCCTTAAGCCTAGCCCGCACTTGTGCCCCGGCCTTAAGCCTAGCCCGCACTTGTGCCCCGGCCTTAAGCCTAGCCCGCACTTGTGCCCAGGCCTTAAGCCTAGCCCGCACTTGTGCCCCCTGCCTTGATCCTAGCCCGCACTTGTGCCCCCTGCCTTGATCCTAGCCCGCACTTGTGCCCAGGCCTTAAGCCTAGCCCGCACTTGTGCCCAGGCCTTAAACCTAGCCCGCACTTGTGCCCCTGCCTTAAGCCTAGCCCGCACTTGTGCCCAGGCCTTAAGCCTAGCCCGCACTTGTGCCCAGGCCTTAAGCCTAGCCCGCACTTGTGCCCAGGCCTTAAGCCTAGCCCGCACTTGTGCCCAGGCCTTAAGCCTAGCACGCACTTGTGCCCAGGCCTTAAGCCTAGCCCGCACTTGTGCCCAGGCCTTAAGCCTAGCCCGCACTTGTGCCCAGGCCTTAAGCCTAGCCCGCACTTGTGCCCAGGCCTTAAGCCTAGCCCGCACTTGTGCCCAGGCCTTAAGCCTAGCCCGCACTTGTGCCCAGGCCTTAAGCCTAGCCCGCACTTGTGCCCAGGCCTTAAGCCTAGCCCGCACTTGTGCCCAGGCCTTAAGCCTAGCCCGCACTTGTGCCCAGGCCTTAAGCCTAGCTCGCACTTGTGCCCAGGCCTTAAGCCTAGCCCGCACTTGTGCCCAGGCCTTAAGCCTAGCCCACACTTGTGCCCCCTGCCTTGATCCTAGCCAGCACTTGTGCCCAGGCCTTAAGCCTAACCCGCACTTGTGCCCAGGCCTTAAGCCTAGCCTGCACTTTTGAGCCCCTTGAATGCTTGTTTGTTTGTTTTTGTCTTCAGCTTCATGTTGGTTATGCACATAGGGCCAGCTTTACGCTCTTCGCTCTTGTCCCGTCTGAATGCGCATGCACGACTGTAATTGGGGAAGAAGGCATTACCCATTTACGGAGGACAGACAAGAAGTGCCTGGTCGCTTGGAGCATGGGGTTATGGAGAGGCTCCGCACTGTATAACAAAGGATCTAGTCCTAAATGTCCAAGTACAGAGTAGAGGGGTGAAAGCTAGCTCTTCACCCCTATGGGTGCCTAACCCTTTATGCAAAGAGTGCAAAGAGTTAGCTGAATGCCTTAAGCCTAGCCAGCACTTGTGCCCCCTGCCTTGATCCTGGCCAGCACTGCACTTGTGCCCATGCCTTAAGCCTAGCCCGCACTTGTGCCCAGGCCTTAAGCCTGGCTGGCACTTGTGCCCATGCCTTAAGCCTAGCCGGCACTTGTGGCCCCTGCCTTGATCCTAGCCAGCACTGCACTTGTGCCCAGGCCTTAAGCCTAGCCTGCACTTGTGCCCAGGCCTGAAGCCTAGCCTGCACTTGTGCCCAGGCCTTAAGCCTAGCCTGCACTTGTGCCCAGGCCTTAAGCCTAGCCCGCACTTGTGCCCAGGCCTTAAGCCTAACCCGCACTTGTGCCCAGGCCTTAAGCCTAACCCGCACTTGTGCCCAGGCCTTAAGCCTAGCCCGCACTTGTGCCCAGGCCTTAAGCCTAGCCCGCACTTGTGCTCCGGCCTTAAGCCTAGCCCGCACTTGTGCCCCGGCCTTAAGCTTAGCCCGCACTTGTGCCCCGGCCTTAAGCTTAGCCCGCACTTGTGCCCAGGCCTTAAGCCTAGCCCGCACTTGTGCCCAGGCCTTAAGCCTCACCCGCACTTGTGCCCAGGCCTTAAGCCTAGCCCGCACTTGTGCCTCCTGCCTTGATCCTAGCCAGCACTTGTGCCCATGCCTTAAGCCTAGCCGGCACTTGTGGCCCCTGCCTTGATCCTAGCCAGCACTGCACTTGTGCCCAGGCCTTAAGCCTAGCCTGCACTTGTGCCCAGGCCTTAAGCCTAGCCTGCACTTGTGCCCAGGCCTTAAGCCTAGCCCGCACTTGTGCCCAGGCCTTAAGCCTTGCCCGCACTTGTGCCCAGGCCTTAAGCCTAGCCCGCACTTGTGCCCAGGCCTTAAGCCTAACCCGCACTTGTGCCCAGGCCTTAAGCCTAGCCCGCACTTGTGCCCAGGCCTTAAGCCTTGCCCGCACTTGTGCCCAGGCCTTAAGCCTAGCCCGCACTTGTGCCCAGGCCTTAAGCCTAACCCGCACTTGTGCCCAGGCCTTAAGCCTAGCCCGCACTTGTGCCCCTGCCTTAAGCCTAGCCCGCACTTGTGCCCAGGCCTTAAGCCTAGCCCGCACTTGTGCCCAGGCTTTAAGCCTAGCCCGCACTTGTGCCCAGGCCTTAAGCCTAGCCCGCACTTGTGCCCAGGCCTTAAGCCTAGCACGCATTTGTGCCCAGGCCTTAAGCCTAGCCCGCACTTGTGCCCCGGCCTTAAGCTTAGCCCGCACTTGTGCCCAGGCCTTAAGCCTAGCCCGCACTTGTGCCCCGGCCTTAAGCCTAGCCCACACTTGTGCCCTGGCCTTAAGCCTAGCCCGCACTTGTGCCCCGGCCTTAAGCCTAGCCCGCACTTGTGCCCCGGCCTTAAGCCGAGCCCGCACTTGTGCCCCGGCCTTAAGCCGAGCCCACACTTGTGCCCCGGCCTTAAGCCGAGCCCGCACTTGTGCCCCGGCCTTAAGCCGAGCCCGCACTTGTGCCCCGGCCTTAAGCCGAGCCCGCACTTGTGCCCCGGCCTTAAGCCGAGCCCGCACCAGTGCCCCTGCCTTAAGCCGAACCCGCACTTGTGCCCCTGCCTTAAGCCGAGCCCGCACTTGTGCCCCTGCCTTAATCCTAGCCCGCACTTGTGCCCCTGCCTTAAGCCTAGCCCGCACTTGTGCCCCTGCCTTAAGCCTAGCCCGCACTTGTGCCCCTGCCTTAAGCCTAGCCCGCACTTGTGCCCAGGCCTTGAGCCTAGCACGCACTTGTGCCCAGGCCTTAAGTCTAGCCCGCACTTGTGCCCCGGCCTTAAGCCTAGCCCGCACTTGTGCCCCGGCCTTAAGCTTAGCCCGCACTTGTGCCCCGGCCTTAAGCTTAGCCCGCACTTGTGCCCAGGCCTTAAGCCTAGCCCGCACTTGTGCCCCGGCCTTAAGCCTAGCCCGCACTTGTGCCCCGGCTTTAAGCCGAGCCCGCACTTGTGCCCCGGCCTTAAGCCGAGCCCGCACTAGTGCCCTTGCCTTAAGCCGAACCCGCACTTGTGCCCCTGCCTTAAGCCGAGCCCGCACTTGTGCCCCTGCCTTAATCCTAGCCCGCACTTGTGCCCCTGCCTTAAGCCTAGCCCGCACTTGTGCCCCAGCCTTAAGCCTAGCCCGCACTTGTGCCCCTGCCTTAAGCCTAGCCCGCACTTGTGCCCAGGCCTTAAGCCTAGCCCGCACTTGTGCCCAGGCCTTAAGCCTAGCCCGCACTTGTGCCCAGGCCTTAAGCCTAGCCCGCACTTTTGCCCAGGCCTTAAGCCTAGCCCGCACTTGTGCCCAGGCCTTAAGCCTAGCCCGCACTTGTGCCCAGGCCTTAAGCCTAGCCCGCACTTGTGCCAAGGCCTAAAGCCTAGCCCGCACTTGTGCCCAGGCCGTAAGCCTAGCCCGCACTTGTGCCCAGGCCTTAAGCCTAGCCCGCACTTGTGCCCCGGCCTTAAGCCTAGCCCGCTCTTGTGCCCAGGCCTTAAGCCTAGCCCGCACTTGTGCCCAGGCCTTAAGCCTAGCCCGCACTTGTGCCCAGGCCTTAAGCCTGGCTGGCACTTGTGCCCATGCCTTAAGCCTAGCTGGCACTTGTGGCCCCTGCCTTGATCCTAGCCAGCACTGCACTTGTGCCCAGGCCTTAAGCCTAGCCCGCACTTGTGCCCAGGCCTTAAGCCTAGCCCGCACTTGTGCCCCCTGCCTTGATCCTAGCCCGCACTTGTGCCCCTGCCTTAAGCCTAGCCCGCACTTGTGCCCAGGCCTTAAGCCTAGCCCGCACTTGTGCCCAGGCTTTAAGCCTAGCCCGCACTTGTTCCCAGGCCTTAAGCCTAGCCCGCACTTGTGCCCAGGCCTTAAGCCTAGCACGCACTTGTGCCCAGGCCTTAAGCCTAGCCCGCACTTGTGCCCCGGCCTTAAGCCTAGCCCGCACTTGTGCCCCGGCCTTAAGCTTAGCCTGCACTTGTGCCCCGGCCTTAAGCTTAGCCCGCACTTGTGCCCAGGCCTTAAGCCTAGCCCGCACTTGTGCCCCGGCCTTAAGCCTAGCCCGCACTTGTGCCCTGGCCTTAAGCCTAGCCCGCACTTGTGCCCCGGCCTTAAGCCTAGCCCGCACTTGTGCCCCGGCCTTAAGCCGAGCCCGCACTTGTGCCCCGGCCTTAAGCCGAGCCCACACTTGTGCCCCGGCCTTAAGCCGAGCCCGCACTTGTGCCCCGGCCTTAAGCCGAGCCCGCACTTGTGCCCCGGCCTTAAGCCGAGCCCGCACTTGTGCCCCGGCCTTAAGCCGAGCCCGCACCAGTGCCCCTGCCTTAAGCCGAACCCGCACTTGTGCCCCTGCCTTAAGCCGAGCCCGCACTTGTGACCCTGCCTTAATCCTAGCCCGCACTTATGCCCCTGCCTTAAGCCTAGCCCGCACTTGTGCCCCTGCCTTAAGCCTAGCCCGCACTTGTGCCCAGGCCTTAAGCCTAGCCCGCACTTGTGCCCAGGCCTTGAGCCTAGCACGCACTTGTGCCCAGGCCTTAAGCCTAGCCCGCACTTGTGCCCCGGCCTTAAGCCTAGCCCGCACTTGTGCCCAGGCCTTAAGCCTAGCCCGCACTTGTGCCCAGGCCTTAAGCCTAGCCCGCACTTGTGCCCAGGCCTTAAGCCTAGCCCGCACTTGTGCCCAGGCCTAAAGCCTAGCCCGCACTTGTGCCCAGGCCGTAAGCCTAGCCCGCACTTGTGCCCAGGCCTTAAGCCTAGCCCGCACTTGTGCCCCGGCCTTAAACCGAGCCCGCACTTGTGCCCCGGCCTTAAGCCGAGCCCACACTTGTGCCCCGGCCTTAAGCCGAGCCCGCACTTGTGCCCCGGCCTTAAGCCGAGCCCGCACTTGTGCCCCGGCCTTAAGCCGAGCCCGCACTTGTGCCCCGGCCTTAAGCCGAGCCCGCACATGTGCCCCGGCCTTAAGCCGAGCCCGCACCAGTGCCCCTGCCTTAAGCCGAACCCGCACTTGTGCCCCTGCCTTAAGCCGAGCCCGCACTTGTGCCCCTGCCTTAATCCTAGCCCGCACTTGTGCCCCTGCCTTAAGCCTAGCCCGCACTTGTGCCCCTGCCTTAAGCCTAGCCCGCACTTGTGCCCAGGCCTTAAGCCTAGCCCGCACTTTTGCCCAGGCCTTAAGCCTAGCCCGCACTTGTGCCCAGGCCTTAAGCCTAGCCCGCACTTGTGCCCAGGCCTTAAGCCTAGCCCGCACTTGTGCCAAGGCCTAAAGCCTAGCCCGCACTTGTGCCCAGGCCGTAAGCCTAGCCCGCACTTGTGCCCAGGCCTTAAGCCTAGCCCGCACTTGTGCCCCGGCCTTAAGCCTAGCCCGCACTTGTGCCCCGGCCTTAAGCTTAGCCCGCACTTGTGCCCAGGCCTTAAGCCTAGCCCGCACTTGTGCCCAGGCCTTAAGCCTAGCCCGCACTTGTGCCCAGGCCTTAAGCCTGGCTGGCACTTGTGCCCATGCCTTAAGCCTAGCTGGCACTTGTGGCCCCTGCCTTGATCCTAGCCAGCACTGCACTTGTGCCCAGGCCTTAAGCCTAGCCCGCACTTGTGCCCAGGCCTTAAGCCTAGCCCGCACTTGTGCCCCCTGCCTTGATCCTAGCCCGCACTTGTGCCCCTGCCTTAAGCCTAGCCCGCACTTGTGCCCAGGCCTTAAGCCTAGCCCGCACTTGTGCCCAGGCTTTAAGCCTAGCCCGCACTTGTGCCCAGGCCTTAAGCCTAGCCCGCACTTGTGCCCAGGCCTTAAGCCTAGCACGCACTTGTGCCCAGACCTTAAGCCTAGCCCGCACTTGTGCCCCGGCCTTAAGCCTAGCCCGCACTTGTGCCCCGGCCTTAAGCTTAGCCCGCACTTGTGCCCCGGCCTTAAGCTTAGCCCGCACTTGTGCCCAGGCCTTAAGCCTAGCCCGCACTTGTGCCCCGGCCTTAAGCCTAGCCCGCACTTGTGCCCTGGCCTTAAGCCTAGCCCGCACTTGTGCCCTGGCCTTAAGCCTAGCCCGCACTTGTGCCCCGGCCTTAAGCCTAGCCCGCACTTGTGCCCCGGCCTTAAGCCTAGCCCGCACTTGTGCCCCGGCCTTAAGCCGAGCCCGCACTTGTGCCCCGGCCTTAAGCCGAGCCCACACTTGTGCCCCGGCCTTAAGCCGAGCCCGCACTTGTGCCCCGGCCTTAAGCCGAGCCCGCACTTGTGCCCCGGCCTTAAGCCGAGCCCGCACTTGTGCCCCGGCCTTAAGCCGAGCCCGCACCAGTGCCCCTGCCTTAAGCCGAACCCGCACTTGTGCCCCTGCCTTAAGCCGAGCCCGCACTTGTGCCCCTGCCTTAATCCTAGCCCGCACTTGTGCCCCTGCCTTAAGCCTAGCCCGCACTTGTGCCCCTGCCTTAAGCCTAGCCCGCACTTGTGCCCCTGCCTTAAGCCTAGCCCGCACTTGTGCCCAGGCCTTGAGCCTAGCACGCACTTGTGCCCAGGCCTTAAGCCTAGCCCGCACTTGTGCCCCGGCCTTAAGCCTAGCCCGCACTTGTGCCCCGGCCTTAAGCTTAGCCCGCACTTGTGCCCCGGCCTTAAGCTTAGCCCGCACTTGTGCCCAGGCCTTAAGCCTAGCCCGCACTTGTGCCCCGGCCTTAAGCCTAGCCCGCACTTGTGCCCAGGCCTTGAGCCTAGCACGCACTTGTGCCCAGGCCTTAAGCCTAGCCCACACTTGTGCCCCGACCTTAAGCCTAGCCCGCACTTGTGCCCCGGCCTTAAGCTTAGCCCGCACTTGTGCCCCGGCCTTAAGCTTAGCCCGCACTTGTGCCCAGGCCTTAAGCCTAGCCCGCACTTGTGCCCCGGCCTTAAGCCTAGCCCGCACTTGTGCCCCGGCCTTAAGCCGAGCCCGCACTTGTGCCCCGGCCTTAAGCCGAGCCCGCACTAGTGCACTTGCCTTAAGCCGAACCCGCACTTGTGCCCCTGCCTTAAGCCGAGCCCGCACTTGTGCCCCTGCCTTAATCCTAGCCCGCACTTGTGCCCCTGCCTTAAGCCTAGCCCGCACTTGTGCCCCAGCCTTAAGCCTAGCCCGCACTTGTGCCCCTGCCTTAAGCCTAGCCCGCACTTGTGCCCAGGCCTTAAGCCTAGCCCGCACTTGTGCCCAGGCCTTAAGCCTAGCCCGCACTTGTGCCCAGGCCTTAAGCCTAGCCCGCACTTGTGCCCAGGCCTAAAGCCTAGCCCGCACTTGTGCCCAGGCCGTAAGCCTAGCCCGCACTTGTGCCCAGGCCTTAAGCCTAGCCCGCACTTGTGCCCCGGCCTTAAGCCTAGCCCGCACTTGTGCCCCGGCCTTAAGCTTAGCCCGCACTTGTGCCCAGGCCTTAAGCCTAGGCTGCACTTGTGCCCAGGCCTTAAGCCTAGCCCGCACTTGTGCCCCGGCCTTAAGCCTAGCCCGCACTTGTGCCCCGGCCTTAAGCCGAGCCCGCACTTGTGCCCCGGCCTTAAGCCGAGCCCGCACTTGTGCCCCGGCCTTAAGCCGAGCCCGCACTTGTGCCCCGGCCTTAAGCCGAGCCCGCACCAGTGCCCCTGCCTTAAGCCGAACCCGCACTTGTGCCCCTGCCTTAAGCCGAGCCCGCACTTGTGCCCCTGCCTTAATCCTAGCCCGCACTTGTGCCCCTGCCTTAAGCCTAGCCCGCACTTGTGCCCCTGCCTTAAGCCTAGCCCGCACTTGTGCCCCTGCCTTAAGCCTAGCCCGCACTTGTGCCCAGGCCTTGAGCCTAGCACGCACTTGTGCCCAGGCCTTAAGCCTAGCCCGCACTTGTGCCCCGGCCTTAAGCCTAGCCCGCACTTGTGCCCCGGCCTTAAGCTTAGCCCGCACTTGTGCCCCGGCCTTAAGCTTAGCCCGCACTTGTGCCCAGGCCTTAAGCCTAGCCCGCACTTGTGCCCCGGCCTTAAGCCTAGCCCGCACTTGTGCCCAGGCCTTGAGCCTAGCACGCACTTGTGCCCAGGCCTTAAGCCTAGCCCGCACTTGTGCCCCGACCTTAAGCCTAGCCCGCACTTGTGCCCCGGCCTTAAGCTTAGCCCGCACTTGTGCCCCGGCCTTAAGCTTAGCCCGCACTTGTGCCCAGGCCTTAAGCCTAGCCCGCACTTGTGCCCCGGCCTTAAGCCTAGCCCGCACTTGTGCCCCGGCCTTAAGCCGAGCCCACACTTGTGCCCCGGCCTTAAGCCGAGCCCGCACTAGTGCACTTGCCTTAAGCCGAACCCGCACTTGTGCCCCTGCCTTAAGCCGAGCCCGCACTTGTGCCCCTGCCTTAATCCTAGCCCGCACTTGTGCCCCTGCCTTAAGCCTAGCCCGCACTTGTGCCCCAGCCTTAAGCCTAGCCCGCACTTGTGCCCCTGCCTTAAGCCTAGCCCGCACTTGTGCCCAGGCCTTAAGCCTAGCCCGCACTTGTGCCCAGGCCTTAAGCCTAGCCCGCACTTGTGCCCAGGCCTTAAGCCTAGCCCGCACTTGTGCCCAGGCCTAAAGCCTAGCCCGCACTTGTGCCCAGGCCGTAAGCCTAGCCCGCACTTGTGCCCAGGCCTTAAGCCTAGCCCGCACTTGTGCCCCGGCCTTAAGCCTAGCCCGCACTTGTGCCCCGGCCTTAAGCTTAGCCCGCACTTGTGCCCAGGCCTTAAGCCTAGGCTGCACTTGTGCCCAGGCCTTAAGCCTAGCCCGCACTTGTGCCCCGGCCTTAAGCCTAGCCCGCACTTGTGCCCCGGCCTTAAGCCTAGCCCGCACTTGTGCCCAGGCCTTAAGCCTAGCCTGCACTTGTGCCCCCTGCCTTGATCCTAGCCCGCACTTGTGCCCCCTGCCTTGATCCTAGCCCGCACTTGTGCCCAGGCCTTAAGCCTAGCCCGCACTTGTGCCCAGGCCTTAAACCTAGCCCGCACGTGTGCCCCTGCCTTAAGCCTAGCCCGCACTTGTGCCCAGGCCTTAAGCCTAGCCCGCACTTGTGCCCAGGCCTTAAGCCTAGCCCGCACTTGTGCCCAGGCCTTAAGCCTAGCCCGCACTTGTGCCCAGGCCTTAAGCCTAGCACGCACTTGTGCCCAGGCCTTAAGCCTAGCCCGCACTTGTGCCCAGGCCTTAAGCCTAGCCCGCACTTGTGCCCAGGCCTTAAGCCTAGCCCGCACTTGTGCCCAGGCCTTAAGCCTAGCCCGCACTTGTGCCCAGGCCTTAAGCCTAGCCCGCACTTGTGCCCAGGCCTTAAGCCTAGCCCGCACTTGTGCCCAGGCGTTAAGCCTAGCCCGCACTTGTGCCCAGGCCTTAAGCCTAGCCCGCACTTGTGCCCAGGCCTTAAGCCTAGCCCGCACTTGTGCCCAGGCCTTAAGCCTAGCCCGCACTTGTGCCCAGGCCTTAAGCCTAGCCCGCACTTGTGCCCAGGCCTTAAGCCTAGCCCGCACTTGTGCCCAGGCCTTAAGCCTAGCCCGCACTTGTGCCCAGGCCTTAAGCCTAGCCCGCACTTGTGCCCAGGCCTTAAGCCTAGCTCGCACTTGTGCCCAGGCCTTAAGCCTAGCCCGCACTTGTGCCCAGGCCTTAAGCCTAGCCCGCACTTGTGCCCCCTGCCTTGATCCTAGCCAGCACTTGTGCCCAGGCCTTAAGCCTAACCCGCACTTGTGCCCAGGCCTTAAGCCTAGCCTGCACTTTTGAGCCCCTTGAATGCTTGTTTGTTTGTTTTTGTCTTCAGCTTCATGTTGGTTATGCACATAGGGCCAGCTTTACGCTCTTCGCTCTTGTCCCGTCTGAATGCGCATGCACGACTGTAATTGGGGAAGAAGGCATTACCCATTTACGGAGGACAGACAAGAAGTGCCTGGTCGCTTGGAGCATGGGGTTATGGAGAGGCTCCGCACTGTATAACAAAGGATCTAGTCCTAAATGTCCAAGTACAGAGTAGAGGGGTGAAAGCTAGCTCTTCACCCCTATGGGTGCCTAACCCTTTATGCAAAGAGTGCAAAGAGTTAGCTGAATGCCTTAAGCCTAGCCAGCACTTGTGCCCCCTGCCTTGATCCTGGCCAGCACTGCACTTGTGCCCATGCCTTAAGCCTAGCCCGCACTTGTGCCCAGGCCTTAAGCCTGGCTGGCACTTGTGCCCATGCCTTAAGCCTAGCCGGCACTTGTGGCCCCTGCCTTGATCCTAGCCAGCACTGCACTTGTGCCCAGGCCTTAAGCCTAGCCTGCACTTGTGCCCAGGCCTGAAGCCTAGCCTGCACTTGTGCCCAGGCCTTAAGCCTAGCCTGCACTTGTGCCCAGGCCTTAAGCCTAGCCCGCACTTGTGCCCAGGCCTTAAGCCTAACCCGCACTTGTGCCCAGGCCTTAAGCCTAACCCGCACTTGTGCCCAGGCCTTAAGCCTAGCCCGCACTTGTGCCCAGGCCTTAAGCCTAGCCCGCACTTGTGCTCCGGCCTTAAGCCTAGCCCGCACTTGTGCCCCGGCCTTAAGCTTAGCCCGCACTTGTGCCCCGGCCTTAAACTTAGCCCGCACTTGTGCCCAGGCCTTAAGCCTAGCCCGCACTTGTGCCCAGGCCTTAAGCCTCACCCGCACTTGTGCCCAGGCCTTAAGCCTAGCCCGCACTTGTGCCTCCTGCCTTGATCCTAGCCAGCACTTGTGCCCATGCCTTAAGCCTAGCCGGCACTTGTGGCCCCTGCCTTGATCCTAGCCAGCACTGCAGTTGTGCCCAGGCCTTAAGCCTAGCCTGCACTTGTGCCCAGGCCTTAAGCCTAGCCTGCACTTGTGCCCAGGCCTTAAGCCTAGCCCGCACTTGTGCCCAGGCCTTAAGCCTTGCCCGCACTTGTGCCCAGGCCTTAAGCCTAGCCCGCACTTGTGCCCAGGCCTTAAGCCTAACCCGCACTTGTGCCCAGGCCTTAAGCCTAGCCCGCACTTGTGCCCAGGCCTTAAGCCTTGCCCGCACTTGTGCCCAGGCCTTAAGCCTAGCCCGCACTTGTGCCCAGGCCTTAAGCCTAACCCGCACTTGTGCCCAGGCCTTAAGCCTAGCCCGCACTTGTGCCCCTGCCTTAAGCCTAGCCCGCACTTGTGCCCAGGCCTTAAGCCTAGCCCGCACTTGTGCCCAGGCTTTAAGCCTAGCCCGCACTTGTGCCCAGGCCTTAAGCCTAGCCCGCACTTGTGCCCAGGCCTTAAGCCTAGCACGCATTTGTGCCCAGGCCTTAAGCCTAGCCCGCACTTGTGCCCCGGCCTTAAGCCTAGCCCGCACTTGTGCCCCGGCCTTAAGCTTAGCCCGCACTTGTGCCCCGGCCTTAAGCTTAGCCCGCACTTGTGCCCAGGCCTTAAGCCTAGCCCGCACTTGTGCCCCGGCCTTAAGCCTAGCCCACACTTGTGCCCTGGCCTTAAGCCTAGCCCGCACTTGTGCCCCGGCCTTAAGCCTAGCCCGCACTTGTGCCCCGGCCTTAAGCCGAGCCCGCACTTGTGCCCCGGCCTTAAGCCGAGCCCGCACTTGTGCCCCGGCCTTAAGCCGAGCCCGCACTTGTGCCCCGGCCTTAAGCCGAGCCCGCACTTGTGCCCCGGCCTTAAGCCGAGCCCGCACTTGTGCCCCGGCCTTAAGCCGAGCCCGCACCAGTGCCCCTGCCTTAAGCCGAACCCGCACTTGTGCCCCTGCCTTAAGCCGAGCCCGCACTTGTGCCCCTGCCTTAATCCTAGCCCGCACTTGTGCCCCTGCCTTAAGCCTAGCCCGCACTTGTGCCCCTGCCTTAAGCCTAGCCCGCACTTGTGCCCCTGCCTTAAGCCTAGCCCGCACTTGTGCCCAGGCCTTGAGCCTAGCACGCACTTGTGCCCAGGCCTTAAGCCTAGCCCGCACTTGTGCCCCGGCCTTAAGCCTAGCCCGCACTTGTGCCCCGGCCTTAAGCTTAGCCCGCACTTGTGCCCCGGCCTTAAGCTTAGCCCGCACTTGTGCCCAGGCCTTAAGCCTAGCCCGCACTTGTGCCCCGGCCTTAAGCCTAGCCCGCACTTGTGCCCCGGCCTTAAGCCGAGCCCGCACTTGTGCCTCGGCCTTAAGCCGAGCCCGCACTAGTGCCCTTGCCTTAAGCCTAGCCCGCACTTGTGCCCCTGCCTTAAGCCGAGCCCGCACTTGTGCCCCTGCCTGAATCCTAGCCCGAACTTGTGCCCCTGCCTTAAGCCTAGCCCGCACTTGTGCCCCAGCCTTAAGCCTAGCCCGCACTTGTGCCCCTGCCTTAAGCCTAGCCCGCACTTGTGCCCAGGCCTTAAGCCTAGCCCGCACTTGTGCCCAGGCCTTAAGCCTAGCCCGCACTTGTGCCCAGGCCTTAAGCCTAGCCCGCACTTTTGCCCAGGCCTTAAGCCTAGCCCGCACTTGTGCCCAGGCCTTAAGCCTAGCCCGCACTTGTGCCCAGGCCTTAAGCCTAGCCCGCACTTGTGCCCAGGCCTAAAGCCTAGCCCGCACTTGTGCCCAGGCCGTAAGCCTAGCCCGCACTTGTGCCCAGGCCTTAAACCTAGCCCGCACTTGTGCCCCGGCCTTAAGCCTAGCCCGCACTTGTGCCCCGGCCTTAAGCTTAGCCCGCACTTGTGCCCAGGCCTTAAGCCTAGCCCGCACTTGTGCCCAGGCCTTAAGCCTAACCCGCACTTGTGCCCCGGCCTTAAGCCTAGCCCGCACTTGTGCCCCGGCCTTAAGCCTAGCCCGCACTTGTGCCCAGGCCTTAAGCCTAGCCTGCACTTGTGCCCCCTGCCTTGATCCTAGCCCGGACTTGTGCCCCCTGCCTTGATCCTAGCCCGCACTTGTGCCCAGGCCTTAAGCCTAGCCCGCACTTGTGCCCAGGCCTTAAACCTAGCCCGCACTTGTGCCCCTGCCTTAAGCCTAGCCCGCACTTGTGCCCAGGCCTTAAGCCTAGCCCGCACTTGTGCCCAGGCCTTAAGCCTAGCCCGCACTTGTGCCCAGGCCTTAAGCCTAGCCCGCACTTGTGCCCAGGCCTTAAGCCTAGCACGCACTTGTGCCCAGGCCTTAAGCCTAGCCCGCACTTGTGCCCAGGCCTTAAGCCTAGCCCGCACTTGTGCCCAGGCCTTAAGCCTAGCCCGCACTTGTGCCCAGGCCTTAAGCCTAGCCCGCACTTGTGCCCAGGCCTTAAGCCTAGCCCGCACTTGTGCCCAGGCCTTAAGCCTAGCCCGCACTTGTGCCCAGGCGTTAAGCCTAGCCCGCACTTGTGCCCAGGCCTTAAGCCTAGCCCGCACTTGTGCCCAGGCCTTAAGCCTAGCCCGCACTTGTGCCCAGGCCTTAAGCCTAGCCCGCACTTGTGCCCAGGCCTTAAGCCTAGCCCGCACTTGTGCCCAGGCCTTAAGCCTAGCCCGCACTTGTGCCCAGGCCTTAAGCCTAGCCCGCACTTGTGCCCAGGCCTTAAGCCTAGCCCGCACTTGTGCCCAGGCCTTAAGCCTAGCTCGCACTTGTGCCCAGGCCTTAAGCCTAGCCCGCACTTGTGCCCAGGCCTTAAGCCTAGCCCGCACTTGTGCCCCCTGCCTTGATCCTAGCCAGCACTTGTGCCCAGGCCTTAAGCCTAACCCGCACTTGTGCCCAGGCCTTAAGCCTAGCCTGCACTTTTGAGCCCCTTGAATGCTTGTTTGTTTGTTTTTGTCTTCAGCTTCATGTTGGTTATGCACATAGGGCCAGCTTTACGCTCTTCGCTCTTGTCCCGTCTGAATGCGCATGCACGACTGTAATTGGGGAAGAAGGCATTACCCATTTACGGAGGACAGACAAGAAGTGCCTGGTCGCTTGGAGCATGGGGTTATGGAGAGGCTCCGCACTGTATAACAAAGGATCTAGTCCTAAATGTCCAAGTACAGAGTAGAGGGGTGAAAGCTAGCTCTTCACCCCTATGGGTGCCTAACCCTTTATGCAAAGAGTGCAAAGAGTTAGCTGAATGCCTTAAGCCTAGCCAGCACTTGTGCCCCCTGCCTTGATCCTGGCCAGCACTGCACTTGTGCCCATGCCTTAAGCCTAGCCCGCACTTGTGCCCAGGCCTTAAGCCTGGCTGGCACTTGTGCCCATGCCTTAAGCCTAGCCGGCACTTGTGGCCCCTGCCTTGATCCTAGCCAGCACTGCACTTGTGCCCAGGCCTTAAGCCTAGCCTGCACTTGTGCCCAGGCCTGAAGCCTAGCCTGCACTTGTGCCCAGGCCTTAAGCCTAGCCCGCACTTGTGCCCAGGCCTTAAGCCTAGCCCGCACTTGTGCCCAGGCCTTAAGCCTAACCCGCACTTGTGCCCAGGCCTTAAGCCTAACCCGCACTTGTGCCCAGGCCTTAAGCCTAGCCCGCACTTGTGCCCAGGCCTTAAGCCTAGCCCGCACTTGTGCTCCGGCCTTAAGCCTAGCCCGCACTTGTGCCCCGGCCTTAAGCTTAGCCCGCACTTGTGCCCCGGCCTTAAGCTTAGCCCGCACTTGTGCCCAGGCCTTAAGCCTAGCCCGCACTTGTGCCCAGGCCTTAAGCCTCACCCGCACTTGTGCCCAGGCCTTAAGCCTAGCCCGCACTTGTGCCTCCTGCCTTGATCCTAGCCAGCACTTGTGCCCATGCCTTAAGCCTAGCCGGCACTTGTGGCCCCTGCCTTGATCCTAGCCAGCACTGCACTTGTGCCCAGGCCTTAAGCCTAGCCTGCACTTGTGCCCAGGCCTTAAGCCTAGCCTGCACTTGTGCCCAGGCCTTAAGCCTAGCCCGCACTTGTGCCCAGGCCTTAAGCCTTGCCCGCACTTGTGCCCAGGCCTTAAGCCTAGCCCGCACTTGTGCCCAGGCCTTAAGCCTAACCCGCACTTGTGCCCAGGCCTTAAGCCTAGCCCGCACTTGTGCCCAGGCCTTAAGCCTTGCCCGCACTTGTGCCCAGGCCTTAAGCCTAGCCCGCACTTGTGCCCAGGCCTTAAGCCTAACCCGCACTTGTGCCCAGGCCTTAAGCCTAGCCCGCACTTGTGCCCCTGCCTTAAGCCTAGCCCGCACTTGTGCCCAGGCCTTAAGCCTAGCCCGCACTTGTGCCCAGGCTTTAAGCCTAGCCCGCACTTGTGCCCAGGCCTTAAGCCTAGCCCGCACTTGTGCCCAGGCCTTAAGCCTAGCACGCATTTGTGCCCAGGCCTTAAGCCTAGCCCGCACTTGTGCCCCGGCCTTAAGCCTAGCCCGCACTTGTGCCCCGGCCTTAAGCTTAGCCCGCACTTGTGCCCCGGCCTTAAGCTTAGCCCGCACTTGTGGCCAGGCCTTAAGCCTAGCCCGCACTTGTGCCCCGGCCTTAAGCCTAGCCCACACTTGTGCCCTGGCCTTAAGCCTAGCCCGCACTTGTGCCCCGGCCTTAAGCCTAGCCCGCACTTGTGCCCCGGCCTTAAGCCGAGCCCGCACTTGTGCCCCGGCCTTAAGCCGAGCCCGCACTTGTGCCCCGGCCTTAAGCCGAGCCCGCACTTGTGCCCCGGCCTTAAGCCGAGCCCGCACTTGTGCCCCGGCCTTAAGCCGAGCCCGCACTTGTGCCCCGGCCTTAAGCCGAGCCCGCACCAGTGCCCCTGCCTTAAGCCGAACCCGCACTTGTGCCCCTGCCTTAAGCCGAGCCCGCACTTGTGCCCCTGCCTTAATCCTAGCCCGCACTTGTGCCCCTGCCTTAAGCCTAGCCCGCACTTGTGCCCCTGCCTTAAGCCTAGCCCGCACTTGTGCCCCTGCCTTAAGCCTAGCCCGCACTTGTGCCCAGGCCTTGAGCCTAGCACGCACTTGTGCCCAGGCCTTAAGCCTAGCCCGCACTTGTGCCCCGGCCTTAAGCCTAGCCCGCACTTGTGCCCCGGCCTTAAGCTTAGCCCGCACTTGTGCCCCGGCCTTAAGCTTAGCCCGCACTTGTGCCCAGGCCTTAAGCCTAGCCCGCACTTGTGCCCCGGCCTTAAGCCTAGCCCGCACTTGTGCCCCGGCCTTAAGCCGAGCCCGCACTTGTGCCCCTGCCTTAAGCCTAGCCCGCACTTGTGCCCCAGCCTTAAGCCTAGCCCGCACTTGTGCCCCTGCCTTAAGCCTAGCCCGCACTTGTGCCCAGGCCTTAAGCCTAGCCCGCACTTGTGCCCAGGCCTTAAGCCTAGCCCGCACTTGTGCCCAGGCCTTAAGCCTATCCCGCACTTTTGCCCAGGCCTTAAGCCTAGCCCGCACTTGTGCCCAGGCCTTAAGCCTAGCCCGCACTTGTGCCCAGGCCTTAAGCCTAGCCCGCACTTGTGCCAAGGCCTAAAGCCTAGCCCGCACTTGTGCCCAGGCCGTAAGCCTAGCCCGCACTTGTGCCCAGGCCTTAAGCCTAGCCCGCACTTGTGCCCCGGCCTTAAGCCTAGCCCGCACTTGTGCCCAGGCCTTAAGCCTAGCCCGCACTTGTGCCCAGGCCTTAAGCCTAGCCCGCACTTGTGCCCAGGCCTTAAGCCTGGCTGGCACTTGTGCCCATGCCTTAAGCCTAGCTGGCACTTGTGGCCCCTGCCTTGATCCTAGCCAGCACTGCACTTGTGCCCAGGCCTTAAGCCTAGCCCGCACTTGTGCCCAGGCCTTAAGCCTAGCCCGCACTTGTGCCCCCTGCCTTGATCCTAGCCCGCACTTGTGCCCCTGCCTTAAGCCTAGCCCGCACTTGTGCCCAGGCCTTAAGCCTAGCCCGCACTTGTGCCCAGGCTTTAAGCCTAGCCCGCACTTGTGCCCAGGCCTTAAGCCTAGCCCGCACTTGTGCCCAGGCCTTAAGCCTAGCACGCACTTGTGCCCAGGCCTTAAGCCTAGCCCGCACTTGTGCCCCGGCCTTAAGCCTAGCCCGCACTTGTGCCCCGGCCTTAAGCTTAGCCCGCACTTGTGCCCCGGCCTTAAGCTTAGCCCGCACTTGTGCCCAGGCCTTAAGCCTAGCCCGCACTTGTGCCCCGGCCTTAAGCCTAGCCCGCACTTGTGCCCTGGCCTTAAGCCTAGCCCGCACTTGTGCCCCGGCCTTAAGCCTAGCCCGCACTTGTGCCCCGGCCTTAAGCCGAGCCCGCACTTGTGCCCCGGCCTTAAGCCGAGCCCACACTTGTGCCCCGGCCTTAAGCCGAGCCCGCACTTGTGCCCCGGCCTTAAGCCGAGCCCGCACTTGTGCCCCGGCCTTAAGCCGAGCCCGCACTTGTGCCCCGGCCTTAAGCCGAGCCCGCACCAGTGCCCCTGCCTTAAGCCGAACCCGCACTTGTGCCCCTGCTTTAAGCCGAGCCCGCACTTGTGACCCTGCCTTAATCCTAGCCCGCACTTGTGCCCCTGCCTTAAGCCTAGCCCGCACTTGTGCCCCTGCCTTAAGCCTAGCCCGCACTTGTGCCCCTGCCTTAAGCCTAGCCCGCACTTGTGCCCAGGCCTTGAGCCTAGCACGCACTTGTGCCCAGGCCTTAAGCCTAGCCCGCACTTGTGCCCCGGCCTTAAGCCTAGCCCGCACTTGTGCCCCGGCCTTAAGCTTAGCCCGCACTTGTGCCCCGGCCTTAAGCTTAGCCCGCACTTGTGCCCAGGCCTTAAGCCTAGCCCGCACTTGTGCCCCGGCCTTAAGCCTAGCCCGCACTTGTGCCCCGGCCTTAAGCCGAGCCCGCACTTGTGCCCCGGCCTTAATTTGAGCCCGCACTAGTGCCCTTGCCTTAAGCCGAACCCGCACTTGTGCCCCTGCCTTAAGCCGAGCCCGCACTTGTGCCCCTGCCTTAATCCTAGCCCGCACTTGTGCCCCTGCCTTAAGCCTAGCCCGCACTTGTGCCCCAGCCTTAAGCCTAGCCCGCACTTGTGCCCCTGCCTTAAGCCTAGCCCGCACTTGTGCCCAGGCCTTAAGCCTAGCCCGCACTTGTGCCCAGGCCTTAAGCCTAGCCCGCACTTGTGCCCAGGCCTTAAGCCTAGCCCGCACTTTTGCCCAGGCCTTAAGCCTAGCCCGCACTTGTGCCCAGGCCTTAAGCCTAGCCCGCACTTGTGCCCAGGCCTTAAGCCTAGCCCGCACTTGTGCCCAGGCCTAAAGCCTAGCCCGCACTTGTGCCCAGGCCGTAAGCCTAGCCCGCACTTGTGCCCAGGCCTTAAGCCTAGCCCGCACTTGTGCCCCGGCCTTAAACCGAGCCCGCACTTGTGCCCCGGCCTTAAGCCGAGCCCACACTTGTGCCCCGGCCTTAAGCCGAGCCCGCACTTGTGCCCCGGCCTTAAGCCGAGCCCGCACTTGTGCCCCGGCCTTAAGCCGAGCCCGCACTTGTGCCCCGGCCTTAAGCCGAGCCCGCACATGTGCCCCGGCCTTAAGCCGAGCCCGCACCAGTGCCCCTGCCTTAAGCCGAACCCGCACTTGTGCCCCTGCCTTAAGCCGAGCCCGCACTTGTGCCCCTGCCTTAATCCTAGCCCGCACTTGTGCCCCTGCCTTAAGCCTAGCCCGCACTTGTGCCCCTGCCTTAAGCCTAGCCCGCACTTGTGCCCCTGCCTTAAGCCTAGCCCGCACTTGTGCCCAGGCCTTAAGCCTAGCACGCACTTGTGCCCAGGCCTTAAGCATAGCCTGCACTTGTGCCCCGGCCTTAAGCCTAGCCCGCACTCGTGCCCCGGCCTTAAGCTTAGCCCGCACTTGTGCCCCGGCCTTAAGCTTCGCCCGCACTTGTGCCCAGGCCTTAAGCCTAGCCCGCACTTGTGCCCCGGCCTTAAGCCTAGCCCGCACTTGTGCCCCGGCCTTAAGCCTAGCCCGCACTTGTGCCCCGGCCTTAAGCCTAGCCCGCACTTGTACCCCGGCCTTAAGCTGAGCCCGCACTTGTGCCCCGGCCTTAAGCCGAGCCCACACTTGTGCCCCGGCCTTAAGCCGAGCCCGCACTTGTGCCCCGGCCTTAAGCCGAGCCTGCACTTGTGCCCCGGCCTTAAGCCGAGCCCGCACTTGTGCCCCGGCCTTAAGCCGAGCCCGCACTAGTGCCCTTGCCTTAAGCCGAACCCGCACTTGTGCCCCTGCCTTAAGCCGAGCCCGCACTTGTGCCCCTGCCTTAATCCTAGCCCGCACTTGTGCCCCTGCCTTAAGCCTAGCCCGCACTTGTGCCCCTGCCTTAAGCCTAGCCCGCACTTGTGCCCCTGCCTTAAGCCTAGCCCGCACTTGTGCCCAGGCCTTAAGCCTAGCCCGCACTTGTGCCCAGGCCTTAAGCCTAGCCCGCAGTTGTGCCCAGGCCTTAAGCCTAGCCCGCACTTGTGCCCAGGCCTTAAGCCTAGCCCGCACTTTTGCCCAGGCCTTAAGCCTAGCCCGCACTTGTGCCCAGGCCTTAAGCCTAACCCGCACTTGTGCCCAGGCCTTAAGCCTAGCCCGCACTTGTGCCCAGGCCTAAAGCCTAGCCCGCACTTGTGCCCAGGCCTTAAGCCTAGCCCACACTTGTGCCCAGGCCTTAAGCCTAGCCCGCACTTGTGCCCCGGCCTTAAGCCTAGCCCGCACTTGTGCCCCGGCCTTAAGCTTAGCCCGCACTTGTGCCCAGGCCTTAAGCCTAGCCAGCACTTGTGCCCAGGCCTTAAGCCTAGCCCGCACTTGTGTCCCGGCCTTAAGCCTAGCCTGCACTTGTGCCCAGGCGTTAAGCCTAGCCCGCACTTGTGCCCCCTGCCTTGATCCTAGCCCGCACTTGTGCCCCCTGCCTTGATCCTAGCCCGCACTTGTGCCCAGGCCTTAAGCCTAGCCCGCACTTGTGCCCAGGCCTTAAGCCTAGCCCGCACTTGTGCCCCGGCCTTAAGCCTAGCCCGCACTTGTGCCCCGGCCTTAAGCCTAGCCCGCACTTGTGCCCAGGCCTTAAGCCTAGCCCGCACTTGTGCCCAGGCCTTAAGCCTAGCCCGCACTTGTGCCCAGGCCTTAAGCCTAGCCCGCACTTGTGCCTAGGCCTTAAGCCTAGCCCACACTTGTGCCCATGCCTTAAGCCTAGCTGGCACTTGTGGCCTTTGCCTTGATCCTAGCCAGCACTGCACTTGTGCCCAGGCCTTAAGCCTAGCCTGCACTTGTGCCCAGGCCTTAAGCCTAGCCTGCACATGTGCCCAGGCGTTAAGCCTAGCCCGCACTTGTGCCCCCTGCCTTGATCCTAGCCCGCACTTGTGCCCCCTGCCTTGATCCTAGCCCGCACTTGTGCCCAGGCCTTAAGCCTAGCCCGCACTTGTGCCCAGGCCTTAAACCTAGCCCGCACTTGTGCCCCTGCCTTAAGCCTAGCCCGCAGTTGTGCCCAGGCCTTAAGCCTAGCCTGCACTTGTGCCCAGGCCTTAAGCCTAGCCCGCACTTGTGCCCAGGCCTTAAGCCTAGCCCGCACTTGTGCCCAGGCCTTAAGCCTAGCCCGCACTTGTGCCCAGGCCTTAAGCCTAGCCCGCACTTGTGCCCAGGCCTTAAGCCTAGCCCGCACTTGTGCCCAGGCCTTAAGCCTAGCCCGCACTTGTGCCCAGGCCTTAAGCCTAGCCCGCACTTGTGCCCAGGCGTTAAGCCTAGCCCGCACTTGTGCCCAGGCCTTAAGCCTAGCCCGCACTTGTGCCCAGGCCTTAAGCCTAGCCCGCACTTGTGCCCAGGCCTTAAGCCTAGCCCGCACTTGTGCCCAGGCCTTAAGCCTAGCCCGCACTTGTGCCCAGGCCTTAAGCCTAGCCCGCACTTGTGCCCAGGCCTTAAGCCTAGCCCGCACTTGTGCCCAGGCCTTAAGCCTAGCCCGCACTTGTGCCTAGGCCTTAAGCCTAGCCCACACTTGTGCACATGCCTTAAGCCTAGCTGGCACTTGTGGCCCCTGCCTTGATCCTAGCCAGCACTGCACTTGTGCCCAGGCCTTAATTCTAGCCTGCACTTGTGCCCAGGCCTTAATTCTAGCCTGCACTTGTGCCCAGGCCTTAATTCTAGCCTGCACTTGTGCCCAGGCCTTAATTCTAGCCTGCACTTGTGCCCCTGCCTTAAGCCTAGCCCGCACTTGTGCCCCTGCCTTAAGCCTAGCCCGCACTTGTGCCCCTGCCTTAAGCCTAGCCCGCACTTGTGCCCAGGCCTTAAGCCTAGCACGCACTTGTGCCCAGGCCTTAAGCATAGCCCGCACTTGTGCCCCGGCCTTAAGCCTAGCCCGCACTTGTGCCCCGGCCTTAAGCTTAGCCCGCACTTGTGCCCCGGCCTTAAGCTTCGCCCGCACTTGTGCCCAGGCCTTAAGCCTAGCCCGCACTTGTGCCCCCTGCCTTGATCCTAGCCCGCACTTGTGCCCCCTGCCTTGATCCTAGCCCGCACTTGTGCCCAGGCCTTGAGCCTAGCCCGCACATGTGCCCAGGCCTTAAGCCTAGCCCGCACTTGTGCCCAGGCCTTAAGCCTAGCCCGCACTTGTGCCCAGGCCTTAAGCCTAGCCCGCACTTGTGCCCAGGCCTTAAGCCTAGCCCGCACTTGTGCCCAGGCCATAAGCCTAGCCCGCACTTGTGCCCAGGCCTTAAGCCTAGCCCGCACTTGTGCCCAGGCCTTAAGCCTAGCACGCACTTGTGCCCAGGCCTTAAGCCTAGCCCGCACTTGTGCCCAGGCCTTAAGCCTAGCCCGCACTTGTGCCCAGGCCTTAAGCCTAGCCCGCACTTGTGCCCAGGCCTTAAGCCTAGCCCGCACTTGTGCCCAGGCCTTAATTCTAGCCTGCACTTGTGCCCAGGCCTTAATTCTAGCCTGCACTTGTGCCCAGGCCTTAAGCCTAGCCCGCACTTGTGCCCAGGCCTTAAGCCTAGCCCGCACTTGTGCCCAGGCCATAAGCCTAGCCCGCACTTGTGCCCAGGCCTTAAGCCTAGCCCGCACTTGTGCCCAGGCCTTAAGCCTAGCCCGCACTTGTGCCCAGGCCTTAAGCCTAGCACGCACTTGTGCCCAGGCCTTAAGCCTAGCCCGCACTTGTGCCCAGGCCTTAAGCCTAGCCCGCACTTGTGCCCAGGCCTTAAGCCTAGCCCGCACTTGTGCCCAGGCCTTAAGCCTAGCCCGCACTTGTGCCCAGGCCTTAATTCTAGCCTGCACTTGTGCCCAGGCCTTAATTCTAGCCTGCACTTGTGCCCAGGCCTTAATTCTAGCCTGCACTTGTGCCCAGGCCTTAATTCTAGCCTGCACTTGTGCCCCTGCCTTAAGCCTAGCCCGCACTTGTGCCCCTGCCTTAAGCCTAGCCCGCACTTGTGCCCCTGCCTTAAGCCTAGCCCGCACTTGTGCCCAGGCCTTAAGCCTAGCACTCACTTGTGCCCAGGCCTTAAGCATAGCCCGCACTTGTGCCCCGGCCTTAAGCCTAGCCCGCACTTGTGCCCCGGCCTTAAGCTTAGCCCGCACTTGTGCCCCGGCCTTAAGCTTCGCCCGCACTTGTGCCCAGGCCTTAAGCCTAGCCCGCACTTGTGCCCCCTGCCTTGATCCTAGCCCGCACTTGTGCCCCCTGCCTTGATCCTAGCCCGCACTTGTGCCCAGGCCTTGAGCCTAGCCCGCACATGTGCCCAGGCCTTAAGCCTAGCCCGCACTTGTGCCCAGGCCTTAAGCCTAGCCCGCACTTGTGCCCAGGCCTTAAGCCTAGCCCGCACTTGTGCCCAGGCCTTAAGCCTAGCCCGCACTTGTGCCCAGGCCTTAAGCCTAGCCCGCACTTGTGCCCAGGCCTTAAGCCTAGCCCGCACTTGTGCCCAGGCCTTAAGCCTAGCCCGCACTTGTGCCCAGGCGTTAAGCCTAGCCCGCACTTGTGCCCAGGCCTTAAGCCTAGCCCGCACTTGTGCCCAGGCCTTAAGCCTAGCCCGCACTTGTGCCCAGGCCTTAAGCCTAGCCCGCACTTGTGCCCAGGCCATAAGCCTAGCCCGCACTTGTGCCCAGGCCTT
Source organism: Ranitomeya imitator (assembly GCF_032444005.1). Lineage (NCBI taxonomy): Eukaryota > Metazoa > Chordata > Amphibia > Anura > Dendrobatidae > Ranitomeya > Ranitomeya imitator. Next base: position 114,752,704 of record NC_091285.1, on the reverse strand, counting down.
AAGCCTAGCCCGCACTTGTGCCCAGGCCTTAAGCCTAGCCCGCACTTGTGCCCAGGCCTTAAGCCTAGCACGCACTTGTGCCCAGGCCTTAAGCCTAGCCCGCACTTGTGCCCAGGCCTTAAGCCTAGCCCGCACTTGTGCCCAGGCCTTAAGCCTAGCCCGCACTTGTGCCCAGGCCTTAAGCCTAGCCCGCACTTGTGCCCAGGCGTTAAGCCTAGCCCGCACTTGTGCCCAGGCCTTAAGCCTAGCCCGCACTTGTGCCCAGGCCTTAAGCCTAGCCCGCACTTGTGCCCAGGCCTTAAGCCTAGCCCGCACTTGTGCCCAGGCCTTAAGCCTAGCCCGCACTTGTGCCCAGGCCTTAAGCCTAGCTCGCACTTGTGCCCAGGCCTTAAGCCTAGCCCGCACTTGTGCCCAGGCCTTAAGCCTAGCCCGCACTTGTGCCCCCTGCCTTGATCCTAGCCAGCACTTGTGCCCAGGCCTTAAGCCTAACCCGCACTTGTGCCCAGGCCTTAAGCCTAGCCTGCACTTTTGAGCCCCTTGAATGCTTGTTTGTTTGTTTTTGTCTTCAGCTTCATGTTGGTTATGCACATAGGGCCAGCTTTACGCTCTTCGCTCTTGTCCCGTCTGAATGCGCATGCACGACTGTAATTGGGGAAGAAGGCATTACCCATTTACGGAGGACAGACAAGAAGTGCCTGGTCGCTTGGAGCATGGGGTTATGGAGAGGCTCCGCACTGTATAACAAAGGATCTAGTCCTAAATGTCCAAGTACAGAGTAGAGGGGTGAAAGCTAGCTCTTCACCCCTATGGGTGCCTAACCCTTTATGCAAAGAGTGCAAAGAGTTAGCTGAATGCCTTAAGCCTAGCCAGCACTTGTGCCCCCTGCCTTGATCCTGGCCAGCACTGCACTTGTGCCCATGCCTTAAGCCTAGCCCGCACTTGTGCCCAGGCCTTAAGCCTGGCTGGCACTTGTGCCCATGCCTTAAGCCTAGCCGGCACTTGTGGCCCCTGCCTTGATCCTAGCCAGCACTGCACTTGTGCCCAGGCCTTAAGCCTAGCCTGCACTTGTGCCCAGGCCTGAAGCCTAGCCTGCACTTGTGCCCAGGCCTTAAGCCTAGCCCGCACTTGTGCCCAGGCCTTAAGCCTAGCCCGCACTTGTGCCCAGGCCTTAAGCCTAACCCGCACTTGTGCCCAGGCCTTAAGCCTAACCCGCACTTGTGCCCAGGCCTTAAGCCTAGCCCGCACTTGTGCCCAGGCCTTAAGCCTAGCCCGCACTTGTGCTCCGGCCTTAAGCCTAGCCCGCACTTGTGCCCCGGCCTTAAGCTTAGCCCGCACTTGTGCCCCGGCCTTAAGCTTAGCCCGCACTTGTGCCCAGGCCTTAAGCCTAGCCCGCACTTGTGCCCAGGCCTTAAGCCTCACCCGCACTTGTGCCCAGGCCTTAAGCCTAGCCCGCACTTGTGCCTCCTGCCTTGATCCTAGCCAGCACTTGTGCCCATGCCTTAAGCCTAGCCGGCACTTGTGGCCCCTGCCTTGATCCTAGCCAGCACTGCACTTGTGCCCAGGCCTTAAGCCTAGCCTGCACTTGTGCCCAGGCCTTAAGCCTAGCCTGCACTTGTGCCCAGGCCTTAAGCCTAGCCCGCACTTGTGCCCAGGCCTTAAGCCTTGCCCGCACTTGTGCCCAGGCCTTAAGCCTAGCCCGCACTTGTGCCCAGGCCTTAAGCCTAACCCGCACTTGTGCCCAGGCCTTAAGCCTAGCCCGCACTTGTGCCTAGGCCTTAAGCCTAGCCCGCACTTGTGCCCAGGCCTTAAGCCTGGCTGGCACTTGTGCCCATGCCTTAAGCCTAGCTGGCACTTGTGGCCCCTGCCTTGATCCTAGCCAGCACTGCACTTGTGCCCAGGCCTTAAGCCTAGCCCGCACTTGTGCCCAGGCCTTAAGCCTAGCCCGCACTTGTGCCCCCTGCCTTGATCCTAGCCCGCACTTGTGCCCCTGCCTTAAGCCTAGCCCGCACTTGTGCCCAGGCCTTAAGCCTAGCCCGCACTTGTGCCCAGGCTTTAAGCCTAGCCCGCACTTGTGCCCAGGCCTTAACCCTAGCCCGCACTTGTGCCCAGGCCTTAAGCCTAGCACGCACTTGTGCCCAGGCCTTAAGCCTAGCCCGCACTTGTGCCCCGGCCTTAAGCCTAGCCCGCACTTGTGCCCCGGCCTTAAGCTTAGCCCGCACTTGTGCCCCGGCCTTAATCCTAGCCCGCACTTGTGCCCCTGCCTTAAGCCTAGCCCGCACTTGTGCCCCTGCCTTAAGCCTAGCCCGCACTTGTGCCCCTGCCTTAAGCCTAGCCCGCACTTGTGCCCAGGCCTTGAGCCTAGCACGCACTTGTGCCCAGGCCTTAAGCCTAGCCCGCACTTGTGCCCCGGCCTTAAGCCTAGCCCGCACTTGTGCCCCGGCCTTAAGCTTAGCCCGCACTTGTGCCCCGGCCTTAAGCTTAGCCCGCACTTGTGCCCAGGCCTTAAGCCTAGCCCGCACTTGTGCCCAGGCCTTAAGCCTAGCCCGCACTTGTGCCCCGGCCTTAAGCCTAGCCCGCACTTGTGCCCCGGCCTTAAGCCTAGCCCGCACTTGTACCCCGGCCTTAAGCTGAGCCCGCACTTGTGCCCCGGCCTTAAGCCGAGCCCACACTTGTGCCCCGGCCTTAAGCCGAGCCCGCACTTGTGCCCCGGCCTTAAGCCGAGCCCGCACTTGTGCCCCGGCCTTAAGCCGAGCCCGCACTTGTGCCCCGGCCTTAAGCCGAGCCCGCACTAGTGCCCTTGCCTTAAGCCGAACCCGCACTTGTGCCCCTGCCTTAAGCCGAGCCCGCACTTGTGCCCCTGCCTTAATCCTAGCCCGCACTTGTGCCCCTGCCTTAAGCCTAGCCCGCACTTGTGCCCCAGCCTTAAGCCTAGCCCGCACTTGTGCCCCTGCCTTAAGCCTAGCCCGCACTTGTGCCCAGGCCTTAAGCCTAGCCCGCACTTGTGCCCAGGCCTTAAGCCTAGCCCGCACTTTTGCCCAGGCCTTAAGCCTAGCCCGCACTTGTGCCCAGGCCTTAAGCCTAGCCCGCACTTGTGCCCAGGCCTTAAGCCTAGCCCGCACTTGTGCCCAGGCCTAAAGCCTAGCCCGCACTTGTGCCCAGGCCGTAAGCCTAGCCCGCACTTGTGCCCAGGCCTTTAGCCTAGCCCGCACTTGTGCCCAGGCCTAAAGCCTAGCCCGCACTTGTGCCCAGGCCTTAAGCCTAGCCCGCACTTGTGCCCAGGCCTTAAGCCTAGCCCGCACTTGTGCCCCGGCCTTAAGCCTAGCCCGCACTTGTGCCCCGGCCTTAAGCTTAGCCCGCACTTGTGCCCAGGCCTTAAGCCTAGCCCGCACTTGTGCCCAGGCCTTAAGCCTAGCCCGCACTTGTGCCCCGGCCTTAAGCCTAGCCCGCACTTGTGCCCCGGCCTTAAGCCTAGCCCGCACTTGTGCCCAGGCCTTAAACCTAGCCCGCACTTGTGCCCAGGCCTTAAGCCTAGCCCGCACTTGTGCCCAGGCCTTAAGCCTAGCCCGCACTTGTGCCTAGGCCTTAAGCCTAGCCCACACTTGTGCCCATGCCTTAAGCCTAGCTGGCACTTGTGGCCTTTTCCTTGATCCTAGCCAGCACTGCACTTGTGCCCAGGCCTTAAGCCTAGCCTGCACTTGTGCCCAGGCCTTTAGCCTAGCCTGCACTTGTGCCCAGGCGTTAAGCCTAGCCCGCACTTGTGCCCCCTGCCTTGATCCTAGCCCGCACTTGTGCCCCCTGCCTTGATCCTAGCCCGCACTTGTGCCCAGGCCTTAAGCCTAGCCCGCACTTGTGCCCAGGCCTTAAGCCTAGCCCGCACTTGTGCCCCGGCCTTAAGCCTAGCCCGCACTTGTGCCCCGGCCTTAAGCCTAGCCCGCACTTGTGCCCAGGCCTTAAGCCTAGCCCGCACTTGTGCCCAGGCCTTAAGCCTAGCCCGCACTTGTGCCCAGGCCTTAAGCCTAGCCCGCACTTGTGCCTAGGCCTTAAGCCTAGCCCACACTTGTGCCCATGCCTTAAGCCTAGCTGGCACTTGTGGCCTTTGCCTTGATCCTAGCCAGCACTGCACTTGTGCCCAGGCCTTAAGCCTAGCCTGCACTTGTGCCCAGGCCTTAAGCCTAGCCTGCACTTGTGCCCAGGCGTTAAGCCTAGCCCGCACTTGTGCCCCCTGCCTTGATCCTAGCCCGCACTTGTGCCCCCTGCCGTGATCCTAGCCCGCACTTGTGCCCAGGCCTTAAGCCTAGCCCGCACTTGTGCCCAGGCCTTAAACCTAGCCCGCACTTGTGCCCCTGCCTTAAGCCTAGCCCGCACTTGTGCCCAGGCCTTAAGCCTAGCCTGCACTTGTGCCCAGGCCTTAAGCCTAGCCCGCACTTGTGCCCAGGCCTTAAGCCTAGCCCGCACTTGTGCCCAGGCCTTAAGCCTAGCCCGCACTTGTGCCCAGGCCTTAAGCCTAGCCCGCACTTGTGCCCAGGCCTTAAGCCTAGCCCGCACTTGTGCCCAGGCCTTAAGCCTAGCACGCACTTGTGCCCAGGCCTTAAGCCTAGCCCGCACTTGTGCCCAGGCCTTAAGCCTAGCCCGCACTTGTGCCCAGGCCTTAAGCCTAGCCCGCACTTGTGCCCAGGCCTTAAGCCTAGCCCGCACTTGTGCCCAGGCCTTAAGCCTAGCCCGCACTTGTGCCCAGGCGTTAAGCCTAGCCCGCACTTGTGCCCAGGCCTTAAGCCTAGCCCGCACTTGTGCCCAGGCCTTAAGCCTAGCCCGCACTTGTGCCCAGGCCTAAAGCCTAGCCCGCACTTGTGCCCAGGCCGTAAGCCTAGCCCGCACTTGTGCCCAGGCCTTAAGCCTAGCCCGCACTTGTGCCCCGGCCTTAAGCCTAGCCCGCACTTGTGCCCCGGCCTTAAGCTTAGCCCACACTTGTGCCCAGGCCTTAAGCCTAGCCCGCACTTGTGCCCAGGCCTTAAGCCTAGCCCGCACTTGTGCCCAGGCCTTAAGCCTGGCTGGCACTTGTGCCCATGCCTTAAGCCTAGCTGGCACTTGTGGCCCCTGCCTTGATCCTAGCCAGCACTGCACTTGTGCCCAGGCCTTAAGCCTAGCCCGCACTTGTGCCCAGGCCTTAAGCCTAGCCCGCACTTGTGCCCCCTGCCTTGATCCTAGCCCGCACTTGTGCCCCTGCCTTAAGCCTAGCCCGCACTTGTGCCCAGGCCTTAAGCCTAGCCCGCACTTGTGCCCAGGCTTTAAGCCTAGCCCGCACTTGTGCCCAGGCCTTAAGCCTAGCCCGCACTTGTGCCCAGGCCTTAAGCCTAGCACGCACTTGTGCCCAGGCCTTAAGCCTAGCCCGCACTTGTGCCCCGGCCTTAAGCCTAGCCCGCACTTGTGCCCCGGCCTTAAGCTTAGCCCTCACTTGTGCCCCGGCCTTAAGCTTAGCCCGCACTTGTGCCCAGGCCTTAAGCCTAGCCAGCACTTGTGCCCAGGCCTTAAGCCTAGCCCGCACTTGTGCCCCGGCCTTAAGCCTAGCCCGCACTTGTGCCCCGGCCTTAAGCCTAGCCCGCACTTGTGCCCAGGCCTTAAGCCTAGCCCGCACTTGTGCCCAGGCCTTAAGCCCAGCCCGCACTTGTGCCCAGGCCTTAAGCCTAGCCCGCACTTGTGCCTAGGCCTTAAGCCTAGCCCACACTTGTGCCCATGCCTTAAGCCTAGCTGGCACTTGTGGCCTTTGCCTTGATCCTAGCCAGCACTGCACTTGTGCCCAGGCCTTAAGCCTAGCCTGCACTTGTGCCCAGGCCTTAAGCCTAGCCTGCACTTGTGCCCAGGCGTTAAGCCTAGCCCGCACTTGTGCCCCCTGCCTTGATCCTAGCCCGCACTTGTGCCCAGGCCTTAAGCCTAGCCCGCACTTGTGCCCAGGCCTTAAGCCTAGCCCGCACTTGTGCCCCGGCCTTAAGCCTAGCCCGCACTTGTGCCCCGGCTTTAAGCCTAGCCCGCACTTGTGCCCAGGCCTTAAGCCTAGCCCGCACTTGTGCCCAGGCCTTAAGCCTAGCCCGCACTTGTGCCCAGGCCTTAAGCCTAGCCCGCACTTGTGCCTAGGCCTTAAGCCTAGCCCACACTTGTGCCCATGCCTTAAGCCTAGCTGGCACTTGTGGCCTTTGCCTTGATCCTAGCCAGCACTGCACTTGTGCCCAGGCCTTAAGCCTAGCCTGCACTTGTGCCCAGGCCTTAAGCCTAGCCTGCACTTGTGCCCAGGCGTTAAGCCTAGCCCGCACTTGTGCCCCCTGCCTTGATCCTAGCCCGCACTTGTGCCCCCTGCCTTGATCCTAGCCCGCACTTGTGCCCAGGCCTTAAGCCTAGCCCGCACTTGTGCCCAGGCCTTAAACCTAGCCCGCACTTGTGCCCCTGCCTTAAGCCTAGCCCGCACTTGTGCCCAGGCCTTAAGCCTAGCCTGCACTTGTGCCCAGGCCTTAAGCCTAGCCCGCACTTGTGCCCAGGCCTTAAGCCTAGCCCGCACTTGTGCCCAGGCCTGAAGCCTAGCCCGCACTTGTGCCCAGGCCTTAAGCCTAGCCCGCACTTGTGCCCAGGCCTTAAGCCTAGCCCGCACTTGTGCCCAGGCCTTAAGCCTAGCCCGCACTTGTGCCCAGGCCTTAAGCCTAGCCCGCACTTGTGCCCAGGCCTTAAGCCTAGCCCGCACTTGTGCCCAGGCCTTAAGCCTAGCCCGCACTTGTGCCCAGGCGTTAAGCCTAGCCCGCACTTGTGCCCAGGCCTTAAGCCTAGCCCGCACTTGTGCCCAGGCCTTAAGCCTAGCCCGCACTTGTGCCCAGGCCTTAAGCCTAGCCCGCACTTGTGCCCAGGCCTTAAGCCTAGCCCGCACTTGTGCCCAGGCCTTAAGCCTAGCCCGCACTTGTGCCCAGGCCTTAAGCCTAGCCCGCACTTGTGCCCAGGCCTTAAGCCTAGCCCGCACTTGTGCCTAGGCCTTAAGCCTGGCTGGCACTTGTGCCCATGCCTTAAGCCTAGCCGGCACTTGTGGCCCCTGCCTTGATCCTAGCCAGCACTGCACTTGTGCCCAGGCCTTAAGCCTAGCCTGCACTTGTGCCCAGGCCTGAAGCCTAGCCTGCACTTGTGCCCAGGCCTTAAGCCTAGCCCGCACTTGTGCCCAGGCCTTAAGCCTAGCCCGCACTTGTGCCCAGGCCTTAAGCCTAACCCGCACTTGTGCCCAGGCCTTAAGCCTAGCCCGCACTTGTGCCCAGGCCTTAAGCCTAGCCCGCACTTGTGCTCCGGCCTTAAGCCTAGCCCGCACTTGTGCCCCGGCCTTAAGCTTAGCCCGCACTTGTGCCCAGGCCTTAAGCCTAGCCCGCACTTGTGCCCAGGCCTTAAGCCTCACCCGCACTTGTGCCCAGGCCTTAAGCCTAGCCCGCACTTGTGCCTCCTGCCTTGATCCTAGCCAGCACTTGTGCCCATGCCTTAAGCCTAGCCGGCACTTGTGGCCCCTGCCTTGATCCTAGCCAGCACTGCACTTGTGCCCAGGCCTTAAGCCTAGCCTGCACTTGTGCCCAGGCCTTAAGCCTAGCCTGCACTTGTGCCCAGGCCTTAAGCCTAGCCCGCAATTGTGCACAGGCCTTAAGCCTTGCCCGCACTTGTGCCCAGGCCTTAAGCCTAGCCCGCACTTGTGCCTAGGCCTTAAGCCTAGCCCACACTTGTGCCCATGCCTTAAGCCTAGCTGGCACTTGTGGCCTTTGCCTTGATCCTAGCCAGCACTGCACTTGTGCCCAGGCCTTAAGCCTAGCCTGCACTTGTGCCCAGGCCTTAAGCCTAGCCTGCACTTGTGCCCAGGCGTTAAGCCTAGCCCGCACTTGTGCCCCCTGCCTTGATCCTAGCCCGCACTTGTGCCCCCTGCCTTGATCCTAGCCCGCACTTGTGCCCAGGCCTTAAGCCTAGCCCGCACTTGTGCCCAGGCCTTAAGCCTAGCCCGCACTTGTGCCCCGGCCTTAAGCCTAGCCCGCACTTGTGCCCCGGCCTTAAGCCTAGCCCGCACTTGTGCCCAGGCCTTAAGCCTAGCCCGCACTTGTGCCCAGGCCTTAAGCCTAGCCCGCACTTGTGCCCAGGCCTTAAGCCTAGCCCGCACTTGTGCCTAGGCCTTAAGCCTAGCCCACACTTGTGCCCATGCCTTAAGCCTAGCTGGCACTTGTGGCCTTTGCCTTGATCCTAGCCAGCACTGCACTTGTGCCCAGGCCTTAAGCCTAGCCTGCACTTGTGCCCAGGCCTTAAGCCTAGCCTGCACTTGTGCCCAGGCGTTAAGCCTAGCCCGCACTTGTGCCCCCTGCCTTGATCCTAGCCCGCACTTGTGCCCCCTGCCTTGATCCTAGCCCGCACTTGTGCCCAGGCCTTAAGCCTAGCCCGCACTTGTGCCCAGGCCTTAAGCCTAGCCCGCACTTGTGCCCCTGCCTTAAGCCTAGCCCGCACTTGTGCCCAGGCCTTAAGCCTAGCCTGCACTTGTGCCCAGGCCTTAAGCCTAGCCCGCACTTGTGCCCAGGCCTTAAGCCTAGCCCGCACTTGTGCCCAGGCCTTAAGCCTAGCCCGCACTTGTGCCCAGGCCTTAAGCCTAGCCCGCACTTGTGCCCAGGCCTTAAGCCTAGCCCGCACTTGTGCCCAGGCCTTAAGCCTAGCCCGCACTTGTGCCCAGGCCTTAAGCCTAGCCCGCACTTGTGCCCAGGCCTTAAGCCTAGCCCGCACTTGTGCCCAGGCCTTAAGCCTAGCCCGCACTTGTGCCCAGGCGTTAAGCCTAGCCCGCACTTGTGCCCAGGCCTTAAGCCTAGCCCGCACTTGTGCCCAGGCCTTAAGCCTAGCCCGCACTTGTGCCCCGGCCTTAAGCCTAGCCCGCACTTGTGCCCCGGCCTTAAGCTTAGCCCGCACTTGTGCCCCGGCCTTAAGCTTAGCCCGCACTTGTGCCCAGGCCTTAAGCCTAGCCCGCACTTGTGCCCCGGCCTTAAGCCTAGCCCGCACTTGTGACCTGGCCTTAAGCCTAGCCCGCACTTGTGCCCCGGCCTTAAGCCTAGCCCGCACTTGTGCCCCGGCCTTAAGCCGAGCCCGCACTTGTGCCCCGGCCTTAAGCCGAGCCCACACTTGTGCCCCGGCCTTAAGCCGAGCCCGCACTTGTGCCCCGGCCTTAAGCCGAGCCCGCACTTGTGCCCCGGCCTTAAGCCGAGCCCGCACTTGTGCCCCTGCCTTAAGCCTAGCCCGCACTTGTGCCCCTGCCTTAAGCCTAGCCCACACTTGTGCCCAGGCCTTGAGCCTAGCACGCACTTGTGCCCAGGCCTTAAGCCTAGCCCGCACTTGTGCCCCGGCCTTAAGCCTAGCCCGCACTTGTGCCCCGGCCTTAAGCTTAGCCCGCACTTGTGCCCCGGCCTTAAGCTTAGCCCGCACTTGTGCCCAGGCCTTAAGCCTAGCCCGCACTTGTGCCCCGGCCTTAAGCCTAGCCCGCACTTGTGCCCCGGCCTTAAGCCGAGCCCGCACTAGTGCCCTTGCCTTAAGCCGAACCCGCACTTGTGCCCCTGCCTTAAGCCGAGCCCGCACTTGTGCCCCTGCCTTAATCCTAGCCCGCACTTGTGCCCCTGCCTTAAGCCTAGCCCGCACTTGTGCCCCAGCCTTAAGCCTAGCCCGCACTTGTGCCCCTGCCTTAAGCCTAGCCTGCACTTGTGCCCAGGCCTGAAGCCTAGCCTGCACTTGTGCCCAGGCCTTAAGCCTAGCCCGCACTTGTGCCCAGGCCTTAAGCCTAGCCCGCACTTGTGCCCAGGCCTTAAGCCTAACCCGCACTTGTGCCCAGGCCTTAAGCCTAACCCGCACTTGTGCCCAGGCCTTAAGCCTAGCCCGCACTTGTGCCCAGGCCTTAAGCCTAGCCCGCACTTGTGCTCCGGCCTTAAGCCTAGCCCGCACTTGTGCCCCGGCCTTAAGCTTAGCCCGCACTTGTGCCCCGGCCTTAAGCTTAGCCCGCACTTGTGCCCAGGCCTTAAGCCTAGCCCGCACTTGTGCCCAGGCCTTAAGCCTCACCCGCACTTGTGCCCAGGCCTTAAGCCTAGCCCGCACTTGTGCCTCCTGCCTTGATCCTAGCCAGCACTTGTGCCCATGCCTTAAGCCTAGCCGGCACTTGTGGCCCCTGCCTTGATCCTAGCCAGCACTGCACTTGTGCCCAGGCCTTAAGCCTAGCCTGCACTTGTGCCCAGGCCTTAAGCCTAGCCTGCACTTGTGCCCAGGCCTTAAGCCTAGCCCGCACTTGTGCCCAGGCCTTAAGCCTTGCCCGCACTTGTGCCCAGGCCTTAAGCCTAGCCCGCACTTGTGCCCAGGCCTTAAGCCTAACCCGCACTTGTGCCCAGGCCTTAAGCCTAGCCCGCACTTGTGCCCAGGCCTTAAGCCTAGCCCGCACTTGTGCCCAGGCCTTAAGCCTGGCTGGCACTTGTGCCCATGCCTTAAGCCTAGCTGGCACTTGTGGCCCCTGCCTTGATCCTAGCCAGCACTGCACTTGTGCCCAGGCCTTAAGCCTAGCCCGCACTTGTGCCCAGGCCTTAAGCCTAGCCCGCACTTGTGCCCCCTGCCTTGATCCTAGCCCGCACTTGTGCCCCTGCCTTAAGCCTAGCCCGCACTTGTGCCCAGGCCTTAAGCCTAGCCCGCACTTGTGCCCAGGCTTTAAGCCTAGCCCGCACTTGTGCCCAGGCCTTAACCCTAGCCCGCACTTGTGCCCAGGCCTTAAGCCTAGCACGCACTTGTGCCCAGGCCTTAAGCCTAGCCCGCACTTGTGCCCCGGCCTTAAGCCTAGCCCGCACTTGTGCCCCGGCCTTAAGCTTAGCCCGCACTTGTGCCCCGGCCTTAATCCTAGCCCGCACTTGTGCCCCTGCCTTAAGCCTAGCCCGCACTTGTGCCCCTGCCTTAAGCCTAGCCCGCACTTGTGCCCCTGCCTTAAGCCTAGCCCGCACTTGTGCCCAGGCCTTGAGCCTAGCACGCACTTGTGCCCAGGCCTTAAGCCTAGCCCGCACTTGTGCCCCGGCCTTAAGCCTAGCCCGCACTTGTGCCCCGGCCTTAAGCTTAGCCCGCACTTGTGCCCCGGCCTTAAGCTTAGCCCGCACTTGTGCCCAGGCCTTAAGCCTAGCCCGCACTTGTGCCCAGGCCTTAAGCCTAGCCCGCACTTGTGCCCCGGCCTTAAGCCTAGCCCGCACTTGTGCCCCGGCCTTAAGCCTAGCCTGCACTTGTACCCCGGCCTTAAGCTGAGCCCGCACTTGTGCCCCGGCCTTAAGCCGAGCCCACACTTGTGCCCCGGCCTTAAGCCGAGCCCGCACTTGTGCCCCGGCCTTAAGCCGAGCCCGCACTTGTGCCCCGGCCTTAAGCCGAGCCCGCACTTGTGCCCCGGCCTTAAGCCGAGCCCGCACTAGTGCCCTTGCCTTAAGCCGAACCCGCACTTGTGCCCCTGCCTTAAGCCGAGCCCGCACTTGTGCCCCTGCCTTAATCCTAGCCCGCACTTGTGCCCCTGCCTTAAGCCTAGCCCGCACTTGTGCCCCAGCCTTAAGCCTAGCCCGCACTTGTGCCCCTGCCTTAAGCCTAGCCCGCACTTGTGCCCAGGCCTTAAGCCTAGCCCGCACTTGTGCCCAGGCCTTAAGCCTAGCCCGCACTTTTGCCCAGGCCTTAAGCCTAGCCCGCACTTGTGCCCAGGCCTTAAGCCTAGCCCGCACTTGTGCCCAGGCCTTAAGCCTAGCCCGCACTTGTGCCCAGGCCTAAAGCCTAGCCCGCACTTGTGCCCAGGCCGTACGCCTAGCCCGCACTTGTGCCCAGGCCTTTAGCCTAGCCCGCACTTGTGCCCAGGCCTAAAGCCTAGCCCGCACTTGTGCCCAGGCCTTAAGCCTAGCCCGCACTTGTGCCCAGGCCTTAAGCCTAGCCCGCACTTGTGCCCCGGCCTTAAGCCTAGCCCGCACTTGTGCCCCGGCCTTAAGCTTAGCCCGCACTTGTGCCCAGGCCTTAAGCCTAGCCCGCACTTGTGCCCAGGCCTTAAGCCTAGCCCGCACTTGTGCCCAGGCCTTAAGCCTAACCCGCACTTGTGCCCAGGCCTTAAGCCTAGCCCGCACTTGTGCCCAGGCCTTAAACCTAGCCCGCACTTGTGCCCAGGCCTTAAGCCTAGCCCGCACTTGTGCCCAGGCCTTAAGCCTAGCCCGCACTTGTGCCTAGGCCTTAAGCCTAGCCCACACTTGTGCCCATGCCTTAAGCCTAGCTGGCACTTGTGGCCTTTTCCTTGATCCTAGCCAGCACTGCACTTGTGCCCAGGCCTTAAGCCTAGCCTGCACTTGTGCCCAGGCCTTTAGCCTAGCCTGCACTTGTGCCCAGGCGTTAAGCCTAGCCCGCACTTGTGCCCCCTGCCTTGATCCTAGCCCGCACTTGTGCCCCCTGCCTTGATCCTAGCCCGCACTTGTGCCCAGGCCTTAAGCCTAGCCCGCACTTGTGCCCAGGCCTTAAGCCTAGCCCGCACTTGTGCCCCGGCCTTAAGCCTAGCCCGCACTTGTGCCCCGGCCTTAAGCCTAGCCCGCACTTGTGCCCAGGCCTTAAGCCTAGCCCGCACTTGTGCCCAGGCCTTAAGCCTAGCCCGCACTTGTGCCCAGGCCTTAAGCCTAGCCCGCACTTGTGCCTAGGCCTTAAGCCTAGCCCACACTTGTGCCCATGCCTTAAGCCTAGCTGGCACTTGTGGCCTTTGCCTTGATCCTAGCCAGCACTGCACTTGTGCCCAGGCCTTAAGCCTAGCCTGCACTTGTGCCCAGGCCTTAAGCCTAGCCTGCACTTGTGCCCAGGCGTTAAGCCTAGCCCGCACTTGTGCCCCCTGCCTTGATCCTAGCCCGCACTTGTGCCCCCTGCCGTGATCCTAGCCCGCACTTGTGCCCAGGCCTTAAGCCTAGCCCGCACTTGTGCCCAGGCCTTAAACCTAGCCCGCACTTGTGCCCCTGCCTTAAGCCTAGCCCGCACTTGTGCCCAGGCCTTAAGCCTAGCCTGCACTTGTGCCCAGGCCTTAAGCCTAGCCCGCACTTGTGCCCAGGCCTTAAGCCTAGCCCGCACTTGTGCCCAGGCCTTAAGCCTAGCCCGCACTTGTGCCCAGGCCTTAAGCCTAGCCCGCACTTGTGCCCAGGCCTTAAGCCTAGCCCGCACTTGTGCCCAGGCCTTAAGCCTAGCACGCACTTGTGCCCAGGCCTTAAGCCTAGCCCGCACTTGTGCCCAGGCCTTAAGCCTAGCCCGCACTTGTGCCCAGGCCTTAAGCCTAGCCCGCACTTGTGCCCAGGCCTTAAGCCTAGCCCGCACTTGTGCCCAGGCGTTAAGCCTAGCCCGCACTTGTGCCCAGGCCTTAAGCCTAGCCCGCACTTGTGCCCAGGCCTTAAGCCTAGCCCGCACTTGTGCCCAGGCCTAAAGCCTAGCCCGCACTTGTGCCCAGGCCGTAAGCCTAGCCCGCACTTGTGCCCAGGCCTTAAGCCTAGCCCGCACTTGTGCCCCGGCCTTAAGCCTAGCCCGCACTTGTGCCCCGGCCTTAAGCTTAGCCCACACTTGTGCCCAGGCCTTAAGCCTAGCCCGCACTTGTGCCCAGGCCTTAAGCCTAGCCCGCACTTGTGCCCAGGCCTTAAGCCTGGCTGGCACTTGTGCCCATGCCTTAAGCCTAGCTGGCACTTGTGGCCCCTGCCTTGATCCTAGCCAGCACTGCACTTGTGCCCAGGCCTTAAGCCTAGCCCGCACTTGTGCCCAGGCCTTAAGCCTAGCCCGCACTTGTGCCCCCTGCCTTGATCCTAGCCCGCACTTGTGCCCCTGCCTTAAGCCTAGCCCGCACTTGTGCCCAGGCCTTAAGCCTAGCCCGCACTTGTGCCCAGGCTTTAAGCCTAGCCCGCACTTGTGCCCAGGCCTTAAGCCTAGCCCGCACTTGTGCCCAGGCCTTAAGCCTAGCACGCACTTGTGCCCAGGCCTTAAGCCTAGCCCGCACTTGTGCCCCGGCCTTAAGCCTAGCCCGCACTTGTGCCCCGGCCTTAAGCTTAGCCCTCACTTGTGCCCCGGCCTTAAGCTTAGCCCGCACTTGTGCCCAGGCCTTAAGCCTAGCCAGCACTTGTGCCCAGGCCTTAAGCCTAGCCCGCACTTGTGCCCCGGCCTTAAGCCTAGCCCGCACTTGTGCCCCGGCCTTAAGCCTAGCCCGCACTTGTGCCCAGGCCTTAAGCCTAGCCCGCACTTGTGCCCAGGCCTTAAGCCCAGCCCGCACTTGTGCCCAGGCCTTAAGCCTAGCCCGCACTTGTGCCTAGGCCTTAAGCCTAGCCCACACTTGTGCCCATGCCTTAAGCCTAGCTGGCACTTGTGGCCTTTGCCTTGATCCTAGCCAGCACTGCACTTGTGCCCAGGCCTTAAGCCTAGCCTGCACTTGTGCCCAGGCCTTAAGCCTAGCCTGCACTTGTGCCCAGGCGTTAAGCCTAGCCCGCACTTGTGCCCCCTGCCTTGATCCTAGCCCGCACTTGTGCCCAGGCCTTAAGCCTAGCCCGCACTTGTGCCCAGGCCTTAAGCCTAGCCCGCACTTGTGCCCCGGCCTTAAGCCTAGCCCGCACTTGTGCCCCGGCTTTAAGCCTAGCCCGCACTTGTGCCCAGGCCTTAAGCCTAGCCCGCACTTGTGCCCAGGCCTTAAGCCTAGCCCGCACTTGTGCCCAGGCCTTAAGCCTAGCCCGCACTTGTGCCTAGGCCTTAAGCCTAGCCCACACTTGTGCCCATGCCTTAAGCCTAGCTGGCACTTGTGGCCTTTGCCTTGATCCTAGCCAGCACTGCACTTGTGCCCAGGCCTTAAGCCTAGCCTGCACTTGTGCCCAGGCCTTAAGCCTAGCCTGCACTTGTGCCCAGGCGTTAAGCCTAGCCCGCACTTGTGCCCCCTGCCTTGATCCTAGCCCGCACTTGTGCCCCCTGCCTTGATCCTAGCCCGCACTTGTGCCCAGGCCTTAAGCCTAGCCCGCACTTGTGCCCAGGCCTTAAACCTAGCCCGCACTTGTGCCCCTGCCTTAAGCCTAGCCCGCACTTGTGCCCAGGCCTTAAGCCTAGCCTGCACTTGTGCCCAGGCCTTAAGCCTAGCCCGCACTTGTGCCCAGGCCTTAAGCCTAGCCCGCACTTGTGCCCAGGCCTGAAGCCTAGCCCGCACTTGTGCCCAGGCCTTAAGCCTAGCCCGCACTTGTGCCCAGGCCTTAAGCCTAGCCCGCACTTGTGCCCAGGCCTTAAGCCTAGCCCGCACTTGTGCCCAGGCCTTAAGCCTAGCCCGCACTTGTGCCCAGGCCTTAAGCCTAGCCCGCACTTGTGCCCAGGCCTTAAGCCTAGCCCGCACTTGTGCCCAGGCGTTAAGCCTAGCCCGCACTTGTGCCCAGGCCTTAAGCCTAGCCCGCACTTGTGCCCAGGCCTTAAGCCTAGCCCGCACTTGTGCCCAGGCCTTAAGCCTAGCCCGCACTTGTGCCCAGGCCTTAAGCCTAGCCCGCACTTGTGCCCAGGCCTTAAGCCTAGCCCGCACTTGTGCCTAGGCCTTAAGCCTAGCCCACACTTGTGCCCATGCCTTAAGCCTAGCTGGCACTTGTGGCCTTTTCCTTGATCCTAGCCAGCACTGCACTTGTGCCCAGGCCTTAAGCCTAGCCTGCACTTGTGCCCAGGCCTTTAGCCTAGCCTGCACTTGTGCCCAGGCGTTAAGCCTAGCCCGCACTTGTGCCCCCTGCCTTGATCCTAGCCCGCACTTGTGCCCCCTGCCTTGATCCTAGCCCGCACTTGTGCCCAGGCCTTAAGCCTAGCCCGCACTTGTGCCCAGGCCTTAAGCCTAGCCCGCACTTGTGCCCCGGCCTTAAGCCTAGCCCGCACTTGTGCCCCGGCCTTAAGCCTAGCCCGCACTTGTGCCCAGGCCTTAAGCCTAGCCCGCACTTGTGCCCAGGCCTTAAGCCTAGCCCGCACTTGTGCCCAGGCCTTAAGCCTAGCCCGCACTTGTGCCTAGGCCTTAAGCCTAGCCCACACTTGTGCCCATGCCTTAAGCCTAGCTGGCACTTGTGGCCTTTGCCTTGATCCTAGCCAGCACTGCACTTGTGCCCAGGCCTTAAGCCTAGCCTGCACTTGTGCCCAGGCCTTAAGCCTAGCCTGCACTTGTGCCCAGGCGTTAAGCCTAGCCCGCACTTGTGCCCCCTGCCTTGATCCTAGCCCGCACTTGTGCCCCCTGCCGTGATCCTAGCCCGCACTTGTGCCCAGGCCTTAAGCCTAGCCCGCACTTGTGCCCAGGCCTTAAACCTAGCCCGCACTTGTGCCCCTGCCTTAAGCCTAGCCCGCACTTGTGCCCAGGCCTTAAGCCTAGCCTGCACTTGTGCCCAGGCCTTAAGCCTAGCCCGCACTTGTGCCCAGGCCTTAAGCCTAGCCCGCACTTGTGCCCAGGCCTTAAGCCTAGCCCGCACTTGTGCCCAGGCCATAAGCCTAGCCCGCACTTGTGCCCAGGCCTTAAGCCTAGCCCGCACTTGTGCCCAGGCCTTAAGCCTAGCACGCACTTGTGCCCAGGCCTTAAGCCTAGCCCGCACTTGTGCCCAGGCCTTAAGCCTAGCCCGCACTTGTGCCCAGGCCTTAAGCCTAGCCCGCACTTGTGCCCAGGCCTTAAGCCTAGCCCGCACTTGTGCCCAGGCCTTAAGCCTAGCCCGCACTTGTGCCCAGGCGTTAAGCCTAGCCCGCACTTGTGCCCAGGCCTTAAGCCTAGCCCGCACTTGTGCCCAGGCCTTAAGCCTAGCCCGCACTTGTGCCCAGGCCTAAAGCCTAGCCCGCACTTGTGCCCAGGCCGTAAGCCTAGCCCGCACTTGTGCCCAGGCCTTAAGCCTAGCCCGCACTTGTGCCCCGGCCTTAAGCCTAGCCCGCACTTGTGCCCCGGCCTTAAGCTTAGCCCACACTTGTGCCCAGGCCTTAAGCCTAGCCCGCACTTGTGCCCAGGCCTTAAGCCTAGCCCGCACTTGTGCCCAGGCCTTAAGCCTGGCTGGCACTTGTGCCCATGCCTTAAGCCTAGCTGGCACTTGTGGCCCCTGCCTTGATCCTAGCCAGCACTGCACTTGTGCCCAGGCCTTAAGCCTAGCCCGCACTTGTGCCCAGGCCTTAAGCCTAGCCCGCACTTGTGCCCCCTGCCTTGATCCTAGCCCGCACTTGTGCCCCTGCCTTAAGCCTAGCCCGCACTTGTGCCCAGGCCTTAAGCCTAGCCCGCACTTGTGCCCAGGCTTTAAGCCTAGCCCGCACTTGTGCCCAGGCCTTAAGCCTAGCCCGCACTTGTGCCCAGGCCTTAAGCCTAGCACGCACTTGTGCCCAGGCCTTAAGCCTAGCCCGCACTTGTGCCCCGGCCTTAAGCCTAGCCCGCACTTGTGCCCCGGCCTTAAGCTTAGCCCTCACTTGTGCCCCGGCCTTAAGCTTAGCCCGCACTTGTGCCCAGGCCTTAAGCCTAGCCAGCACTTGTGCCCAGGCCTTAAGCCTAGCCCGCACTTGTGCCCCGGCCTTAAGCCTAGCCCGCACTTGTGCCCCGGCCTTAAGCCTAGCCCGCACTTGTGCCCAGGCCTTAAGCCTAGCCCGCACTTGTGCCCAGGCCTTAAGCCCAGCCCGCACTTGTGCCCAGGCCTTAAGCCTAGCCCGCACTTGTGCCTAGGCCTTAAGCCTAGCCCACACTTGTGCCCATGCCTTAAGCCTAGCTGGCACTTGTGGCCTTTGCCTTGATCCTAGCCAGCACTGCACTTGTGCCCAGGCCTTAAGCCTAGCCTGCACTTGTGCCCAGGCCTTAAGCCTAGCCTGCACTTGTGCCCAGGCGTTAAGCCTAGCCCGCACTTGTGCCCCCTGCCTTGATCCTAGCCCGCACTTGTGCCCAGGCCTTAAGCCTAGCCCGCACTTGTGCCCAGGCCTTAAGCCTAGCCCGCACTTGTGCCCCGGCCTTAAGCCTAGCCCGCACTTGTGCCCCGGCTTTAAGCCTAGCCCGCACTTGTGCCCAGGCCTTAAGCCTAGCCCGCACTTGTGCCCAGGCCTTAAGCCTAGCCCGCACTTGTGCCCAGGCCTTAAGCCTAGCCCGCACTTGTGCCTAGGCCTTAAGCCTAGCCCACACTTGTGCCCATGCCTTAAGCCTAGCTGGCACTTGTGGCCTTTGCCTTGATCCTAGCCAGCACTGCACTTGTGCCCAGGCCTTAAGCCTAGCCTGCACTTGTGCCCAGGCCTTAAGCCTAGCCTGCACTTGTGCCCAGGCGTTAAGCCTAGCCCGCACTTGTGCCCCCTGCCTTGATCCTAGCCCGCACTTGTGCCCCCTGCCTTGATCCTAGCCCGCACTTGTGCCCAGGCCTTAAGCCTAGCCCGCACTTGTGCCCAGGCCTTAAACCTAGCCCGCACTTGTGCCCCTGCCTTAAGCCTAGCCCGCACTTGTGCCCAGGCCTTAAGCCTAGCCTGCACTTGTGCCCAGGCCTTAAGCCTAGCCCGCACTTGTGCCCAGGCCTTAAGCCTAGCCCGCACTTGTGCCCAGGCCTGAAGCCTAGCCCGCACTTGTGCCCAGGCCTTAAGCCTAGCCCGCACTTGTGCCCAGGCCTTAAGCCTAGCCCGCACTTGTGCCCAGGCCTTAAGCCTAGCCCGCACTTGTGCCCAGGCCTTAAGCCTAGCCCGCACTTGTGCCCAGGCCTTAAGCCTAGCCCGCACTTGTGCCCAGGCCTTAAGCCTAGCCCGCACTTGTGCCCAGGCGTTAAGCCTAGCCCGCACTTGTGCCCAGGCCTTAAGCCTAGCCCGCACTTGTGCCCAGGCCTTAAGCCTAGCCCGCACTTGTGCCCAGGCCTTAAGCCTAGCCCGCACTTGTGCCCAGGCCTTAAGCCTAGCCCGCACTTGTGCCCAGGCCTTAAGCCTAGCCCGCACTTGTGCCCAGGCCTTAAGCCTAGCCCGCACTTGTGCCCAGGCCTTAAGCCTAGCCCGCACTTGTGCCTAGGCCTTAAGCCTGGCTGGCACTTGTGCCCATGCCTTAAGCCTAGCCGGCACTTGTGGCCCCTGCCTTGATCCTAGCCAGCACTGCACTTGTGCCCAGGCCTTAAGCCTAGCCTGCACTTGTGCCCAGGCCTGAAGCCTAGCCTGCACTTGTGCCCAGGCCTTAAGCCTAGCCCGCACTTGTGCCCAGGCCTTAAGCCTAGCCCGCACTTGTGCCCAGGCCTTAAGCCTAACCCGCACTTGTGCCCAGGCCTTAAGCCTAGCCCGCACTTGTGCCCAGGCCTTAAGCCTAGCCCGCACTTGTGCTCCGGCCTTAAGCCTAGCCCGCACTTGTGCCCCGGCCTTAAGCTTAGCCCGCACTTGTGCCCAGGCCTTAAGCCTAGCCCGCACTTGTGCCCAGGCCTTAAGCCTCACCCGCACTTGTGCCCAGGCCTTAAGCCTAGCCCGCACTTGTGCCTCCTGCCTTGATCCTAGCCAGCACTTGTGCCCATGCCTTAAGCCTAGCCGGCACTTGTGGCCCCTGCCTTGATCCTAGCCAGCACTGCACTTGTGCCCAGGCCTTAAGCCTAGCCTGCACTTGTGCCCAGGCCTTAAGCCTAGCCTGCACTTGTGCCCAGGCCTTAAGCCTAGCCCGCAATTGTGCCCAGGCCTTAAGCCTTGCCCGCACTTGTGCCCAGGCCTTAAGCCTAGCCCGCACTTGTGCCTAGGCCTTAAGCCTAGCCCACACTTGTGCCCATGCCTTAAGCCTAGCTGGCACTTGTGGCCTTTGCCTTGATCCTAGCCAGCACTGCACTTGTGCCCAGGCCTTAAGCCTAGCCTGCACTTGTGCCCAGGCCTTAAGCCTAGCCTGCACTTGTGCCCAGGCGTTAAGCCTAGCCCGCACTTGTGCCCCCTGCCTTGATCCTAGCCCGCACTTGTGCCCCCTGCCTTGATCCTAGCCCGCACTTGTGCCCAGGCCTTAAGCCTAGCCCGCACTTGTGCCCAGGCCTTAAGCCTAGCCCGCACTTGTGCCCCGGCCTTAAGCCTAGCCCGCACTTGTGCCCCGGCCTTAAGCCTAGCCCGCACTTGTGCCCAGGCCTTAAGCCTAGCCCGCACTTGTGCCCAGGCCTTAAGCCTAGCCCGCACTTGTGCCCAGGCCTTAAGCCTAGCCCGCACTTGTGCCTAGGCCTTAAGCCTAGCCCACACTTGTGCCCATGCCTTAAGCCTAGCTGGCACTTGTGGCCTTTGCCTTGATCCTAGCCAGCACTGCACTTGTGCCCAGGCCTTAAGCCTAGCCTGCACTTGTGCCCAGGCCTTAAGCCTAGCCTGCACTTGTGCCCAGGCGTTAAGCCTAGCCCGCACTTGTGCCCCCTGCCTTGATCCTAGCCCGCACTTGTGCCCCCTGCCTTGATCCTAGCCCGCACTTGTGCCCAGGCCTTAAGCCTAGCCCGCACTTGTGCCCAGGCCTTAAGCCTAGCCCGCACTTGTGCCCCTGCCTTAAGCCTAGCCCGCACTTGTGCCCAGGCCTTAAGCCTAGCCTGCACTTGTGCCCAGGCCTTAAGCCTAGCCCGCACTTGTGCCCAGGCCTTAAGCCTAGCCCGCACTTGTGCCCAGGCCTTAAGCCTAGCCCGCACTTGTGCCCAGGCCTTAAGCCTAGCCCGCACTTGTGCCCAGGCCTTAAGCCTAGCCCGCACTTGTGCCCAGGCCTTAAGCCTAGCCCGCACTTGTGCCCAGGCCTTAAGCCTAGCCCGCACTTGTGCCCAGGCCTTAAGCCTAGCCCGCACTTGTGCCCAGGCCTTAAGCCTAGCCCGCACTTGTGCCCAGGCGTTAAGCCTAGCCCGCACTTGTGCCCAGGCCTTAAGCCTAGCCCGCACTTGTGCCCAGGCCTTAAGCCTAGCCCGCACTTGTGCCCCGGCCTTAAGCCTAGCCCGCACTTGTGCCCCGGCCTTAAGCTTAGCCCGCACTTGTGCCCCGGCCTTAAGCTTAGCCCGCACTTGTGCCCAGGCCTTAAGCCTAGCCCGCACTTGTGCCCCGGCCTTAAGCCTAGCCCGCACTTGTGACCTGGCCTTAAGCCTAGCCCGCACTTGTGCCCCGGCCTTAAGCCTAGCCCGCACTTGTGCCCCGGCCTTAAGCCGAGCCCGCACTTGTGCCCCGGCCTTAAGCCGAGCCCACACTTGTGCCCCGGCCTTAAGCCGAGCCCGCACTTGTGCCCCGGCCTTAAGCCGAGCCCGCACTTGTGCCCCGGCCTTAAGCCGAGCCCGCACTTGTGCCCCGGCCTTAAGCCGAGCCCGCACCAGTGCCCCTGCCTTAAGCCGAACCCGCACTTGTGCCCCTGCCTTAAGCCGAGCCCGCACTTGTGCCCCTGCCTTAATCCTAGCCCGCACTTGTGCCCCTGCCTTAAGCCTAGCCCGCACTTGTGCCCCTGCCTTAAGCCTAGCCCGCACTTGTGCCCCTGCCTTAAGCCTAGCCCACACTTGTGCCCAGGCCTTGAGCCTAGCACGCACTTGTGCCCAGGCCTTAAGCCTAGCCCGCACTTGTGCCCCGGCCTTAAGCCTAGCCCGCACTTGTGCCCCGGCCTTAAGCTTAGCCCGCACTTGTGCCCCGGCCTTAAGCTTAGCCCGCACTTGTGCCCAGGCCTTAAGCCTAGCCCGCACTTGTGCCCCGGCCTTAAGCCTAGCCCGCACTTGTGCCCCGGCCTTAAGCCGAGCCCGCACTAGTGCCCTTGCCTTAAGCCGAACCCGCACTTGTGCCCCTGCCTTAAGCCGAGCCCGCACTTGTGCCCCTGCCTTAATCCTAGCCCGCACTTGTGCCCCTGCCTTAAGCCTAGCCCGCACTTGTGCCCCAGCCTTAAGCCTAGCCCGCACTTGTGCCCCTGCCTTAAGCCTAGCCTGCACTTGTGCCCAGGCCTGAAGCCTAGCCTGCACTTGTGCCCAGGCCTTAAGCCTAGCCCGCACTTGTGCCCAGGCCTTAAGCCTAGCCCGCACTTGTGCCCCCTGCCTTGATCCTAGCCCGCACTTGTGCCCAGGCCTTAAGCCTAGCCCGCACTTGTGCCTAGGCCTTAAGCCTAGCCCACACTTGTGCCCATGCCTTAAGCCTAGCTGGCACTTGTGGCCTTTTCCTTGATCCTAGCCAGCACTGCACTTGTGCCCAGGCCTTAAGCCTAGCCTGCACTTGTGCCCAGGCCTTTAGCCTAGCCTGCACTTGTGCCCAGGCGTTAAGCCTAGCCCGCACTTGTGCCCCCTGCCTTGATCCTAGCCCGCACTTGTGCCCCCTGCCTTGATCCTAGCCCGCACTTGTGCCCAGGCCTTAAGCCTAGCCCGCACTTGTGCCCAGGCCTTAAGCCTAGCCCGCACTTGTGCCCCGGCCTTAAGCCTAGCCCGCACTTGTGCCCCGGCCTTAAGCCTAGCCCGCACTTGTGCCCAGGCCTTAAGCCTAGCCCGCACTTGTGCCCAGGCCTTAAGCCTAGCCCGCACTTGTGCCCAGGCCTTAAGCCTAGCCCGCACTTGTGCCTAGGCCTTAAGCCTAGCCCACACTTGTGCCCATGCCTTAAGCCTAGCTGGCACTTGTGGCCTTTGCCTTGATCCTAGCCAGCACTGCACTTGTGCCCAGGCCTTAAGCCTAGCCTGCACTTGTGCCCAGGCCTTAAGCCTAGCCTGCACTTGTGCCCAGGCGTTAAGCCTAGCCCGCACTTGTGCCCCCTGCCTTGATCCTAGCCCGCACTTGTGCCCCCTGCCGTGATCCTAGCCCGCACTTGTGCCCAGGCCTTAAGCCTAGCCCGCACTTGTGCCCAGGCCTTAAACCTAGCCCGCACTTGTGCCCCTGCCTTAAGCCTAGCCCGCACTTGTGCCCAGGCCTTAAGCCTAGCCTGCACTTGTGCCCAGGCCTTAAGCCTAGCCCGCACTTGTGCCCAGGCCTTAAGCCTAGCCCGCACTTGTGCCCAGGCCTTAAGCCTAGCCCGCACTTGTGCCCAGGCCTTAAGCCTAGCCCGCACTTGTGCCCAGGCCTTAAGCCTAGCCCGCACTTGTGCCCAGGCCTTAAGCCTAGCACGCACTTGTGCCCAGGCCTTAAGCCTAGCCCGCACTTGTGCCCAGGCCTTAAGCCTAGCCCGCACTTGTGCCCAGGCCTTAAGCCTAGCCCGCACTTGTGCCCAGGCCTTAAGCCTAGCCCGCACTTGTGCCCAGGCCTTAAGCCTAGCCCGCACTTGTGCCCAGGCGTTAAGCCTAGCCCGCACTTGTGCCCAGGCCTTAAGCCTAGCCCGCACTTGTGCCCAGGCCTTAAGCCTAGCCCGCACTTGTGCCCAGGCCTAAAGCCTAGCCCGCACTTGTGCCCAGGCCGTAAGCCTAGCCCGCACTTGTGCCCAGGCCTTAAGCCTAGCCCGCACTTGTGCCCCGGCCTTAAGCCTAGCCCGCACTTGTGCCCCGGCCTTAAGCTTAGCCCACACTTGTGCCCAGGCCTTAAGCCTAGCCCGCACTTGTGCCCAGGCCTTAAGCCTAGCCCGCACTTGTGCCCAGGCCTTAAGCCTGGCTGGCACTTGTGCCCATGCCTTAAGCCTAGCTGGCACTTGTGGCCCCTGCCTTGATCCTAGCCAGCACTGCACTTGTGCCCAGGCCTTAAGCCTAGCCCGCACTTGTGCCCAGGCCTTAAGCCTAGCCCGCACTTGTGCCCCCTGCCTTGATCCTAGCCCGCACTTGTGCCCCTGCCTTAAGCCTAGCCCGCACTTGTGCCCAGGCCTTAAGCCTAGCCCGCACTTGTGCCCAGGCTTTAAGCCTAGCCCGCACTTGTGCCCAGGCCTTAAGCCTAGCCCGCACTTGTGCCCAGGCCTTAAGCCTAGCACGCACTTGTGCCCAGGCCTTAAGCCTAGCCCGCACTTGTGCCCCGGCCTTAAGCCTAGCCCGCACTTGTGCCCCGGCCTTAAGCTTAGCCCTCACTTGTGCCCCGGCCTTAAGCTTAGCCCGCACTTGTGCCCAGGCCTTAAGCCTAGCCAGCACTTGTGCCCAGGCCTTAAGCCTAGCCCGCACTTGTGCCCCGGCCTTAAGCCTAGCCCGCACTTGTGCCCCGGCCTTAAGCCTAGCCCGCACTTGTGCCCAGGCCTTAAGCCTAGCCCGCACTTGTGCCCAGGCCTTAAGCCCAGCCCGCACTTGTGCCCAGGCCTTAAGCCTAGCCCGCACTTGTGCCTAGGCCTTAAGCCTAGCCCACACTTGTGCCCATGCCTTAAGCCTAGCTGGCACTTGTGGCCTTTGCCTTGATCCTAGCCAGCACTGCACTTGTGCCCAGGCCTTAAGCCTAGCCTGCACTTGTGCCCAGGCCTTAAGCCTAGCCTGCACTTGTGCCCAGGCGTTAAGCCTAGCCCGCACTTGTGCCCCCTGCCTTGATCCTAGCCCGCACTTGTGCCCCTGCCTTAAGCCTAGCCCGCACTTGTGCCCAGGCTTTAAGCCTAGCCCGCACTTGTGCCCAGGCCTTAAGCCTAGCCCGCACTTGTGCCCAGGCCTTAAGCCTAGCACGCACTTGTGCCCAGGCCTTAAGCCTAGCCCGCACTTGTGCCCCGGCCTTAAGCCTAGCCCGCACTTGTGCCCCGGCCTTAAGCTTAGCCCTCACTTGTGCCCCGGCCTTAAGCTTAGCCCGCACTTGTGCCCAGGCCTTAAGCCTAGCCAGCACTTGTGCCCAGGCCTTAAGCCTAGCCCGCACTTGTGCCCCGGCCTTAAGCCTAGCCCGCACTTGTGCCCCGGCCTTAAGCCTAGCCCGCACTTGTGCCCAGGCCTTAAGCCTAGCCCGCACTTGTGCCCAGGCCTTAAGCCCAGCCCGCACTTGTGCCCAGGCCTTAAGCCTAGCCCGCACTTGTGCCTAGGCCTTAAGCCTAGCCCACACTTGTGCCCATGCCTTAAGCCTAGCTGGCACTTGTGGCCTTTGCCTTGATCCTAGCCAGCACTGCACTTGTGCCCAGGCCTTAAGCCTAGCCTGCACTTGTGCCCAGGCCTTAAGCCTAGCCTGCACTTGTGCCCAGGCGTTAAGCCTAGCCCGCACTTGTGCCCCCTGCCTTGATCCTAGCCCGCACTTGTGCCCAGGCCTTAAGCCTAGCCCGCACTTGTGCCCAGGCCTTAAGCCTAGCCCGCACTTGTGCCCCGGCCTTAAGCCTAGCCCGCACTTGTGCCCCGGCTTTAAGCCTAGCCCGCACTTGTGCCCAGGCCTTAAGCCTAGCCCGCACTTGTGCCCAGGCCTTAAGCCTAGCCCGCACTTGTGCCCAGGCCTTAAGCCTAGCCCGCACTTGTGCCTAGGCCTTAAGCCTAGCCCACACTTGTGCCCATGCCTTAAGCCTAGCTGGCACTTGTGGCCTTTGCCTTGATCCTAGCCAGCACTGCACTTGTGCCCAGGCCTTAAGCCTAGCCTGCACTTGTGCCCAGGCCTTAAGCCTAGCCTGCACTTGTGCCCAGGCGTTAAGCCTAGCCCGCACTTGTGCCCCCTGCCTTGATCCTAGCCCGCACTTGTGCCCCCTGCCTTGATCCTAGCCCGCACTTGTGCCCAGGCCTTAAGCCTAGCCCGCACTTGTGCCCAGGCCTTAAACCTAGCCCGCACTTGTGCCCCTGCCTTAAGCCTAGCCCGCACTTGTGCCCAGGCCTTAAGCCTAGCCTGCACTTGTGCCCAGGCCTTAAGCCTAGCCCGCACTTGTGCCCAGGCCTTAAGCCTAGCCCGCACTTGTGCCCAGGCCTGAAGCCTAGCCCGCACTTGTGCCCAGGCCTTAAGCCTAGCCCGCACTTGTGCCCAGGCCTTAAGCCTAGCCCGCACTTGTGCCCAGGCCTTAAGCCTAGCCCGCACTTGTGCCCAGGCCTTAAGCCTAGCCCGCACTTGTGCCCAGGCCTTAAGCCTAGCCCGCACTTGTGCCCAGGCCTTAAGCCTAGCCCGCACTTGTGCCCAGGCGTTAAGCCTAGCCCGCACTTGTGCCCAGGCCTTAAGCCTAGCCCGCACTTGTGCCCAGGCCTTAAGCCTAGCCCGCACTTGTGCCCAGGCCTTAAGCCTAGCCCGCACTTGTGCCCAGGCCTTAAGCCTAGCCCGCACTTGTGCCCAGGCCTTAAGCCTAGCCCGCACTTGTGCCTAGGCCTTAAGCCTAGCCCACACTTGTGCCCATGCCTTAAGCCTAGCTGGCACTTGTGGCCTTTTCCTTGATCCTAGCCAGCACTGCACTTGTGCCCAGGCCTTAAGCCTAGCCTGCACTTGTGCCCAGGCCTTTAGCCTAGCCTGCACTTGTGCCCAGGCGTTAAGCCTAGCCCGCACTTGTGCCCCCTGCCTTGATCCTAGCCCGCACTTGTGCCCCCTGCCTTGATCCTAGCCCGCACTTGTGCCCAGGCCTTAAGCCTAGCCCGCACTTGTGCCCAGGCCTTAAGCCTAGCCCGCACTTGTGCCCCGGCCTTAAGCCTAGCCCGCACTTGTGCCCCGGCCTTAAGCCTAGCCCGCACTTGTGCCCAGGCCTTAAGCCTAGCCCGCACTTGTGCCCAGGCCTTAAGCCTAGCCCGCACTTGTGCCCAGGCCTTAAGCCTAGCCCGCACTTGTGCCTAGGCCTTAAGCCTAGCCCACACTTGTGCCCATGCCTTAAGCCTAGCTGGCACTTGTGGCCTTTGCCTTGATCCTAGCCAGCACTGCACTTGTGCCCAGGCCTTAAGCCTAGCCTGCACTTGTGCCCAGGCCTTAAGCCTAGCCTGCACTTGTGCCCAGGCGTTAAGCCTAGCCCGCACTTGTGCCCCCTGCCTTGATCCTAGCCCGCACTTGTGCCCCCTGCCGTGATCCTAGCCCGCACTTGTGCCCAGGCCTTAAGCCTAGCCCGCACTTGTGCCCAGGCCTTAAACCTAGCCCGCACTTGTGCCCCTGCCTTAAGCCTAGCCCGCACTTGTGCCCAGGCCTTAAGCCTAGCCTGCACTTGTGCCCAGGCCTTAAGCCTAGCCCGCACTTGTGCCCAGGCCTTAAGCCTAGCCCGCACTTGTGCCCAGGCCTTAAGCCTAGCCCGCACTTGTGCCCAGGCCATAAGCCTAGCCCGCACTTGTGCCCAGGCCTTAAGCCTAGCCCGCACTTGTGCCCAGGCCTTAAGCCTAGCACGCACTTGTGCCCAGGCCTTAAGCCTAGCCCGCACTTGTGCCCAGGCCTTAAGCCTAGCCCGCACTTGTGCCCAGGCCTTAAGCCTAGCCCGCACTTGTGCCCAGGCCTTAAGCCTAGCCCGCACTTGTGCCCAGGCCTTAAGCCTAGCCCGCACTTGTGCCCAGGCGTTAAGCCTAGCCCGCACTTGTGCCCAGGCCTTAAGCCTAGCCCGCACTTGTGCCCAGGCCTTAAGCCTAGCCCGCACTTGTGCCCAGGCCTAAAGCCTAGCCCGCACTTGTGCCCAGGCCGTAAGCCTAGCCCGCACTTGTGCCCAGGCCTTAAGCCTAGCCCGCACTTGTGCCCCGGCCTTAAGCCTAGCCCGCACTTGTGCCCCGGCCTTAAGCTTAGCCCACACTTGTGCCCAGGCCTTAAGCCTAGCCCGCACTTGTGCCCAGGCCTTAAGCCTAGCCCGCACTTGTGCCCAGGCCTTAAGCCTGGCTGGCACTTGTGCCCATGCCTTAAGCCTAGCTGGCACTTGTGGCCCCTGCCTTGATCCTAGCCAGCACTGCACTTGTGCCCAGGCCTTAAGCCTAGCCCGCACTTGTGCCCAGGCCTTAAGCCTAGCCCGCACTTGTGCCCCCTGCCTTGATCCTAGCCCGCACTTGTGCCCCTGCCTTAAGCCTAGCCCGCACTTGTGCCCAGGCCTTAAGCCTAGCCCGCACTTGTGCCCAGGCTTTAAGCCTAGCCCGCACTTGTGCCCAGGCCTTAAGCCTAGCCCGCACTTGTGCCCAGGCCTTAAGCCTAGCACGCACTTGTGCCCAGGCCTTAAGCCTAGCCCGCACTTGTGCCCCGGCCTTAAGCCTAGCCCGCACTTGTGCCCCGGCCTTAAGCTTAGCCCTCACTTGTGCCCCGGCCTTAAGCTTAGCCCGCACTTGTGCCCAGGCCTTAAGCCTAGCCAGCACTTGTGCCCAGGCCTTAAGCCTAGCCCGCACTTGTGCCCCGGCCTTAAGCCTAGCCCGCACTTGTGCCCCGGCCTTAAGCCTAGCCCGCACTTGTGCCCAGGCCTTAAGCCTAGCCCGCACTTGTGCCCAGGCCTTAAGCCCAGCCCGCACTTGTGCCCAGGCCTTAAGCCTAGCCCGCACTTGTGCCTAGGCCTTAAGCCTAGCCCACACTTGTGCCCATGCCTTAAGCCTAGCTGGCACTTGTGGCCTTTGCCTTGATCCTAGCCAGCACTGCACTTGTGCCCAGGCCTTAAGCCTAGCCTGCACTTGTGCCCAGGCCTTAAGCCTAGCCTGCACTTGTGCCCAGGCGTTAAGCCTAGCCCGCACTTGTGCCCCCTGCCTTGATCCTAGCCCGCACTTGTGCCCAGGCCTTAAGCCTAGCCCGCACTTGTGCCCAGGCCTTAAGCCTAGCCCGCACTTGTGCCCCGGCCTTAAGCCTAGCCCGCACTTGTGCCCCGGCTTTAAGCCTAGCCCGCACTTGTGCCCAGGCCTTAAGCCTAGCCCGCACTTGTGCCCAGGCCTTAAGCCTAGCCCGCACTTGTGCCCAGGCCTTAAGCCTAGCCCGCACTTGTGCCTAGGCCTTAAGCCTAGCCCACACTTGTGCCCATGCCTTAAGCCTAGCTGGCACTTGTGGCCTTTGCCTTGATCCTAGCCAGCACTGCACTTGTGCCCAGGCCTTAAGCCTAGCCTGCACTTGTGCCCAGGCCTTAAGCCTAGCCTGCACTTGTGCCCAGGCGTTAAGCCTAGCCCGCACTTGTGCCCCCTGCCTTGATCCTAGCCCGCACTTGTGCCCCCTGCCTTGATCCTAGCCCGCACTTGTGCCCAGGCCTTAAGCCTAGCCCGCACTTGTGCCCAGGCCTTAAACCTAGCCCGCACTTGTGCCCCTGCCTTAAGCCTAGCCCGCACTTGTGCCCAGGCCTTAAGCCTAGCCTGCACTTGTGCCCAGGCCTTAAGCCTAGCCCGCACTTGTGCCCAGGCCTTAAGCCTAGCCCGCACTTGTGCCCAGGCCTGAAGCCTAGCCCGCACTTGTGCCCAGGCCTTAAGCCTAGCCCGCACTTGTGCCCAGGCCTTAAGCCTAGCCCGCACTTGTGCCCAGGCCTTAAGCCTAGCCCGCACTTGTGCC
This sequence comes from Ranitomeya imitator, assembly GCF_032444005.1. Lineage (NCBI taxonomy): Eukaryota > Metazoa > Chordata > Amphibia > Anura > Dendrobatidae > Ranitomeya > Ranitomeya imitator. The sequence continues at coordinate 114,723,538 of NC_091285.1, read as the reverse complement.
CAGGCCTTAAGCCTAGCCCGCACTTGTGCCCAGGCCTTAAGCCTAGCCCGCACTTGTGCCCAGGCCTTAAGCCTAGCCCGCACTTGTGCCCAGGCGTTAAGCCTAGCCCGCACTTGTGCCCAGGCCTTAAGCCTAGCCCGCACTTGTGCCCAGGCCTTAAGCCTAGCCCGCACTTGTGCCCAGGCCTTAAGCCTAGCCCGCACTTGTGCCCAGGCCTTAAGCCTAGCCCGCACTTGTGCCCAGGCCTTAAGCCTAGCCCGCACTTGTGCCCAGGCCTTAAGCCTAGCCCGCACTTGTGCCCAGGCCTTAAGCCTAGCCCGCACTTGTGCCTAGGCCTTAAGCCTGGCTGGCACTTGTGCCCATGCCTTAAGCCTAGCCGGCACTTGTGGCCCCTGCCTTGATCCTAGCCAGCACTGCACTTGTGCCCAGGCCTTAAGCCTAGCCTGCACTTGTGCCCAGGCCTGAAGCCTAGCCTGCACTTGTGCCCAGGCCTTAAGCCTAGCCCGCACTTGTGCCCAGGCCTTAAGCCTAGCCCGCACTTGTGCCCAGGCCTTAAGCCTAACCCGCACTTGTGCCCAGGCCTTAAGCCTAGCCCGCACTTGTGCCCAGGCCTTAAGCCTAGCCCGCACTTGTGCTCCGGCCTTAAGCCTAGCCCGCACTTGTGCCCCGGCCTTAAGCTTAGCCCGCACTTGTGCCCAGGCCTTAAGCCTAGCCCGCACTTGTGCCCAGGCCTTAAGCCTCACCCGCACTTGTGCCCAGGCCTTAAGCCTAGCCCGCACTTGTGCCTCCTGCCTTGATCCTAGCCAGCACTTGTGCCCATGCCTTAAGCCTAGCCGGCACTTGTGGCCCCTGCCTTGATCCTAGCCAGCACTGCACTTGTGCCCAGGCCTTAAGCCTAGCCTGCACTTGTGCCCAGGCCTTAAGCCTAGCCTGCACTTGTGCCCAGGCCTTAAGCCTAGCCCGCAATTGTGCCCAGGCCTTAAGCCTTGCCCGCACTTGTGCCCAGGCCTTAAGCCTAGCCCGCACTTGTGCCTAGGCCTTAAGCCTAGCCCACACTTGTGCCCATGCCTTAAGCCTAGCTGGCACTTGTGGCCTTTGCCTTGATCCTAGCCAGCACTGCACTTGTGCCCAGGCCTTAAGCCTAGCCTGCACTTGTGCCCAGGCCTTAAGCCTAGCCTGCACTTGTGCCCAGGCGTTAAGCCTAGCCCGCACTTGTGCCCCCTGCCTTGATCCTAGCCCGCACTTGTGCCCCCTGCCTTGATCCTAGCCCGCACTTGTGCCCAGGCCTTAAGCCTAGCCCGCACTTGTGCCCAGGCCTTAAGCCTAGCCCGCACTTGTGCCCCGGCCTTAAGCCTAGCCCGCACTTGTGCCCCGGCCTTAAGCCTAGCCCGCACTTGTGCCCAGGCCTTAAGCCTAGCCCGCACTTGTGCCCAGGCCTTAAGCCTAGCCCGCACTTGTGCCCAGGCCTTAAGCCTAGCCCGCACTTGTGCCTAGGCCTTAAGCCTAGCCCACACTTGTGCCCATGCCTTAAGCCTAGCTGGCACTTGTGGCCTTTGCCTTGATCCTAGCCAGCACTGCACTTGTGCCCAGGCCTTAAGCCTAGCCTGCACTTGTGCCCAGGCCTTAAGCCTAGCCTGCACTTGTGCCCAGGCGTTAAGCCTAGCCCGCACTTGTGCCCCCTGCCTTGATCCTAGCCCGCACTTGTGCCCCCTGCCTTGATCCTAGCCCGCACTTGTGCCCAGGCCTTAAGCCTAGCCCGCACTTGTGCCCAGGCCTTAAGCCTAGCCCGCACTTGTGCCCCTGCCTTAAGCCTAGCCCGCACTTGTGCCCAGGCCTTAAGCCTAGCCTGCACTTGTGCCCAGGCCTTAAGCCTAGCCCGCACTTGTGCCCAGGCCTTAAGCCTAGCCCGCACTTGTGCCCAGGCCTTAAGCCTAGCCCGCACTTGTGCCCAGGCCTTAAGCCTAGCCCGCACTTGTGCCCAGGCCTTAAGCCTAGCCCGCACTTGTGCCCAGGCCTTAAGCCTAGCCCGCACTTGTGCCCAGGCCTTAAGCCTAGCCCGCACTTGTGCCCAGGCCTTAAGCCTAGCCCGCACTTGTGCCCAGGCCTTAAGCCTAGCCCGCACTTGTGCCCAGGCGTTAAGCCTAGCCCGCACTTGTGCCCAGGCCTTAAGCCTAGCCCGCACTTGTGCCCAGGCCTTAAGCCTAGCCCGCACTTGTGCCCCGGCCTTAAGCCTAGCCCGCACTTGTGCCCCGGCCTTAAGCTTAGCCCGCACTTGTGCCCCGGCCTTAAGCTTAGCCCGCACTTGTGCCCAGGCCTTAAGCCTAGCCCGCACTTGTGCCCCGGCCTTAAGCCTAGCCCGCACTTGTGACCTGGCCTTAAGCCTAGCCCGCACTTGTGCCCCGGCCTTAAGCCTAGCCCGCACTTGTGCCCCGGCCTTAAGCCGAGCCCGCACTTGTGCCCCGGCCTTAAGCCGAGCCCACACTTGTGCCCCGGCCTTAAGCCGAGCCCGCACTTGTGCCCCGGCCTTAAGCCGAGCCCGCACTTGTGCCCCGGCCTTAAGCCGAGCCCGCACTTGTGCCCCGGCCTTAAGCCGAGCCCGCACCAGTGCCCCTGCCTTAAGCCGAACCCGCACTTGTGCCCCTGCCTTAAGCCGAGCCCGCACTTGTGCCCCTGCCTTAATCCTAGCCCGCACTTGTGCCCCTGCCTTAAGCCTAGCCCGCACTTGTGCCCCTGCCTTAAGCCTAGCCCGCACTTGTGCCCCTGCCTTAAGCCTAGCCCACACTTGTGCCCAGGCCTTGAGCCTAGCACGCACTTGTGCCCAGGCCTTAAGCCTAGCCCGCACTTGTGCCCCGGCCTTAAGCCTAGCCCGCACTTGTGCCCCGGCCTTAAGCTTAGCCCGCACTTGTGCCCCGGCCTTAAGCTTAGCCCGCACTTGTGCCCAGGCCTTAAGCCTAGCCCGCACTTGTGCCCCGGCCTTAAGCCTAGCCCGCACTTGTGCCCCGGCCTTAAGCCGAGCCCGCACTAGTGCCCTTGCCTTAAGCCGAACCCGCACTTGTGCCCCTGCCTTAAGCCGAGCCCGCACTTGTGCCCCTGCCTTAATCCTAGCCCGCACTTGTGCCCCTGCCTTAAGCCTAGCCCGCACTTGTGCCCCAGCCTTAAGCCTAGCCCGCACTTGTGCCCCTGCCTTAAGCCTAGCCTGCACTTGTGCCCAGGCCTGAAGCCTAGCCTGCACTTGTGCCCAGGCCTTAAGCCTAGCCCGCACTTGTGCCCAGGCCTTAAGCCTAGCCCGCACTTGTGCCCCCTGCCTTGATCCTAGCCCGCACTTGTGCCCAGGCCTTAAGCCTAGCCCGCACTTGTGCCTAGGCCTTAAGCCTAGCCCACACTTGTGCCCATGCCTTAAGCCTAGCTGGCACTTGTGGCCTTTTCCTTGATCCTAGCCAGCACTGCACTTGTGCCCAGGCCTTAAGCCTAGCCTGCACTTGTGCCCAGGCCTTTAGCCTAGCCTGCACTTGTGCCCAGGCGTTAAGCCTAGCCCGCACTTGTGCCCCCTGCCTTGATCCTAGCCCGCACTTGTGCCCCCTGCCTTGATCCTAGCCCGCACTTGTGCCCAGGCCTTAAGCCTAGCCCGCACTTGTGCCCAGGCCTTAAGCCTAGCCCGCACTTGTGCCCCGGCCTTAAGCCTAGCCCGCACTTGTGCCCCGGCCTTAAGCCTAGCCCGCACTTGTGCCCAGGCCTTAAGCCTAGCCCGCACTTGTGCCCAGGCCTTAAGCCTAGCCCGCACTTGTGCCCAGGCCTTAAGCCTAGCCCGCACTTGTGCCTAGGCCTTAAGCCTAGCCCACACTTGTGCCCATGCCTTAAGCCTAGCTGGCACTTGTGGCCTTTGCCTTGATCCTAGCCAGCACTGCACTTGTGCCCAGGCCTTAAGCCTAGCCTGCACTTGTGCCCAGGCCTTAAGCCTAGCCTGCACTTGTGCCCAGGCGTTAAGCCTAGCCCGCACTTGTGCCCCCTGCCTTGATCCTAGCCCGCACTTGTGCCCCCTGCCGTGATCCTAGCCCGCACTTGTGCCCAGGCCTTAAGCCTAGCCCGCACTTGTGCCCAGGCCTTAAACCTAGCCCGCACTTGTGCCCCTGCCTTAAGCCTAGCCCGCACTTGTGCCCAGGCCTTAAGCCTAGCCTGCACTTGTGCCCAGGCCTTAAGCCTAGCCCGCACTTGTGCCCAGGCCTTAAGCCTAGCCCGCACTTGTGCCCAGGCCTTAAGCCTAGCCCGCACTTGTGCCCAGGCCTTAAGCCTAGCCCGCACTTGTGCCCAGGCCTTAAGCCTAGCCCGCACTTGTGCCCAGGCCTTAAGCCTAGCACGCACTTGTGCCCAGGCCTTAAGCCTAGCCCGCACTTGTGCCCAGGCCTTAAGCCTAGCCCGCACTTGTGCCCAGGCCTTAAGCCTAGCCCGCACTTGTGCCCAGGCCTTAAGCCTAGCCCGCACTTGTGCCCAGGCCTTAAGCCTAGCCCGCACTTGTGCCCAGGCGTTAAGCCTAGCCCGCACTTGTGCCCAGGCCTTAAGCCTAGCCCGCACTTGTGCCCAGGCCTTAAGCCTAGCCCGCACTTGTGCCCAGGCCTAAAGCCTAGCCCGCACTTGTGCCCAGGCCGTAAGCCTAGCCCGCACTTGTGCCCAGGCCTTAAGCCTAGCCCGCACTTGTGCCCCGGCCTTAAGCCTAGCCCGCACTTGTGCCCCGGCCTTAAGCTTAGCCCACACTTGTGCCCAGGCCTTAAGCCTAGCCCGCACTTGTGCCCAGGCCTTAAGCCTAGCCCGCACTTGTGCCCAGGCCTTAAGCCTGGCTGGCACTTGTGCCCATGCCTTAAGCCTAGCTGGCACTTGTGGCCCCTGCCTTGATCCTAGCCAGCACTGCACTTGTGCCCAGGCCTTAAGCCTAGCCCGCACTTGTGCCCAGGCCTTAAGCCTAGCCCGCACTTGTGCCCCCTGCCTTGATCCTAGCCCGCACTTGTGCCCCTGCCTTAAGCCTAGCCCGCACTTGTGCCCAGGCCTTAAGCCTAGCCCGCACTTGTGCCCAGGCTTTAAGCCTAGCCCGCACTTGTGCCCAGGCCTTAAGCCTAGCCCGCACTTGTGCCCAGGCCTTAAGCCTAGCACGCACTTGTGCCCAGGCCTTAAGCCTAGCCCGCACTTGTGCCCCGGCCTTAAGCCTAGCCCGCACTTGTGCCCCGGCCTTAAGCTTAGCCCTCACTTGTGCCCCGGCCTTAAGCTTAGCCCGCACTTGTGCCCAGGCCTTAAGCCTAGCCAGCACTTGTGCCCAGGCCTTAAGCCTAGCCCGCACTTGTGCCCCGGCCTTAAGCCTAGCCCGCACTTGTGCCCCGGCCTTAAGCCTAGCCCGCACTTGTGCCCAGGCCTTAAGCCTAGCCCGCACTTGTGCCCAGGCCTTAAGCCCAGCCCGCACTTGTGCCCAGGCCTTAAGCCTAGCCCGCACTTGTGCCTAGGCCTTAAGCCTAGCCCACACTTGTGCCCATGCCTTAAGCCTAGCTGGCACTTGTGGCCTTTGCCTTGATCCTAGCCAGCACTGCACTTGTGCCCAGGCCTTAAGCCTAGCCTGCACTTGTGCCCAGGCCTTAAGCCTAGCCTGCACTTGTGCCCAGGCGTTAAGCCTAGCCCGCACTTGTGCCCCCTGCCTTGATCCTAGCCCGCACTTGTGCCCAGGCCTTAAGCCTAGCCCGCACTTGTGCCCAGGCCTTAAGCCTAGCCCGCACTTGTGCCCCGGCCTTAAGCCTAGCCCGCACTTGTGCCCCGGCTTTAAGCCTAGCCCGCACTTGTGCCCAGGCCTTAAGCCTAGCCCGCACTTGTGCCCAGGCCTTAAGCCTAGCCCGCACTTGTGCCCAGGCCTTAAGCCTAGCCCGCACTTGTGCCTAGGCCTTAAGCCTAGCCCACACTTGTGCCCATGCCTTAAGCCTAGCTGGCACTTGTGGCCTTTGCCTTGATCCTAGCCAGCACTGCACTTGTGCCCAGGCCTTAAGCCTAGCCTGCACTTGTGCCCAGGCCTTAAGCCTAGCCTGCACTTGTGCCCAGGCGTTAAGCCTAGCCCGCACTTGTGCCCCCTGCCTTGATCCTAGCCCGCACTTGTGCCCCCTGCCTTGATCCTAGCCCGCACTTGTGCCCAGGCCTTAAGCCTAGCCCGCACTTGTGCCCAGGCCTTAAACCTAGCCCGCACTTGTGCCCCTGCCTTAAGCCTAGCCCGCACTTGTGCCCAGGCCTTAAGCCTAGCCTGCACTTGTGCCCAGGCCTTAAGCCTAGCCCGCACTTGTGCCCAGGCCTTAAGCCTAGCCCGCACTTGTGCCCAGGCCTGAAGCCTAGCCCGCACTTGTGCCCAGGCCTTAAGCCTAGCCCGCACTTGTGCCCAGGCCTTAAGCCTAGCCCGCACTTGTGCCCAGGCCTTAAGCCTAGCCCGCACTTGTGCCCAGGCCTTAAGCCTAGCCCGCACTTGTGCCCAGGCCTTAAGCCTAGCCCGCACTTGTGCCCAGGCCTTAAGCCTAGCCCGCACTTGTGCCCAGGCGTTAAGCCTAGCCCGCACTTGTGCCCAGGCCTTAAGCCTAGCCCGCACTTGTGCCCAGGCCTTAAGCCTAGCCCGCACTTGTGCCCAGGCCTTAAGCCTAGCCCGCACTTGTGCCCAGGCCTTAAGCCTAGCCCGCACTTGTGCCCAGGCCTTAAGCCTAGCCCGCACTTGTGCCCAGGCCTTAAGCCTAGCCCGCACTTGTGCCCAGGCCTTAAGCCTAGCCCGCACTTGTGCCTAGGCCTTAAGCCTGGCTGGCACTTGTGCCCATGCCTTAAGCCTAGCCGGCACTTGTGGCCCCTGCCTTGATCCTAGCCAGCACTGCACTTGTGCCCAGGCCTTAAGCCTAGCCTGCACTTGTGCCCAGGCCTGAAGCCTAGCCTGCACTTGTGCCCAGGCCTTAAGCCTAGCCCGCACTTGTGCCCAGGCCTTAAGCCTAGCCCGCACTTGTGCCCAGGCCTTAAGCCTAACCCGCACTTGTGCCCAGGCCTTAAGCCTAGCCCGCACTTGTGCCCAGGCCTTAAGCCTAGCCCGCACTTGTGCTCCGGCCTTAAGCCTAGCCCGCACTTGTGCCCCGGCCTTAAGCTTAGCCCGCACTTGTGCCCAGGCCTTAAGCCTAGCCCGCACTTGTGCCCAGGCCTTAAGCCTCACCCGCACTTGTGCCCAGGCCTTAAGCCTAGCCCGCACTTGTGCCTCCTGCCTTGATCCTAGCCAGCACTTGTGCCCATGCCTTAAGCCTAGCCGGCACTTGTGGCCCCTGCCTTGATCCTAGCCAGCACTGCACTTGTGCCCAGGCCTTAAGCCTAGCCTGCACTTGTGCCCAGGCCTTAAGCCTAGCCTGCACTTGTGCCCAGGCCTTAAGCCTAGCCCGCAATTGTGCCCAGGCCTTAAGCCTTGCCCGCACTTGTGCCCAGGCCTTAAGCCTAGCCCGCACTTGTGCCTAGGCCTTAAGCCTAGCCCACACTTGTGCCCATGCCTTAAGCCTAGCTGGCACTTGTGGCCTTTGCCTTGATCCTAGCCAGCACTGCACTTGTGCCCAGGCCTTAAGCCTAGCCTGCACTTGTGCCCAGGCCTTAAGCCTAGCCTGCACTTGTGCCCAGGCGTTAAGCCTAGCCCGCACTTGTGCCCCCTGCCTTGATCCTAGCCCGCACTTGTGCCCCCTGCCTTGATCCTAGCCCGCACTTGTGCCCAGGCCTTAAGCCTAGCCCGCACTTGTGCCCAGGCCTTAAGCCTAGCCCGCACTTGTGCCCCGGCCTTAAGCCTAGCCCGCACTTGTGCCCCGGCCTTAAGCCTAGCCCGCACTTGTGCCCAGGCCTTAAGCCTAGCCCGCACTTGTGCCCAGGCCTTAAGCCTAGCCCGCACTTGTGCCCAGGCCTTAAGCCTAGCCCGCACTTGTGCCTAGGCCTTAAGCCTAGCCCACACTTGTGCCCATGCCTTAAGCCTAGCTGGCACTTGTGGCCTTTGCCTTGATCCTAGCCAGCACTGCACTTGTGCCCAGGCCTTAAGCCTAGCCTGCACTTGTGCCCAGGCCTTAAGCCTAGCCTGCACTTGTGCCCAGGCGTTAAGCCTAGCCCGCACTTGTGCCCCCTGCCTTGATCCTAGCCCGCACTTGTGCCCCCTGCCTTGATCCTAGCCCGCACTTGTGCCCAGGCCTTAAGCCTAGCCCGCACTTGTGCCCAGGCCTTAAGCCTAGCCCGCACTTGTGCCCCTGCCTTAAGCCTAGCCCGCACTTGTGCCCAGGCCTTAAGCCTAGCCTGCACTTGTGCCCAGGCCTTAAGCCTAGCCCGCACTTGTGCCCAGGCCTTAAGCCTAGCCCGCACTTGTGCCCAGGCCTTAAGCCTAGCCCGCACTTGTGCCCAGGCCTTAAGCCTAGCCCGCACTTGTGCCCAGGCCTTAAGCCTAGCCCGCACTTGTGCCCAGGCCTTAAGCCTAGCCCGCACTTGTGCCCAGGCCTTAAGCCTAGCCCGCACTTGTGCCCAGGCCTTAAGCCTAGCCCGCACTTGTGCCCAGGCCTTAAGCCTAGCCCGCACTTGTGCCCAGGCGTTAAGCCTAGCCCGCACTTGTGCCCAGGCCTTAAGCCTAGCCCGCACTTGTGCCCAGGCCTTAAGCCTAGCCCGCACTTGTGCCCCGGCCTTAAGCCTAGCCCGCACTTGTGCCCCGGCCTTAAGCTTAGCCCGCACTTGTGCCCCGGCCTTAAGCTTAGCCCGCACTTGTGCCCAGGCCTTAAGCCTAGCCCGCACTTGTGCCCCGGCCTTAAGCCTAGCCCGCACTTGTGACCTGGCCTTAAGCCTAGCCCGCACTTGTGCCCCGGCCTTAAGCCTAGCCCGCACTTGTGCCCAGGCCTTAAGCCTAGCCCGCACTTGTGCCCAGGCCTTAAGCCTAGCCCGCACTTGTGCCCAGGCCTTAAGCCTAGCCCGCACTTGTGCCCAGGCGTTAAGCCTAGCCCGCACTTGTGCCCAGGCCTTAAGCCTAGCCCGCACTTGTGCCCAGGCCTTAAGCCTAGCCCGCACTTGTGCCCCGGCCTTAAGCCTAGCCCGCACTTGTGCCCCGGCCTTAAGCTTAGCCCGCACTTGTGCCCCGGCCTTAAGCTTAGCCCGCACTTGTGCCCAGGCCTTAAGCCTAGCCCGCACTTGTGCCTCCTGCCTTGATCCTAGCCAGCACTTGTGCCCATGCCTTAAGCCTAGCCGGCACTTGTGGCCCCTGCCTTGATCCTAGCCAGCACTGCACTTGTGCCCAGGCCTTAAGCCTAGCCTGCACTTGTGCCCAGGCCTTAAGCCTAGCCTGCACTTGTGCCCAGGCCTTAAGCCTAGCCCGCAATTGTGCCCAGGCCTTAAGCCTTGCCCGCACTTGTGCCCAGGCCTTAAGCCTAGCCCGCACTTGTGCCTAGGCCTTAAGCCTAGCCCACACTTGTGCCCATGCCTTAAGCCTAGCTGGCACTTGTGGCCTTTGCCTTGATCCTAGCCAGCACTGCACTTGTGCCCAGGCCTTAAGCCTAGCCTGCACTTGTGCCCAGGCCTTAAGCCTAGCCTGCACTTGTGCCCAGGCGTTAAGCCTAGCCCGCACTTGTGCCCCCTGCCTTGATCCTAGCCCGCACTTGTGCCCCCTGCCTTGATCCTAGCCCGCACTTGTGCCCAGGCCTTAAGCCTAGCCCGCACTTGTGCCCAGGCCTTAAGCCTAGCCCGCACTTGTGCCCCGGCCTTAAGCCTAGCCCGCACTTGTGCCCCGGCCTTAAGCCTAGCCCGCACTTGTGCCCAGGCCTTAAGCCTAGCCCGCACTTGTGCCCAGGCCTTAAGCCTAGCCCGCACTTGTGCCCAGGCCTTAAGCCTAGCCCGCACTTGTGCCTAGGCCTTAAGCCTAGCCCACACTTGTGCCCATGCCTTAAGCCTAGCTGGCACTTGTGGCCTTTGCCTTGATCCTAGCCAGCACTGCACTTGTGCCCAGGCCTTAAGCCTAGCCTGCACTTGTGCCCAGGCCTTAAGCCTAGCCTGCACTTGTGCCCAGGCGTTAAGCCTAGCCCGCACTTGTGCCCCCTGCCTTGATCCTAGCCCGCACTTGTGCCCCCTGCCTTGATCCTAGCCCGCACTTGTGCCCAGGCCTTAAGCCTAGCCCGCACTTGTGCCCAGGCCTTAAGCCTAGCCCGCACTTGTGCCCCTGCCTTAAGCCTAGCCCGCACTTGTGCCCAGGCCTTAAGCCTAGCCTGCACTTGTGCCCAGGCCTTAAGCCTAGCCCGCACTTGTGCCCAGGCCTTAAGCCTAGCCCGCACTTGTGCCCAGGCCTTAAGCCTAGCCCGCACTTGTGCCCAGGCCTTAAGCCTAGCCCGCACTTGTGCCCAGGCCTTAAGCCTAGCCCGCACTTGTGCCCAGGCCTTAAGCCTAGCCCGCACTTGTGCCCAGGCCTTAAGCCTAGCCCGCACTTGTGCCCAGGCCTTAAGCCTAGCCCGCACTTGTGCCCAGGCCTTAAGCCTAGCCCGCACTTGTGCCCAGGCGTTAAGCCTAGCCCGCACTTGTGCCCAGGCCTTAAGCCTAGCCCGCACTTGTGCCCAGGCCTTAAGCCTAGCCCGCACTTGTGCCCCGGCCTTAAGCCTAGCCCGCACTTGTGCCCCGGCCTTAAGCTTAGCCCGCACTTGTGCCCCGGCCTTAAGCTTAGCCCGCACTTGTGCCCAGGCCTTAAGCCTAGCCCGCACTTGTGCCCCGGCCTTAAGCCTAGCCCGCACTTGTGACCTGGCCTTAAGCCTAGCCCGCACTTGTGCCCCGGCCTTAAGCCTAGCCCGCACTTGTGCCCCGGCCTTAAGCCGAGCCCGCACTTGTGCCCCGGCCTTAAGCCGAGCCCACACTTGTGCCCCGGCCTTAAGCCGAGCCCGCACTTGTGCCCCGGCCTTAAGCCGAGCCCGCACTTGTGCCCCGGCCTTAAGCCGAGCCCGCACTTGTGCCCCGGCCTTAAGCCGAGCCCGCACCAGTGCCCCTGCCTTAAGCCGAACCCGCACTTGTGCCCCTGCCTTAAGCCGAGCCCGCACTTGTGCCCCTGCCTTAATCCTAGCCCGCACTTGTGCCCCTGCCTTAAGCCTAGCCCGCACTTGTGCCCCTGCCTTAAGCCTAGCCCGCACTTGTGCCCCTGCCTTAAGCCTAGCCCACACTTGTGCCCAGGCCTTGAGCCTAGCACGCACTTGTGCCCAGGCCTTAAGCCTAGCCCGCACTTGTGCCCCGGCCTTAAGCCTAGCCCGCACTTGTGCCCCGGCCTTAAGCTTAGCCCGCACTTGTGCCCCGGCCTTAAGCTTAGCCCGCACTTGTGCCCAGGCCTTAAGCCTAGCCCGCACTTGTGCCCCGGCCTTAAGCCTAGCCCGCACTTGTGCCCCGGCCTTAAGCCGAGCCCGCACTAGTGCCCTTGCCTTAAGCCGAACCCGCACTTGTGCCCCTGCCTTAAGCCGAGCCCGCACTTGTGCCCCTGCCTTAATCCTAGCCCGCACTTGTGCCCCTGCCTTAAGCCTAGCCCGCACTTGTGCCCCAGCCTTAAGCCTAGCCCGCACTTGTGCCCCTGCCTTAAGCCTAGCCTGCACTTGTGCCCAGGCCTGAAGCCTAGCCTGCACTTGTGCCCAGGCCTTAAGCCTAGCCCGCACTTGTGCCCAGGCCTTAAGCCTAGCCCGCACTTGTGCCCAGGCCTTAAGCCTAACCCGCACTTGTGCCCAGGCCTTAAGCCTAACCCGCACTTGTGCCCAGGCCTTAAGCCTAGCCCGCACTTGTGCCCAGGCCTTAAGCCTAGCCCGCACTTGTGCTCCGGCCTTAAGCCTAGCCCGCACTTGTGCCCCGGCCTTAAGCTTAGCCCGCACTTGTGCCCCGGCCTTAAGCTTAGCCCGCACTTGTGCCCAGGCCTTAAGCCTAGCCCGCACTTGTGCCCAGGCCTTAAGCCTCACCCGCACTTGTGCCCAGGCCTTAAGCCTAGCCCGCACTTGTGCCTCCTGCCTTGATCCTAGCCAGCACTTGTGCCCATGCCTTAAGCCTAGCCGGCACTTGTGGCCCCTGCCTTGATCCTAGCCAGCACTGCACTTGTGCCCAGGCCTTAAGCCTAGCCTGCACTTGTGCCCAGGCCTTAAGCCTAGCCTGCACTTGTGCCCAGGCCTTAAGCCTAGCCCGCACTTGTGCCCAGGCCTTAAGCCTTGCCCGCACTTGTGCCCAGGCCTTAAGCCTAGCCCGCACTTGTGCCCAGGCCTTAAGCCTAACCCGCACTTGTGCCCAGGCCTTAAGCCTAGCCCGCACTTGTGCCCAGGCCTTAAGCCTAGCCCGCACTTGTGCCCAGGCCTTAAGCCTGGCTGGCACTTGTGCCCATGCCTTAAGCCTAGCTGGCACTTGTGGCCCCTGCCTTGATCCTAGCCAGCACTGCACTTGTGCCCAGGCCTTAAGCCTAGCCCGCACTTGTGCCCAGGCCTTAAGCCTAGCCCGCACTTGTGCCCCCTGCCTTGATCCTAGCCCGCACTTGTGCCCCTGCCTTAAGCCTAGCCCGCACTTGTGCCCAGGCCTTAAGCCTAGCCCGCACTTGTGCCCAGGCTTTAAGCCTAGCCCGCACTTGTGCCCAGGCCTTAACCCTAGCCCGCACTTGTGCCCAGGCCTTAAGCCTAGCACGCACTTGTGCCCAGGCCTTAAGCCTAGCCCGCACTTGTGCCCCGGCCTTAAGCCTAGCCCGCACTTGTGCCCCGGCCTTAAGCTTAGCCCGCACTTGTGCCCCGGCCTTAATCCTAGCCCGCACTTGTGCCCCTGCCTTAAGCCTAGCCCGCACTTGTGCCCCTGCCTTAAGCCTAGCCCGCACTTGTGCCCCTGCCTTAAGCCTAGCCCGCACTTGTGCCCAGGCCTTGAGCCTAGCACGCACTTGTGCCCAGGCCTTAAGCCTAGCCCGCACTTGTGCCCCGGCCTTAAGCCTAGCCCGCACTTGTGCCCCGGCCTTAAGCTTAGCCCGCACTTGTGCCCCGGCCTTAAGCTTAGCCCGCACTTGTGCCCAGGCCTTAAGCCTAGCCCGCACTTGTGCCCAGGCCTTAAGCCTAGCCCGCACTTGTGCCCCGGCCTTAAGCCTAGCCCGCACTTGTGCCCCGGCCTTAAGCCTAGCCCGCACTTGTACCCCGGCCTTAAGCTGAGCCCGCACTTGTGCCCCGGCCTTAAGCCGAGCCCACACTTGTGCCCCGGCCTTAAGCCGAGCCCGCACTTGTGCCCCGGCCTTAAGCCGAGCCCGCACTTGTGCCCCGGCCTTAAGCCGAGCCCGCACTTGTGCCCCGGCCTTAAGCCGAGCCCGCACTAGTGCCCTTGCCTTAAGCCGAACCCGCACTTGTGCCCCTGCCTTAAGCCGAGCCCGCACTTGTGCCCCTGCCTTAATCCTAGCCCGCACTTGTGCCCCTGCCTTAAGCCTAGCCCGCACTTGTGCCCCAGCCTTAAGCCTAGCCCGCACTTGTGCCCCTGCCTTAAGCCTAGCCCGCACTTGTGCCCAGGCCTTAAGCCTAGCCCGCACTTGTGCCCAGGCCTTAAGCCTAGCCCGCACTTTTGCCCAGGCCTTAAGCCTAGCCCGCACTTGTGCCCAGGCCTTAAGCCTAGCCCGCACTTGTGCCCAGGCCTTAAGCCTAGCCCGCACTTGTGCCCAGGCCTAAAGCCTAGCCCGCACTTGTGCCCAGGCCGTAAGCCTAGCCCGCACTTGTGCCCAGGCCTTTAGCCTAGCCCGCACTTGTGCCCAGGCCTAAAGCCTAGCCCGCACTTGTGCCCAGGCCTTAAGCCTAGCCCGCACTTGTGCCCAGGCCTTAAGCCTAGCCCGCACTTGTGCCCCGGCCTTAAGCCTAGCCCGCACTTGTGCCCCGGCCTTAAGCTTAGCCCGCACTTGTGCCCAGGCCTTAAGCCTAGCCCGCACTTGTGCCCAGGCCTTAAGCCTAGCCCGCACTTGTGCCCAGGCCTTAAGCCTAACCCGCACTTGTGCCCAGGCCTTAAGCCTAGCCCGCACTTGTGCCCAGGCCTTAAACCTAGCCCGCACTTGTGCCCAGGCCTTAAGCCTAGCCCGCACTTGTGCCCAGGCCTTAAGCCTAGCCCGCACTTGTGCCTAGGCCTTAAGCCTAGCCCACACTTGTGCCCATGCCTTAAGCCTAGCTGGCACTTGTGGCCTTTTCCTTGATCCTAGCCAGCACTGCACTTGTGCCCAGGCCTTAAGCCTAGCCTGCACTTGTGCCCAGGCCTTTAGCCTAGCCTGCACTTGTGCCCAGGCGTTAAGCCTAGCCCGCACTTGTGCCCCCTGCCTTGATCCTAGCCCGCACTTGTGCCCCCTGCCTTGATCCTAGCCCGCACTTGTGCCCAGGCCTTAAGCCTAGCCCGCACTTGTGCCCAGGCCTTAAGCCTAGCCCGCACTTGTGCCCCGGCCTTAAGCCTAGCCCGCACTTGTGCCCCGGCCTTAAGCCTAGCCCGCACTTGTGCCCAGGCCTTAAGCCTAGCCCGCACTTGTGCCCAGGCCTTAAGCCTAGCCCGCACTTGTGCCCAGGCCTTAAGCCTAGCCCGCACTTGTGCCTAGGCCTTAAGCCTAGCCCACACTTGTGCCCATGCCTTAAGCCTAGCTGGCACTTGTGGCCTTTGCCTTGATCCTAGCCAGCACTGCACTTGTGCCCAGGCCTTAAGCCTAGCCTGCACTTGTGCCCAGGCCTTAAGCCTAGCCTGCACTTGTGCCCAGGCGTTAAGCCTAGCCCGCACTTGTGCCCCCTGCCTTGATCCTAGCCCGCACTTGTGCCCCCTGCCGTGATCCTAGCCCGCACTTGTGCCCAGGCCTTAAGCCTAGCCCGCACTTGTGCCCAGGCCTTAAACCTAGCCCGCACTTGTGCCCCTGCCTTAAGCCTAGCCCGCACTTGTGCCCAGGCCTTAAGCCTAGCCTGCACTTGTGCCCAGGCCTTAAGCCTAGCCCGCACTTGTGCCCAGGCCTTAAGCCTAGCCCGCACTTGTGCCCAGGCCTTAAGCCTAGCCCGCACTTGTGCCCAGGCCTTAAGCCTAGCCCGCACTTGTGCCCAGGCCTTAAGCCTAGCACGCACTTGTGCCCAGGCCTTAAGCCTAGCCCGCACTTGTGCCCAGGCCTTAAGCCTAGCCCGCACTTGTGCCCAGGCCTTAAGCCTAGCCCGCACTTGTGCCCAGGCCTTAAGCCTAGCCCGCACTTGTGCCCAGGCGTTAAGCCTAGCCCGCACTTGTGCCCAGGCCTTAAGCCTAGCCCGCACTTGTGCCCAGGCCTTAAGCCTAGCCCGCACTTGTGCCCAGGCCTAAAGCCTAGCCCGCACTTGTGCCCAGGCCGTAAGCCTAGCCCGCACTTGTGCCCAGGCCTTAAGCCTAGCCCGCACTTGTGCCCCGGCCTTAAGCCTAGCCCGCACTTGTGCCCCGGCCTTAAGCTTAGCCCACACTTGTGCCCAGGCCTTAAGCCTAGCCCGCACTTGTGCCCAGGCCTTAAGCCTAGCCCGCACTTGTGCCCAGGCCTTAAGCCTGGCTGGCACTTGTGCCCATGCCTTAAGCCTAGCTGGCACTTGTGGCCCCTGCCTTGATCCTAGCCAGCACTGCACTTGTGCCCAGGCCTTAAGCCTAGCCCGCACTTGTGCCCAGGCCTTAAGCCTAGCCCGCACTTGTGCCCCCTGCCTTGATCCTAGCCCGCACTTGTGCCCCTGCCTTAAGCCTAGCCCGCACTTGTGCCCAGGCCTTAAGCCTAGCCCGCACTTGTGCCCAGGCTTTAAGCCTAGCCCGCACTTGTGCCCAGGCCTTAAGCCTAGCCCGCACTTGTGCCCAGGCCTTAAGCCTAGCACGCACTTGTGCCCAGGCCTTAAGCCTAGCCCGCACTTGTGCCCCGGCCTTAAGCCTAGCCCGCACTTGTGCCCCGGCCTTAAGCTTAGCCCTCACTTGTGCCCCGGCCTTAAGCTTAGCCCGCACTTGTGCCCAGGCCTTAAGCCTAGCCAGCACTTGTGCCCAGGCCTTAAGCCTAGCCCGCACTTGTGCCCCGGCCTTAAGCCTAGCCCGCACTTGTGCCCCGGCCTTAAGCCTAGCCCGCACTTGTGCCCAGGCCTTAAGCCTAGCCCGCACTTGTGCCCAGGCCTTAAGCCCAGCCCGCACTTGTGCCCAGGCCTTAAGCCTAGCCCGCACTTGTGCCTAGGCCTTAAGCCTAGCCCACACTTGTGCCCATGCCTTAAGCCTAGCTGGCACTTGTGGCCTTTGCCTTGATCCTAGCCAGCACTGCACTTGTGCCCAGGCCTTAAGCCTAGCCTGCACTTGTGCCCAGGCCTTAAGCCTAGCCTGCACTTGTGCCCAGGCGTTAAGCCTAGCCCGCACTTGTGCCCCCTGCCTTGATCCTAGCCCGCACTTGTGCCCAGGCCTTAAGCCTAGCCCGCACTTGTGCCCAGGCCTTAAGCCTAGCCCGCACTTGTGCCCCGGCCTTAAGCCTAGCCCGCACTTGTGCCCCGGCTTTAAGCCTAGCCCGCACTTGTGCCCAGGCCTTAAGCCTAGCCCGCACTTGTGCCCAGGCCTTAAGCCTAGCCCGCACTTGTGCCCAGGCCTTAAGCCTAGCCCGCACTTGTGCCTAGGCCTTAAGCCTAGCCCACACTTGTGCCCATGCCTTAAGCCTAGCTGGCACTTGTGGCCTTTGCCTTGATCCTAGCCAGCACTGCACTTGTGCCCAGGCCTTAAGCCTAGCCTGCACTTGTGCCCAGGCCTTAAGCCTAGCCTGCACTTGTGCCGAGGCGTTAAGCCTAGCCCGCACTTGTGCCCCCTGCCTTGATCCTAGCCCGCACTTGTGCCCCCTGCCTTGATCCTAGCCCGCACTTGTGCCCAGGCCTTAAGCCTAGCCCGCACTTGTGCCCAGGCCTTAAACCTAGCCCGCACTTGTGCCCCTGCCTTAAGCCTAGCCCGCACTTGTGCCCAGGCCTTAAGCCTAGCCTGCACTTGTGCCCAGGCCTTAAGCCTAGCCCGCACTTGTGCCCAGGCCTTAAGCCTAGCCCGCACTTGTGCCCAGGCCTGAAGCCTAGCCCGCACTTGTGCCCAGGCCTTAAGCCTAGCCCGCACTTGTGCCCAGGCCTTAAGCCTAGCCCGCACTTGTGCCCAGGCCTTAAGCCTAGCCCGCACTTGTGCCCAGGCCTTAAGCCTAGCCCGCACTTGTGCCCAGGCCTTAAGCCTAGCCCGCACTTGTGCCCAGGCCTTAAGCCTAGCCCGCACTTGTGCCCAGGCGTTAAGCCTAGCCCGCACTTGTGCCCAGGCCTTAAGCCTAGCCCGCACTTGTGCCCAGGCCTTAAGCCTAGCCCGCACTTGTGCCCAGGCCTTAAGCCTAGCCCGCACTTGTGCCCAGGCCTTAAGCCTAGCCCGCACTTGTGCCCAGGCCTTAAGCCTAGCCCGCACTTGTGCCCAGGCCTTAAGCCTAGCCCGCACTTGTGCCCAGGCCTTAAGCCTAGCCCGCACTTGTGCCTAGGCCTTAAGCCTGGCTGGCACTTGTGCCCATGCCTTAAGCCTAGCCGGCACTTGTGGCCCCTGCCTTGATCCTAGCCAGCACTGCACTTGTGCCCAGGCCTTAAGCCTAGCCTGCACTTGTGCCCAGGCCTGAAGCCTAGCCTGCACTTGTGCCCAGGCCTTAAGCCTAGCCCGCACTTGTGCCCAGGCCTTAAGCCTAGCCCGCACTTGTGCCCAGGCCTTAAGCCTAACCCGCACTTGTGCCCAGGCCTTAAGCCTAGCCCGCACTTGTGCCCAGGCCTTAAGCCTAGCCCGCACTTGTGCTCCGGCCTTAAGCCTAGCCCGCACTTGTGCCCCGGCCTTAAGCTTAGCCCGCACTTGTGCCCAGGCCTTAAGCCTAGCCCGCACTTGTGCCCAGGCCTTAAGCCTCACCCGCACTTGTGCCCAGGCCTTAAGCCTAGCCCGCACTTGTGCCTCCTGCCTTGATCCTAGCCAGCACTTGTGCCCATGCCTTAAGCCTAGCCGGCACTTGTGGCCCCTGCCTTGATCCTAGCCAGCACTGCACTTGTGCCCAGGCCTTAAGCCTAGCCTGCACTTGTGCCCAGGCCTTAAGCCTAGCCTGCACTTGTGCCCAGGCCTTAAGCCTAGCCCGCAATTGTGCCCAGGCCTTAAGCCTTGCCCGCACTTGTGCCCAGGCCTTAAGCCTAGCCCGCACTTGTGCCTAGGCCTTAAGCCTAGCCCACACTTGTGCCCATGCCTTAAGCCTAGCTGGCACTTGTGGCCTTTGCCTTGATCCTAGCCAGCACTGCACTTGTGCCCAGGCCTTAAGCCTAGCCTGCACTTGTGCCCAGGCCTTAAGCCTAGCCTGCACTTGTGCCCAGGCGTTAAGCCTAGCCCGCACTTGTGCCCCCTGCCTTGATCCTAGCCCGCACTTGTGCCCCCTGCCTTGATCCTAGCCCGCACTTGTGCCCAGGCCTTAAGCCTAGCCCGCACTTGTGCCCAGGCCTTAAGCCTAGCCCGCACTTGTGCCCCGGCCTTAAGCCTAGCCCGCACTTGTGCCCCGGCCTTAAGCCTAGCCCGCACTTGTGCCCAGGCCTTAAGCCTAGCCCGCACTTGTGCCCAGGCCTTAAGCCTAGCCCGCACTTGTGCCCAGGCCTTAAGCCTAGCCCGCACTTGTGCCTAGGCCTTAAGCCTAGCCCACACTTGTGCCCATGCCTTAAGCATAGCTGGCACTTGTGGCCTTTGCCTTGATCCTAGCCAGCACTGCACTTGTGCCCAGGCCTTAAGCCTAGCCTGCACTTGTGCCCAGGCCTTAAGCCTAGCCTGCACTTGTGCCCAGGCGTTAAGCCTAGCCCGCACTTGTGCCCCCTGCCTTGATCCTAGCCCGCACTTGTGCCCCCTGCCTTGATCCTAGCCCGCACTTGTGCCCAGGCCTTAAGCCTAGCCCGCACTTGTGCCCAGGCCTTAAGCCTAGCCCGCACTTGTGCCTAGGCCTTAAGCCTGGCTGGCACTTGTGCCCATGCCTTAAGCCTAGCCGGCACTTGTGGCCCCTGCCTTGATCCTAGCCAGCACTGCACTTGTGCCCAGGCCTTAAGCCTAGCCTGCACTTGTGCCCAGGCCTGAAGCCTAGCCTGCACTTGTGCCCAGGCCTTAAGCCTAGCCCGCACTTGTGCCCAGGCCTTAAGCCTAGCCCGCACTTGTGCCCAGGCCTTAAGCCTAACCCGCACTTGTGCCCAGGCCTTAAGCCTAGCCCGCACTTGTGCCCAGGCCTTAAGCCTAGCCCGCACTTGTGCTCCGGCCTTAAGCCTAGCCCGCACTTGTGCCCCGGCCTTAAGCTTAGCCCGCACTTGTGCCCAGGCCTTAAGCCTAGCCCGCACTTGTGCCCAGGCCTTAAGCCTCACCCGCACTTGTGCCCAGGCCTTAAGCCTAGCCCGCACTTGTGCCTCCTGCCTTGATCCTAGCCAGCACTTGTGCCCATGCCTTAAGCCTAGCCGGCACTTGTGGCCCCTGCCTTGATCCTAGCCAGCACTGCACTTGTGCCCAGGCCTTAAGCCTAGCCTGCACTTGTGCCCAGGCCTTAAGCCTAGCCTGCACTTGTGCCCAGGCCTTAAGCCTAGCCCGCAATTGTGCCCAGGCCTTAAGCCTTGCCCGCACTTGTGCCCAGGCCTTAAGCCTAGCCCGCACTTGTGCCTAGGCCTTAAGCCTAGCCCACACTTGTGCCCATGCCTTAAGCCTAGCTGGCACTTGTGGCCTTTGCCTTGATCCTAGCCAGCACTGCACTTGTGCCCAGGCCTTAAGCCTAGCCTGCACTTGTGCCCAGGCCTTAAGCCTAGCCTGCACTTGTGCCCAGGCGTTAAGCCTAGCCCGCACTTGTGCCCCCTGCCTTGATCCTAGCCCGCACTTGTGCCCCCTGCCTTGATCCTAGCCCGCACTTGTGCCCAGGCCTTAAGCCTAGCCCGCACTTGTGCCCAGGCCTTAAGCCTAGCCCGCACTTGTGCCCCGGCCTTAAGCCTAGCCCGCACTTGTGCCCCGGCCTTAAGCCTAGCCCGCACTTGTGCCCAGGCCTTAAGCCTAGCCCGCACTTGTGCCCAGGCCTTAAGCCTAGCCCGCACTTGTGCCCAGGCCTTAAGCCTAGCCCGCACTTGTGCCTAGGCCTTAAGCCTAGCCCACACTTGTGCCCATGCCTTAAGCCTAGCTGGCACTTGTGGCCTTTGCCTTGATCCTAGCCAGCACTGCACTTGTGCCCAGGCCTTAAGCCTAGCCTGCACTTGTGCCCAGGCCTTAAGCCTAGCCTGCACTTGTGCCCAGGCGTTAAGCCTAGCCCGCACTTGTGCCCCCTGCCTTGATCCTAGCCCGCACTTGTGCCCCCTGCCTTGATCCTAGCCCGCACTTGTGCCCAGGCCTTAAGCCTAGCCCGCACTTGTGCCCAGGCCTTAAGCCTAGCCCGCACTTGTGCCCCTGCCTTAAGCCTAGCCCGCACTTGTGCCCAGGCCTTAAGCCTAGCCTGCACTTGTGCCCAGGCCTTAAGCCTAGCCCGCACTTGTGCCCAGGCCTTAAGCCTAGCCCGCACTTGTGCCCAGGCCTTAAGCCTAGCCCGCACTTGTGCCCAGGCCTTAAGCCTAGCCCGCACTTGTGCCCAGGCCTTAAGCCTAGCCCGCACTTGTGCCCAGGCCTTAAGCCTAGCCCGCACTTGTGCCCAGGCCTTAAGCCTAGCCCGCACTTGTGCCCAGGCCTTAAGCCTAGCCCGCACTTGTGCCCAGGCCTTAAGCCTAGCCCGCACTTGTGCCCAGGCGTTAAGCCTAGCCCGCACTTGTGCCCAGGCCTTAAGCCTAGCCCGCACTTGTGCCCAGGCCTTAAGCCTAGCCCGCACTTGTGCCCCGGCCTTAAGCCTAGCCCGCACTTGTGCCCCGGCCTTAAGCTTAGCCCGCACTTGTGCCCCGGCCTTAAGCTTAGCCCGCACTTGTGCCCAGGCCTTAAGCCTAGCCCGCACTTGTGCCCCGGCCTTAAGCCTAGCCCGCACTTGTGACCTGGCCTTAAGCCTAGCCCGCACTTGTGCCCCGGCCTTAAGCCTAGCCCGCACTTGTGCCCCGGCCTTAAGCCGAGCCCGCACTTGTGCCCCGGCCTTAAGCCGAGCCCACACTTGTGCCCCGGCCTTAAGCCGAGCCCGCACTTGTGCCCCGGCCTTAAGCCGAGCCCGCACTTGTGCCCCGGCCTTAAGCCGAGCCCGCACTTGTGCCCCGGCCTTAAGCCGAGCCCGCACCAGTGCCCCTGCCTTAAGCCGAACCCGCACTTGTGCCCCTGCCTTAAGCCGAGCCCGCACTTGTGCCCCTGCCTTAATCCTAGCCCGCACTTGTGCCCCTGCCTTAAGCCTAGCCCGCACTTGTGCCCCTGCCTTAAGCCTAGCCCGCACTTGTGCCCCTGCCTTAAGCCTAGCCCACACTTGTGCCCAGGCCTTGAGCCTAGCACGCACTTGTGCCCAGGCCTTAAGCCTAGCCCGCACTTGTGCCCCGGCCTTAAGCCTAGCCCGCACTTGTGCCCCGGCCTTAAGCTTAGCCCGCACTTGTGCCCCGGCCTTAAGCTTAGCCCGCACTTGTGCCCAGGCCTTAAGCCTAGCCCGCACTTGTGCCCCGGCCTTAAGCCTAGCCCGCACTTGTGCCCCGGCCTTAAGCCGAGCCCGCACTAGTGCCCTTGCCTTAAGCCGAACCCGCACTTGTGCCCCTGCCTTAAGCCGAGCCCGCACTTGTGCCCCTGCCTTAATCCTAGCCCGCACTTGTGCCCCTGCCTTAAGCCTAGCCCGCACTTGTGCCCCAGCCTTAAGCCTAGCCCGCACTTGTGCCCCTGCCTTAAGCCTAGCCTGCACTTGTGCCCAGGCCTGAAGCCTAGCCTGCACTTGTGCCCAGGCCTTAAGCCTAGCCCGCACTTGTGCCCAGGCCTTAAGCCTAGCCCGCACTTGTGCCCCCTGCCTTGATCCTAGCCCGCACTTGTGCCCAGGCCTTAAGCCTAGCCCGCACTTGTGCCTAGGCCTTAAGCCTAGCCCACACTTGTGCCCATGCCTTAAGCCTAGCTGGCACTTGTGGCCTTTTCCTTGATCCTAGCCAGCACTGCACTTGTGCCCAGGCCTTAAGCCTAGCCTGCACTTGTGCCCAGGCCTTTAGCCTAGCCTGCACTTGTGCCCAGGCGTTAAGCCTAGCCCGCACTTGTGCCCCCTGCCTTGATCCTAGCCCGCACTTGTGCCCCCTGCCTTGATCCTAGCCCGCACTTGTGCCCAGGCCTTAAGCCTAGCCCGCACTTGTGCCCAGGCCTTAAGCCTAGCCCGCACTTGTGCCCCGGCCTTAAGCCTAGCCCGCACTTGTGCCCCGGCCTTAAGCCTAGCCCGCACTTGTGCCCAGGCCTTAAGCCTAGCCCGCACTTGTGCCCAGGCCTTAAGCCTAGCCCGCACTTGTGCCCAGGCCTTAAGCCTAGCCCGCACTTGTGCCTAGGCCTTAAGCCTAGCCCACACTTGTGCCCATGCCTTAAGCCTAGCTGGCACTTGTGGCCTTTGCCTTGATCCTAGCCAGCACTGCACTTGTGCCCAGGCCTTAAGCCTAGCCTGCACTTGTGCCCAGGCCTTAAGCCTAGCCTGCACTTGTGCCCAGGCGTTAAGCCTAGCCCGCACTTGTGCCCCCTGCCTTGATCCTAGCCCGCACTTGTGCCCCCTGCCGTGATCCTAGCCCGCACTTGTGCCCAGGCCTTAAGCCTAGCCCGCACTTGTGCCCAGGCCTTAAACCTAGCCCGCACTTGTGCCCCTGCCTTAAGCCTAGCCCGCACTTGTGCCCAGGCCTTAAGCCTAGCCTGCACTTGTGCCCAGGCCTTAAGCCTAGCCCGCACTTGTGCCCAGGCCTTAAGCCTAGCCCGCACTTGTGCCCAGGCCTTAAGCCTAGCCCGCACTTGTGCCCAGGCCTTAAGCCTAGCCCGCACTTGTGCCCAGGCCTTAAGCCTAGCCCGCACTTGTGCCCAGGCCTTAAGCCTAGCACGCACTTGTGCCCAGGCCTTAAGCCTAGCCCGCACTTGTGCCCAGGCCTTAAGCCTAGCCCGCACTTGTGCCCAGGCCTTAAGCCTAGCCCGCACTTGTGCCCAGGCCTTAAGCCTAGCCCGCACTTGTGCCCAGGCCTTAAGCCTAGCCCGCACTTGTGCCCAGGCGTTAAGCCTAGCCCGCACTTGTGCCCAGGCCTTAAGCCTAGCCCGCACTTGTGCCCAGGCCTTAAGCCTAGCCCGCACTTGTGCCCAGGCCTAAAGCCTAGCCCGCACTTGTGCCCAGGCCGTAAGCCTAGCCCGCACTTGTGCCCAGGCCTTAAGCCTAGCCCGCACTTGTGCCCCGGCCTTAAGCCTAGCCCGCACTTGTGCCCCGGCCTTAAGCTTAGCCCACACTTGTGCCCAGGCCTTAAGCCTAGCCCGCACTTGTGCCCAGGCCTTAAGCCTAGCCCGCACTTGTGCCCAGGCCTTAAGCCTGGCTGGCACTTGTGCCCATGCCTTAAGCCTAGCTGGCACTTGTGGCCCCTGCCTTGATCCTAGCCAGCACTGCACTTGTGCCCAGGCCTTAAGCCTAGCCCGCACTTGTGCCCAGGCCTTAAGCCTAGCCCGCACTTGTGCCCCCTGCCTTGATCCTAGCCCGCACTTGTGCCCCTGCCTTAAGCCTAGCCCGCACTTGTGCCCAGGCCTTAAGCCTAGCCCGCACTTGTGCCCAGGCTTTAAGCCTAGCCCGCACTTGTGCCCAGGCCTTAAGCCTAGCCCGCACTTGTGCCCAGGCCTTAAGCCTAGCACGCACTTGTGCCCAGGCCTTAAGCCTAGCCCGCACTTGTGCCCCGGCCTTAAGCCTAGCCCGCACTTGTGCCCCGGCCTTAAGCTTAGCCCTCACTTGTGCCCCGGCCTTAAGCTTAGCCCGCACTTGTGCCCAGGCCTTAAGCCTAGCCAGCACTTGTGCCCAGGCCTTAAGCCTAGCCCGCACTTGTGCCCCGGCCTTAAGCCTAGCCCGCACTTGTGCCCCGGCCTTAAGCCTAGCCCGCACTTGTGCCCAGGCCTTAAGCCTAGCCCGCACTTGTGCCCAGGCCTTAAGCCCAGCCCGCACTTGTGCCCAGGCCTTAAGCCTAGCCCGCACTTGTGCCTAGGCCTTAAGCCTAGCCCACACTTGTGCCCATGCCTTAAGCCTAGCTGGCACTTGTGGCCTTTGCCTTGATCCTAGCCAGCACTGCACTTGTGCCCAGGCCTTAAGCCTAGCCTGCACTTGTGCCCAGGCCTTAAGCCTAGCCTGCACTTGTGCCCAGGCGTTAAGCCTAGCCCGCACTTGTGCCCCCTGCCTTGATCCTAGCCCGCACTTGTGCCCAGGCCTTAAGCCTAGCCCGCACTTGTGCCCAGGCCTTAAGCCTAGCCCGCACTTGTGCCCCGGCCTTAAGCCTAGCCCGCACTTGTGCCCCGGCTTTAAGCCTAGCCCGCACTTGTGCCCAGGCCTTAAGCCTAGCCCGCACTTGTGCCCAGGCCTTAAGCCTAGCCCGCACTTGTGCCCAGGCCTTAAGCCTAGCCCGCACTTGTGCCTAGGCCTTAAGCCTAGCCCACACTTGTGCCCATGCCTTAAGCCTAGCTGGCACTTGTGGCCTTTGCCTTGATCCTAGCCAGCACTGCACTTGTGCCCAGGCCTTAAGCCTAGCCTGCACTTGTGCCCAGGCCTTAAGCCTAGCCTGCACTTGTGCCCAGGCGTTAAGCCTAGCCCGCACTTGTGCCCCCTGCCTTGATCCTAGCCCGCACTTGTGCCCCCTGCCTTGATCCTAGCCCGCACTTGTGCCCAGGCCTTAAGCCTAGCCCGCACTTGTGCCCAGGCCTTAAACCTAGCCCGCACTTGTGCCCCTGCCTTAAGCCTAGCCCGCACTTGTGCCCAGGCCTTAAGCCTAGCCTGCACTTGTGCCCAGGCCTTAAGCCTAGCCCGCACTTGTGCCCAGGCCTTAAGCCTAGCCCGCACTTGTGCCCAGGCCTGAAGCCTAGCCCGCACTTGTGCCCAGGCCTTAAGCCTAGCCCGCACTTGTGCCCAGGCCTTAAGCCTAGCCCGCACTTGTGCCCAGGCCTTAAGCCTAGCCCGCACTTGTGCCCAGGCCTTAAGCCTAGCCCGCACTTGTGCCCAGGCCTTAAGCCTAGCCCGCACTTGTGCCCAGGCCTTAAGCCTAGCCCGCACTTGTGCCCAGGCGTTAAGCCTAGCCCGCACTTGTGCCCAGGCCTTAAGCCTAGCCCGCACTTGTGCCCAGGCCTTAAGCCTAGCCCGCACTTGTGCCCAGGCCTTAAGCCTAGCCCGCACTTGTGCCTAGGCCTTAAGCCTGGCTGGCACTTGTGCCCATGCCTTAAGCCTAGCCGGCACTTGTGGCCCCTGCCTTGATCCTAGCCAGCACTGCACTTGTGCCCAGGCCTTAAGCCTAGCCTGCACTTGTGCCCAGGCCTGAAGCCTAGCCTGCACTTGTGCCCAGGCCTTAAGCCTAGCCCGCACTTGTGCCCAGGCCTTAAGCCTAGCCCGCACTTGTGCCCAGGCCTTAAGCCTAACCCGCACTTGTGCCCAGGCCTTAAGCCTAGCCCGCACTTGTGCCCAGGCCTTAAGCCTAGCCCGCACTTGTGCTCCGGCCTTAAGCCTAGCCCGCACTTGTGCCCCGGCCTTAAGCTTAGCCCGCACTTGTGCCCAGGCCTTAAGCCTAGCCCGCACTTGTGCCCAGGCCTTAAGCCTCACCCGCACTTGTGCCCAGGCCTTAAGCCTAGCCCGCACTTGTGCCTCCTGCCTTGATCCTAGCCAGCACTTGTGCCCATGCCTTAAGCCTAGCCGGCACTTGTGGCCCCTGCCTTGATCCTAGCCAGCACTGCACTTGTGCCCAGGCCTTAAGCCTAGCCTGCACTTGTGCCCAGGCCTTAAGCCTAGCCTGCACTTGTGCCCAGGCCTTAAGCCTAGCCCGCAATTGTGCCCAGGCCTTAAGCCTTGCCCGCACTTGTGCCCAGGCCTTAAGCCTAGCCCGCACTTGTGCCTAGGCCTTAAGCCTAGCCCACACTTGTGCCCATGCCTTAAGCCTAGCTGGCACTTGTGGCCTTTGCCTTGATCCTAGCCAGCACTGCACTTGTGCCCAGGCCTTAAGCCTAGCCTGCACTTGTGCCCAGGCCTTAAGCCTAGCCTGCACTTGTGCCCAGGCGTTAAGCCTAGCCCGCACTTGTGCCCCCTGCCTTGATCCTAGCCCGCACTTGTGCCCCCTGCCTTGATCCTAGCCCGCACTTGTGCCCAGGCCTTAAGCCTAGCCCGCACTTGTGCCCAGGCCTTAAGCCTAGCCCGCACTTGTGCCCCGGCCTTAAGCCTAGCCCGCACTTGTGCCCCGGCCTTAAGCCTAGCCCGCACTTGTGCCCAGGCCTTAAGCCTAGCCCGCACTTGTGCCCAGGCCTTAAGCCTAGCCCGCACTTGTGCCCAGGCCTTAAGCCTAGCCCGCACTTGTGCCTAGGCCTTAAGCCTAGCCCACACTTGTGCCCATGCCTTAAGCCTAGCTGGCACTTGTGGCCTTTGCCTTGATCCTAGCCAGCACTGCACTTGTGCCCAGGCCTTAAGCCTAGCCTGCACTTGTGCCCAGGCCTTAAGCCTAGCCTGCACTTGTGCCCAGGCGTTAAGCCTAGCCCGCACTTGTGCCCCCTGCCTTGATCCTAGCCCGCACTTGTGCCCCCTGCCTTGATCCTAGCCCGCACTTGTGCCCAGGCCTTAAGCCTAGCCCGCACTTGTGCCCAGGCCTTAAGCCTAGCCCGCACTTGTGCCCCTGCCTTAAGCCTAGCCCGCACTTGTGCCCAGGCCTTAAGCCTAGCCTGCACTTGTGCCCAGGCCTTAAGCCTAGCCCGCACTTGTGCCCAGGCCTTAAGCCTAGCCCGCACTTGTGCCCAGGCCTTAAGCCTAGCCCGCACTTGTGCCCAGGCCTTAAGCCTAGCCCGCACTTGTGCCCAGGCCTTAAGCCTAGCCCGCACTTGTGCCCAGGCCTTAAGCCTAGCCCGCACTTGTGCCCAGGCCTTAAGCCTAGCCCGCACTTGTGCCCAGGCCTTAAGCCTAGCCCGCACTTGTGCCCAGGCCTTAAGCCTAGCCCGCACTTGTGCCCAGGCGTTAAGCCTAGCCCGCACTTGTGCCCAGGCCTTAAGCCTAGCCCGCACTTGTGCCCAGGCCTTAAGCCTAGCCCGCACTTGTGCCCCGGCCTTAAGCCTAGCCCGCACTTGTGCCCCGGCCTTAAGCTTAGCCCGCACTTGTGCCCCGGCCTTAAGCTTAGCCCGCACTTGTGCCCAGGCCTTAAGCCTAGCCCGCACTTGTGCCCCGGCCTTAAGCCTAGCCCGCACTTGTGACCTGGCCTTAAGCCTAGCCCGCACTTGTGCCCCGGCCTTAAGCCTAGCCCGCACTTGTGCCCAGGCCTTAAGCCTAGCCCGCACTTGTGCCCAGGCCTTAAGCCTAGCCCGCACTTGTGCCCAGGCCTTAAGCCTAGCCCGCACTTGTGCCCAGGCGTTAAGCCTAGCCCGCACTTGTGCCCAGGCCTTAAGCCTAGCCCGCACTTGTGCCCAGGCCTTAAGCCTAGCCCGCACTTGTGCCCCGGCCTTAAGCCTAGCCCGCACTTGTGCCCCGGCCTTAAGCTTAGCCCGCACTTGTGCCCCGGCCTTAAGCTTAGCCCGCACTTGTGCCCAGGCCTTAAGCCTAGCCCGCACTTGTGCCTCCTGCCTTGATCCTAGCCAGCACTTGTGCCCATGCCTTAAGCCTAGCCGGCACTTGTGGCCCCTGCCTTGATCCTAGCCAGCACTGCACTTGTGCCCAGGCCTTAAGCCTAGCCTGCACTTGTGCCCAGGCCTTAAGCCTAGCCTGCACTTGTGCCCAGGCCTTAAGCCTAGCCCGCAATTGTGCCCAGGCCTTAAGCCTTGCCCGCACTTGTGCCCAGGCCTTAAGCCTAGCCCGCACTTGTGCCTAGGCCTTAAGCCTAGCCCACACTTGTGCCCATGCCTTAAGCCTAGCTGGCACTTGTGGCCTTTGCCTTGATCCTAGCCAGCACTGCACTTGTGCCCAGGCCTTAAGCCTAGCCTGCACTTGTGCCCAGGCCTTAAGCCTAGCCTGCACTTGTGCCCAGGCGTTAAGCCTAGCCCGCACTTGTGCCCCCTGCCTTGATCCTAGCCCGCACTTGTGCCCCCTGCCTTGATCCTAGCCCGCACTTGTGCCCAGGCCTTAAGCCTAGCCCGCACTTGTGCCCAGGCCTTAAGCCTAGCCCGCACTTGTGCCCCGGCCTTAAGCCTAGCCCGCACTTGTGCCCCGGCCTTAAGCCTAGCCCGCACTTGTGCCCAGGCCTTAAGCCTAGCCCGCACTTGTGCCCAGGCCTTAAGCCTAGCCCGCACTTGTGCCCAGGCCTTAAGCCTAGCCCGCACTTGTGCCTAGGCCTTAAGCCTAGCCCACACTTGTGCCCATGCCTTAAGCCTAGCTGGCACTTGTGGCCTTTGCCTTGATCCTAGCCAGCACTGCACTTGTGCCCAGGCCTTAAGCCTAGCCTGCACTTGTGCCCAGGCCTTAAGCCTAGCCTGCACTTGTGCCCAGGCGTTAAGCCTAGCCCGCACTTGTGCCCCCTGCCTTGATCCTAGCCCGCACTTGTGCCCCCTGCCTTGATCCTAGCCCGCACTTGTGCCCAGGCCTTAAGCCTAGCCCGCACTTGTGCCCAGGCCTTAAGCCTAGCCCGCACTTGTGCCCCTGCCTTAAGCCTAGCCCGCACTTGTGCCCAGGCCTTAAGCCTAGCCTGCACTTGTGCCCAGGCCTTAAGCCTAGCCCGCACTTGTGCCCAGGCCTTAAGCCTAGCCCGCACTTGTGCCCAGGCCTTAAGCCTAGCCCGCACTTGTGCCCAGGCCTTAAGCCTAGCCCGCACTTGTGCCCAGGCCTTAAGCCTAGCCCGCACTTGTGCCCAGGCCTTAAGCCTAGCCCGCACTTGTGCCCAGGCCTTAAGCCTAGCCCGCACTTGTGCCCAGGCCTTAAGCCTAGCCCGCACTTGTGCCCAGGCCTTAAGCCTAGCCCGCACTTGTGCCCAGGCGTTAAGCCTAGCCCGCACTTGTGCCCAGGCCTTAAGCCTAGCCCGCACTTGTGCCCAGGCCTTAAGCCTAGCCCGCACTTGTGCCCCGGCCTTAAGCCTAGCCCGCACTTGTGCCCCGGCCTTAAGCTTAGCCCGCACTTGTGCCCCGGCCTTAAGCTTAGCCCGCACTTGTGCCCAGGCCTTAAGCCTAGCCCGCACTTGTGCCCCGGCCTTAAGCCTAGCCCGCACTTGTGACCTGGCCTTAAGCCTAGCCCGCACTTGTGCCCCGGCCTTAAGCCTAGCCCGCACTTGTGCCCCGGCCTTAAGCCGAGCCCGCACTTGTGCCCCGGCCTTAAGCCGAGCCCACACTTGTGCCCCGGCCTTAAGCCGAGCCCGCACTTGTGCCCCGGCCTTAAGCCGAGCCCGCACTTGTGCCCCGGCCTTAAGCCGAGCCCGCACTTGTGCCCCGGCCTTAAGCCGAGCCCGCACCAGTGCCCCTGCCTTAAGCCGAACCCGCACTTGTGCCCCTGCCTTAAGCCGAGCCCGCACTTGTGCCCCTGCCTTAATCCTAGCCCGCACTTGTGCCCCTGCCTTAAGCCTAGCCCGCACTTGTGCCCCTGCCTTAAGCCTAGCCCGCACTTGTGCCCCTGCCTTAAGCCTAGCCCACACTTGTGCCCA
Organism: Ranitomeya imitator; assembly: GCF_032444005.1. NCBI lineage: Eukaryota > Metazoa > Chordata > Amphibia > Anura > Dendrobatidae > Ranitomeya > Ranitomeya imitator. Next base: position 114,693,845 of record NC_091285.1, on the reverse strand, counting down.
GGCCTTGAGCCTAGCACGCACTTGTGCCCAGGCCTTAAGCCTAGCCCGCACTTGTGCCCCGGCCTTAAGCCTAGCCCGCACTTGTGCCCCGGCCTTAAGCTTAGCCCGCACTTGTGCCCCGGCCTTAAGCTTAGCCCGCACTTGTGCCCAGGCCTTAAGCCTAGCCCGCACTTGTGCCCCGGCCTTAAGCCTAGCCCGCACTTGTGCCCCGGCCTTAAGCCGAGCCCGCACTAGTGCCCTTGCCTTAAGCCGAACCCGCACTTGTGCCCCTGCCTTAAGCCGAGCCCGCACTTGTGCCCCTGCCTTAATCCTAGCCCGCACTTGTGCCCCTGCCTTAAGCCTAGCCCGCACTTGTGCCCCAGCCTTAAGCCTAGCCCGCACTTGTGCCCCTGCCTTAAGCCTAGCCTGCACTTGTGCCCAGGCCTGAAGCCTAGCCTGCACTTGTGCCCAGGCCTTAAGCCTAGCCCGCACTTGTGCCCAGGCCTTAAGCCTAGCCCGCACTTGTGCCCAGGCCTTAAGCCTAACCCGCACTTGTGCCCAGGCCTTAAGCCTAACCCGCACTTGTGCCCAGGCCTTAAGCCTAGCCCGCACTTGTGCCCAGGCCTTAAGCCTAGCCCGCACTTGTGCTCCGGCCTTAAGCCTAGCCCGCACTTGTGCCCCGGCCTTAAGCTTAGCCCGCACTTGTGCCCCGGCCTTAAGCTTAGCCCGCACTTGTGCCCAGGCCTTAAGCCTAGCCCGCACTTGTGCCCAGGCCTTAAGCCTCACCCGCACTTGTGCCCAGGCCTTAAGCCTAGCCCGCACTTGTGCCTCCTGCCTTGATCCTAGCCAGCACTTGTGCCCATGCCTTAAGCCTAGCCGGCACTTGTGGCCCCTGCCTTGATCCTAGCCAGCACTGCACTTGTGCCCAGGCCTTAAGCCTAGCCTGCACTTGTGCCCAGGCCTTAAGCCTAGCCTGCACTTGTGCCCAGGCCTTAAGCCTAGCCCGCACTTGTGCCCAGGCCTTAAGCCTTGCCCGCACTTGTGCCCAGGCCTTAAGCCTAGCCCGCACTTGTGCCCAGGCCTTAAGCCTAACCCGCACTTGTGCCCAGGCCTTAAGCCTAGCCCGCACTTGTGCCCAGGCCTTAAGCCTAGCCCGCACTTGTGCCCAGGCCTTAAGCCTGGCTGGCACTTGTGCCCATGCCTTAAGCCTAGCTGGCACTTGTGGCCCCTGCCTTGATCCTAGCCAGCACTGCACTTGTGCCCAGGCCTTAAGCCTAGCCCGCACTTGTGCCCAGGCCTTAAGCCTAGCCCGCACTTGTGCCCCCTGCCTTGATCCTAGCCCGCACTTGTGCCCCTGCCTTAAGCCTAGCCCGCACTTGTGCCCAGGCCTTAAGCCTAGCCCGCACTTGTGCCCAGGCTTTAAGCCTAGCCCGCACTTGTGCCCAGGCCTTAACCCTAGCCCGCACTTGTGCCCAGGCCTTAAGCCTAGCACGCACTTGTGCCCAGGCCTTAAGCCTAGCCCGCACTTGTGCCCCGGCCTTAAGCCTAGCCCGCACTTGTGCCCCGGCCTTAAGCTTAGCCCGCACTTGTGCCCCGGCCTTAATCCTAGCCCGCACTTGTGCCCCTGCCTTAAGCCTAGCCCGCACTTGTGCCCCTGCCTTAAGCCTAGCCCGCACTTGTGCCCCTGCCTTAAGCCTAGCCCGCACTTGTGCCCAGGCCTTGAGCCTAGCACGCACTTGTGCCCAGGCCTTAAGCCTAGCCCGCACTTGTGCCCCGGCCTTAAGCCTAGCCCGCACTTGTGCCCCGGCCTTAAGCTTAGCCCGCACTTGTGCCCCGGCCTTAAGCTTAGCCCGCACTTGTGCCCAGGCCTTAAGCCTAGCCCGCACTTGTGCCCAGGCCTTAAGCCTAGCCCGCACTTGTGCCCCGGCCTTAAGCCTAGCCCGCACTTGTGCCCCGGCCTTAAGCCTAGCCCGCACTTGTACCCCGGCCTTAAGCTGAGCCCGCACTTGTGCCCCGGCCTTAAGCCGAGCCCACACTTGTGCCCCGGCCTTAAGCCGAGCCCGCACTTGTGCCCCGGCCTTAAGCCGAGCCCGCACTTGTGCCCCGGCCTTAAGCCGAGCCCGCACTTGTGCCCCGGCCTTAAGCCGAGCCCGCACTAGTGCCCTTGCCTTAAGCCGAACCCGCACTTGTGCCCCTGCCTTAAGCCGAGCCCGCACTTGTGCCCCTGCCTTAATCCTAGCCCGCACTTGTGCCCCTGCCTTAAGCCTAGCCCGCACTTGTGCCCCAGCCTTAAGCCTAGCCCGCACTTGTGCCCCTGCCTTAAGCCTAGCCCGCACTTGTGCCCAGGCCTTAAGCCTAGCCCGCACTTGTGCCCAGGCCTTAAGCCTAGCCCGCACTTTTGCCCAGGCCTTAAGCCTAGCCCGCACTTGTGCCCAGGCCTTAAGCCTAGCCCGCACTTGTGCCCAGGCCTTAAGCCTAGCCCGCACTTGTGCCCAGGCCTAAAGCCTAGCCCGCACTTGTGCCCAGGCCGTAAGCCTAGCCCGCACTTGTGCCCAGGCCTTTAGCCTAGCCCGCACTTGTGCCCAGGCCTAAAGCCTAGCCCGCACTTGTGCCCAGGCCTTAAGCCTAGCCCGCACTTGTGCCCAGGCCTTAAGCCTAGCCCGCACTTGTGCCCCGGCCTTAAGCCTAGCCCGCACTTGTGCCCCGGCCTTAAGCTTAGCCCGCACTTGTGCCCAGGCCTTAAGCCTAGCCCGCACTTGTGCCCAGGCCTTAAGCCTAGCCCGCACTTGTGCCCAGGCCTTAAGCCTAACCCGCACTTGTGCCCAGGCCTTAAGCCTAGCCCGCACTTGTGCCCAGGCCTTAAACCTAGCCCGCACTTGTGCCCAGGCCTTAAGCCTAGCCCGCACTTGTGCCCAGGCCTTAAGCCTAGCCCGCACTTGTGCCTAGGCCTTAAGCCTAGCCCACACTTGTGCCCATGCCTTAAGCCTAGCTGGCACTTGTGGCCTTTTCCTTGATCCTAGCCAGCACTGCACTTGTGCCCAGGCCTTAAGCCTAGCCTGCACTTGTGCCCAGGCCTTTAGCCTAGCCTGCACTTGTGCCCAGGCGTTAAGCCTAGCCCGCACTTGTGCCCCCTGCCTTGATCCTAGCCCGCACTTGTGCCCCCTGCCTTGATCCTAGCCCGCACTTGTGCCCAGGCCTTAAGCCTAGCCCGCACTTGTGCCCAGGCCTTAAGCCTAGCCCGCACTTGTGCCCCGGCCTTAAGCCTAGCCCGCACTTGTGCCCCGGCCTTAAGCCTAGCCCGCACTTGTGCCCAGGCCTTAAGCCTAGCCCGCACTTGTGCCCAGGCCTTAAGCCTAGCCCGCACTTGTGCCCAGGCCTTAAGCCTAGCCCGCACTTGTGCCTAGGCCTTAAGCCTAGCCCACACTTGTGCCCATGCCTTAAGCCTAGCTGGCACTTGTGGCCTTTGCCTTGATCCTAGCCAGCACTGCACTTGTGCCCAGGCCTTAAGCCTAGCCTGCACTTGTGCCCAGGCCTTAAGCCTAGCCTGCACTTGTGCCCAGGCGTTAAGCCTAGCCCACACTTGTGCCCCCTGCCTTGATCCTAGCCCGCACTTGTGCCCCCTGCCGTGATCCTAGCCCGCACTTGTGCCCAGGCCTTAAGCCTAGCCCGCACTTGTGCCCAGGCCTTAAACCTAGCCCGCACTTGTGCCCCTGCCTTAAGCCTAGCCCGCACTTGTGCCCAGGCCTTAAGCCTAGCCTGCACTTGTGCCCAGGCCTTAAGCCTAGCCCGCACTTGTGCCCAGGCCTTAAGCCTAGCCCGCACTTGTGCCCAGGCCTTAAGCCTAGCCCGCACTTGTGCCCAGGCCTTAAGCCTAGCCCGCACTTGTGCCCAGGCCTTAAGCCTAGCACGCACTTGTGCCCAGGCCTTAAGCCTAGCCCGCACTTGTGCCCAGGCCTTAAGCCTAGCCCGCACTTGTGCCCAGGCCTTAAGCCTAGCCCGCACTTGTGCCCAGGCCTTAAGCCTAGCCCGCACTTGTGCCCAGGCGTTAAGCCTAGCCCGCACTTGTGCCCAGGCCTTAAGCCTAGCCCGCACTTGTGCCCAGGCCTTAAGCCTAGCCCGCACTTGTGCCCAGGCCTAAAGCCTAGCCCGCACTTGTGCCCAGGCCGTAAGCCTAGCCCGCACTTGTGCCCAGGCCTTAAGCCTAGCCCGCACTTGTGCCCCGGCCTTAAGCCTAGCCCGCACTTGTGCCCCGGCCTTAAGCTTAGCCCACACTTGTGCCCAGGCCTTAAGCCTAGCCCGCACTTGTGCCCAGGCCTTAAGCCTAGCCCGCACTTGTGCCCAGGCCTTAAGCCTGGCTGGCACTTGTGCCCATGCCTTAAGCCTAGCTGGCACTTGTGGCCCCTGCCTTGATCCTAGCCAGCACTGCACTTGTGCCCAGGCCTTAAGCCTAGCCCGCACTTGTGCCCAGGCCTTAAGCCTAGCCCGCACTTGTGCCCCCTGCCTTGATCCTAGCCCGCACTTGTGCCCCTGCCTTAAGCCTAGCCCGCACTTGTGCCCAGGCCTTAAGCCTAGCCCGCACTTGTGCCCAGGCTTTAAGCCTAGCCCGCACTTGTGCCCAGGCCTTAAGCCTAGCCCGCACTTGTGCCCAGGCCTTAAGCCTAGCACGCACTTGTGCCCAGGCCTTAAGCCTAGCCCGCACTTGTGCCCCGGCCTTAAGCCTAGCCCGCACTTGTGCCCCGGCCTTAAGCTTAGCCCTCACTTGTGCCCCGGCCTTAAGCTTAGCCCGCACTTGTGCCCAGGCCTTAAGCCTAGCCAGCACTTGTGCCCAGGCCTTAAGCCTAGCCCGCACTTGTGCCCCGGCCTTAAGCCTAGCCCGCACTTGTGCCCCGGCCTTAAGCCTAGCCCGCACTTGTGCCCAGGCCTTAAGCCTAGCCCGCACTTGTGCCCAGGCCTTAAGCCCAGCCCGCACTTGTGCCCAGGCCTTAAGCCTAGCCCGCACTTGTGCCTAGGCCTTAAGCCTAGCCCACACTTGTGCCCATGCCTTAAGCCTAGCTGGCACTTGTGGCCTTTGCCTTGATCCTAGCCAGCACTGCACTTGTGCCCAGGCCTTAAGCCTAGCCTGCACTTGTGCCCAGGCCTTAAGCCTAGCCTGCACTTGTGCCCAGGCGTTAAGCCTAGCCCGCACTTGTGCCCCCTGCCTTGATCCTAGCCCGCACTTGTGCCCAGGCCTTAAGCCTAGCCCGCACTTGTGCCCAGGCCTTAAGCCTAGCCCGCACTTGTGCCCCGGCCTTAAGCCTAGCCCGCACTTGTGCCCCGGCTTTAAGCCTAGCCCGCACTTGTGCCCAGGCCTTAAGCCTAGCCCGCACTTGTGCCCAGGCCTTAAGCCTAGCCCGCACTTGTGCCCAGGCCTTAAGCCTAGCCCGCACTTGTGCCTAGGCCTTAAGCCTAGCCCACACTTGTGCCCATGCCTTAAGCCTAGCTGGCACTTGTGGCCTTTGCCTTGATCCTAGCCAGCACTGCACTTGTGCCCAGGCCTTAAGCCTAGCCTGCACTTGTGCCCAGGCCTTAAGCCTAGCCTGCACTTGTGCCGAGGCGTTAAGCCTAGCCCGCACTTGTGCCCCCTGCCTTGATCCTAGCCCGCACTTGTGCCCCCTGCCTTGATCCTAGCCCGCACTTGTGCCCAGGCCTTAAGCCTAGCCCGCACTTGTGCCCAGGCCTTAAACCTAGCCCGCACTTGTGCCCCTGCCTTAAGCCTAGCCCGCACTTGTGCCCAGGCCTTAAGCCTAGCCTGCACTTGTGCCCAGGCCTTAAGCCTAGCCCGCACTTGTGCCCAGGCCTTAAGCCTAGCCCGCACTTGTGCCCAGGCCTGAAGCCTAGCCCGCACTTGTGCCCAGGCCTTAAGCCTAGCCCGCACTTGTGCCCAGGCCTTAAGCCTAGCCCGCACTTGTGCCCAGGCCTTAAGCCTAGCCCGCACTTGTGCCCAGGCCTTAAGCCTAGCCCGCACTTGTGCCCAGGCCTTAAGCCTAGCCCGCACTTGTGCCCAGGCCTTAAGCCTAGCCCGCACTTGTGCCCAGGCGTTAAGCCTAGCCCGCACTTGTGCCCAGGCCTTAAGCCTAGCCCGCACTTGTGCCCAGGCCTTAAGCCTAGCCCGCACTTGTGCCCAGGCCTTAAGCCTAGCCCGCACTTGTGCCCAGGCCTTAAGCCTAGCCCGCACTTGTGCCCAGGCCTTAAGCCTAGCCCGCACTTGTGCCCAGGCCTTAAGCCTAGCCCGCACTTGTGCCCAGGCCTTAAGCCTAGCCCGCACTTGTGCCTAGGCCTTAAGCCTGGCTGGCACTTGTGCCCATGCCTTAAGCCTAGCCGGCACTTGTGGCCCCTGCCTTGATCCTAGCCAGCACTGCACTTGTGCCCAGGCCTTAAGCCTAGCCTGCACTTGTGCCCAGGCCTGAAGCCTAGCCTGCACTTGTGCCCAGGCCTTAAGCCTAGCCCGCACTTGTGCCCAGGCCTTAAGCCTAGCCCGCACTTGTGCCCAGGCCTTAAGCCTAACCCGCACTTGTGCCCAGGCCTTAAGCCTAGCCCGCACTTGTGCCCAGGCCTTAAGCCTAGCCCGCACTTGTGCTCCGGCCTTAAGCCTAGCCCGCACTTGTGCCCCGGCCTTAAGCTTAGCCCGCACTTGTGCCCAGGCCTTAAGCCTAGCCCGCACTTGTGCCCAGGCCTTAAGCCTCACCCGCACTTGTGCCCAGGCCTTAAGCCTAGCCCGCACTTGTGCCTCCTGCCTTGATCCTAGCCAGCACTTGTGCCCATGCCTTAAGCCTAGCCGGCACTTGTGGCCCCTGCCTTGATCCTAGCCAGCACTGCACTTGTGCCCAGGCCTTAAGCCTAGCCTGCACTTGTGCCCAGGCCTTAAGCCTAGCCTGCACTTGTGCCCAGGCCTTAAGCCTAGCCCGCAATTGTGCCCAGGCCTTAAGCCTTGCCCGCACTTGTGCCCAGGCCTTAAGCCTAGCCCGCACTTGTGCCTAGGCCTTAAGCCTAGCCCACACTTGTGCCCATGCCTTAAGCCTAGCTGGCACTTGTGGCCTTTGCCTTGATCCTAGCCAGCACTGCACTTGTGCCCAGGCCTTAAGCCTAGCCTGCACTTGTGCCCAGGCCTTAAGCCTAGCCTGCACTTGTGCCCAGGCGTTAAGCCTAGCCCGCACTTGTGCCCCCTGCCTTGATCCTAGCCCGCACTTGTGCCCCCTGCCTTGATCCTAGCCCGCACTTGTGCCCAGGCCTTAAGCCTAGCCCGCACTTGTGCCCAGGCCTTAAGCCTAGCCCGCACTTGTGCCCCGGCCTTAAGCCTAGCCCGCACTTGTGCCCCGGCCTTAAGCCTAGCCCGCACTTGTGCCCAGGCCTTAAGCCTAGCCCGCACTTGTGCCCAGGCCTTAAGCCTAGCCCGCACTTGTGCCCAGGCCTTAAGCCTAGCCCGCACTTGTGCCTAGGCCTTAAGCCTAGCCCACACTTGTGCCCATGCCTTAAGCATAGCTGGCACTTGTGGCCTTTGCCTTGATCCTAGCCAGCACTGCACTTGTGCCCAGGCCTTAAGCCTAGCCTGCACTTGTGCCCAGGCCTTAAGCCTAGCCTGCACTTGTGCCCAGGCGTTAAGCCTAGCCCGCACTTGTGCCCCCTGCCTTGATCCTAGCCCGCACTTGTGCCCCCTGCCTTGATCCTAGCCCGCACTTGTGCCCAGGCCTTAAGCCTAGCCCGCACTTGTGCCCAGGCCTTAAACCTAGCCCGCACTTGTGCCCCTGCCTTAAGCCTAGCCCGCACTTGTGCCCAGGCCTTAAGCCTAGCCTGCACTTGTGCCCAGGCCTTAAGCCTAGCCCGCACTTGTGCCCAGGCCTTAAGCCTAGCCCGCACTTGTGCCCAGGCCTTAAGCCTAGCCCGCACTTGTGCCCAGGCCTTAAGCCTAGCCCGCACTTGTGCCCAGGCCTTAAGCCTAGCCCGCACTTGTGCCCAGGCCTTAAGCCTAGCCCGCACTTGTGCCCAGGCCTTAAGCCTAGCCCGCACTTGTGCCCAGGCCTTAAGCCTAGCCCGCACTTGTGCCCAGGCCTTAAGCCTAGCCCGCACTTGTGCCCAGGCGTTAAGCCTAGCCCGCACTTGTGCCCAGGCCTTAAGCCTAGCCCGCACTTGTGCCCAGGCCTTAAGCCTAGCCCGCACTTGTGCCCCGGCCTTAAGCCTAGCCCGCACTTGTGCCCCGGCCTTAAGCTTAGCCCGCACTTGTGCCCCGGCCTTAAGCTTAGCCCGCACTTGTGCCCAGGCCTTAAGCCTAGCCCGCACTTGTGCCCCGGCCTTAAGCCTAGCCCGCACTTGTGACCTGGCCTTAAGCCTAGCCCGCACTTGTGCCCCGGCCTTAAGCCTAGCCCGCACTTGTGCCCCGGCCTTAAGCCGAGCCCGCACTTGTGCCCCGGCCTTAAGCCGAGCCCACACTTGTGCCCCGGCCTTAAGCCGAGCCCGCACTTGTGCCCCGGCCTTAAGCCGAGCCCGCACTTGTGCCCCGGCCTTAAGCCGAGCCCGCACTTGTGCCCCGGCCTTAAGCCGAGCCCGCACCAGTGCCCCTGCCTTAAGCCGAACCCGCACTTGTGCCCCTGCCTTAAGCCGAGCCCGCACTTGTGCCCCTGCCTTAATCCTAGCCCGCACTTGTGCCCCTGCCTTAAGCCTAGCCCGCACTTGTGCCCCTGCCTTAAGCCTAGCCCGCACTTGTGCCCCTGCCTTAAGCCTAGCCCACACTTGTGCCCAGGCCTTGAGCCTAGCACGCACTTGTGCCCAGGCCTTAAGCCTAGCCCGCACTTGTGCCCCGGCCTTAAGCCTAGCCCGCACTTGTGCCCCGGCCTTAAGCTTAGCCCGCACTTGTGCCCCGGCCTTAAGCTTAGCCCGCACTTGTGCCCAGGCCTTAAGCCTAGCCCGCACTTGTGCCCCGGCCTTAAGCCTAGCCCGCACTTGTGCCCCGGCCTTAAGCCGAGCCCGCACTAGTGCCCTTGCCTTAAGCCGAACCCGCACTTGTGCCCCTGCCTTAAGCCGAGCCCGCACTTGTGCCCCTGCCTTAATCCTAGCCCGCACTTGTGCCCCTGCCTTAAGCCTAGCCCGCACTTGTGCCCCAGCCTTAAGCCTAGCCCGCACTTGTGCCCCTGCCTTAAGCCTAGCCCGCACTTGTGCCCAGGCCTTAAGCCTAGCCCGCACTTGTGCCCAGGCCTTAAGCCTAGCCCGCACTTGTGCCCAGGCCTTAAGCCTAGCCCGCACTTTTGCCCAGGCCTTAAGCCTAGCCCGCACTTGTGCCCAGGCCTTAAGCCTAGCCCGCACTTGTGCCCAGGCCTTAAGCCTAGCCCGCACTTGTGCCCAGGCCTAAAGCCTAGCCCGCACTTGTGCCCAGGCCGTAAGCCTAGCCCGCACTTGTGCCCAGGCCTTAAGCCTAGCCCGCACTTGTGCCCCGGCCTTAGGCCTAGCCCGCACTTGTGCCCCGGCCTTAAGCTTAGCCCGCACTTGTGCCCAGGCCTTAAGCCTAGCCCGCACTTGTGCCCAGGCCTTAAGCCTGGCTGGCACTTGTGCCCATGCCTTAAGCCTAGCTGGCACTTGTGGCCCCTGCCTTGATCCTAGCCAGCACTGCACTTGTGCCCAGGCCTTAAGCCTAGCCCGCACTTGTGCCCAGGCCTTAAGCCTAGCCCGCACTTGTGCCCCCTGCCTTGATCCTAGCCCGCACTTGTGCCCCTGCCTTAAGCCTAGCCCACACTTGTGCCCAGGCCTTAAGCCTAGCCCGCACTTGTGCCCAGGCTTTAAGCCTAGCCCGCACTTGTGCCCAGGCCTTAAGCCTAGCCCGCACTTGTGCCCAGGCCTTAAGCCTAGCACGCACTTGTGCCCAGGCCTTAAGCCTAGCCCGCACTTGTGCCCCGGCCTTAAGCCTAGCCCGCACTTGTGCCCCGGCCTTAAGCTTAGCCCGCACTTGTGCCCCGGCCTTAAGCTTAGCCCGCACTTGTGCCCAGGCCTTAAGCCTAGCCAGCACTTGTGCCCAGGCCTTAAGCCTAGCCCGCACTTGTGCCCCGGCCTTAAGCCTAGCCCGCACTTGTGCCCCGGCCTTAAGCCTAGCCCGCACTTGTGCCCAGGCCTTAAGCCTAGCCCGCACTTGTGCCCAGGCCTTAAGCCTAGCCCGCACTTGTGCCCAGGCCTTAAGCCTAGCCCGCACTTGTGCCTAGGCCTTAAGCCTAGCCCACACTTGTGCCCATGCCTTAAGCCTAGCTGGCACTTGTGGCCTTTGCCTTGATCCTAGCCAGCACTGCACTTGTGCCCAGGCCTTAAGCCTAGCCTGCACTTGTGCCCAGGCCTTAAGCCTAGCCTGCACTTGTGCCCAGGCGTTAAGCCTAGCCCGCACTTGTGCCCCCTGCCTTGATCCTAGCCCGCACTTGTGCCCCCTGCCTTGATCCTAGCCCGCACTTGTGCCCAGGCCTTAAGCCTAGCCCGCACTTGTGCCCAGGCCTTAAGCCTAGCCCGCACTTGTGCCCCGGCCTTAAGCCTAGCCCGCACTTGTGCCCCGGCCTTAAGCCTAGCCCGCACTTGTGCCCAGGCCTTAAGCCTAGCCCGCACTTGTGCCCAGGCCTTAAGCCTAGCCCGCACTTGTGCCCAGGCCTTAAGCCTAGCCCGCACTTGTGCCTAGGCCTTAAGCCTAGCCCACACTTGTGCCCATGCCTTAAGCCTAGCTGGCACTTGTGGCCTTTGCCTTGATCCTAGCCAGCACTGCACTTGTGCCCAGGCCTTAAGCCTAACCTGCACTTGTGCCCAGGCCTTAAGCCTAGCCTGCACTTGTGCCCAGGCGTTAAGCCTAGCCCGCACTTGTGCCCCCTGCCTTGATCCTAGCCCGCACTTGTGCCCCCTGCCTTGATCCTAGCCCGCACTTGTGCCCAGGCCTTAAGCCTAGCCCGCACTCGTGCCCAGGCCTTAAACCTAGCCCGCACTTGTGCCCCTGCCTTAAGCCTAGCCCGCACTTGTGCCCAGGCCTTAAGCCTAGCCTGCACTTGTGCCCAGGCCTTAAGCCTAGCCCGCACTTGTGCCCAGGCCTTAAGCCTAGCCCGCACTTGTGCCCAGGCCTTAAGCCTAGCCCGCACTTGTGCCCAGGCCTTAAGCCTAGCCCGCACTTGTGCCCAGGCCTTAAGCCTAGCCCGCACTTGTGCCCAGGCCTTAAGCCTAGCCCGCACTTGTGCCCAGGCCTTAAGCCTAGCCCGCACTTGTGCCCAGGCCTTAAGCCTAGCCCGCACTTGTGCCCAGGCCTTAAGCCTAGCCCGCACTTGTGCCCAGGCGTTAAGCCTAGCCCGCACTTGTGCCCAGGCCTTAAGCCTAGCCCGCACTTGTGCCCAGGCCTTAAGCCTAGCCCGCACTTGTGCCCAGGCCTTAAGCCTAGCCCGCACTTGTGCCCAGGCCTTAAGCCTAGCCCGCACTTGTGCCCAGGCCTTAAGCCTAGCCCGCACTTGTGCCCAGGCCTTAAGCCTAGCCCGCACTTGTGCCCAGGCCTTAAGCCTAGCCCGCACTTGTGCCTAGGCCTTAAGCCTGGCTGGCACTTGTGCCCATGCCTTAAGCCTAGCCGGCACTTGTGGCCCCTGCCTTGATCCTAGCCAGCACTGCACTTGTGCCCAGGCCTTAAGCCTAGCCTGCACTTGTGCCCAGGCCTGAAGCCTAGCCTGCACTTGTGCCCAGGCCTTAAGCCTAGCCCGCACTTGTGCCCAGGCCTTAAGCCTAGCCCGCACTTGTGCCCAGGCCTTAAGCCTAGCCCGCACTTGTGCCCAGGCCTTAAGCCTAACCCGCACTTGTGCCCAGGCCTTAAGCCTAGCCCACACTTGTGCCCAGGCCTTAAGCCTAGCCCGCACTTGTGCCCAGGCCTTAAGCCTAGCCCGCACTTGTGCTCCGGCCTTAAGCCTAGCCCGCACTTGTGCCCCGGCCTTAAGCTTAGCCCGCACTTGTGCCCAGGCCTTAAGCCTAGCCCGCACTTGTGCCCAGGCCTTAAGCCTCACCCGCACTTGTGCCCAGGCCTTAAGCCTAGCCCGCACTTGTGCCTCCTGCCTTGATCCTAGCCAGCACTTGTGCCCATGCCTTAAGCCTAGCCGGCACTTGTGGCCCCTGCCTTGATCCTAGCCAGCACTGCACTTGTGCCCAGGCCTTAAGCCTAGCCTGCACTTGTGCCCAGGCCTTAAGCCTAGCCTGCACTTGTGCCGAGGCCTTAAGCCTAGCCCGCAATTGTGCCCAGGCCTTAAGCCTTGCCCGCACTTGTGCCCAGGCCTTAAGCCTAGCCCGCACTTGTGCCTAGGCCTTAAGCCTAGCCCACACTTGTGCCCATGCCTTAAGCCTAGCTGGCACTTGTGGCCTTTGCCTTGATCCTAGCCAGCACTACACTTGTGCCCAGGCCTTAAGCCTAGCCTGCACTTGTGCCCAGGCCTTAAGCCTAGCCTGCACTTGTGCCCAGGCGTTAAGCCTAGCCCGCACTTGTGCCCCCTGCCTTGATCCTAGCCCGCACTTGTGCCCCCTGCCTTGATCCTAGCCCACACTTGTGCCCAGGCCTTAAGCCTAGCCCGCACTTGTGCCCAGGCCTTAAGCCTAGCCCGCACTTGTGCCCCGGCCTTAAGCCTAGCCCGCACTTGTGCCTCGGCCTTAAGCCTAGCCCGCACTTGTGCCCAGGCCTTAAGCCTAGCCCGCACTTGTGCCCAGGCCTTAAGCCTAGCCCGCACTTGTGCCCAGGCCTTAAGCCTAGCCCGCACTTGTGCCTAGGCCTTAAGCCTAGCCCACACTTGTGCCCATGCCTTAAGCCTAGCTGGCACTTGTGGCCTTTGCCTTGATCCTAGCCAGCACTGCACTTGTGCCCAGGCCTTAAGCCTAGCCTGCACTTGTGCCCAGGCCTTAAGCCTAGCCTGCACTTGTGCCCAGGCGTTAAGCCTAGCCCGCACTTGTGCCCCCTGCCTTGATCCTAGCCCGCACTTGTGCCCCCTGCCTTGATCCTAGCCCGCACTTGTGCCCAGGCCTTAAGCCTAGCCCGCACTTGTGCCTAGGCCTTAAACCTAGCCCGCACTTGTGCCCCTGCCTTAAGCCTAGCCCGCACTTGTGCCCAGGCCTTAAGCCTAACCCGCACTTGTGCCCAGGCCTTAAGCCTAGCCCGCACTTGTGCCCAGGCCTTAAGCCTAGCCCGCACTTGTGCCCAGGCCTTAAACCTAGCCCGCACTTGTGCCCCTGCCTTAAGCCTAGCCCGCACTTGTGCCCAGGCCTTAAGCCTAACCCGCACTTGTGCCCAGGCCTTAAGCCTAGCCCGCACTTGTGCCCAGGCCTTAAGCCTAGCCCGCACTTGTGCTCCGGCCTTAAGCCTAGCCCGCACTTGTGCCCCGGCCTTAAGCTTAGCCCGCACTTGTGCCCAGGCCTTAAGCCTAGCCCGCACTTGTGCCCAGGCCTTAAGCCTCACCCGCACTTGTGCCCCCTGCCTTGATCCTAGCCCGCACTTGTGCCCCCTGCCTTGATCCTAGCCCGCACTTGTGCCCAGGCCTTAAGCCTAGCCCGCACTTGTGCCTAGGCCTTAAACCTAGCCCGCACTTGTGCCCCTGCCTTAAGCCTAGCCCGCACTTGTGCCCAGGCCTTAAGCCTAACCCGCACTTGTGCCCAGGCCTTAAGCCTAGCCCGCACTTGTGCCCAGGCCTTAAGCCTAGCCCGCACTTGTGCCCAGGCCTTAAACCTAGCCCGCACTTGTGCCCCTGCCTTAAGCCTAGCCCGCACTTGTGCCCAGGCCTTAAGCCTAACCCGCACTTGTGCCCAGGCCTTAAGCCTAGCCCGCACTTGTGCCCAGGCCTTAAGCCTAGCCCGCACTTGTGCTCCGGCCTTAAGCCTAGCCCGCACTTGTGCCCCGGCCTTAAGCTTAGCCCGCACTTGTGCCCAGGCCTTAAGCCTAGCCCGCACTTGTGCCCAGGCCTTAAGCCTCACCCGCACTTGTGCCCAGGCCTTAAGCCTAGCCCGCACTTGTGCCTCCTGCCTTGATCCTAGCCAGCACTTGTGCCCATGCCTTAAGCCTAGCCGGCACTTGTGGCCCCTGCCTTGATCCTAGCCAGCACTGCACTTGTGCCCAGGCCTTAAGCCTAGCCTGCACTTGTGCCCAGGCCTTAATCCTAGCCTGCACTTGTGCCCAGGCCTTAAGCCTAGCCCGCAATTGTGCCCAGGCCTTAAGCCTTGCCTGCACTTGTGCCCAGGCCTTAAGCCTAGCCCGCACTTGTGCCCAGGCCTTAAGCCTAACCCGCACTTGTGCCCAGGCCTTAAGCCTAGCCCGCACTTGTGCCCAGGCCTTAAGCCTAGCCCGCACTTGTGCCCAGGCCTTAAGCCTGGCTGGCACTTGTGCCCATGCCTTAAGCCTAGCTGGCACTTGTGGCCCCTGCCTTGATCCTAGCCAGCACTGCACTTGTGCCCAGGCCTTAAGCCTAGCCCGCACTTGTGCCCAGGCCTTAAGCCTAGCCCGCACTTGTGCCCCCTGCCTTGATCCTAGCCCGAACTTGTGCCCCTGCCTTAAGCCTAGCCCGCACTTGTGCCCAGGCCTTAAGCCTAGCCCGCACTTGTGCCCAGGCTTTAAGCCTAGCCCGCACTTGTGCCCAGGCCTTAAGCCTAGCCCGCACTTGTGCCCAGGCCTTAAGCCTAGCACGCATTTGTGCCCAGGCCTTAAGCCTAGCCCGCACTTGTGCCCCGGCCTTAAGCCTAGCCCGCACTTGTGCCCCGGCCTTAAGCTTAGCCCGCACTTGTGCCCCGGCCTTAAGCTTAGCCCGCACTTGTGCCCAGGCCTTAAGCCTAGCCCGCACTTGTGCCCCGGCCTTAAGCCTAGCCCGCACTTGTGCCCTGGCCTTAAGCCTAGCCCGCACTTTTGCCCCGGCCTTAAGCCTAGCCCGCACTTGTGCCACGGCCTTAAGCCGAGCCCGCACTTGTGCCCCGGCCTTAAGCCGAGCCCACACTTGTGCCCCGGCCTTAAGCTTAGCCCGCACTTGTGCCCCGGCCTTAAGCCGAGCCCGCACTTGTGCCCCGGCCTTAAGCCTAGCCCGCACTTGTGCGCCGGCCTTAAGCCGAGCCCGCACTTGTGCCCCGGCCTTAAGCCGAGCCCGCACTAGTGCCCTTGCCTTAAGCCGAACCCGCACTTGTGCCCCTGCCTTAAGCCGAGCCCGCACTTGTGCCCCTGCCTTAATCCTAGCCCGCACTTGTGCCCCTGCCTTAAGCCTAGCCCGCACTTGTGCCACAGCCTTAAGCCTAGCCCGCACTTGTGCCCCTGCCTTAAGCCTAGCCCGCACTTGTGCCCAGGCCTTAAGCCTAGCCCGCACTTGTGCCCAGGCCTTAAGCCTAGCCCGCACTTGTGCCCAGGCCTTAAGCCTAGCCCGCACTTTTGCCCAGGCCTTAAGCCTAGCCCGCACTTGTGCCCAGGCCTTAAGCCTAGCCCGCACTTGTGCCCAGGCCTTAAGCCTAGCCCGCACTTGTGCCAAGGCCTAAAGCCTAGCCCGCACTTGTGCCCAGGCCGTAAGCCTAGCCCGCACTTGTGCCCAGGCCTTAAGCCTAGCCCGCACTTGTGCCCCGGCCTTAAGCCTAGCCCGCACTTGTGCCCCGGCCTTAAGCTTAGCCCGCACTTGTGCCCAGGCCTTAAGCCTAGCCCGCACTTGTGCCCAGGCCTTAAGCCTAGCCCGCACTTGTGCCCAGGCCTTAAGCCTGGCTGGCACTTGTGCCCATGCCTTAAGCCTAGCTGGCACTTGTGGCCCCTGCCTTGATCCTAGCCAGCACTGCACTTGTGCCCAGGCCTTAAGCCTAGCCCGCACTTGTGCCCAGACCTTAAGCCTAGCCCGCACTTGTGCCCCCTGCCTTGATCCTAGCCCGCACTTGTGCCCCTGCCTTAAGCCTAGCCCGCACTTGTGTTCAGGCCTTAAGCCTAGCCCGCACTTGTGCCCAGGCTTTAAGCCTAGCCCGCACTTGTGCCCAGGCCTTAAGCCTAGCCCGCACTTGTGCCCAGGCCTTAAGCCTAGCACGCACTTGTGCCCAGGCCTTAAGCATAGCCCGCACTTGTGCCCCGGCCTTAAGCCTAGCCCGCACTTGTGCCCCGGCCTTAAGCTTAGCCCGCACTTGTGCCCCGGCCTTAAGCTTAGCCCGCACTTGTGCCCAGGCCTTAAGCCTAGCCCGCACTTGTGCCCCGGCCTTAAGCCTAGCCCGCACTTGTGCCCCGGCCTTAAGCCTAGCCCGCACTTGTGCCCCGGCCTTAAGCCTAGCCCGCACTTGTGCCCCGGCCTTAAGCCTAGCCCGCACTTGTGCCCCGGCCTTAAGCCGAGCCCGCACTTGTGCCCCGGCCTTAAGCCGAGCCCACACTTGTGCCCCGGCC
Organism: Ranitomeya imitator; assembly: GCF_032444005.1. Lineage (NCBI taxonomy): Eukaryota > Metazoa > Chordata > Amphibia > Anura > Dendrobatidae > Ranitomeya > Ranitomeya imitator. The sequence continues at coordinate 114,677,485 of NC_091285.1, read as the reverse complement.
TTAAGCCGAGCCCGCACTTGTGCCCCGGCCTTAAGCCGAGCCCGCACTTGTGCCCCGGCCTTAAGCCGAGCCCGCACTTGTGCCCCGGCCTTAAGCCGAGCCCGCACCAGTGCCCCTGCCTTAAGCCGAACCCGCACTTGTGCCCCTGCCTTAAGCCGAGCCCGCACTTGTGCCCCTGCCTTAATCCTAGCCCGCACTTGTGCCCCTGCCTTAAGCCTAGCCCGCACTTGTGCCTCCTGCCTTGATCCTAGCCAGCACTTGTGCCCATGCCTTAAGCCTAGCCGGCACTTGTGGCCCCTGCCTTGATCCTAGCCAGCACTGCACTTGTGCCCAGGCCTTAAGCCTAGCCTGCACTTGTGCCCAGGCCTTAAGCCTAGCCTGCACTTGTGCCCAGGCCTTAAGCCTAGCCCGCAATTGTGCCCAGGCCTTAAGCCTTGCCCGCACTTGTGCCCAGGCCTTAAGCCTAGCCCGCACTTGTGCCTAGGCCTTAAGCCTAGCCCACACTTGTGCCCATGCCTTAAGCCTAGCTGGCACTTGTGGCCTTTGCCTTGATCCTAGCCAGCACTGCACTTGTGCCCAGGCCTTAAGCCTAGCCCGCACTTGTGCCCCGGCCTTAAGCCTAGCCCGCACTTGTGCCTCGGCCTTAAGCCTAGCCCGCACTTGTGCCCAGGCCTTAAGCCTAGCCCGCACTTGTGCCCAGGCCTTAAGCCTAGCCCGCACTTGTGCCCAGGCCTTAAGCCTAGCCCGCACTTGTGCCCAGGCCTTAAGCCTAGCCCGCACTTGTGCCCCGGCCTTAAGCCTAGCCCGCACTTGTGCCCCGGCCTTAAGCCTAGCCCGCACTTGTGCCCAGGCCTTAAGCCTAGCCCGCACTTGTGCCCAGGCCTTAAGCCTAGCCCGCACTTGTGCCCAGGCCTTAAGCCTAGCCCGCACTTGTGCCTAGGCCTTAAGCCTAGCCCACACTTGTGCCCATGCCTTAAGCCTAGCTGGCACTTGTGGCCTTTGCCTTGATCCTAGCCAGCACTGCACTTGTGCCCAGGCCTTAAGCCTAGCCTGCACTTGTGCCCAGGCCTTAAGCCTAGCCTGCACTTGTGCCCAGGCGTTAAGCCTAGCCCGCACTTGTGCCCCCTGCCTTGATCCTAGCCCGCACTTGTGCCCCCTGCCTTGATCCTAGCCCGCACTTGTGCCCAGGCCTTAAGCCTAGCCCGCACTTGTGCCCAGGTCTTAAACCTAGCCCGCACTTGTGCCCCTGCCTTAAGCCTAGCCCGCACTTGTGCCCAGGCCTTAAGCCTAGCCTGCACTTGTGCCCAGGCCTTAAGCCTAGCCCGCACTTGTGCCCAGGCCTTAAGCCTAGCCCGCACTTGTGCCCAGGCCTTAAGCCTAGCCCGCACTTGTGCCCAGGCCTTAAGCCTAGCCCGCACTTGTGCCCAGGCCTTAAGCCTAGCCCGCACTTGTGCCCAGGCCTTAAGCCTAGCCCGCACTTGTGCCCAGGCCTTAAGCCTAGCCCGCACTTGTGCCCAGGCCTTAAGCCTAGCCCGCACTTGTGCCCAGGCCTTAAGCCTAGCCCGCACTTGTGCCCCGGCCTTAAGCCTAGCCCGCACTTGTGCCCCGGCCTTAAGCTTAGCCCGCACTTGTGCCCCGGCCTTAAGCTTAGCCCGCACTTGTGCCCAGGCCTTAAGCCTAGCCCGCACTTGTGCCCCGGCCTTAAGCCTAGCCCGCACTTGTGCCCTGGCCTTAAGCCTAGCCCGCACTTGTGCCCCGGCCTTAAGCCTAGCCCGCACTTGTGCCCCGGCCTTAAGCCGAGCCCGCACTTGTGCCCCGGCCTTAAGCCGAGCCCACACTTGTGCCCCGGCCTTAAGCCGAGCCCGCACTTGTGCCCCGGCCTTAAGCCGAGCCCGCACTTGTGCCCCGGCCTTAAGCCGAGCCCGCACTTGTGCCCAGGCCTTAAGCCTCACCCGCACTTGTGCCCCCTGCCTTGATCCTAGCCCGCACTTGTGCCCCCTGCCTTGATCCTAGCCCGCACTTGTGCCCAGGCCTTAAGCCTAGCCCGCACTTGTGCCTAGGCCTTAAACCTAGCCCGCACTTGTGCCCCTGCCTTAAGCCTAGCCCGCACTTGTGCCCAGGCCTTAAGCCTAACCCGCACTTGTGCCCAGGCCTTAAGCCTAGCCCGCACTTGTGCCCAGGCCTTAAGCCTAGCCCGCACTTGTGCCCAGGCCTTAAACCTAGCCCGCACTTGTGCCCCTGCCTTAAGCCTAGCCCGCACTTGTGCCCAGGCCTTAAGCCTAACCCGCACTTGTGCCCAGGCCTTAAGCCTAGCCCGCACTTGTGCCCAGGCCTTAAGCCTAGCCCGCACTTGTGCCCAGGCCTTAAACCTAGCCCGCACTTGTGCCCCTGCCTTAAGCCTAGCCCGCACTTGTGCCCCGGCCTTAAGCCTAGCCCGCACTTGTGCCCAGGCCTTAAGCCTAGCCCGCACTTGTGCCCAGGCCTTAAGCCTAGCCCGCACTTGTGCCCAGGCCTTAAGCCTAGCCCGCACTTGTGCCTAGGCCTTAAGCCTAGCCCACACTTGTGCCCATGCCTTAAGCCTAGCTGGCACTTGTGGCCTTTGCCTTGATCCTAGCCAGCACTGCATTTGTGCCCAGGCCTTAAGCCTAGCCTGCACTTGTGCCCCGGCCTTAAGCCTAGCCCGCACTTGTGCCCAGGCCTTAAGCCTAGCCCGCACTTGTGCCCAGGCCTTAAGCCTAGCCCGCACTTGTGCCCAGGCCTTAAGCCTAGCCCGCACTTGTGCCTAGGCCTTAAGCCTAGCCCACACTTGTGCCCATGCCTTAAGCCTAGCTGGCACTTGTGGCCTTTGCCTTGATCCTAGCCAGCACTGCACTTGTGCCCAGGCCTTAAGCCTAGCCTGCACTTGTGCCCAGGCCTTAAGCCTAGCCTGCACTTGTGCCCAGGCGTTAAGCCTAGCCCGCACTTGTGCCCCCTGCCTTGATCCTAGCCCGCACTTGTGCCCCCTGCCTTGATCCTAGCCCGCACTTGTGCCCAGGCCTTAAGCCTAGCCCGCACTTGTGCCTAGGCCTTAAACCTAGCCCGCACTTGTGCCCCTGCCTTAAGCCTAGCCCGCACTTGTGCCCAGGCCTTAAGCCTAACCCGCACTTGTGCCCAGGCCTTAAGCCTAGCCCGCACTTGTGCCCAGGCCTTAAGCCTAGCCCGCACTTGTGCCCAGGCCTTAAACCTAGCCCGCACTTGTGCCCCTGCCTTAAGCCTAGCCCGCACTTGTGCCCAGGCCTTAAGCCTAACCCGCACTTGTGCCCAGGCCTTAAGCCTAGCCCGCACTTGTGCCCAGGCCTTAAGCCTAGCCCGCACTTGTGCTCCGGCCTTAAGCCTAGCCCGCACTTGTGCCCCGGCCTTAAGCTTAGCCCGCACTTGTGCCCAGGCCTTAAGCCTAGCCCGCACTTGTGCCCAGGCCTTAAGCCTCACCCGCACTTGTGCCCCCTGCCTTGATCCTAGCCCGCACTTGTGCCCCCTGCCTTGATCCTAGCCCGCACTTGTGCCCAGGCCTTAAGCCTAGCCCGCACTTGTGCCTAGGCCTTAAACCTAGCCCGCACTTGTGCCCCTGCCTTAAGCCTAGCCCGCACTTGTGCCCAGGCCTTAAGCCTAACCCGCACTTGTGCCCAGGCCTTAAGCCTAGCCCGCACTTGTGCCCAGGCCTTAAGCCTAGCCTGCACTTGTGCCGAGGCCTTAAGCCTAGCCCGCAATTGTGCCCAGGCCTTAAGCCTTGCCCGCACTTGTGCCCAGGCCTTAAGCCTAGCCCGCACTTGTGCCTAGGCCTTAAGCCTAGCCCACACTTGTGCCCATGCCTTAAGCCTAGCTGGCACTTGTGGCCTTTGCCTTGATCCTAGCCAGCACTACACTTGTGCCCAGGCCTTAAGCCTAGCCTGCACTTGTGCCCAGGCCTTAAGCCTAGCCTGCACTTGTGCCCAGGCGTTAAGCCTAGCCCGCACTTGTGCCCCCTGCCTTGATCCTAGCCCGCACTTGTGCCCCCTGCCTTGATCCTAGCCCACACTTGTGCCCAGGCCTTAAGCCTAGCCCGCACTTGTGCCCAGGCCTTAAGCCTAGCCCGCACTTGTGCCCCGGCCTTAAGCCTAGCCCGCACTTGTGCCTCGGCCTTAAGCCTAGCCCGCACTTGTGCCCAGGCCTTAAGCCTAGCCCGCACTTGTGCCCAGGCCTTAAGCCTAGCCCGCACTTGTGCCCAGGCCTTAAGCCTAGCCCGCACTTGTGCCCAGGCCTTAAGCCTAGCCCGCACTTGTGCCCCGGCCTTAAGCCTAGCCCGCACTTGTGCCCCGGCCTTAAGCCTAGCCCGCACTTGTGCCCAGGCCTTAAGCCTAGCCCGCACTTGTGCCCAGGCCTTAAGCCTAGCCCGCACTTGTGCCCAGGCCTTAAGCCTAGCCCGCACTTGTGCCTAGGCCTTAAGCCTAGCCCACACTTGTGCCCATGCCTTAAGCCTAGCTGGCACTTGTGGCCTTTGCCTTGATCCTAGCCAGCACTGCACTTGTGCCCAGGCCTTAAGCCTAGCCTGCACTTGTGCCCAGGCCTTAAGCCTAGCCTGCACTTGTGCCCAGGCGTTAAGCCTAGCCCGCACTTGTGCCCCCTGCCTTGATCCTAGCCCGCACTTGTGCCCCCTGCCTTGATCCTAGCCCGCACTTGTGCCCAGGCCTTAAGCCTAGCCCGCACTTGTGCCCAGGTCTTAAACCTAGCCCGCACTTGTGCCCCTGCCTTAAGCCTAGCCCGCACTTGTGCCCAGGCCTTAAGCCTAGCCTGCACTTGTGCCCAGGCCTTAAGCCTAGCCCGCACTTGTGCCCAGGCCTTAAGCCTAGCCCGCACTTGTGCCCAGGCCTTAAGCCTAGCCCGCACTTGTGCCCAGGCCTTAAGCCTAGCCCGCACTTGTGCCCAGGCCTTAAGCCTAGCCCGCACTTGTGCCCAGGCCTTAAGCCTAGCCCGCACTTGTGCCCAGGCCTTAAGCCTAGCCCGCACTTGTGCCCAGGCCTTAAGCCTAGCCCGCACTTGTGCCCAGGCCTTAAGCCTAGCCCGCACTTGTGCCCCGGCCTTAAGCCTAGCCCGCACTTGTGCCCCGGCCTTAAGCTTAGCCCGCACTTGTGCCCCGGCCTTAAGCTTAGCCCGCACTTGTGCCCAGGCCTTAAGCCTAGCCCGCACTTGTGCCCCGGCCTTAAGCCTAGCCCGCACTTGTGCCCTGGCCTTAAGCCTAGCCCGCACTTGTGCCCCGGCCTTAAGCCTAGCCCGCACTTGTGCCCCGGCCTTAAGCCGAGCCCGCACTTGTGCCCCGGCCTTAAGCCGAGCCCACACTTGTGCCCCGGCCTTAAGCCGAGCCCGCACTTGTGCCCCGGCCTTAAGCCGAGCCCGCACTTGTGCCCCGGCCTTAAGCCGAGCCCGCACTTGTGCCCAGGCCTTAAGCCTCACCCGCACTTGTGCCCCCTGCCTTGATCCTAGCCCGCACTTGTGCCCCCTGCCTTGATCCTAGCCCGCACTTGTGCCCAGGCCTTAAGCCTAGCCCGCACTTGTGCCTAGGCCTTAAACCTAGCCCGCACTTGTGCCCCTGCCTTAAGCCTAGCCCGCACTTGTGCCCAGGCCTTAAGCCTAACCCGCACTTGTGCCCAGGCCTTAAGCCTAGCCCGCACTTGTGCCCAGGCCTTAAGCCTAGCCCGCACTTGTGCCCAGGCCTTAAACCTAGCCCGCACTTGTGCCCCTGCCTTAAGCCTAGCCCGCACTTGTGCCCAGGCCTTAAGCCTAACCCGCACTTGTGCCCAGGCCTTAAGCCTAGCCCGCACTTGTGCCCAGGCCTTAAGCCTAGCCCGCACTTGTGCCCAGGCCTTAAACCTAGCCCGCACTTGTGCCCCTGCCTTAAGCCTAGCCCGCACTTGTGCCCCGGCCTTAAGCCTAGCCCGCACTTGTGCCCAGGCCTTAAGCCTAGCCCGCACTTGTGCCCAGGCCTTAAGCCTAGCCCGCACTTGTGCCCAGGCCTTAAGCCTAGCCCGCACTTGTGCCTAGGCCTTAAGCCTAGCCCACACTTGTGCCCATGCCTTAAGCCTAGCTGGCACTTGTGGCCTTTGCCTTGATCCTAGCCAGCACTGCATTTGTGCCCAGGCCTTAAGCCTAGCCTGCACTTGTGCCCCGGCCTTAAGCCTAGCCCGCACTTGTGCCCAGGCCTTAAGCCTAGCCCGCACTTGTGCCCAGGCCTTAAGCCTAGCCCGCACTTGTGCCCAGGCCTTAAGCCTAGCCCGCACTTGTGCCTAGGCCTTAAGCCTAGCCCACACTTGTGCCCATGCCTTAAGCCTAGCTGGCACTTGTGGCCTTTGCCTTGATCCTAGCCAGCACTGCACTTGTGCCCAGGCCTTAAGCCTAGCCTGCACTTGTGCCCAGGCCTTAAGCCTAGCCTGCACTTGTGCCCAGGCGTTAAGCCTAGCCCGCACTTGTGCCCCCTGCCTTGATCCTAGCCCGCACTTGTGCCCCCTGCCTTGATCCTAGCCCGCACTTGTGCCCAGGCCTTAAGCCTAGCCCGCACTTGTGCCTAGGCCTTAAACCTAGCCCGCACTTGTGCCCCTGCCTTAAGCCTAGCCCGCACTTGTGCCCAGGCCTTAAGCCTAACCCGCACTTGTGCCCAGGCCTTAAGCCTAGCCCGCACTTGTGCCCAGGCCTTAAGCCTAGCCCGCACTTGTGCCCAGGCCTTAAACCTAGCCCGCACTTGTGCCCCTGCCTTAAGCCTAGCCCGCACTTGTGCCCAGGCCTTAAGCCTAACCCGCACTTGTGCCCAGGCCTTAAGCCTAGCCCGCACTTGTGCCCAGGCCTTAAGCCTAGCCCGCACTTGTGCTCCGGCCTTAAGCCTAGCCCGCACTTGTGCCCCGGCCTTAAGCTTAGCCCGCACTTGTGCCCAGGCCTTAAGCCTAGCCCGCACTTGTGCCCAGGCCTTAAGCCTCACCCGCACTTGTGCCCCCTGCCTTGATCCTAGCCCGCACTTGTGCCCCCTGCCTTGATCCTAGCCCGCACTTGTGCCCAGGCCTTAAGCCTAGCCCGCACTTGTGCCTAGGCCTTAAACCTAGCCCGCACTTGTGCCCCTGCCTTAAGCCTAGCCCGCACTTGTGCCCAGGCCTTAAGCCTAACCCGCACTTGTGCCCAGGCCTTAAGCCTAGCCCGCACTTGTGCCCAGGCCTTAAGCCTAGCCTGCACTTGTGCCGAGGCCTTAAGCCTAGCCCGCAATTGTGCCCAGGCCTTAAGCCTTGCCCGCACTTGTGCCCAGGCCTTAAGCCTAGCCCGCACTTGTGCCTAGGCCTTAAGCCTAGCCCACACTTGTGCCCATGCCTTAAGCCTAGCTGGCACTTGTGGCCTTTGCCTTGATCCTAGCCAGCACTACACTTGTGCCCAGGCCTTAAGCCTAGCCTGCACTTGTGCCCAGGCCTTAAGCCTAGCCTGCACTTGTGCCCAGGCGTTAAGCCTAGCCCGCACTTGTGCCCCCTGCCTTGATCCTAGCCCGCACTTGTGCCCCCTGCCTTGATCCTAGCCCACACTTGTGCCCAGGCCTTAAGCCTAGCCCGCACTTGTGCCCAGGCCTTAAGCCTAGCCCGCACTTGTGCCCCGGCCTTAAGCCTAGCCCGCACTTGTGCCTCGGCCTTAAGCCTAGCCCGCACTTGTGCCCAGGCCTTAAGCCTAGCCCGCACTTGTGCCCAGGCCTTAAGCCTAGCCCGCACTTGTGCCCAGGCCTTAAGCCTAGCCCGCACTTGTGCCTAGGCCTTAAGCCTAGCCCACACTTGTGCCCATGCCTTAAGCCTAGCTGGCACTTGTGGCCTTTGCCTTGATCCTAGCCAGCACTGCACTTGTGCCCAGGCCTTAAGCCTAGCCTGCACTTGTGCCCAGGCCTTAAGCCTAGCCTGCACTTGTGCCCAGGCGTTAAGCCTAGCCCGCACTTGTGCCCCCTGCCTTGATCCTAGCCCGCACTTGTGCCCCCTGCCTTGATCCTAGCCCGCACTTGTGCCCAGGCCTTAAGCCTAGCCCGCACTTGTGCCTAGGCCTTAAACCTAGCCCGCACTTGTGCCCCTGCCTTAAGCCTAGCCCGCACTTGTGCCCAGGCCTTAAGCCTAACCCGCACTTGTGCCCAGGCCTTAAGCCTAGCCCGCACTTGTGCCCAGGCCTTAAGCCTAGCCCGCACTTGTGCCCAGGCCTTAAACCTAGCCCGCACTTGTGCCCCTGCCTTAAGCCTAGCCCGCACTTGTGCCCAGGCCTTAAGCCTAACCCGCACTTGTGCCCAGGCCTTAAGCCTAGCCCGCACTTGTGCCCAGGCCTTAAGCCTAGCCCGCACTTGTGCTCCGGCCTTAAGCCTAGCCTGCACTTGTGCCCCGGCCTTAAGCTTAGCCCGCACTTGTGCCCAGGCCTTAAGCCTAGCCCGCACTTGTGCCCAGGCCTTAAGCCTCACCCGCACTTGTGCCCCCTGCCTTGATCCTAGCCCGCACTTGTGCCCCCTGCCTTGATCCTAGCCCGCACTTGTGCCCAGGCCTTAAGCCTAGCCCGCACTTGTGCCCAGGTCTTAAACCTAGCCCGCACTTGTGCCCCTGCCTTAAGCCTAGCCCGCACTTGTGCCCAGGCCTTAAGCCTAGCCTGCACTTGTGCCCAGGCCTTAAGCCTAGCCCGCACTTGTGCCCAGGCCTTAAGCCTAGCCCGCACTTGTGCCCAGGCCTTAAGCCTAGCCCGCACTTGTGCCCAGGCCTTAAGCCTAGCCCGCACTTGTGCCCAGGCCTTAAGCCTAGCCCGCACTTGTGCCCAGGCCTTAAGCCTAGCCCGCACTTGTGCCCAGGCCTTAAGCCTAGCCCGCACTTGTGCCCAGGCCTTAAGCCTAGCCCGCACTTGTGCCCAGGCCTTAAGCCTAGCCCGCACTTGTGCCCCGGCCTTAAGCCTAGCCCGCACTTGTGCCCCGGCCTTAAGCTTAGCCCGCACTTGTGCCCCGGCCTTAAGCTTAGCCCGCACTTGTGCCCAGGCCTTAAGCCTAGCCCGCACTTGTGCCCCGGCCTTAAGCCTAGCCCGCACTTGTGCCCTGGCCTTAAGCCTAGCCCGCACTTGTGCCCCGGCCTTAAGCCTAGCCCGCACTTGTGCCCCGGCCTTAAGCCGAGCCCGCACTTGTGCCCCGGCCTTAAGCCGAGCCCACACTTGTGCCCCGGCCTTAAGCCGAGCCCGCACTTGTGCCCCGGCCTTAAGCCGAGCCCGCACTTGTGCCCCGGCCTTAAGCCGAGCCCGCACTTGTGCCCAGGCCTTAAGCCTCACCCGCACTTGTGCCCCCTGCCTTGATCCTAGCCCGCACTTGTGCCCCCTGCCTTGATCCTAGCCCGCACTTGTGCCCAGGCCTTAAGCCTAGCCCGCACTTGTGCCTAGGCCTTAAACCTAGCCCGCACTTGTGCCCCTGCCTTAAGCCTAGCCCGCACTTGTGCCCAGGCCTTAAGCCTAACCCGCACTTGTGCCCAGGCCTTAAGCCTAGCCCGCACTTGTGCCCAGGCCTTAAGCCTAGCCCGCACTTGTGCCCAGGCCTTAAACCTAGCCCGCACTTGTGCCCCTGCCTTAAGCCTAGCCCGCACTTGTGCCCAGGCCTTAAGCCTAACCCGCACTTGTGCCCAGGCCTTAAGCCTAGCCCGCACTTGTGCCCAGGCCTTAAGCCTAGCCCGCACTTGTGCCCAGGCCTTAAACCTAGCCCGCACTTGTGCCCCTGCCTTAAGCCTAGCCCGCACTTGTGCCCCGGCCTTAAGCCTAGCCCGCACTTGTGCCCAGGCCTTAAGCCTAGCCCGCACTTGTGCCCAGGCCTTAAGCCTAGCCCGCACTTGTGCCCAGGCCTTAAGCCTAGCCCGCACTTGTGCCTAGGCCTTAAGCCTAGCCCACACTTGTGCCCATGCCTTAAGCCTAGCTGGCACTTGTGGCCTTTGCCTTGATCCTAGCCAGCACTGCATTTGTGCCCAGGCCTTAAGCCTAGCCTGCACTTGTGCCCCGGCCTTAAGCCTAGCCCGCACTTGTGCCCAGGCCTTAAGCCTAGCCCGCACTTGTGCCCAGGCCTTAAGCCTAGCCCGCACTTGTGCCCAGGCCTTAAGCCTAGCCCGCACTTGTGCCTAGGCCTTAAGCCTAGCCCACACTTGTGCCCATGCCTTAAGCCTAGCTGGCACTTGTGGCCTTTGCCTTGATCCTAGCCAGCACTGCACTTGTGCCCAGGCCTTAAGCCTAGCCTGCACTTGTGCCCAGGCCTTAAGCCTAGCCTGCACTTGTGCCCAGGCGTTAAGCCTAGCCCGCACTTGTGCCCCCTGCCTTGATCCTAGCCCGCACTTGTGCCCCCTGCCTTGATCCTAGCCCGCACTTGTGCCCAGGCCTTAAGCCTAGCCCGCACTTGTGCCTAGGCCTTAAACCTAGCCCGCACTTGTGCCCCTGCCTTAAGCCTAGCCCGCACTTGTGCCCAGGCCTTAAGCCTAACCCGCACTTGTGCCCAGGCCTTAAGCCTAGCCCGCACTTGTGCCCAGGCCTTAAGCCTAGCCCGCACTTGTGCCCAGGCCTTAAACCTAGCCCGCACTTGTGCCCCTGCCTTAAGCCTAGCCCGCACTTGTGCCCAGGCCTTAAGCCTAACCCGCACTTGTGCCCAGGCCTTAAGCCTAGCCCGCACTTGTGCCCAGGCCTTAAGCCTAGCCCGCACTTGTGCTCCGGCCTTAAGCCTAGCCCGCACTTGTGCCCCGGCCTTAAGCTTAGCCCGCACTTGTGCCCAGGCCTTAAGCCTAGCCCGCACTTGTGCCCAGGCCTTAAGCCTCACCCGCACTTGTGCCCCCTGCCTTGATCCTAGCCCGCACTTGTGCCCCCTGCCTTGATCCTAGCCCGCACTTGTGCCCAGGCCTTAAGCCTAGCCCGCACTTGTGCCTAGGCCTTAAACCTAGCCCGCACTTGTGCCCCTGCCTTAAGCCTAGCCCGCACTTGTGCCCAGGCCTTAAGCCTAACCCGCACTTGTGCCCAGGCCTTAAGCCTAGCCCGCACTTGTGCCCAGGCCTTAAGCCTAGCCTGCACTTGTGCCGAGGCCTTAAGCCTAGCCCGCAATTGTGCCCAGGCCTTAAGCCTTGCCCGCACTTGTGCCCAGGCCTTAAGCCTAGCCCGCACTTGTGCCTAGGCCTTAAGCCTAGCCCACACTTGTGCCCATGCCTTAAGCCTAGCTGGCACTTGTGGCCTTTGCCTTGATCCTAGCCAGCACTACACTTGTGCCCAGGCCTTAAGCCTAGCCTGCACTTGTGCCCAGGCCTTAAGCCTAGCCTGCACTTGTGCCCAGGCGTTAAGCCTAGCCCGCACTTGTGCCCCCTGCCTTGATCCTAGCCCGCACTTGTGCCCCCTGCCTTGATCCTAGCCCACACTTGTGCCCAGGCCTTAAGCCTAGCCCGCACTTGTGCCCAGGCCTTAAGCCTAGCCCGCACTTGTGCCCCGGCCTTAAGCCTAGCCCGCACTTGTGCCTCGGCCTTAAGCCTAGCCCGCACTTGTGCCCAGGCCTTAAGCCTAGCCCGCACTTGTGCCCAGGCCTTAAGCCTAGCCCGCACTTGTGCCCAGGCCTTAAGCCTAGCCCGCACTTGTGCCTAGGCCTTAAGCCTAGCCCACACTTGTGCCCATGCCTTAAGCCTAGCTGGCACTTGTGGCCTTTGCCTTGATCCTAGCCAGCACTGCACTTGTGCCCAGGCCTTAAGCCTAGCCTGCACTTGTGCCCAGGCCTTAAGCCTAGCCTGCACTTGTGCCCAGGCGTTAAGCCTAGCCCGCACTTGTGCCCCCTGCCTTGATCCTAGCCCGCACTTGTGCCCCCTGCCTTGATCCTAGCCCGCACTTGTGCCCAGGCCTTAAGCCTAGCCCGCACTTGTGCCTAGGCCTTAAACCTAGCCCGCACTTGTGCCCCTGCCTTAAGCCTAGCCCGCACTTGTGCCCAGGCCTTAAGCCTAACCCGCACTTGTGCCCAGGCCTTAAGCCTAGCCCGCACTTGTGCCCAGGCCTTAAGCCTAGCCCGCACTTGTGCCCAGGCCTTAAACCTAGCCCGCACTTGTGCCCCTGCCTTAAGCCTAGCCCGCACTTGTGCCCAGGCCTTAAGCCTAACCCGCACTTGTGCCCAGGCCTTAAGCCTAGCCCGCACTTGTGCCCAGGCCTTAAGCCTAGCCCGCACTTGTGCTCCGGCCTTAAGCCTAGCCTGCACTTGTGCCCCGGCCTTAAGCTTAGCCCGCACTTGTGCCCAGGCCTTAAGCCTAGCCCGCACTTGTGCCCAGGCCTTAAGCCTCACCCGCACTTGTGCCCCCTGCCTTGATCCTAGCCCGCACTTGTGCCCCCTGCCTTGATCCTAGCCCGCACTTGTGCCCAGGCCTTAAGCCTAGCCCGCACTTGTGCCTAGGCCTTAAACCTAGCCCGCACTTGTGCCCCTGCCTTAAGCCTAGCCCGCACTTGTGCCCAGGCCTTAAGCCTAACCCGCACTTGTGCCCAGGCCTTAAGCCTAGCCCGCACTTGTGCCCAGGCCTTAAGCCTAGCCCGCACTTGTGCCCAGGCCTTAAACCTAGCCCGCACTTGTGCCCCGGCCTTAAGCCTAGCCCGCACTTGTGCCCAGGCCTTAAGCCTAGCCCGCACTTGTGCCCAGGCCTTAAGCCTAGCCCGCACTTGTGCCCAGGCCTTAAGCCTAGCCCGCACTTGTGCCTAGGCCTTAAGCCTAGCCCACACTTGTGCCCATGCCTTAAGCCTAGCTGGCACTTGTGGCCTTTGCCTTGATCCTAGCCAGCACTGCACTTGTGCCCAGGCCTTAAGCCTAGCCTGCACTTGTGCCCAGGCCTTAAGCCTAGCCTGCACTTGTGCCCAGGCGTTAAGCCTAGCCCGCACTTGTGCCCCCTGCCTTGATCCTAGCCCACACTTGTGCCCCCTGCTTTGATCCTAGCCCGCACTTGTGCCCAGGCCTTAAGCCTAGCCCGCACTTGTGCCCAGGCCTTAAACCTAGCCCGCACTTGTGCCCCTGCCTTAAGCCTAGCCCGCACTTGTGCCCAGGCCTCAAACCTAGCCCGCACTTGTGCCCCTGCCTTAAGCCTAGCCCGCACTTGTGCCCAGGCCTTAAGCCTAGCCTGCACTTGTGCCCAGGCCTTAAGCCTAGCCCGCACTTGTGCCCAGGCCTTAAGCCTAGCCCGCACTTGTGCCCAGGCCTTAAGCCTAGCCCGCACTTGTGCCCAGGCCTTAAGCCTAGCCCGCACTTGTGCCCAGGCCTTAAGCCTATCCCACACTTGTGCCCAGGCCTTAAGCCTAGCCCGCACTTGTGCCCAGGCCTTAAGCCTAGCCCGCACTTGTGCCCAGGCCTTAAGCCTAGCCCGCACTTGTGCCCAGGCCTTAAGCCTAGCCCGCACTTGTGCCCAGGCGTTAAGCCTAGCCCGCACTTGTGCCCAGGCCTTAAGCCTAGCCCGCACTTGTGCCCAGGCGTTAAGCCTAGCCCGCACTTGTGCCCAGGCCTTAAGCCTAGCCCGCACTTGTGCCCAGGCCTTAAGCCTAGCCCACACTTGTGCCCAGGCCTTAAGCCTAGCCCGCACTTGTGCCCAGGCCTTAAGCCTAGCCCGCACTTGTGCCCAGGCCTTAAGCCTAGCCCGCACTTGTGCCTAGGCCTTAAGCCTAGCCCACACTTGTGCACATGCCTTAAGCCTAGCTGGCACTTGTGGCCCCTGCCTTGATCCTAGCCAGCACTGCACTTGTGCCCAGGCCTTAAGCCTAGCCTGCACTTGTGCCCAGGCCTTAAGCCTAGCCTGCACTTGTGCCCAGGCCTTAAGCCTAGCCCGCACTTGTGCCCCCTGCCTTGATCCTAGCCCGCACTTGTGCCCCCTGCCTTGATCCTAGCCCGCACTTGTGCCCAGGCCGTGAGCCTAGCCCGAACTTGTGCCCAGGCCTTAAGCCTAGCCCACACTTGTGCCCAGGCCTTAAGCCTAGCCCGCACTTGTGCCCAGGCCTTAAGCCTAGCCCGCACTTGTGCCCAGGCCTTAAGCCTAGCCCGCACTTGTGCCCAGGCCTTAAGCCTAGCCCGCACTTGTGCCCAGGCCTTAAGCCTAGCCCGCACTTGTGCCCAGGCCTTAAGCCTAGCCCGCACTTGTGCCCAGGCCTTAAGCCTAGCCCGCACTTGTGCCCAGGCCTTAAGCCTAGCCCGCACTTGTGCCCAGGCGTTAAGCCTAGCCCGCACTTGTGCCCAGGCCTTAAGCCTAGCCCTCACTTGTGCCCAGGCCTTAAGCCTAGCCCGCACTTGTGCCCAGGCCTTAAGCCTAGCCCGCACTTGTGCCCAGGCCTTAAGCCTAGCCCGCACTTGTGCCCAGGCCTTAAGCCTAGCCCGCACTTGTGCCCAGGCCTTAAGCCTAGCCCGCACTTGTGCCCAGGCCTTAAGCCTAGCCCGCACTTGTGCCCAGGCCTTAAGCCTAGCCCGCACTTGTGCGCGGCCTTAAGCCTAGCCCGCACTTGTGCCCCGGCCTTAAGCCGAGCCCGCACTTGTGCCCCGGCCTTAAGCCGAGCCCACACTTGTGCCCCGGCCTTAAGCCGAGCCCGCACTTGTGCCCCGGCATTAAGCCGAGCCCGCACTTGTGCCCCGGCCTTAAGCCGAGCCTGCACTTGTGCCCCGGCCTTAAGCCGAGCCTGCACTTGTGCCCCGGCCTTAAGCCGAGCCCGCACCAGTGCCCCTGCCTTAAGCCGAACCCGCACTTGTGCCCCTGCCTTAAGCCGAGCCCGCACTTGTGCCCCTGCCTTAATCCTAGCCCGCACTTGTGCCCCTGCCTTAAGCCTAGCCCGCACTTGTGCCCCTGCCTTAAGCCTAGCCCGCACTTGTGCCCCTGCCTTAAGCCTAGCCCGCACTTGTGCCCAGGCCTTAAGCCTAGCACGCACTTGTGCCCAGGCCTTAAGCCTAGCCCGCACTTGTGCCCCGGCCTTAAGCCTAGCCCGCACTTGTGCCCCGGCCTTAAGCTTAGCCCGCACTTGTGCCCCAGCCTTAAGCTTAGCCCGCACTTGTGCCCAGGCCTTAAGCCTAGCCCGCACTTGTGCCCCGGCCTTAAGCCTAGCCCGCACTTGTGCCCCGGCCTTAAGCCTAGCCCGCACTTGTGCCCCGGCCTTAAGCCTAGCCCGCACTTGTACCCCGGCCTTAAGCCGAGCCCGCACTTGTGCCCCGGCCTTAAGCCGAGCCCGCACTTGTGCCCCGGCCTTAAGCCGAGCCCGCACTTGTGCCCCGGCCTTAAGCCGAGCCCGCACTTGTGCCCCGGCCTTAAGCCGAGCCCGCACTTGTGCCCCGGCCTTAAGCCGAGCCCGCACTTGTGCCCCGGCCTTAAGCCGAGCCCGCACTTGTGCCCAGGCCTTAAGCCTAGCCCGCACTTGTGCCCCGGCTTTAAGCCTAGCCCGCACTTGTGCCCCGGCCTTAAGCCTAGCCCGCACTTGTGCCCCGGTCTTAAGCCTAGCCCGCACTTGTGCCCCGGCCTTAAGCCGAGCCCGCACTTGTGCCCAGGCCTTAAGCCTAGCTGGCACTTGTGGCCCCTGCCTTGATCCTAGCCAGCACTGCACTTGTGCCCAGGCCTTAAGCCTAGCCTGCACTTGTGCCCAGGCCTTAAGCCTAGCCCGCACTTGTGCCCCCTGCCTTGATCCTAGCCCGCACTTGTGCCCAGGCCTTAAGCCTAGCCCGCACTTGTGCCCAGGCCTTAAACCTAGCCCGCAGTTGTGCCCCTGCCTTAAGCTTAGCCCGCACTTGTGCCCAGGCCTTAAGCCTAGCCCGCACTTGTGCCCTGGCCTTAAGCCTAGCCCGCACTTGTGCCCCGGCCTTAAGCTTAGCCCGCACTTGTGCCCAGGCCTTAAGCCTAGCCCGCACTTGTGCCCAGGCCTTAAGCCTAGCCCGCACTTGTGCCCCGGCTTTAAGCCTAGCCCGCACTTGTGCCCCGGCCTTAAGCCTAGCCCGCACTTGTGCCCCGGTCTTAAGCCTAGCCCGCACTTGTGCCCCGGCCTTAAGCCTAGCCCGCACTTGTGCCCAGGCCTTAAGCCTAGCTGGCACTTGTGGCCCCTGCCTTGATCCTAGCCAGCACTGCACTTGTGCCCAGGCCTTAAGCCTAGCCTGCACTTGTGCCCAGGCCTTAAGCCTAGCCCGCACTTGTGCCCCCTGCCTTGATCCTAGCCCGCACTTGTGCCCAGGCCTTAAGCCTAGCCCGCACTTGTGCCCAGGCCTTAAACCTAGCCCGCAGTTGTGCCCCTGCCTTAAGCTTAGCCCGCACTTGTGCCCAGGCCTTAAGCCTAGCCCGCACTTGTGCCCAGGCCTTAAGCCTAGCCCGCACTTGTGCCCCGGCCTTAAGCCTAGCCCGCACTTGTGCCCCGGCCTTAAGCCTAGCCCGCACTTGTGCCCAGGCCTTAAGCCTAGCCCGCACTTGTGCCCAGGCCTTAAGCCTAGCCCGCACTTGTGCCCAGGCCTTAAGCCTAGCCCGCACTTGTGCCTAGGCCTTAAGCCTAGCCCACACTTGTGCCCATGCCTTAAGCCTAGCTGGCACTTGTGGCCTTTGCCTTGATCCTAGCCAGCACTGCACTTGTGCCCAGGCCTTAAGCCTAGCCTGCACTTGTGCCCAGGCCTTAAGCCTAGCCTGCACTTGTGCCCAGGCGTTAAGCCTAGCCCGCACTTGTGCCCCCTGCCTTGATCCTAGCCCACACTTGTGCCCCCTGCTTTGATCCTAGCCCGCACTTGTGCCCAGGCCTTAAGCCTAGCCCGCACTTGTGCCCAGGCCTTAAACCTAGCCCGCACTTGTGCCCCTGCCTTAAGCCTAGCCCGCACTTGTGCCCAGGCCTCAAACCTAGCCCGCACTTGTGCCCCTGCCTTAAGCCTAGCCCGCACTTGTGCCCAGGCCTTAAGCCTAGCCTGCACTTGTGCCCAGGCCTTAAGCCTAGCCCGCACTTGTGCCCAGGCCTTAAGCCTAGCCCGCACTTGTGCCCAGGCCTTAAGCCTAGCCCGCACTTGTGCCCAGGCCTTAAGCCTAGCCCGCACTTGTGCCCAGGCCTTAAGCCTATCCCACACTTGTGCCCAGGCCTTAAGCCTAGCCCGCACTTGTGCCCAGGCCTTAAGCCTAGCCCGCACTTGTGCCCAGGCCTTAAGCCTAGCCCGCACTTGTGCCCAGGCCTTAAGCCTAGCCCGCACTTGTGCCCAGGCGTTAAGCCTAGCCCGCACTTGTGCCCAGGCCTTAAGCCTAGCCCGCACTTGTGCCCAGGCGTTAAGCCTAGCCCGCACTTGTGCCCAGGCCTTAAGCCTAGCCCGCACTTGTGCCCAGGCCTTAAGCCTAGCCCACACTTGTGCCCAGGCCTTAAGCCTAGCCCGCACTTGTGCCCAGGCCTTAAGCCTAGCCCGCACTTGTGCCCAGGCCTTAAGCCTAGCCCGCACTTGTGCCTAGGCCTTAAGCCTAGCCCACACTTGTGCACATGCCTTAAGCCTAGCTGGCACTTGTGGCCCCTGCCTTGATCCTAGCCAGCACTGCACTTGTGCCCAGGCCTTAAGCCTAGCCTGCACTTGTGCCCAGGCCTTAAGCCTAGCCTGCACTTGTGCCCAGGCCTTAAGCCTAGCCCGCACTTGTGCCCCCTGCCTTGATCCTAGCCCGCACTTGTGCCCCCTGCCTTGATCCTAGCCCGCACTTGTGCCCAGGCCTTGAGCCTAGCCCGAACTTGTGCCCAGGCCTTAAGCCTAGCCCGCACTTGTGCCCAGGCCTTAAGCCTAGCCCGCACTTGTGCCCAGGCCTTAAGCCTAGCCCGCACTTGTGCCCAGGCCTTAAGCCTAGCCCGCACTTGTGCCCAGGCCTTAAGCCTAGCCCGCACTTGTGCCCAGGCCTTAAGCCTAGCCCGCACTTGTGCCCAGGCCTTAAGCCTAGCCCGCACTTGTGCCCAGGCCTTAAGCCTAGCCCGCACTTGTGCCCAGGCCTTAAGCCTAGCCCGCACTTGTGCCCAGGCCTTAAGCCTAGCCCGCACTTGTGCCCAGGCCTTAAGCCTAGCCCGCACTTGTGCCCAGGCCTTAAGCCTAGCCCGCACTTGTGCCCAGGCCTTAAGCCTAGCCCGCACTTGTGCCCAGGCCTTAAGCCTAGCCCGCACTTGTGCCCAGGCGTTAAGCCTAGCCCGCACTTGTGCCCAGGCCTTAAGCCTAGCCCTCACTTGTGCCCAGGCCTTAAGCCTAGCCCGCACTTGTGCCCAGGCCTTAAGCCTAGCCCGCACTTGTGCCCAGGCCTTAAGCCTAGCCCGCACTTGTGCCCAGGCCTTAAGCCTAGCCCGCACTTGTGCCCAGGCCTTAAGCCTAGCCCGCACTTGTGCCCAGGCCTTAAGCCTAGCCCGCACTTGTGCCCAGGCCTTAAGCCTAGCCCGCACTTGTGCCCAGGCGTTAAGCCTAGCCCGCACTTGTGCCCAGGCCTTAAGCCTAGCCCTCACTTGTGCCCAGGCCTTAAGCCTAGCCCGCACTTGTGCCCAGGCCTTAAGCCTAGCCCGCACTTGTGCCCAGGCCTTAAGCCTAGCCCGCACTTGTGCCCAGGCCTTAAGCCTAGCCCGCACTTGTGCCCAGGCCTTAAGCCTAGCCCGCACTTGTGCCCAGGCCTTAAGCCTAGCCCGCACTTGTGCCCAGGCCTTAAGCCTAGCCCGCACTTGTGCGCGGCCTTAAGCCTAGCCCGCACTTGTGCCCCGGCCTTAAGCCGAGCCCGCACTTGTGCCCCGGCCTTAAGCCGAGCCCACACTTGTGCCCCGGCCTTAAGCCGAGCCCGCACTTGTGCCCCGGCATTAAGCCGAGCCCGCACTTGTGCCCCGGCCTTAAGCCGAGCCTGCACTTGTGCCCCGGCCTTAAGCCGAGCCTGCACTTGTGCCCCGGCCTTAAGCCGAGCCCGCACCAGTGCCCCTGCCTTAAGCCGAACCCGCACTTGTGCCCCTGCCTTAAGCCGAGCCCGCACTTGTGCCCCTGCCTTAATCCTAGCCCGCACTTGTGCCCCTGCCTTAAGCCTAGCCCGCACTTGTGCCCCTGCCTTAAGCCTAGCCCGCACTTGTGCCCCTGCCTTAAGCCTAGCCCGCACTTGTGCCCAGGCCTTAAGCCTAGCACGCACTTGTGCCCAGGCCTTAAGCCTAGCCCGCACTTGTGCCCCGGCCTTAAGCCTAGCCCGCACTTGTGCCCCGGCCTTAAGCTTAGCCCGCACTTGTGCCCCAGCCTTAAGCTTAGCCCGCACTTGTGCCCAGGCCTTAAGCCTAGCCCGCACTTGTGCCCCGGCCTTAAGCCTAGCCCGCACTTGTGCCCCGGCCTTAAGCCTAGCCCGCACTTGTGCCCCGGCCTTAAGCCTAGCCCGCACTTGTACCCCGGCCTTAAGCCGAGCCCGCACTTGTGCCCCGGCCTTAAGCCGAGCCCGCACTTGTGCCCCGGCCTTAAGCCGAGCCCGCACTTGTGCCCCGGCCTTAAGCCGAGCCCGCACTTGTGCCCCGGCCTTAAGCCGAGCCCGCACTTGTGCCCCGGCCTTAAGCCTAGCCCGCACTTGTGCCCCGGCCTTAAGCCTAGCCCGCACTTGTACCCCGGCCTTAAGCCGAGCCCGCACTTGTGCCCCGGCCTTAAGCCGAGCCCGCACTTGTGCCCCGGCCTTAAGCCGAGCCCGCACTTGTGCCCCGGCCTTAAGCCGAGCCCGCACTTGTGCCCCGGCCTTAAGCCGAGCCCGCACTTGTGCCCCGGCCTTAAGCCAAGCCCGCACTTGTGCCCCGGCCTTAAGCCGAGCCCGCACTTGTGCCCCGGCCTTAAGCCGAGCCCGCACTTGTGCCCCGGCCTTAAGCCGAGCCCGCACTTGTGCCCCGGCCTTAAGCCGAGCCCGCACTTGTGCCCCGGCCTTAAGCCGAGCCCGCACTAGTGCCCTTGCCTTAAGCCGAACCCGCACTTGTGCCCCTGCCTTAAGCCGAGCCCGCACTTGTGCCCCTGCCTTAATCCTAGCCCGCACTTGTGCCCAGGCCTTAAGCCTAGCCCGCACTTGTGCCCAGGCCTTAAGCCTTGCCCGCACTTTTGCCCAGGCCTTAAGCCTAGCCCGCACTTGTGCCCAGGCCTTAAGCCTAGCCCGCACTTGTGCCCAGGCCTAAAGCCTAGCCCGCACTTGTGCCCAGGCCTTAAGCCTAGCCCGCACTTGTGCCCAGGCCTTAAGCCTAGCCCGCACTTGTGCCCTGGCCTTAAGCCTAGCCCGCACTTGTGCCCCGGCCTTAAGCTTAGCCCGCACTTGTGCCCAGGCCTTAAGCCTAGCCCGCACTTGTGCCCAGGCCTTAAGCCTAGCCCGCACTTGTGCCCCGGCTTTAAGCCTAGCCCGCACTTGTGCCCCGGCCTTAAGCCTAGCCCGCACTTGTGCCCCGGTCTTAAGCCTAGCCCACACTTGTGCCCCGGCCTTAAGCCGAGCCCGCACTTGTGCCCAGGCCTTAAGCCTAGCTGGCACTTGTGGCCCCTGCCTTGATCCTAGCCAGCACTGCACTTGTGCCCAGGCCTTAAGCCTAGCCTGCACTTGTGCCCAGGCCTTAAGCCTAGCCCGCACTTGTGCCCCCTGCCTTGATCCTAGCCCGCACTTGTGCCCAGGCCTTAAGCCTAGCCCGCACTTGTGCCCAGGCCTTAAACCTAGCCCGCAGTCGTGCCCCTGCCTTAAGCCTAGCCCGCACTTGTGCCGAGGCCTTAAGCCTAGCCCGCACTTGTGCCCAGGCCTTAAGCCTAGCCCGCACTTGTGCCCAGGCCTTAAGCCTAGCCCGCACTTGTGCCCCCTGCCTTGATCCTGGCCAGCACTGCACTTGTGCCCATGCCTTAAGCCGAGCCCGCACTTGTGCCCAGGCCTTAAGCCTGGCTGGCACTTGTGCCCATGCCGTAAGCCTAGCCGGCACTTGTGGCCCCTGCCTTGATCCTAGCCAGCACTGCACTTGTGCCCAGGCCTTAAGCCTAGCCTGCACTTGTGCCCAGGTCTTAAGCCTAGCCCGCACTTGTGCCCAGGCCTTAAGCCTAACCCGCACTTGTGCCCAGGCCTTAAGCCTAACTCGCACTTGTGCCCAGGCCTTAAGCCTAGCCCGCACTTGTGCCCAGGCCTTAAGCCTAGCCCGCACTTGTGCCCAGGCCTTAAGCCTAGCCCGCACTTGTGCCCCGGCCTTAAGCCTAGCCCGCACTTGTGCCCAGGCCTTAAGCCTAGCCCGCACTTGTGCCCAGGCCTTAAGCTTAACCCGCACTTGTGCCCAGGCCTTAAGCCTAACCCGCACTTGTGCCCAGGCCTTAAGCCTAGCCTGCACTTGTGCCCAGGCCTTAAGCCTAGCCCGCACTTGTGCCCCGGCCTTAAGCCTAGCCCGCACTTGTGCCCAGGCCTTAAGCCTAGCCCGCACTTGTGCCCAGGCCTTAAGCCTAGCCCGCACTTGTGCCCAGGCCTTAAGCCTAGCCCGCACTTGTGCCCAGGCCTTAAGCCTAGCCCGCACTTGTGCCCCCTGCCTTGATCCTAGCCAGCACTTGTGCCCAGGCCTTAAGCCTAACCCGCACTTGTGCCCAGGCCTTAAGCCTAGCCTGCACTTTTGAGCCCCTTGAATGCTTGTTTGTTTGTTTTTGTCTTCAGCTTCATGTTGGTTATGCACATAGGGCCAGCTTTACGCTCTTCGCTCTTGTCCTGTCTGAATGCGCATGCACGACTGTAATTGGGGAAGAAGGCATTACCCATTTACGGAGGACAGACAAGAAGTGCCTGGTCGCTTGGAGCATGGGGTTATGGAGAGGCTCCGCACTGTATAACAAAGGATGTAGTCCTAAATGCCCAAGTACAGAGTAGAGGGGTGAAAGCTAGCTCTTCACCCCTATGGGTGCCTAACCCTTTATGCAAAGAGTGCAAAGAGTTAGCTGAATGCCTTAAGCCTAGCCAGCACTTGTGCCCCCTGCCTTGATCCTGGCCAGCACTGCACTTGTGCCCATGCCTTAAGCCTAGCCCGCACTTGTGCCCAGGCCTTAAGCCTGGCTGGCACTTGTGCCCATGCCGTAAGCCTAGCCGGCACTTGTGGCCCCTGCCTTGATCCTAGCCAGCACTGCACTTGTGCCCAGGCCTTAAGCCTAGCCCGCACTTGTGCCCAGGCCTTAAGCCTAGCCCGCACTTGTGCCCAGGCCTTAAGCCTAGCCCGCACTTGTGCCCAGGCCTTAAGCCTAGCCCGCACTTGTGCCCAGGCCTTAAGCCTAGCCCGCACTTGTGCCCAGGCGTTAAGCCTAGCCCGCACTTGTGCCCAGGCCTTAAGCCTAGCCCTCACTTGTGCCCAGGCCTTAAGCCTAGCCCGCACTTGTGCCCAGGCCTTAAGCCTAGCCCGCACTTGTGCCCAGGCCTTAAGCCTAGCCCGCACTTGTGCCCAGGCCTTAAGCCTAGCCCGCACTTGTGCCCAGGCCTTAAGCCTAGCCCGCACTTGTGCCCAGGCCTTAAGCCTAGCCCGCACTTGTGCCCAGGCCTTAAGCCTAGCCCGCACTTGTGCCCAGGCGTTAAGCCTAGCCCGCACTTGTGCCCAGGCCTTAAGCCTAGCCCTCACTTGTGCCCAGGCCTTAAGCCTAGCCCGCACTTGTGCCCAGGCCTTAAGCCTAGCCCGCACTTGTGCCCAGGCCTTAAGCCTAGCCCGCACTTGTGCCCAGGCCTTAAGCCTAGCCCGCACTTGTGCCCAGGCCTTAAGCCTAGCCCGCACTTGTGCCCAGGCCTTAAGCCTAGCCCGCACTTGTGCCCAGGCCTTAAGCCTAGCCCGCACTTGTGCGCGGCCTTAAGCCTAGCCCGCACTTGTGCCCCGGCCTTAAGCCGAGCCCGCACTTGTGCCCCGGCCTTAAGCCGAGCCCACACTTGTGCCCCGGCCTTAAGCCGAGCCCGCACTTGTGCCCCGGCATTAAGCCGAGCCCGCACTTGTGCCCCGGCCTTAAGCCGAGCCTGCACTTGTGCCCCGGCCTTAAGCCGAGCCTGCACTTGTGCCCCGGCCTTAAGCCGAGCCCGCACCAGTGCCCCTGCCTTAAGCCGAACCCGCACTTGTGCCCCTGCCTTAAGCCGAGCCCGCACTTGTGCCCCTGCCTTAATCCTAGCCCGCACTTGTGCCCCTGCCTTAAGCCTAGCCCGCACTTGTGCCCCTGCCTTAAGCCTAGCCCGCACTTGTGCCCCTGCCTTAAGCCTAGCCCGCACTTGTGCCCAGGCCTTAAGCCTAGCACGCACTTGTGCCCAGGCCTTAAGCCTAGCCCGCACTTGTGCCCCGGCCTTAAGCCTAGCCCGCACTTGTGCCCCGGCCTTAAGCTTAGCCCGCACTTGTGCCCCAGCCTTAAGCTTAGCCCGCACTTGTGCCCAGGCCTTAAGCCTAGCCCGCACTTGTGCCCCGGCCTTAAGCCTAGCCCGCACTTGTGCCCCGGCCTTAAGCCTAGCCCGCACTTGTGCCCCGGCCTTAAGCCTAGCCCGCACTTGTACCCCGGCCTTAAGCCGAGCCCGCACTTGTGCCCCGGCCTTAAGCCGAGCCCGCACTTGTGCCCCGGCCTTAAGCCGAGCCCGCACTTGTGCCCCGGCCTTAAGCCGAGCCCGCACTTGTGCCCCGGCCTTAAGCCGAGCCCGCACTTGTGCCCCGGCCTTAAGCCTAGCCCGCACTTGTGCCCCGGCCTTAAGCCTAGCCCGCACTTGTACCCCGGCCTTAAGCCGAGCCCGCACTTGTGCCCCGGCCTTAAGCCGAGCCCGCACTTGTGCCCCGGCCTTAAGCCGAGCCCGCACTTGTGCCCCGGCCTTAAGCCGAGCCCGCACTTGTGCCCCGGCCTTAAGCCGAGCCCGCACTTGTGCCCCGGCCTTAAGCCAAGCCCGCACTTGTGCCCCGGCCTTAAGCCGAGCCCGCACTTGTGCCCCGGCCTTAAGCCGAGCCCGCACTTGTGCCCCGGCCTTAAGCCGAGCCCGCACTTGTGCCCCGGCCTTAAGCCGAGCCCGCACTTGTGCCCCGGCCTTAAGCCGAGCCCGCACTAGTGCCCTTGCCTTAAGCCGAACCCGCACTTGTGCCCCTGCCTTAAGCCGAGCCCGCACTTGTGCCCCTGCCTTAATCCTAGCCCGCACTTGTGCCCAGGCCTTAAGCCTAGCCCGCACTTGTGCCCAGGCCTTAAGCCTTGCCCGCACTTTTGCCCAGGCCTTAAGCCTAGCCCGCACTTGTGCCCAGGCCTTAAGCCTAGCCCGCACTTGTGCCCAGGCCTAAAGCCTAGCCCGCACTTGTGCCCAGGCCTTAAGCCTAGCCCGCACTTGTGCCCAGGCCTTAAGCCTAGCCCGCACTTGTGCCCTGGCCTTAAGCCTAGCCCGCACTTGTGCCCCGGCCTTAAGCTTAGCCCGCACTTGTGCCCAGGCCTTAAGCCTAGCCCGCACTTGTGCCCAGGCCTTAAGCCTAGCCCGCACTTGTGCCCCGGCTTTAAGCCTAGCCCGCACTTGTGCCCCGGCCTTAAGCCTAGCCCGCACTTGTGCCCCGGTCTTAAGCCTAGCCCACACTTGTGCCCCGGCCTTAAGCCGAGCCCGCACTTGTGCCCAGGCCTTAAGCCTAGCTGGCACTTGTGGCCCCTGCCTTGATCCTAGCCAGCACTGCACTTGTGCCCAGGCCTTAAGCCTAGCCTGCACTTGTGCCCAGGCCTTAAGCCTAGCCCGCACTTGTGCCCCCTGCCTTGATCCTAGCCCGCACTTGTGCCCAGGCCTTAAGCCTAGCCCGCACTTGTGCCCAGGCCTTAAACCTAGCCCGCAGTTGTGCCCCTGCCTTAAGCCTAGCCCGCACTTGTGCCGAGGCCTTAAGCCTAGCCCGCACTTGTGCCCAGGCCTTAAGCCTAGCCCGCACTTGTGCCCAGGCCTTAAGCCTAGCCCGCACTTGTGCCCCCTGCCTTGATCCTGGCCAGCACTGCACTTGTGCCCATGCCTTAAGCCGAGCCCGCACTTGTGCCCAGGCCTTAAGCCTGGCTGGCACTTGTGCCCATGCCGTAAGCCTAGCCGGCACTTGTGGCCCCTGCCTTGATCCTAGCCAGCACTGCACTTGTGCCCAGGCCTTAAGCCTAGCCTGCACTTGTGCCCAGGTCTTAAGCCTAGCCCGCACTTGTGCCCAGGCCTTAAGCCTAACCCGCACTTGTGCCCAGGCCTTAAGCCTAACTCGCACTTGTGCCCAGGCCTTAAGCCTAGCCCGCACTTGTGCCCAGGCCTTAAGCCTAGCCCGCACTTGTGCCCAGGCCTTAAGCCTAGCCCGCACTTGTGCCCCGGCCTTAAGCCTAGCCCGCACTTGTGCCCAGGCCTTAAGCCTAGCCCGCACTTGTGCCCAGGCCTTAAGCTTAACCCGCACTTGTGCCCAGGCCTTAAGCCTAACCCGCACTTGTGCCCAGGCCTTAAGCCTAGCCTGCACTTGTGCCCAGGCCTTAAGCCTAGCCCGCACTTGTGCCCCGGCCTTAAGCCTAGCCCGCACTTGTGCCCAGGCCTTAAGCCTAGCCCGCACTTGTGCCCAGGCCTTAAGCCTAGCCCGCACTTGTGCCCAGGCCTTAAGCCTAGCCCGCACTTGTGCCCAGGCCTTAAGCCTAGCCCGCACTTGTGCCCCCTGCCTTGATCCTAGCCAGCACTTGTGCCCAGGCCTTAAGCCTAACCCGCACTTGTGCCCAGGCCTTAAGCCTAGCCTGCACTTTTGAGCCCCTTGAATGCTTGTTTGTTTGTTTTTGTCTTCAGCTTCATGTTGGTTATGCACATAGGGCCAGCTTTACGCTCTTCGCTCTTGTCCTGTCTGAATGCGCATGCACGACTGTAATTGGGGAAGAAGGCATTACCCATTTACGGAGGACAGACAAGAAGTGCCTGGTCGCTTGGAGCATGGGGTTATGGAGAGGCTCCGCACTGTATAACAAAGGATGTAGTCCTAAATGCCCAAGTACAGAGTAGAGGGGTGAAAGCTAGCTCTTCACCCCTATGGGTGCCTAACCCTTTATGCAAAGAGTGCAAAGAGTTAGCTGAATGCCTTAAGCCTAGCCAGCACTTGTGCCCCCTGCCTTGATCCTGGCCAGCACTGCACTTGTGCCCATGCCTTAAGCCTAGCCCGCACTTGTGCCCAGGCCTTAAGCCTGGCTGGCACTTGTGCCCATGCCGTAAGCCTAGCCGGCACTTGTGGCCCCTGCCTTGATCCTAGCCAGCACTGCACTTGTGCCCAGGCCTTAAGCCTAGCCCGCACTTGTGCCCAGGCCTTAAGCCTAGCCCGCACTTGTGCCCAGGCCTTAAGCCTAACCCGCACTTGTGCCCAGGCCTTAAGCCTAACCCGCACTTGTGCCCAGGCCTTAAGCCTAGCCCGCACTTGTGCCCAGGCCTTAAGCCTAGCCCGCACTTGTGCCCCGGCCTTAAGCCTAGCCCGCACTTGTGCCCAGGCCTTAAGCCTAGCCCGCACTTGTGCCCAGGCCTTAAGCCTAACCCGCACTTGTGCCCAGGCCTTAAGCCTAACCCGCACTTGTGCCCAGGCCTTAAGCCTAGCCCGCACTTGTGCCCAGGCCTTAAGCCTAGCCCGCACTTGTGCCCAGGCCTAAAGCCTAGCCCGCACTTGTGCCCAGGCCTTAAGCCTAGCCTGCACTTGTGCCCAGGCCTTAAGCCTAGCCCGCACTTGTGCCCCGGCCTTAAGCCTAGCCCGCACTTGTGCCCCGGCCTTAAGCTTAGCCCGCACTTGTGCCCAGGCCTTAAGCCTAGCCCGCACTTGTGCCCAGGCCTTAAGCCTAGCCCGCACTTGTGCCCAGGCCTTAAGCCTAGCCCGCACTTGTGCCTAGGCCTTAAGCCTAGCCCACACTTGTGCCCATGCCTTAAGCCTAGCTGGCACTTGTGGCCTTTGCCTTGATCCTAGCCAGCACTGCACTTGTGCCCAGGCCTTAAGCCTAGCCTGCACTTGTGCCCAGGCCTTAAGCCTAGCCCGCACTTGTGCCCCCTGCCTTGATCCTAGCCCGCACTTGTGCCCAGGCCTTAAGCCTAGCCCGCACTTGTGCCCAGGCCTTAAACCTAGCCCGCAGTTGTGCCCCTGCCTTAAGCCTAGCCCGCACTTGTGCCGAGGCCTTAAGCCTAGCCCGCACTTGTGCCCAGGCCTTAAGCCTAGCCCGCACTTGTGCCCAGGCCTTAAGCCTAGCCCGCACTTGTGCCCCCTGCCTTGATCCTGGCCAGCACTGCACTTGTGCCCATGCCTTAAGCCGAGCCCGCACTTGTGCCCAGGCCTTAAGCCTGGCTGGCACTTGTGCCCATGCCGTAAGCCTAGCCGGCACTTGTGGCCCCTGCCTTGATCCTAGCCAGCACTGCACTTGTGCCCAGGCCTTAAGCCTAGCCCGCACTTGTGCCCAGGTCTTAAGCCTAGCCCGCACTTGTGCCCAGGCCTTAAGCCTAACCCGCACTTGTGCCCAGGCCTTAAGCCTAACTCGCACTTGTGCCCAGGCCTTAAGCCTAGCCCGCACTTGTGCCCAGGCCTTAAGCCTAGCCCGCACTTGTGCCCAGGCCTTAAGCCTAGCCCGCACTTGTGCCCCGGCCTTAAGCCTAGCCCGCACTTGTGCCCAGGCCTTAAGCCTAGCCCGCACTTGTGCCCAGGCCTTAAGCTTAACCCGCACTTGTGCCCAGGCCTTAAGCCTAACCCGCACTTGTGCCCAGGCCTTAAGCCTAGCCTGCACTTGTGCCCAGGCCTTAAGCCTAGCCCGCACTTGTGCCCCGGCCTTAAGCCTAGCCCGCACTTGTGCCCAGGCCTTAAGCCTAGCCCGCACTTGTGCCCAGGCCTTAAGCCTAGCCCGCACTTGTGCCCAGGCCTTAAGCCTAGCCCGCACTTGTGCCCAGGCCTTAAGCCTAGCCCGCACTTGTGCCCCCTGCCTTGATCCTAGCCAGCACTTGTGCCCAGGCCTTAAGCCTAACCCGCACTTGTGCCCAGGCCTTAAGCCTAGCCTGCACTTTTGAGCCCCTTGAATGCTTGTTTGTTTGTTTTTGTCTTCAGCTTCATGTTGGTTATGCACATAGGGCCAGCTTTACGCTCTTCGCTCTTGTCCTGTCTGAATGCGCATGCACGACTGTAATTGGGGAAGAAGGCATTACCCATTTACGGAGGACAGACAAGAAGTGCCTGGTCGCTTGGAGCATGGGGTTATGGAGAGGCTCCGCACTGTATAACAAAGGATGTAGTCCTAAATGCCCAAGTACAGAGTAGAGGGGTGAAAGCTAGCTCTTCACCCCTATGGGTGCCTAACCCTTTATGCAAAGAGTGCAAAGAGTTAGCTGAATGCCTTAAGCCTAGCCAGCACTTGTGCCCCCTGCCTTGATCCTGGCCAGCACTGCACTTGTGCCTATGCCTTAAGCCTAGCCCGCACTTGTGCCCAGGCCTTAAGCCTGGCTGGCACTTGTGCCCATGCCGTAAGCCTAGCCGGCACTTGTGGCCCCTGCCTTGATCCTAGCCAGCACTGCACTTGTGCCCAGGCCTTAAGCCTAGCCCGCACTTGTGCCCAGGCCTTAAGCCTAGCCCGCACTTGTGCCCAGGCCTTAAGCCTAACCCGCACTTGTGCCCAGGCCTTAAGCCTAACCCGCACTTGTGCCCAGGCCTTAAGCCTAGCCCGCACTTGTGCCCAGGCCTTAAGCCTAGCCCGCACTTGTGCCCCGGCCTTAAGCCTAGCCCGCACTTGTGCCCAGGCCTTAAGCCTAGCCCGCACTTGTGCCCAGGCCTTAAGCCTAACCCGCACTTGTGCCCAGGCCTTAAGCCTAACCCGCACTTGTGCCCAGGCCTTAAGCCTAGCCCGCACTTGTGCCCAGGCCTTAAGCCTAGCCCGCACTTGTGCCCAGGCCTTAAGCCTAGCCCGCACTTGTGCCCAGGCCTTAAGCCTAGCCCGCACTTGTGCCCAGGCCTTAAGCCTAGCCCGCACTTGTGCCCCCTGCCTTGATCCTAGCCAGCACTTGTGCCCAGGCCTTAAGCCTAACCCGCACTTGTGCCCAGGCCTTAAGCCTAGCCTGCACTTTTGAGCCCCTTGAATGCTTGTTTGTTTGTTTTTGTCTTCAGCTTCATGTTGGTTATGCACATAGGGCCAGCTTTACGCTCTTCGCTCTTGTCCTGTCTGAATGCGCATGCACGACTGTAATTGGGGAAGAAGGCATTACCCATTTACGGAGGACAGACAAGAAGTGCCTGGTCGCTTGGAGCATGGGGTTATGGAGAGGCTCCGCACTGTATAACAAAGGATGTAGTCCTAAATGCCCAAGTACAGAGTAGAGGGGTGAAAGCTAGCTCTTCACCCCTATGGGTGCCTAACCCTTTATGCAAAGAGTGCAAAGAGTTAGCTGAATGCCTTAAGCCTAGCCAGCACTTGTGCCCCCTGCCTTGATCCTGGCCAGCACTGCACTTGTGCCCATGCCTTAAGCCTAGCCCGCACTTGTGCCCAGGCCTTAAGCCTGGCTGGCACTTGTGCCCATGCCGTAAGCCTAGCCGGCACTTGTGGCCCCTGCCTTGATCCTAGCCAGCACTGCACTTGTGCCCAGGCCTTAAGCCTAGCCCGCACTTGTGCCCAGGCCTTAAGCCTAGCCCGCACTTGTGCCCAGGCCTTAAGCCTAACCCGCACTTGTGCCCAGGCCTTAAGCCTAACCCGCACTTGTGCCCAGGCCTTAAGCCTAGCCCGCACTTGTGCCCAGGCCTTAAGCCTAGCCCGCACTTGTGCCCCGGCCTTAAGCCTAGCCCGCACTTGTGCCCAGGCCTTAAGCCTAGCCCGCACTTGTGCCCAGGCCTTAAGCCTAACCCGCACTTGTGCCCAGGCCTTAAGCCTAACCCGCACTTGTGCCCAGGCCTTAAGCCTAGCCCGCACTTGTGCCCAGGCCTTAAGCCTAGCCCGCACTTGTGCCCAGGCCTAAAGCCTAGCCCGCACTTGTGCCCCGGCCTTAAGCCTAGCCTGCACTTGTGCCCAGGCCTTAAGCCTAGCCCGCACTTGTGCCCCGGCCTTAAGCCTAGCCCGCACTTGTGCCCCGGCCTTAAGCTTAGCCCGCACTTGTGCCCAGGCCTTAAGCCTAGCCCGCACTTGTGCCAAGGCCTTAAGCCTAGCCCGCACTTGTGCCCAGGCCTTAAGCCTAGCCCGCACTTGTGCCCCGGCCTTAAGCCTAGCCCGCACTTGTGCCCCGGCCTTAAGCATAGCCCGCACTTGTGCCCAGGCCTTAAGCCTAGCCCGCACTTGTGCCCAGGCCTTAAGCCTAGCCCGCACTTGTGCCCAGGCCTTAAGCCTAGCCCGCACTTGTGCCTAGGCCTTAAGCCTAGCCCACACTTGTGCCCATGCCTTAAGCCTAGCTGGCACTTGTGGCCTTTGCCTTGATCCTAGCCAGCACTGCACTTGTGCCCAGGCCTTAAGCCTAGCCTGCACTTGTGCCCAGGCCTTAAGCCTAGCCTGCACTTGTGCCCAGGCGTTAAGCCTAGCCCGCACTTGTGCCCCCTGCCTTGATCCTAGCCCACACTTGTGCCCCCTGCTTTGATCCTAGCCCGCACTTGTGCCCAGGCCTTAAGCCTAGCCCGCACTTGTGCCCAGGCCTTAAACCTAGCCCGCACTTGTGCCCCTGCCTTAAGCCTAGCCCGCACTTGTGCCCAGGCCTTAAGCCTAGCCCGCACTTGTGCCCAGGCCTTAAGCCTAGCCCGCACTTGTGCCCAGGCCTTAAGCCTAGCCCGCACTTGTGCCCAGGCCTTAAGCCTAGCCCGCACTTGTGCCCAGGCCTTAAGCCTAGCCCGCACTTGTGCCCAGGCCTTAAGCCTAGCCCGCACTTGTGCCCGGCCTTAAGCCTAGCCCGCACTTGTGCCCCGGCCTTAAGCCTAGCCTGCACTTGTGCCCAGGCCTTAAGCCTAGCCTGCACTTGTGCCCAGGCCTTAAGCCTAGCCTGCACTTGTGCCCAGGCGTTAAGCCTAGCCCGCACTTGTGCCCCCTGCCTTGATCCTAGCCCACACTTGTGCCCCCTGCTTTGATCCTAGCCCGCACTTGTGCCCAGGCCTTAAGCCTAGCCCGCACTTGTGCCCAGGCCTTAAACCTAGCCCGCACTTGTGCCCCTGCCTTAAGCCTAGCCCGCACTTGTGCCCAGGCCTTAAGCCTAGCCCGCACTTGTGCCCAGGCCTTAAGCCTAGCCCGCACTTGTGCCCAGGCCTTAAGCCTAGCCCGCACTTGTGCCCAGGCCTTAAGCCTAGCCCGCACTTGTGCCCAGGCCTTAAGCCTAGCCCGCACTTGTGCCCAGGCCTTAAGCCTAGCCCGCACTTGTGCCCAGGCCTTAAGCCTAGCCCGCACTTGTGCCCGGCCTTAAGCCTAGCCCGCACTTGTGCCCCAGCCTTAAGCCGAGCCCGCACTTGTGCCCCGGCCTTAAGCCGAGCCCGCACTTGTGCCCCGGCCTTAAGCCGAGCCCGCACTTGTGCCCCGGCCTTAAGCCGAGCCCGCACTTGTGCCCCGGCCTTAAGCCGAGCCCGCACTTGTGCCCCGGCCTTAAGCCGAGCCCGCACCAGTGCCCCTGCCTTAAGCCGAACCCGCACTTGTGCCCCTGCCTTAAGCCGAGCCCGCACTTGTGCCCCTGCCTTAATCCTAGCCCGCACTTGTGCCCCTGCCTTAAGCCTAGCCCGCACTTGTGCCCCTGCCTTAAGCCTAGCCCGCACTTGTGCCCCTGCCTTAAGCCTAGCCCGCACTTGTGCCCAGGCCTTAAGCCTAGCACGCACTTGTGCCCAGGCCTTAAGCCTAGCCCGCACTTGTGCCCCGGCCTTAAGCCTAGCCCGCACTTGTGCCCCGGCCTTAAGCTTAGCCCGCACTTGTGCCCCGGCCTTAAGCTTAGCCCGCACTTGTGCCCAGGCCTTAAGCCTAGCCCGCACTTGTGCCCCGGCCTTAAGCCTAGCCCGCACTTGTGCCCCGGCCTTAAGCCTAGCCCGCACTTGTGCCCCGGCCTTAAGCCTAGCCCGCACTTGTACCCCGGCCTTAAGCCGAGCCCGCACTTGTGCCCCGGCCTTAAGCCGAGCCCGCACTTGTGCCCCGGCCTTAAGCCGAGCCCGCACTTGTGCCCCGGCCTTAAGCCGAGCCCGCACTTGTGCCCCGGCCTTAAGCCGAGCCCGCACTTGTGCCCCGGCCTTAAGCCGAGCCCGCACTAGTGCCCTTGCCTTAAGCCGAACCCGCACTTGTGCCCCTGCCTTAAGCCGAGCCCGCACTTGTGCCCCTGCCTTAATCCTAGCCCGCACTTGTGCCCAAGCCTTAAGCCTAGCCCGCACTTGTGCCCAGGCCTTAAGCCTAGCCCGCACTTTTGCCCAGGCCTTAAGCCTAGCTCGCACTTGTGCCCAGGCCTTAAGCCTAGCCCGCACTTGTGCCCAGGCCTTAAGCCTAGCCCGCACTTGTGCCCAGGCCTAAAGCCTAGCCCGCACTTGTGCCCAGGCCTTAAGCCTAGCCCGCACTTGTGCCCAGGCCTTAAGCCTAGCCCGCACTTGTGCCCCGGCCTTAAGCCTAGCCCGCACTTGTGCCCCGGCCTTAAGCTTAGCCCGCACTTGTGCCCAGGCCTTAAGCCTAGCCCGCACTTGTGCCCAGGCCTTAAGCCTAGCCCGCACTTGTGCCCCGGCTTTAAGCCTAGCCCGCACTTGTGCCCCGGCCTTAAGCCTAGCCCGCACTTGTGCCCCGGCCTTAAGCCTAGCCCGCACTTGTGCCCAGGCCTTAAGCCTAGCTGGCACTTGTGGCCCCTGCCTTGATCCTAGCCAGCACTGCACTTGTGCCCAGGCCTTAAGCCTAGCCTGCACTTGTGCCCAGGCCTTAAGCCTAGCCCGCACTTGTGCCCCCTGCCTTGATCCTAGCCCGCACTTGTGCCCAGGCCTTAAGCCTAGCCCGCACTTGTGCCCAGGCCTTAAACCTAGCCCGCAGTTGTGCCCCTGCCTTAAGCCTAGCCCGCACTTGTGCCGAGGCCTTAAGCCTAGCCCGCACTTGTGCCCAGGCCTTAAGCCTAGCCCGCACTTGTGCCCAGGCCTTAAGCCTAGCCCGCACTTGTGCCCCCTGCCTTGATCCTGGCCAGCACTGCACTTGTGCCCATGCCTTAAGCCGAGCTCGCACTTGTGCCCAGGCCTTAAGCCTGGCTGGCACTTGTGCCCATGCCGTAAGCCTAGCCGGCACTTGTGGCCCCTGCCTTGATCCTAGCCAGCACTGCACTTGTGCCCAGGCCTTAAGCCTAGCCCGCACTTGTGCCCAGGTCTTAAGCCTAGCCCGCACTTGTGCCCAGGCCTTAAGCCTAACCCGCACTTGTGCCCAGGCCTTAAGCCTAACCCGCACTTGTGCCCAGGCCTTAAGCCTAGCCCGCACTTGTGCCCAGGCCTTAAGCCTAGCCCGCACTTGTGCCCCGGCCTTAAGCCTAGCCCGCACTTGTGCCCAGGCCTTAAGCCTAGCCCGCACTTGTGCCCAGGCCTTAAGCTTAACCCGCACTTGTGCCCAGGCCTTAAGCCTAACCCGCACTTGTGCCCAGGCCTTAAGCCTAGCCTGCACTTGTGCCCAGGCCTTAAGCCTAGCCCGCACTTGTGCCCCGGCCTTAAGCCTAGCCCGCACTTGTGCCCAGGCCTTAAGCCTAGCCCGCACTTGTGCCCAGGCCTTAAGCCTAGCCCGCACTTGTGCCCAGGCCTTAAGCCTAGCCCGCACTTGTGCCCAGGCCTTAAGCCTAGCCCGCACTTGTGCCCCCTGCCTTGATCCTAGCCAGCACTTGTGCCCAGGCCTTAAGCCTAACCCGCACTTGTGCCCAGGCCTTAAGCCTAGCCTGCACTTTTGAACCCCTTGAATGCTTGTTTGTTTGTTTTTGTCTTCAGCTTCATGTTGGTTATGCACATAGGGCCAGCTTTACGCTCTTCGCTCTTTTCCTGTCTGAATGCGCATGCACGACTGTAATTGGGGAAGAAGGCATTACCCATTTACGGAGGACAGACAAGAAGTGCCTGGTCGCTTGGAGCATGGGGTTATGGAGAGGCTCCGCACTGTATAACAAAGGATGTAGTCCTAAATGCCCAAGTACAGAGTAGAGGGGTGAAAGCTAGCTCTTCACCCCTATGGGTGCCTAACCCTTTATGCAAAGAGTGCAAAGAGTTAGCTGAATGCCTTAAGCCTAGCCAGCACTTGTGCCCCCTGCCTTGATCCTGGCCAGCACTGCACTTGTGCCCATGCCTTAAGCCTAGCCCGCACTTGTGCCCAGGCCTTAAGCCTGGCTGGCACTTGTGCCCATGCCGTAAGCCTAGCCGGCACTTGTGGCCCCTGCCTTGATCCTAGCCAGCACTGCACTTGTGCCCAGGCCTTAAGCCTAGCCCGCACTTGTGCCCAGGCCTTAAGCCTAGCCCGCACTTGTGCCCAGGCCTTAAGCCTAACCCGCACTTGTGCCCAGGCCTTAAGCCTAACCCGCACTTGTGCCCAGGCCTTAAGCCTAGCCCGCACTTGTGCCCAGGCCTTAAGCCTAGCCCGCACTTGTGCCCCGGCCTTAAGCCTAGCCCGCACTTGTGCCCAGGCCTTAAGCCTAGCCCGCACTTGTGCCCAGGCCTTAAGCCTAGCCCGCACTTGTGCCCAGGCCTTAAGCCTAGCCCGCACTTGTGCCTAGGCCTTAAGCCTAGCCCACACTTGTGCCCATGCCTTAAGCCTAGCTGGCACTTGTGGCCTTTGCCTTGATCCTAGCCAGCACTGCACTTGTGCCCAGGCCTTAAGCCTAGCCTGCACTTGTGCCCAGGCCTTAAGCCTAGCCTGCACTTGTGCCCAGGCCTTAAGCCTAGCCCGCACTTGTGCCCAGGCCTTAAGCCTAGCCCGCACTTGTGCCCAGGCCTTAAGCCTAGCCCGCACTTGTGCCCAGGCCTTAAGCCTAGCCCGCACTTGTGCCCAGGCGTTAAGCCTAGCCCGCACTTGTGCCTAGGCCTTAAGCCTAGCCCGCACTTGTGCCCAGGCCTTAAGCCTAGCCCGCACTTGTGCCCAGGCCTTAAGCCTAGCCCGCACTTGTGCCCAGGCCTTAAGCCTAGCCTGCACTTGTGCCCAGGCCTTAAGCCTAGCCCGCACTTGTGCCCAGGCCTTAAGCCTAGCCCGCACTTGTGCCCAGGCCTTAAGCCTAGCCCGCACTTGTGCCTAGGCCTTAAGCCTGGCTGGCACTTGTGCCCATGCCTTAAGCCTAGCCGGCACTTGTGGCCCCTGCCTTGATCCTAGCCAGCACTGCACTTGTGCCCAGGCCTTAAGCCTAGCCTGCACTTGTGCCCAGGCCTGAAGCCTAGCCTGCACTTGTGCCCAGGCCTTAAGCCTAGCCCGCACTTGTGCCCAGGCCTTAAGCCTAGCCCGCACTTGTGCCCAGGCCTTAAGCCTAGCCCGCACTTGTGCCCAGGCCTTAAGCCTAACCCGCACTTGTGCCCAGGCCTTAAGCCTAGCCCGCACTTGTGCCCAGGCCTTAAGCCTAGCCCGCACTTGTGCCCAGGCCTTAAGCCTAGCCCGCACTTGTGCTCCGGCCTTAAGCCTAGCCCGCACTTGTGCCCCGGCCTTAAGCTTAGCCCGCACTTGTGCCCAGGCCTTAAGCCTAGCCCGCACTTGTGCCCAGGCCTTAAGCCTCACCCGCACTTGTGCCCAGGCCTTAAGCCTAGCCCGCACTTGTGCCTCCTGCCTTGATCCTAGCCAGCACTTGTGCCCATGCCTTAAGCCTAGCCCGCACTTGTGCCTAGGCCTTAAGCCTAGCCCACACTTGTGCCCATGCCTTAAGCCTAGCTGGCACTTGTGGCCTTTGCCTTGATCCTAGCCAGCACTGCACTTGTGCCCAGGCCTTAAGCCTAGCCTGCACTTGTGCCCAGGCCTTAAGCCTAGCCTGCACTTGTGCCCAGGCGTTAAGCCTAGCCCGCACTTGTGCCCCCTGCCTTGATCCTAGCCCGCACTTGTGCCCCCTGCCTTGATCCTAGCCCGCACTTGTGCCCAGGCCTTAAGCCTAGCCCGCACTTGTGCCCAGGCCTTAAACCTAGCCCGCACTTGTGCCCCTGCCTTAAGCCTAGCCCGCACTTGTGCCCAGGCCTTAAGCCTAGCCTGCACTTGTGCCCAGGCCTTAAGCCTAGCCCGCACTTGTGCCCAGGCCTTAAGCCTAGCCCGCACTTGTGCCCAGGCCTTAAGCCTAGCCCGCACTTGTGCCCAGGCCTTAAGCCTAGCCCGCACTTGTGCCCAGGCCTTAAGCCTAGCCCGCACTTGTGCCCAGGCCTTAAGCCTAGCCCGCACTTGTGCCCAGGCCTTAAGCCTAGCCCGCACTTGTGCCCAGGACTTAAGCCTAGCCCGCACTTGTGCCCAGGCCTTAAGCCTAGCCCGCACTTGTGCCCAGGCGTTAAGCCTAGCCCGCACTTGTGCCCAGGCCTTAAGCCTAGCCCGCACTTGTGCCCAGGCCTTAAGCCTAGCCCGCACTTGTGCCCAGGCCTTAAGCCTAGCCCGCACTTGTGCCCAGGCCTTAAGCCTAGCCCGCACTTGTGCCCAGGCCTTAAGCCTAGCCCGCACTTGTGCCCAGGCCTTAAGCCTAGCCCGCACTTGTGCCCAGGCCTTAAGCCTAGCCCGCACTTGTGCCTAGGCCTTAAGCCTGGCTGGCACTTGTGCCCATGCCTTAAGCCTAGCCGGCACTTGTGGCCCCTGCCTTGATCCTAGCCAGCACTGCACTTGTGCCCAGGCCTTAAGCCTAGCCTGCACTTGTGCCCAGGCCTGAAGCCTAGCCTGCACTTGTGCCCAGGCCTTAAGCCTAGCCCGCACTTGTGCCCAGGCCTTAAGCCTAGCCCGCACTTGTGCCCAGGCCTTAAGCCTAGCCCGCACTTGTGCCCAGGCCTTAAGCCTAACCCGCACTTGTGCCCAGGCCTTAAGCCTAGCCCGCACTTGTGCCCAGGCCTTAAGCCTAGCCCGCACTTGTTCCCAGGCCTTAAGCCTAGCCCGCACTTGTGCTCCGGCCTTAAGCCTAGCCCGCACTTGTGCCCCGGCCTTAAGCTTAGCCCGCACTTGTGCCCAGGCCTTAAGCCTAGCCCGCACTTGTGCCCAGGCCTTAAGCCTCACCCGCACTTGTGCCCAGGCCTTAAGCCTAACCCGCACTTGTGCCCAGGCCTTAAGCCTAGCCCGCACTTGTGCCCAGGCCTTAAGCCTAGCCCGCACTTGTGCCCAGGCCTTAAGCCTAGCCCGCACTTGTGCCCAGGCCTTAAGCCTAGCCCGCACTTGTGCCCAGGCCTTAAGCCTAGCCCGCACTTGTGCCCCCTGCCTTGATCCTAGCCAGCACTTGTGCCCAGGCCTTAAGCCTAACCCGCACTTGTGCCCAGGCCTTAAGCCTAGCCTGCACTTTTGAGCCCCTTGAATGCTTGTTTGTTTGTTTTTGTCTTCAGCTTCATGTTGGTTATGCACATAGGGCCAGCTTTACGCTCTTCGCTCTTGTCCTGTCTGAATGCGCATGCACGACTGTAATTGGGGAAGAAGGCATTACCCATTTACGGAGGACAGACAAGAAGTGCCTGGTCGCTTGGAGCATGGGGTTATGGAGAGGCTCCGCACTGTATAACAAAGGATGTAGTCCTAAATGCCCAAGTACAGAGTAGAGGGGTGAAAGCTAGCTCTTCACCCCTATGGGTGCCTAACCCTTTATGCAAAGAGTGCAAAGAGTTAGCTGAATGCCTTAAGCCTAGCCAGCACTTGTGCCCCCTGCCTTGATCCTGGCCAGCACTGCACTTGTGCCCATGCCTTAAGCCTAGCCCGCACTTGTGCCCAGGCCTTAAGCCTGGCTGGCACTTGTGCCCATGCCGTAAGCCTAGCCGGCACTTGTGGCCCCTGCCTTGATCCTAGCCAGCACTGCACTTGTGCCCAGGCCTTAAGCCTAGCCCGCACTTGTGCCCAGGCCTTAAGCCTAGCCCGCACTTGTGCCCAGGCCTTAAGCCTAACCCGCACTTGTGCCCAGGCCTTAAGCCTAACCCGCACTTGTGCCCAGGCCTTAAGCCTAGCCCGCACTTGTGCCCAGGCCTTAAGCCTAGCCCGCACTTGTGCCCCGGCCTTAAGCCTAGCCCGCACTTGTGCCCAGGCCTTAAGCCTAGCCCGCACTTGTGCCCAGGCCTTAAGCCTAACCCGCACTTGTGCCCAGGCCTTAAGCCTAACCCGCACTTGTGCCCAGGCCTTAAGCCTAGCCCGCACTTGTGCCCAGGCCTTAAGCCTAGCCCGCACTTGTGCCCAGGCCTAAAGCCTAGCCCGCACTTGTGCCCCGGCCTTAAGCCTAGCCTGCACTTGTGCCCAGGCCTTAAGCCTAGCCCGCACTTGTGCCCCGGCCTTAAGCCTAGCCCGCACTTGTGCCCCGGCCTTAAGCTTAGCCCGCACTTGTGCCCAGGCCTTAAGCCTAGCCCGCACTTGTGCCAAGGCCTTAAGCCTAGCCCGCACTTGTGCCCAGGCCTTAAGCCTAGCCCGCACTTGTGCCCCGGCCTTAAGCCTAGCCCGCACTTGTGCCCCGGCCTTAAGCATAGCCCGCACTTGTGCCCAGGCCTTAAGCCTAGCCCGCACTTGTGCCCAGGCCTTAAGCCTAGCCCGCACTTGTGCCCAGGCCTTAAGCCTAGCCCGCACTTGTGCCTAGGCCTTAAGCCTAGCCCACACTTGTGCCCATGCCTTAAGCCTAGCTGGCACTTGTGGCCTTTGCCTTGATCCTAGCCAGCACTGCACTTGTGCCCAGGCCTTAAGCCTAGCCTGCACTTGTGCCCAGGCCTTAAGCCTAGCCTGCACTTGTGCCCAGGCGTTAAGCCTAGCCCGCACTTGTGCCCCCTGCCTTGATCCTAGCCCACACTTGTGCCCCCTGCTTTGATCCTAGCCCGCACTTGTGCCCAGGCCTTAAGCCTAGCCCGCACTTGTGCCCAGGCCTTATACCTAGCCCGCACTTGTGCCCCTGCCTTAAGCCTAGCCCGCACTTGTGCCCAGGCCTTAAGCCTAGCCCGCACTTGTGCCCAGGCCTTAAGCCTAGCCCGCACTTGTGCCCAGGCCTTAAGCCTAGCCCGCACTTGTGCCCAGGCCTTAAGCCTAGCCCGCACTTGTGCCCAGGCCTTAAGCCTAGCCCGCACTTGTGCCCAGGCCTTAAGCCTAGCCCGCACTTGTGCCCAGGCCTTAAGCCTAGCCCGCACTTGTGCCCGGCCTTAAGCCTAGCCCGCACTTGTGCCCCGGCCTTAAGCCTAGCCTGCACTTGTGCCCAGGCCTTAAGCCTAGCCTGCACTTGTGCCCAGGCCTTAAGCCTAGCCTGCACTTGTGCCCAGGCGTTAAGCCTAGCCCGCACTTGTGCCCCCTGCCTTGATCCTAGCCCACACTTGTGCCCCCTGCTTTGATCCTAGCCCGCACTTGTGCCCAGGCCTTAAGCCTAGCCCGCACTTGTGCCCAGGCCTTAAACCTAGCCCGCACTTGTGCCCCTGCCTTAAGCCTAGCCCGCACTTGTGCCCAGGCCTTAAGCCTAGCCCGCACTTGTGCCCAGGCCTTAAGCCTAGCCCGCACTTGTGCCCAGGCCTTAAGCCTAGCCCGCACTTGTGCCCAGGCCTTAAGCCTAGCCCGCACTTGTGCCCAGGCCTTAAGCCTAGCCCGCACTTGTGCCCAGGCCTTAAGCCTAGCCCGCACTTGTGCCCAGGCCTTAAGCCTAGCCCGCACTTGTGCCCGGCCTTAAGCCTAGCCCGCACTTGTGCCCCGGCCTTAAGCCGAGCCCGCACTTGTGCCCCGGCCTTAAGCCGAGCCCGCACTTGTGCCCCGGCCTTAAGCCGAGCCCGCACTTGTGCCCCGGCCTTAAGCCGAGCCCGCACTTGTGCCCCGGCCTTAAGCCGAGCCCGCACTTGTGCCCCGGCCTTAAGCCGAGCCCGCACCAGTGCCCCTGCCTTAAGCCGAACCCGCACTTGTGCCCCTGCCTTAAGCCGAGCCCGCACTTGTGCCCCTGCCTTAATCCTAGCCCGCACTTGTGCCCCTGCCTTAAGCCTAGCCCGCACTTGTGCCCCTGCCTTAAGCCTAGCCCGCACTTGTGCCCCTGCCTTAAGCCTAGCCCGCACTTGTGCCCAGGCCTTAAGCCTAGCACGCACTTGTGCCCAGGCCTTAAGCCTAGCCCGCACTTGTGCCCCGGCCTTAAGCCTAGCCCGCACTTGTGCCCCGGCCTTAAGCTTAGCCCGCACTTGTGCCCCGGCCTTAAGCTTAGCCCGCACTTGTGCCCAGGCCTTAAGCCTAGCCCGCACTTGTGCCCCGGCCTTAAGCCTAGCCCGCACTTGTGCCCCGGCCTTAAGCCTAGCCCGCACTTGTGCCCCGGCCTTAAGCCTAGCCCGCACTTGTACCCCGGCCTTAAGCCGAGCCCGCACTTGTGCCCCGGCCTTAAGCCGAGCCCGCACTTGTGCCCCGGCCTTAAGCCGAGCCCGCACTTGTGCCCCGGCCTTAAGCCGAGCCCGCACTTGTGCCCCGGCCTTAAGCCGAGCCCGCACTTGTGCCCCGGCCTTAAGCCGAGCCCGCACTAGTGCCCTTGCCTTAAGCCGAACCCGCACTTGTGCCCCTGCCTTAAGCCGAGCCCGCACTTGTGCCCCTGCCTTAATCCTAGCCCGCACTTGTGCCCAAGCCTTAAGCCTAGCCCGCACTTGTGCCCAGGCCTTAAGCCTAGCCCGCACTTTTGCCCAGGCCTTAAGCCTAGCTCGCACTTGTGCCCAGGCCTTAAGCCTAGCCCGCACTTGTGCCCAGGCCTTAAGCCTAGCCCGCACTTGTGCCCAGGCCTAAAGCCTAGCCCGCACTTGTGCCCAGGCCTTAAGCCTAGCCCGCACTTGTGCCCAGGCCTTAAGCCTAGCCCGCACTTGTGCCCCGGCCTTAAGCCTAGCCCGCACTTGTGCCCCGGCCTTAAGCTTAGCCCGCACTTGTGCCCAGGCCTTAAGCCTAGCCCGCACTTGTGCCCAGGCCTTAAGCCTAGCCCGCACTTGTGCCCCGGCTTTAAGCCTAGCCCGCACTTGTGCCCCGGCCTTAAGCCTAGCCCGCACTTGTGCCCCGGCCTTAAGCCTAGCCCGCACTTGTGCCCAGGCCTTAAGCCTAGCTGGCACTTGTGGCCCCTGCCTTGATCCTAGCCAGCACTGCACTTGTGCCCACGCCTTAAGCCTAGCCTGCACTTGTGCCCAGGCCTTAAGCCTAGCCCGCACTTGTGCCCCCTGCCTTGATCCTAGCCCGCACTTGTGCCCAGGCCTTAAGCCTAGCCCGCACTTGTGCCCAGGCCTTAAACCTAGCCCGCAGTTGTGCCCCTGCCTTAAGCCTAGCCCGCACTTGTGCCGAGGCCTTAAGCCTAGCCCGCACTTGTGCCCAGGCCTTAAGCCTAGCCCGCACTTGTGCCCAGGCCTTAAGCCTAGCCCGCACTTGTGCCCCCTGCCTTGATCCTGGCCAGCACTGCACTTGTGCCCATGCCTTAAGCCGAGCTCGCACTTGTGCCCAGGCCTTAAGCCTGGCTGGCACTTGTGCCCATGCCGTAAGCCTAGCCGGCACTTGTGGCCCCTGCCTTGATCCTAGCCAGCACTGCACTTGTGCCCAGGCCTTAAGCCTAGCCCGCACTTGTGCCC
Source organism: Ranitomeya imitator (assembly GCF_032444005.1). Classification (NCBI taxonomy): domain Eukaryota; kingdom Metazoa; phylum Chordata; class Amphibia; order Anura; family Dendrobatidae; genus Ranitomeya; species Ranitomeya imitator. The sequence goes on along the minus strand of NC_091285.1, from coordinate 114,635,962 downwards.
AGGTCTTAAGCCTAGCCCGCACTTGTGCCCAGGCCTTAAGCCTAACCCGCACTTGTGCCCAGGCCTTAAGCCTAACCCGCACTTGTGCCCAGGCCTTAAGCCTAGCCCGCACTTGTGCCCAGGCCTTAAGCCTAGCCCGCACTTGTGCCCCGGCCTTAAGCCTAGCCCGCACTTGTGCCCAGGCCTTAAGCCTAGCCCGCACTTGTGCCCAGGCCTTAAGCTTAACCCGCACTTGTGCCCAGGCCTTAAGCCTAACCCGCACTTGTGCCCAGGCCTTAAGCCTAGCCTGCACTTGTGCCCAGGCCTTAAGCCTAGCCCGCACTTGTGCCCCGGCCTTAAGCCTAGCCCGCACTTGTGCCCAGGCCTTAAGCCTAGCCCGCACTTGTGCCCAGGCCTTAAGCCTAGCCCGCACTTGTGCCCAGGCCTTAAGCCTAGCCCGCACTTGTGCCCAGGCCTTAAGCCTAGCCCGCACTTGTGCCCCCTGCCTTGATCCTAGCCAGCACTTGTGCCCAGGCCTTAAGCCTAACCCGCACTTGTGCCCAGGCCTTAAGCCTAGCCTGCACTTTTGAACCCCTTGAATGCTTGTTTGTTTGTTTTTGTCTTCAGCTTCATGTTGGTTATGCACATAGGGCCAGCTTTACGCTCTTCGCTCTTTTCCTGTCTGAATGCGCATGCACGACTGTAATTGGGGAAGAAGGCATTACCCATTTACGGAGGACAGACAAGAAGTGCCTGGTCGCTTGGAGCATGGGGTTATGGAGAGGCTCCGCACTGTATAACAAAGGATGTAGTCCTAAATGCCCAAGTACAGAGTAGAGGGGTGAAAGCTAGCTCTTCACCCCTATGGGTGCCTAACCCTTTATGCAAAGAGTGCAAAGAGTTAGCTGAATGCCTTAAGCCTAGCCAGCACTTGTGCCCCCTGCCTTGATCCTGGCCAGCACTGCACTTGTGCCCATGCCTTAAGCCTAGCCCGCACTTGTGCCCAGGCCTTAAGCCTGGCTGGCACTTGTGCCCATGCCGTAAGCCTAGCCGGCACTTGTGGCCCCTGCCTTGATCCTAGCCAGCACTGCACTTGTGCCCAGGCCTTAAGCCTAGCCCGCACTTGTGCCCAGGCCTTAAGCCTAGCCCGCACTTGTGCCCAGGCCTTAAGCCTAACCCGCACTTGTGCCCAGGCCTTAAGCCTAACCCGCACTTGTGCCCAGGCCTTAAGCCTAGCCCGCACTTGTGCCCAGGCCTTAAGCCTAGCCCGCACTTGTGCCCCGGCCTTAAGCCTAGCCCGCACTTGTGCCCAGGCCTTAAGCCTAGCCCGCACTTGTGCCCAGGCCTTAAGCCTAGCCCGCACTTGTGCCCAGGCCTTAAGCCTAGCCCGCACTTGTGCCTAGGCCTTAAGCCTAGCCCACACTTGTGCCCATGCCTTAAGCCTAGCTGGCACTTGTGGCCTTTGCCTTGATCCTAGCCAGCACTGCACTTGTGCCCAGGCCTTAAGCCTAGCCTGCACTTGTGCCCAGGCCTTAAGCCTAGCCTGCACTTGTGCCCAGGCCTTAAGCCTAGCCCGCACTTGTGCCCAGGCCTTAAGCCTAGCCCGCACTTGTGCCCAGGCCTTAAGCCTAGCCCGCACTTGTGCCCAGGCCTTAAGCCTAGCCCGCACTTGTGCCCAGGCGTTAAGCCTAGCCCGCACTTGTGCCTAGGCCTTAAGCCTAGCCCGCACTTGTGCCCAGGCCTTAAGCCTAGCCCGCACTTGTGCCCAGGCCTTAAGCCTAGCCCGCACTTGTGCCCAGGCCTTAAGCCTAGCCTGCACTTGTGCCCAGGCCTTAAGCCTAGCCCGCACTTGTGCCCAGGCCTTAAGCCTAGCCCGCACTTGTGCCCAGGCCTTAAGCCTAGCCCGCACTTGTGCCTAGGCCTTAAGCCTGGCTGGCACTTGTGCCCATGCCTTAAGCCTAGCCGGCACTTGTGGCCCCTGCCTTGATCCTAGCCAGCACTGCACTTGTGCCCAGGCCTTAAGCCTAGCCTGCACTTGTGCCCAGGCCTGAAGCCTAGCCTGCACTTGTGCCCAGGCCTTAAGCCTAGCCCGCACTTGTGCCCAGGCCTTAAGCCTAGCCCGCACTTGTGCCCAGGCCTTAAGCCTAGCCCGCACTTGTGCCCAGGCCTTAAGCCTAACCCGCACTTGTGCCCAGGCCTTAAGCCTAGCCCGCACTTGTGCCCAGGCCTTAAGCCTAGCCCGCACTTGTGCCCAGGCCTTAAGCCTAGCCCGCACTTGTGCTCCGGCCTTAAGCCTAGCCCGCACTTGTGCCCCGGCCTTAAGCTTAGCCCGCACTTGTGCCCAGGCCTTAAGCCTAGCCCGCACTTGTGCCCAGGCCTTAAGCCTCACCCGCACTTGTGCCCAGGCCTTAAGCCTAGCCCGCACTTGTGCCTCCTGCCTTGATCCTAGCCAGCACTTGTGCCCATGCCTTAAGCCTAGCCCGCACTTGTGCCTAGGCCTTAAGCCTAGCCCACACTTGTGCCCATGCCTTAAGCCTAGCTGGCACTTGTGGCCTTTGCCTTGATCCTAGCCAGCACTGCACTTGTGCCCAGGCCTTAAGCCTAGCCTGCACTTGTGCCCAGGCCTTAAGCCTAGCCTGCACTTGTGCCCAGGCGTTAAGCCTAGCCCGCACTTGTGCCCCCTGCCTTGATCCTAGCCCGCACTTGTGCCCCCTGCCTTGATCCTAGCCCGCACTTGTGCCCAGGCCTTAAGCCTAGCCCGCACTTGTGCCCAGGCCTTAAACCTAGCCCGCACTTGTGCCCCTGCCTTAAGCCTAGCCCGCACTTGTGCCCAGGCCTTAAGCCTAGCCTGCACTTGTGCCCAGGCCTTAAGCCTAGCCCGCACTTGTGCCCAGGCCTTAAGCCTAGCCCGCACTTGTGCCCAGGCCTTAAGCCTAGCCCGCACTTGTGCCCAGGCCTTAAGCCTAGCCCGCACTTGTGCCCAGGCCTTAAGCCTAGCCCGCACTTGTGCCCAGGCCTTAAGCCTAGCCCGCACTTGTGCCCAGGCCTTAAGCCTAGCCCGCACTTGTGCCCAGGACTTAAGCCTAGCCCGCACTTGTGCCCAGGCCTTAAGCCTAGCCCGCACTTGTGCCCAGGCGTTAAGCCTAGCCCGCACTTGTGCCCAGGCCTTAAGCCTAGCCCGCACTTGTGCCCAGGCCTTAAGCCTAGCCCGCACTTGTGCCCAGGCCTTAAGCCTAGCCCGCACTTGTGCCCAGGCCTTAAGCCTAGCCCGCACTTGTGCCCAGGCCTTAAGCCTAGCCCGCACTTGTGCCCAGGCCTTAAGCCTAGCCCGCACTTGTGCCCAGGCCTTAAGCCTAGCCCGCACTTGTGCCTAGGCCTTAAGCCTGGCTGGCACTTGTGCCCATGCCTTAAGCCTAGCCGGCACTTGTGGCCCCTGCCTTGATCCTAGCCAGCACTGCACTTGTGCCCAGGCCTTAAGCCTAGCCTGCACTTGTGCCCAGGCCTGAAGCCTAGCCTGCACTTGTGCCCAGGCCTTAAGCCTAGCCCGCACTTGTGCCCAGGCCTTAAGCCTAGCCCGCACTTGTGCCCAGGCCTTAAGCCTAGCCCGCACTTGTGCCCAGGCCTTAAGCCTAACCCGCACTTGTGCCCAGGCCTTAAGCCTAGCCCGCACTTGTGCCCAGGCCTTAAGCCTAGCCCGCACTTGTGCCCAGGCCTTAAGCCTAGCCCGCACTTGTGCTCCGGCCTTAAGCCTAGCCCGCACTTGTGCCCCGGCCTTAAGCTTAGCCCGCACTTGTGCCCAGGCCTTAAGCCTAGCCCGCACTTGTGCCCAGGCCTTAAGCCTCACCCGCACTTGTGCCCAGGCCTTAAGCCTAGCCCGCACTTGTGCCTCCTGCCTTGATCCTAGCCAGCACTTGTGCCCATGCCTTAAGCCTAGCCGGCACTTGTGGCCCCTGCCTTGATCCTAGCCAGCACTGCACTTGTGCCCAGGCCTTAAGCCTAGCCTGCACTTGTGCCCAGGCCTTAAGCCTAGCCTGCACTTGTGCCCAGGCCTTAAGCCTAGCCCGCAATTGTGCCCAGGCCTTAAGCCTTGCCCGCACTTGTGCCCAGGCCTTAAGCCTAGCCCGCACTTGTGCCTAGGCCTTAAGCCTAGCCCACACTTGTGCCCATGCCTTAAGCCTAGCTGGCACTTGTGGCCTTTGCCTTGATCCTAGCCAGCACTGCACTTGTGCCCAGGCCTTAAGCCTAGCCTGCACTTGTGCCCAGGCCTTAAGCCTAGCCTGCACTTGTGCCCAGGCGTTAAGCCTAGCCCGCACTTGTGCCCCCTGCCTTGATCCTAGCCCGCACTTGTGCCCCCTGCCTTGATCCTAGCCCGCACTTGTGCCCAGGCCTTAAGCCTAGCCCGCACTTGTGCCCAGGCCTTAAGCCTAGCCCGCACTTGTGCCCCGGCCTTAAGCCTAGCCCGCACTTGTGCCCCAGCCTTAAGCCTAGCCCGCACTTGTGCCCAGGCCTTAAGCCTAGCCCGCACTTGTGCCCAGGCCTTAAGCCTAGCCCGCACTTGTGCCCAGGCCTTAAGCCTAGCCCGCACTTGTGCCCAGGCCTTAAGCCTAGCCCGCACTTGTGCCCAGGCCTTAAGCCTAGCCCGCACTTGTGCCCCGGCCTTAAGCCTAGCCCGCACTTGTGCCCCGGCCTTAAGCCTAGCCCGCACTTGTGCCCAGGCATTAAGCCTAGCCCGCACTTGTGCCCAGGCCTTAAGCCTAGCCCGCACTTGTGCCCAGGCCTTAAGCCTAGCCCGCACTTGTGCCTAGGCCTTAAGCCTAGCCCACACTTGTGCCCATGCCTTAAGCCTAGCTGGCACTTGTGGCCTTTGCCTTGATCCTAGCCAGCACTGCACTTGTGCCCAGGCCTTAAGCCTAGCCTGCACTTGTGCCCAGGCCTTAAGCCTAGCCTGCACTTGTGCCCAGGCGTTAAGCCTAGCCTGCACTTGTGCCCCCTGCCTTGATCCTAGCCCGCACTTGTGCCCCCTGCCTTGATCCTAGCCCGCACTTGTGCCCAGGCCTTAAGCCTAGCCCGCACTTGTGCCCAGGCCTTAAGCCTAGCCCGCACTTGTGCCCCGGCCTTAAGCCTAGCCCGCACTTGTGCCCCGGCCTTAAGCCTAGCCCGCACTTGTGCCCAGGCCTTAAGCCTAGCCCGCACTTGTGCCTAGGCCTTAAGCCTAGCCCACACTTGTGCCCATGCCTTAAGCCTAGCTGGCACTTGTGGCCTTTGCCTTGATCCTAGCCAGCACTGCACTTGTGCCCAGGCCTTAAGCCTAGCCTGCACTTGTGCCCAGGCCTTAAGCCTAGCCTGCACTTGTGCCCAGGCGTTAAGCCTAGCCCGCACTTGTGCCCCCTGCCTTGATCCTAGCCCGCACTTGTGCCCCCTGCCTTGATCCTAGCCCGCACTTGTGCCCAGGCCTTAATATTAGCCCGCACTTGTGCCCAGGCCTTAAACCTAGCCCGCACTTGTGCCCCTGCCTTAAGCCTAGCCCGCACTTGTGCCCAGGCCTTAAGCCTAGCCTGCACTTGTGCCCAGGCCTTAAGCCTAGCCCGCACTTGTGCCCAGGCCTTAAGCCTAGCCCGCACTTGTGCCCAGGCCTTAAGCCTAGCCCGCACTTGTGCCCAGGCCTTAAGCCTAGCCCGCACTTGTGCCCAGGCCTTAAGCCTAGCCCGCACTTGTGCCCAGGCCTTAAGCCTAGCCCGCACTTGTGCCCAGGCCTTAAGCCTAGCCCGCACTTGTGCCCAGGCCTTAAGCCTAGCCCGCACTTGTGCCCAGGCCTTAAGCCTAGCCCGCACTTGTGCCCAGGCATTAAGCCTAGCCCGCACTTGTGCCCAGGCCTTAAGCCTAGCCCGCACTTGTGCCCAGGCCTTAAGCCTAGCCCGCACTTGTGCCCAGGCCTTAAGCCTAGCCCGCACTTGTGCCCAGGCCTTAAGCCTAGCCCGCACTTGTGCCCAGGCCTTAAGCCTAGCCCGCACTTGTGCCCAGGCCTTAAGCCTAGCCCGCACTTGTGCCCAGGCCTTAAGCCTAGCCCGCACTTGTGCCTAGGCCTTAAGCCTGGCTGGCACTTGTGCCCATGCCTTAAGCCTAGCCGGCACTTGTGGCCCCTGCCTTGATCCTAGCCAGCACTGCACTTGTGCCCAGGCCTTAAGCCTAGCCTGCACTTGTGCCCAGGCCTGAAGCCTAGCCTGCACTTGTGCCCAGGCCTTAAGCCTAGCCCGCACTTGTGCCCAGGCCTTAAGCCTAGCCCGCACTTGTGCCCAGGCCTTAAGCCTAGCCCGCACTTGTGCCCAGGCCTTAAGCCTAACCCGCACTTGTGCCCAGGCCTTAAGCCTAGCCCGCACTTGTGCCCAGGCCTTAAGCCTAGCCCGCACTTGTGCCCAGGCCTTAAGCCTAGCCCGCACTTGTGCTCCGGCCTTAAGCCTAGCCCGCACTTGTGCCCCGGCCTTAAGCTTAGCCCGCACTTGTGCCCAGGCCTTAAGCCTAGCCCGCACTTGTGCCCAGGCCTTAAGCCTCACCCGCACTTGTGCCCAGGCCTTAAGCCTAGCCCGCACTTGTGCCTCCTGCCTTGATCCTAGCCAGCACTTGTGCCCATGCCTTAAGCCTAGCCGGCACTTGTGGCCCCTGCCTTGATCCTAGCCAGCACTGCACTTGTGCCCAGGCCTTAAGCCTAGCCTGCACTTGTGCCCAGGCCTTAAGCCTAGCCCGCACTTGTGCCTAGGCCTTAAGCCTAGCCCACACTTGTGCCCATGCCTTAAGCCTAGCTGGCACTTGTGGCCTTTGCCTTGATCCTAGCCAGCACTGCACTTGTGCCCAGGCCTTAAGCCTAGCCTGCACTTGTGCCCAGGCCTTAAGCCTAGCCTGCACTTGTGCCCAGGCGTTAAGCCTAGCCCGCACTTGTGCCCCCTGCCTTGATCCTAGCCCGCACTTGTGCCCCCTGCCTTGATCCTAGCCCGCACTTGTGCCCAGGCCTTAAGCCTAGCCCGCACTTGTGCCCAGGCCTTAAACCTAGCCCGCACTTGTGCCCCTGCCTTAAGCCTAGCCCGCACTTGTGCCCAGGCCTTAAGCCTAGCCTGCACTTGTGCCCAGGCCTTAAGCCTAGCCCGCACTTGTGCCCAGGCCTTAAGCCTAGCCCGCACTTGTGCCCAGGCCTTAAGCCTAGCCCGCACTTGTGCCCAGGCCTTAAGCCTAGCCGCACTTGTGCCCAGGCCTTAAGCCTAGCCCGCACTTGTGCCCAGGCCTTAAGCCTAGCCCGCACTTGTGCCCAGGCCTTAAGCCTAGCCCGCACTTGTGCCCAGGCCTTAAGCCTAGCCCGCACTTGTGCCCAGGCCTTAAGCCTAGCCCGCACTTGTGCCCAGGCGTTAAGCCTAGCCCGCACTTGTGCCCAGGCCTTAAGCCTAGCCCGCACTTGTGCCCAGGCCTTAAGCCTAGCCCGCACTTGTGCCCAGGCCTTAAGCCTAGCCCGCACTTGTGCCCAGGCCTTAAGCCTAGCCCGCACTTGTGCCCAGGCCTTAAGCCTAGCCCGCACTTGTGCCCAGGCCTTAAGCCTAGCCCACACTTGTGCCCAGGCCTTAAGCCTAGCCCGCACTTGTGCCTAGGCCTTAAGCCTGGCTGGCACTTGTGCCCATGCCTTAAGCCTAGCCGGCACTTGTGGCCCCTGCCTTGATCCTAGCCAGCACTGCACTTGTGCCCAGGCCTTAAGCCTAGCCTGCACTTGTGCCCAGGCCTGAAGCCTAGCCTGCACTTGTGCCCAGGCCTTAAGCCTAGCCCGCACTTGTGCCCAGGCCTTAAGCCTAGCCCGCACTTGTGCCCAGGCCTTAAGCCTAGCCCGCACTTGTGCCCAGGCCTTAAGCCTAACCCGCACTTGTGCCCAGGCCTTAAGCCTAGCCCGCACTTGTGCCCAGGCCTTAAGCCTAGCCCGCACTTGTGCCCAGGCCTTAAGCCTAGCCCGCACTTGTGCTCCGGCCTTAAGCCTAGCCCGCACTTGTGCCCCGGCCTTAAGCTTAGCCCGCACTTGTGCCCAGGCCTTAAGCCTAGCCCGCACTTGTGCCCAGGCCTTAAGCCTCACCCGCACTTGTGCCCAGGCCTTAAGCCTAGCCCGCACTTGTGCCTCCTGCCTTGATCCTAGCCAGCACTTGTGCCCATGCCTTAAGCCTAGCCGGCACTTGTGGCCCCTGCCTTGATCCTAGCCAGCACTGCACTTGTGCCCAGGCCTTAAGCCTAGCCTGCACTTGTGCCCAGGCCTTAAGCCCAGCCCGCACTTGTGCCCAGGCCTTAAGCCTAGCCCGCACTTGTGCCCAGGCCTTAAGCCTAGCCCGCACTTGTGCCCAGGCCTTAAGCCTAGCCCGCACTTGTGCCCAGGCCTTAAGCCTAGCCCGCACTTGTGCCCAGGCCTTAAGCCTAGCCCGCACTTGTGCCCAGGCGTTAAGCCTAGCCCGCACTTGTGCCTAGGCCTTAAGCCTAGCCCGCACTTGTGCCCAGGCCTTAAGCCTAGCCCGCACTTGTGCCCAGGCCTTAAGCCTAGCCCGCACTTGTGCCCAGGCCTTAAGCCTAGCCCGCACTTGTGCCCAGGCCTTAAGCCTAGCCCGCACTTGTGCCCAGGCCTTAAGCCTAGCCCGCACTTGTGCCCAGGCCTTAAGCCTAGCCCGCACTTGTGCCTAGGCCTTAAGCCTGGCTGGCACTTGTGCCCATGCCTTAAGCCTAGCCGGCACTTGTGGCCCCTGCCTTGATCCTAGCCAGCACTGCACTTGTGCCCAGGCCTTAAGCCTAGCCTGCACTTGTGCCCAGGCCTGAAGCCTAGCCTGCACTTGTGCCCAGGCCTTAAGCCTAGCCCGCACTTGTGCCCAGGCCTTAAGCCTAGCCCGCACTTGTGCCCAGGCCTTAAGCCTAGCCCGCACTTGTGCCCAGGCCTTAAGCCTAACCCGCACTTGTGCCCAGGCCTTAAGCCTAGCCCGCACTTGTGCCCAGGCCTTAAGCCTAGCCCGCACTTGTGCCCAGGCCTTAAGCCTAGCCCGCACTTGTGCTCCGGCCTTAAGCCTAGCCCGCACTTGTGCCCCGGCCTTAAGCTTAGCCCGCACTTGTGCCCAGGCCTTAAGCCTAGCCCGCACTTGTGCCCAGGCCTTAAGCCTCACCCGCACTTGTGCCCAGGCCTTAAGCCTAGCCCGCACTTGTGCCTCCTGCCTTGATCCTAGCCAGCACTTGTGCCCATGCCTTAAGCCTAGCCCGCACTTGTGCCTAGGCCTTAAGCCTAGCCCACACTTGTGCCCATGCCTTAAGCCTAGCTGGCACTTGTGGCCTTTGCCTTGATCCTAGCCAGCACTGCACTTGTGCCCAGGCCTTAAGCCTAGCCTGCACTTGTGCCCAGGCCTTAAGCCTAGCCTGCACTTGTGCCCAGGCGTTAAGCCTAGCCCGCACTTGTGCCCCCTGCCTTGATCCTAGCCCGCACTTGTGCCCCCTGCCTTGATCCTAGCCCGCACTTGTGCCCAGGCCTTAAGCCTAGCCCGCACTTGTGCCCAGGCCTTAAACCTAGCCCGCACTTGTGCCCCTGCCTTAAGCCTAGCCCGCACTTGTGCCCAGGCCTTAAGCCTAGCCTGCACTTGTGCCCAGGCCTTAAGCCTAGCCCGCACTTGTGCCCAGGCCTTAAGCCTAGCCCGCACTTGTGCCCAGGCCTTAAGCCTAGCCCGCACTTGTGCCCAGGCCTTAAGCCTAGCCCGCACTTGTGCCCAGGCCTTAAGCCTAGCCCGCACTTGTGCCCAGGCCTTAAGCCTAGCCCGCACTTGTGCCCAGGCCTTAAGCCTAGCCCGCACTTGTGCCCAGGCCTTAAGCCTAGCCCGCACTTGTGCCCAGGCCTTAAGCCTAGCCCGCACTTGTGCCCAGGCGTTAAGCCTAGCCCGCACTTGTGCCCAGGCCTTAAGCCTAGCCCGCACTTGTGCCCAGGCCTTAAGCCTAGCCCGCACTTGTGCCCAGGTCTTAAGCCTAGCCCGCACTTGTGCCCAGGCCTTAAGCCTAGCCCGCACTTGTGCCCAGGCCTTAAGCCTAGCCCGCACTTGTGCCCAGGCCTTAAGCCTAGCCCGCACTTGTGCCCAGGCCTTAAGCCTAGCCCGCACTTGTGCCTAGGCCTTAAGCCTGGCTGGCACTTGTGCCCATGCCTTAAGCCTAGCCGGCACTTGTGCCCAGGCCTGAAGCCTAGCCTGCACTTGTGCCCAGGCCTTAAGCCTAGCCTGCACTTGTGCCCAGGCCTGAAGCCTAGCCTGCACTTGTGCCCAGGCCTTAAGCCTAGCCCGCACTTGTGCCCAGGCCTTAAGCCTAGCCCGCACTTGTGCCCAGGCCTTAAGCCTAGCCCGCACTTGTGCCCAGGCCTTAAGCCTAACCCGCACTTGTGCCCAGGCCTTAAGCCTAGCCCGCACTTGTGCCCAGGCCTTAAGCCTAGCCCGCACTTGTGCCCAGGCCTTAAGCCTAGCCCGCACTTGTGCTCCGGCCTTAAGCCTAGCCCGCACTTGTGCCCCGGCCTTAAGCTTAGCCCGCACTTGTGCCCAGGCCTTAAGCCTAGCCCACACTTGTGCCCATGCCTTAAGCCTAGCTGGCACTTGTGGCCTTTGCCTTGATCCTAGCCAGCACTGCACTTGTGCCCAGGCCTTAAGCCTAGCCTGCACTTGTGCCCAGGCCTTAAGCCTAGCCTGCACTTGTGCCCAGGCGTTAAGCCTAGCCCGCACTTGTGCCCCCTGCCTTGATCCTAGCCCGCACTTGTGCCCCCTGCCTTGATCCTAGCCCGCACTTGTGCCCAGGCCTTAAGCCTAGCCCGCACTTGTGCCCAGGCCTTAAACCTAGCCCGCACTTGTGCCCCTGCCTTAAGCCTAGCCCGCACTTGTGCCCAGGCCTTAAGCCTAGCCTGCACTTGTGCCCAGGCCTTAAGCCTAGCCCGCACTTGTGCCCAGGCCTTAAGCCTAGCCCGCACTTGTGCCCAGGCCTTAAGCCTAGCCGCACTTGTGCCCAGGCCTTAAGCCTAGCCCGCACTTGTGCCCAGGCCTTAAGCCTAGCCCGCACTTGTGCCCAGGCCTTAAGCCTAGCCCGCACTTGTGCCCAGGCCTTAAGCCTAGCCCGCACTTGTGCCCAGGCCTTAAGCCTAGCCCGCACTTGTGCCCAGGCGTTAAGCCTAGCCCGCACTTGTGCCCAGGCCTTAAGCCTAGCCCGCACTTGTGCCCAGGCCTTAAGCCTAGCCCGCACTTGTGCCCAGGCCTTAAGCCTAGCCCGCACTTGTGCCCAGGCCTTAAGCCTAGCCCGCACTTGTGCCCAGGCCTTAAGCCTAGCCCGCACTTGTGCCCAGGCCTTAAGCCTAGCCCACACTTGTGCCCAGGCCTTAAGCCTAGCCCGCACTTGTGCCTAGGCCTTAAGCCTGGCTGGCACTTGTGCCCATGCCTTAAGCCTAGCCGGCACTTGTGGCCCCTGCCTTGATCCTAGCCAGCACTGCACTTGTGCCCAGGCCTTAAGCCTAGCCTGCACTTGTGCCCAGGCCTGAAGCCTAGCCTGCACTTGTGCCCAGGCCTTAAGCCTAGCCCGCACTTGTGCCCAGGCCTTAAGCCTAGCCCGCACTTGTGCCCAGGCCTTAAGCCTAGCCCGCACTTGTGCCCAGGCCTTAAGCCTAACCCGCACTTGTGCCCAGGCCTTAAGCCTAGCCCGCACTTGTGCCCAGGCCTTAAGCCTAGCCCGCACTTGTGCCCAGGCCTTAAGCCTAGCCCGCACTTGTGCTCCGGCCTTAAGCCTAGCCCGCACTTGTGCCCCGGCCTTAAGCTTAGCCCGCACTTGTGCCCAGGCCTTAAGCCTAGCCCGCACTTGTGCCCAGGCCTTAAGCCTCACCCGCACTTGTGCCCAGGCCTTAAGCCTAGCCCGCACTTGTGCCTCCTGCCTTGATCCTAGCCAGCACTTGTGCCCATGCCTTAAGCCTAGCCGGCACTTGTGGCCCCTGCCTTGATCCTAGCCAGCACTGCACTTGTGCCCAGGCCTTAAGCCTAGCCTGCACTTGTGCCCAGGCCTTAAGCCCAGCCCGCACTTGTGCCCAGGCCTTAAGCCTAGCCCGCACTTGTGCCCAGGCCTTAAGCCTAGCCCGCACTTGTGCCCAGGCCTTAAGCCTAGCCCGCACTTGTGCCCAGGCCTTAAGCCTAGCCCGCACTTGTGCCCAGGCCTTAAGCCTAGCCCGCACTTGTGCCCAGGCGTTAAGCCTAGCCCGCACTTGTGCCTAGGCCTTAAGCCTAGCCCGCACTTGTGTCCAGGCCTTAAGCCTAGCCCGCACTTGTGCCCAGGCCTTAAGCCTAGCCCGCACTTGTGCCCAGGCCTTAAGCCTAGCCCGCACTTGTGCCCAGGCCTTAAGCCTAGCCCGCACTTGTGCCCAGGCCTTAAGCCTAGCCCGCACTTGTGCCCAGGCCTTAAGCCTAGCCCGCACTTGTGCCTAGGCCTTAAGCCTGGCTGGCACTTGTGCCCATGCCTTAAGCCTAGCCGGCACTTGTGGCCCCTGCCTTGATCCTAGCCAGCACTGCACTTGTGCCCAGGCCTTAAGCCTAGCCTGCACTTGTGCCCAGGCCTGAAGCCTAGCCTGCACTTGTGCCCAGGCCTTAAGCCTAGCCCGCACTTGTGCCCAGGCCTTAAGCCTAGCCCGCACTTGTGCCCAGGCCTTAAGCCTAGCCCGCACTTGTGCCCAGGCCTTAAGCCTAACCCGCACTTGTGCCCAGGCCTTAAGCCTAGCCCGCACTTGTGCCCAGGCCTTAAGCCTAGCCCGCACTTGTGCCCAGGCCTTAAGCCTAACCCGCACTTGTGCCCAGGCCTTAAGCCTAGCCCGCACTTGTGCCCCGGCCTTAAGCCTAGCCCGCACTTGTGCGCCGGCCTTAAGCCGAGCCCGCACTTGTGCCCCGGCCTTAAGCCGAGCCCGCACTAGTGCCCTTGCCTTAAGCCGAACCCGCACTTGTGCCCCTGCCTTAAGCCGAGCCCGCACTTGTGCCCCTGCCTTAATCCTAGCCCGCACTTGTGCCCCTGCCTTAAGCCTAGCCCGCACTTGTGCCACAGCCTTAAGCCTAGCCCGCACTTGTGCCCCTGCCTTAAGCCTAGCCCGCACTTGTGCCCAGGCCTTAAGCCTAGCCCGCACTTGTGCCCAGGCCTTAAGCCTAGCCCGCACTTGTGCCCAGGCCTTAAGCCTAGCCCGCACTTTTGCCCAGGCCTTAAGCCTAGCCCGCACTTGTGCCCAGGCCTTAAGCCTAGCCCGCACTTGTGCCCAGGCCTTAAGCCTAGCCCGCACTTGTGCCAAGGCCTAAAGCCTAGCCCGCACTTGTGCCCAGGCCGTAAGCCTAGCCCGCACTTGTGCCCAGGCCTTAAGCCTAGCCCGCACTTGTGCCCCGGCCTTAAGCCTAGCCCGCACTTGTGCCCCGGCCTTAAGCTTAGCCCGCACTTGTGCCCAGGCCTTAAGCCTAGCCCGCACTTGTGCCCAGGCCTTAAGCCTAGCCCGCACTTGTGCCCAGGCCTTAAGCCTGGCTGGCACTTGTGCCCATGCCTTAAGCCTAGCTGGCACTTGTGGCCCCTGCCTTGATCCTAGCCAGCACTGCACTTGTGCCCAGGCCTTAAGCCTAGCCCGCACTTGTGCCCAGACCTTAAGCCTAGCCCGCACTTGTGCCCCCTGCCTTGATCCTAGCCCGCACTTGTGCCCCTGCCTTAAGCCTAGCCCGCACTTGTGTTCAGGCCTTAAGCCTAGCCCGCACTTGTGCCCAGGCTTTAAGCCTAGCCCGCACTTGTGCCCAGGCCTTAAGCCTAGCCCGCACTTGTGCCCAGGCCTTAAGCCTAGCACGCACTTGTGCCCAGGCCTTAAGCATAGCCCGCACTTGTGCCCCGGCCTTAAGCCTAGCCCGCACTTGTGCCCCGGCCTTAAGCTTAGCCCGCACTTGTGCCCCGGCCTTAAGCTTAGCCCGCACTTGTGCCCAGGCCTTAAGCCTAGCCCGCACTTGTGCCCCGGCCTTAAGCCTAGCCCGCACTTGTGCCCCGGCCTTAAGCCTAGCCCGCACTTGTGCCCCGGCCTTAAGCCTAGCCCGCACTTGTGCCCCGGCCTTAAGCCTAGCCCGCACTTGTGCCCCGGCCTTAAGCCGAGCCCGCACTTGTGCCCCGGCCTTAAGCCGAGCCCACACTTGTGCCCCGGCCTTAAGCCGAGCCCGCACTTGTGCCCCGGCCTTAAGCCGAGCCCGCACTTGTGCCCCGGCCTTAAGCCGAGCCCGCACTTGTGCCCCGGCCTTAAGCCTAGCCCGCACTTGTGCCTCCTGCCTTGATCCTAGCCAGCACTTGTGCCCATGCCTTAAGCCTAGCCGGCACTTGTGGCCCCTGCCTTGATCCTAGCCAGCACTGCACTTGTGCCCAGGCCTTAAGCCTAGCCTGCACTTGTGCCCAGGCCTTAAGCCTAGCCTGCACTTGTGCCCAGGCCTTAAGCCTAGCCCGCAATTGTGCCCAGGCCTTAAGCCTTGCCCGCACTTGTGCCCAGGCCTTAAGCCTAGCCCGCACTTGTGCCTAGGCCTTAAGCCTAGCCCACACTTGTGCCCATGCCTTAAGCCTAGCTGGCACTTGTGGCCTTTGCCTTGATCCTAGCCAGCACTGCACTTGTGCCCAGGCCTTAAGCCTAGCCCGCACTTGTGCCCCGGCCTTAAGCCTAGCCCGCACTTGTGCCTCGGCCTTAAGCCTAGCCCGCACTTGTGCCCAGGCCTTAAGCCTAGCCCGCACTTGTGCCCAGGCCTTAAGCCTAGCCCGCACTTGTGCCCAGGCCTTAAGCCTAGCCCGCACTTGTGCCCAGGCCTTAAGCCTAGCCCGCACTTGTGCCCCGGCCTTAAGCCTAGCCCGCACTTGTGCCCCGGCCTTAAGCCTAGCCCGCACTTGTGCCCAGGCCTTAAGCCTAGCCCGCACTTGTGCCCAGGCCTTAAGCCTAGCCCGCACTTGTGCCCAGGCCTTAAGCCTAGCCCGCACTTGTGCCTAGGCCTTAAGCCTAGCCCACACTTGTGCCCATGCCTTAAGCCTAGCTGGCACTTGTGGCCTTTGCCTTGATCCTAGCCAGCACTGCACTTGTGCCCAGGCCTTAAGCCTAGCCTGCACTTGTGCCCAGGCCTTAAGCCTAGCCTGCACTTGTGCCCAGGCGTTAAGCCTAGCCCGCACTTGTGCCCCCTGCCTTGATCCTAGCCCGCACTTGTGCCCCCTGCCTTGATCCTAGCCCGCACTTGTGCCCAGGCCTTAAGCCTAGCCCGCACTTGTGCCCAGGTCTTAAACCTAGCCCGCACTTGTGCCCCTGCCTTAAGCCTAGCCCGCACTTGTGCCCAGGCCTTAAGCCTAGCCTGCACTTGTGCCCAGGCCTTAAGCCTAGCCCGCACTTGTGCCCAGGCCTTAAGCCTAGCCCGCACTTGTGCCCAGGCCTTAAGCCTAGCCCGCACTTGTGCCCAGGCCTTAAGCCTAGCCCGCACTTGTGCCCAGGCCTTAAGCCTAGCCCGCACTTGTGCCCAGGCCTTAAGCCTAGCCCGCACTTGTGCCCAGGCCTTAAGCCTAGCCCGCACTTGTGCCCAGGCCTTAAGCCTAGCCCGCACTTGTGCCCAGGCCTTAAGCCTAGCCCGCACTTGTGCCCCGGCCTTAAGCCTAGCCCGCACTTGTGCCCCGGCCTTAAGCTTAGCCCGCACTTGTGCCCCGGCCTTAAGCTTAGCCCGCACTTGTGCCCAGGCCTTAAGCCTAGCCCGCACTTGTGCCCCGGCCTTAAGCCTAGCCCGCACTTGTGCCCTGGCCTTAAGCCTAGCCCGCACTTGTGCCCCGGCCTTAAGCCTAGCCCGCACTTGTGCCCCGGCCTTAAGCCGAGCCCGCACTTGTGCCCCGGCCTTAAGCCGAGCCCACACTTGTGCCCCGGCCTTAAGCCGAGCCCGCACTTGTGCCCCGGCCTTAAGCCGAGCCCGCACTTGTGCCCCGGCCTTAAGCCGAGCCCGCACTTGTGCCCAGGCCTTAAGCCTCACCCGCACTTGTGCCCCCTGCCTTGATCCTAGCCCGCACTTGTGCCCCCTGCCTTGATCCTAGCCCGCACTTGTGCCCAGGCCTTAAGCCTAGCCCGCACTTGTGCCTAGGCCTTAAACCTAGCCCGCACTTGTGCCCCTGCCTTAAGCCTAGCCCGCACTTGTGCCCAGGCCTTAAGCCTAACCCGCACTTGTGCCCAGGCCTTAAGCCTAGCCCGCACTTGTGCCCAGGCCTTAAGCCTAGCCCACACTTGTGCCCAGGCCTTAAACCTAGCCCGCACTTGTGCCCCTGCCTTAAGCCTAGCCCGCACTTGTGCCCAGGCCTTAAGCCTAACCCGCACTTGTGCCCAGGCCTTAAGCCTAGCCCGCACTTGTGCCCAGGCCTTAAGCCTAGCCCGCACTTGTGCCCAGGCCTTAAACCTAGCCCGCACTTGTGCCCCTGCCTTAAGCCTAGCCCGCACTTGTGCCCCGGCCTTAAGCCTAGCCCGCACTTGTGCCCAGGCCTTAAGCCTAGCCCGCACTTGTGCCCAGGCCTTAAGCCTAGCCCGCACTTGTGCCCAGGCCTTAAGCCTAGCCCGCACTTGTGCCTAGGCCTTAAGCCTAGCCCACACTTGTGCCCATGCCTTAAGCCTAGCTGGCACTTGTGGCCTTTGCCTTGATCCTAGCCAGCACTGCATTTGTGCCCAGGCCTTAAGCCTAGCCTGCACTTGTGCCCCGGCCTTAAGCCTAGCCCGCACTTGTGCCCAGGCCTTAAGCCTAGCCCGCACTTGTGCCCAGGCCTTAAGCCTAGCCCGCACTTGTGCCCAGGCCTTAAGCCTAGCCCGCACTTGTGCCTAGGCCTTAAGCCTAGCCCACACTTGTGCCCATGCCTTAAGCCTAGCTGGCACTTGTGGCCTTTGCCTTGATCCTAGCCAGCACTGCACTTGTGCCCAGGCCTTAAGCCTAGCCTGCACTTGTGCCCAGGCCTTAAGCCTAGCCTGCACTTGTGCCCAGGCGTTAAGCCTAGCCCGCACTTGTGCCCCCTGCCTTGATCCTAGCCCGCACTTGTGCCCCCTGCCTTGATCCTAGCCCGCACTTGTGCCCAGGCCTTAAGCCTAGCCCGCACTTGTGCCTAGGCCTTAAACCTAGCCCGCACTTGTGCCCCTGCCTTAAGCCTAGCCCGCACTTGTGCCCAGGCCTTAAGCCTAACCCGCACTTGTGCCCAGGCCTTAAGCCTAGCCCGCACTTGTGCCCAGGCCTTAAGCCTAGCCCGCACTTGTGCCCAGGCCTTAAACCTAGCCCGCACTTGTGCCCCTGCCTTAAGCCTAGCCCGCACTTGTGCCCAGGCCTTAAGCCTAACCCGCACTTGTGCCCAGGCCTTAAGCCTAGCCCGCACTTGTGCCCAGGCCTTAAGCCTAGCCCGCACTTGTGCTCCGGCCTTAAGCCTAGCCCGCACTTGTGCCCCGGCCTTAAGCTTAGCCCGCACTTGTGCCCAGGCCTTAAGCCTAGCCCGCACTTGTGCCCAGGCCTTAAGCCTCACCCGCACTTGTGCCCCCTGCCTTGATCCTAGCCCGCACTTGTGCCCCCTGCCTTGATCCTAGCCCGCACTTGTGCCCAGGCCTTAAGCCTAGCCCGCACTTGTGCCTAGGCCTTAAACCTAGCCCGCACTTGTGCCCCTGCCTTAAGCCTAGCCCGCACTTGTGCCCAGGCCTTAAGCCTAACCCGCACTTGTGCCCAGGCCTTAAGCCTAGCCCGCACTTGTGCCCAGGCCTTAAGCCTAGCCTGCACTTGTGCCGAGGCCTTAAGCCTAGCCCGCAATTGTGCCCAGGCCTTAAGCCTTGCCCGCACTTGTGCCCAGGCCTTAAGCCTAGCCCGCACTTGTGCCTAGGCCTTAAGCCTAGCCCACACTTGTGCCCATGCCTTAAGCCTAGCTGGCACTTGTGGCCTTTGCCTTGATCCTAGCCAGCACTACACTTGTGCCCAGGCCTTAAGCCTAGCCTGCACTTGTGCCCAGGCCTTAAGCCTAGCCTGCACTTGTGCCCAGGCGTTAAGCCTAGCCCGCACTTGTGCCCCCTGCCTTGATCCTAGCCCGCACTTGTGCCCCCTGCCTTGATCCTAGCCCACACTTGTGCCCAGGCCTTAAGCCTAGCCCGCACTTGTGCCCAGGCCTTAAGCCTAGCCCGCACTTGTGCCCCGGCCTTAAGCCTAGCCCGCACTTGTGCCTCGGCCTTAAGCCTAGCCCGCACTTGTGCCCAGGCCTTAAGCCTAGCCCGCACTTGTGCCCAGGCCTTAAGCCTAGCCCGCACTTGTGCCCAGGCCTTAAGCCTAGCCCGCACTTGTGCCCAGGCCTTAAGCCTAGCCCGCACTTGTGCCCCGGCCTTAAGCCTAGCCCGCACTTGTGCCCCGGCCTTAAGCCTAGCCCGCACTTGTGCCCAGGCCTTAAGCCTAGCCCGCACTTGTGCCCAGGCCTTAAGCCTAGCCCGCACTTGTGCCCAGGCCTTAAGCCTAGCCCGCACTTGTGCCTAGGCCTTAAGCCTAGCCCACACTTGTGCCCATGCCTTAAGCCTAGCTGGCACTTGTGGCCTTTGCCTTGATCCTAGCCAGCACTGCACTTGTGCCCAGGCCTTAAGCCTAGCCTGCACTTGTGCCCAGGCCTTAAGCCTAGCCTGCACTTGTGCCCAGGCGTTAAGCCTAGCCCGCACTTGTGCCCCCTGCCTTGATCCTAGCCCGCACTTGTGCCCCCTGCCTTGATCCTAGCCCGCACTTGTGCCCAGGCCTTAAGCCTAGCCCGCACTTGTGCCCAGGTCTTAAACCTAGCCCGCACTTGTGCCCCTGCCTTAAGCCTAGCCCGCACTTGTGCCCAGGCCTTAAGCCTAGCCTGCACTTGTGCCCAGGCCTTAAGCCTAGCCCGCACTTGTGCCCAGGCCTTAAGCCTAGCCCGCACTTGTGCCCAGGCCTTAAGCCTAGCCCGCACTTGTGCCCAGGCCTTAAGCCTAGCCCGCACTTGTGCCCAGGCCTTAAGCCTAGCCCGCACTTGTGCCCAGGCCTTAAGCCTAGCCCGCACTTGTGCCCAGGCCTTAAGCCTAGCCCGCACTTGTGCCCAGGCCTTAAGCCTAGCCCGCACTTGTGCCCAGGCCTTAAGCCTAGCCCGCACTTGTGCCCCGGCCTTAAGCCTAGCCCGCACTTGTGCCCCGGCCTTAAGCTTAGCCCGCACTTGTGCCCCGGCCTTAAGCTTAGCCCGCACTTGTGCCCAGGCCTTAAGCCTAGCCCGCACTTGTGCCCCGGCCTTAAGCCTAGCCCGCACTTGTGCCCTGGCCTTAAGCCTAGCCCGCACTTGTGCCCCGGCCTTAAGCCTAGCCCGCACTTGTGCCCCGGCCTTAAGCCGAGCCCGCACTTGTGCCCCGGCCTTAAGCCGAGCCCACACTTGTGCCCCGGCCTTAAGCCGAGCCCGCACTTGTGCCCCGGCCTTAAGCCGAGCCCGCACTTGTGCCCCGGCCTTAAGCCGAGCCCGCACTTGTGCCCAGGCCTTAAGCCTCACCCGCACTTGTGCCCCCTGCCTTGATCCTAGCCCGCACTTGTGCCCCCTGCCTTGATCCTAGCCCGCACTTGTGCCCAGGCCTTAAGCCTAGCCCGCACTTGTGCCTAGGCCTTAAACCTAGCCCGCACTTGTGCCCCTGCCTTAAGCCTAGCCCGCACTTGTGCCCAGGCCTTAAGCCTAACCCGCACTTGTGCCCAGGCCTTAAGCCTAGCCCGCAATTGTGCCCAGGCCTTAAGCCTAGCCCGCACTTGTGCCCAGGCCTTAAACCTAGCCCGCACTTGTGCCCCTGCCTTAAGCCTAGCCCGCACTTGTGCCCAGGCCTTAAGCCTAACCCGCACTTGTGCCCAGGCCTTAAGCCTAGCCCGCACTTGTGCCCAGGCCTTAAGCCTAGCCCGCACTTGTGCCCAGGCCTTAAACCTAGCCCGCACTTGTGCCCCTGCCTTAAGCCTAGCCCGCACTTGTGCCCCGGCCTTAAGCCTAGCCCGCACTTGTGCCCAGGCCTTAAGCCTAGCCCGCACTTGTGCCCAGGCCTTAAGCCTAGCCCGCACTTGTGCCCAGGCCTTAAGCCTAGCCCGCACTTGTGCCTAGGCCTTAAGCCTAGCCCACACTTGTGCCCATGCCTTAAGCCTAGCTGGCACTTGTGGCCTTTGCCTTGATCCTAGCCAGCACTGCATTTGTGCCCAGGCCTTAAGCCTAGCCTGCACTTGTGCCCCGGCCTTAAGCCTAGCCCGCACTTGTGCCCAGGCCTTAAGCCTAGCCCGCACTTGTGCCCAGGCCTTAAGCCTAGCCCGCACTTGTGCCCAGGCCTTAAGCCTAGCCCGCACTTGTGCCTAGGCCTTAAGCCTAGCCCACACTTGTGCCCATGCCTTAAGCCTAGCTGGCACTTGTGGCCTTTGCCTTGATCCTAGCCAGCACTGCACTTGTGCCCAGGCCTTAAGCCTAGCCTGCACTTGTGCCCAGGCCTTAAGCCTAGCCTGCACTTGTGCCCAGGCGTTAAGCCTAGCCCGCACTTGTGCCCCCTGCCTTGATCCTAGCCCGCACTTGTGCCCCCTGCCTTGATCCTAGCCCGCACTTGTGCCCAGGCCTTAAGCCTAGCCCGCACTTGTGCCTAGGCCTTAAACCTAGCCCGCACTTGTGCCCCTGCCTTAAGCCTAGCCCGCACTTGTGCCCAGGCCTTAAGCCTAACCCGCACTTGTGCCCAGGCCTTAAGCCTAGCCCGCACTTGTGCCCAGGCCTTAAGCCTAGCCCGCACTTGTGCCCAGGCCTTAAACCTAGCCCGCACTTGTGCCCCTGCCTTAAGCCTAGCCCGCACTTGTGCCCAGGCCTTAAGCCTAACCCGCACTTGTGCCCAGGCCTTAAGCCTAGCCCGCACTTGTGCCCAGGCCTTAAGCCTAGCCCGCACTTGTGCTCCGGCCTTAAGCCTAGCCCGCACTTGTGCCCCGGCCTTAAGCTTAGCCCGCACTTGTGCCCAGGCCTTAAGCCTAGCCCGCACTTGTGCCCAGGCCTTAAGCCTCACCCGCACTTGTGCCCCCTGCCTTGATCCTAGCCCGCACTTGTGCCCCCTGCCTTGATCCTAGCCCGCACTTGTGCCCAGGCCTTAAGCCTAGCCCGCACTTGTGCCTAGGCCTTAAACCTAGCCCGCACTTGTGCCCCTGCCTTAAGCCTAGCCCGCACTTGTGCCCAGGCCTTAAGCCTAACCCGCACTTGTGCCCAGGCCTTAAGCCTAGCCCGCACTTGTGCCCAGGCCTTAAGCCTAGCCTGCACTTGTGCCGAGGCCTTAAGCCTAGCCCGCAATTGTGCCCAGGCCTTAAGCCTTGCCCGCACTTGTGCCCAGGCCTTAAGCCTAGCCCGCACTTGTGCCTAGGCCTTAAGCCTAGCCCACACTTGTGCCCATGCCTTAAGCCTAGCTGGCACTTGTGGCCTTTGCCTTGATCCTAGCCAGCACTACACTTGTGCCCAGGCCTTAAGCCTAGCCTGCACTTGTGCCCAGGCCTTAAGCCTAGCCTGCACTTGTGCCCAGGCGTTAAGCCTAGCCCGCACTTGTGCCCCCTGCCTTGATCCTAGCCCGCACTTGTGCCCCCTGCCTTGATCCTAGCCCACACTTGTGCCCAGGCCTTAAGCCTAGCCCGCACTTGTGCCCAGGCCTTAAGCCTAGCCCGCACTTGTGCCCCGGCCTTAAGCCTAGCCCGCACTTGTGCCTCGGCCTTAAGCCTAGCCCGCACTTGTGCCCAGGCCTTAAGCCTAGCCCGCACTTGTGCCCAGGCCTTAAGCCTAGCCCGCACTTGTGCCCAGGCCTTAAGCCTAGCCCGCACTTGTGCCTAGGCCTTAAGCCTAGCCCACACTTGTGCCCATGCCTTAAGCCTAGCTGGCACTTGTGGCCTTTGCCTTGATCCTAGCCAGCACTGCACTTGTGCCCAGGCCTTAAGCCTAGCCTGCACTTGTGCCCAGGCCTTAAGCCTAGCCTGCACTTGTGCCCAGGCGTTAAGCCTAGCCCGCACTTGTGCCCCCTGCCTTGATCCTAGCCCGCACTTGTGCCCCCTGCCTTGATCCTAGCCCGCACTTGTGCCCAGGCCTTAAGCCTAGCCCGCACTTGTGCCTAGGCCTTAAACCTAGCCCGCACTTGTGCCCCTGCCTTAAGCCTAGCCCGCACTTGTGCCCAGGCCTTAAGCCTAACCCGCACTTGTGCCCAGGCCTTAAGCCTAGCCCGCACTTGTGCCCAGGCCTTAAGCCTAGCCCGCACTTGTGCCCAGGCCTTAAACCTAGCCCGCACTTGTGCCCCTGCCTTAAGCCTAGCCCGCACTTGTGCCCAGGCCTTAAGCCTAACCCGCACTTGTGCCCAGGCCTTAAGCCTAGCCCGCACTTGTGCCCAGGCCTTAAGCCTAGCCCGCACTTGTGCTCCGGCCTTAAGCCTAGCCTGCACTTGTGCCCCGGCCTTAAGCTTAGCCCGCACTTGTGCCCAGGCCTTAAGCCTAGCCCGCACTTGTGCCCAGGCCTTAAGCCTCACCCGCACTTGTGCCCCCTGCCTTGATCCTAGCCCGCACTTGTGCCCCCTGCCTTGATCCTAGCCCGCACTTGTGCCCAGGCCTTAAGCCTAGCCCGCACTTGTGCCTAGGCCTTAAACCTAGCCCGCACTTGTGCCCCTGCCTTAAGCCTAGCCCGCACTTGTGCCCAGGCCTTAAGCCTAACCCGCACTTGTGCCCAGGCCTTAAGCCTAGCCCGCACTTGTGCCCAGGCCTTAAGCCTAGCCCGCACTTGTGCCCAGGCCTTAAACCTAGCCCGCACTTGTGCCCCTGCCTTAAGCCTAGCCCGCACTTGTGCCCAGGCCTTAAGCCTAACCCGCACTTGTGCCCAGGCCTTAAGCCTAGCCCGCACTTGTGCCCAGGCCTTAAGCCTAGCCCGCACTTGTGCTCCGGCCTTAAGCCTAGCCCGCACTTGTGCCCCGGCCTTAAGCTTAGCCCGCACTTGTGCCCAGGCCTTAAGCCTAGCCCGCACTTGTGCCCAGGCCTTAAGCCTCACCCGCACTTGTGCCCAGGCCTTAAGCCTAGCCCGCACTTGTGCCTCCTGCCTTGATCCTAGCCAGCACTTGTGCCCATGCCTTAAGCCTAGCCGGCACTTGTGGCCCCTGCCTTGATCCTAGCCAGCACTGCACTTGTGCCCAGGCCTTAAGCCTAGCCTGCACTTGTGCCCAGGCCTTAATCCTAGCCTGCACTTGTGCCCAGGCCTTAAGCCTAGCCCGCAATTGTGCCCAGGCCTTAAGCCTTGCCTGCACTTGTGCCCAGGCCTTAAGCCTAGCCCGCACTTGTGCCCAGGCCTTAAGCCTAACCCGCACTTGTGCCCAGGCCTTAAGCCTAGCCCGCACTTGTGCCCAGGCCTTAAGCCTAGCCCGCACTTGTGCCCAGGCCTTAAGCCTGGCTGGCACTTGTGCCCATGCCTTAAGCCTAGCTGGCACTTGTGGCCCCTGCCTTGATCCTAGCCAGCACTGCACTTGTGCCCAGGCCTTAAGCCTAGCCCGCACTTGTGCCCAGGCCTTAAGCCTAGCCCGCACTTGTGCCCCCTGCCTTGATCCTAGCCCGAACTTGTGCCCCTGCCTTAAGCCTAGCCCGCACTTGTGCCCAGGCCTTAAGCCTAGCCCGCACTTGTGCCCAGGCTTTAAGCCTAGCCCGCACTTGTGCCCAGGCCTTAAGCCTAGCCCGCACTTGTGCCCAGGCCTTAAGCCTAGCACGCATTTGTGCCCAGGCCTTAAGCCTAGCCCGCACTTGTGCCCCGGCCTTAAGCCTAGCCCGCACTTGTGCCCCGGCCTTAAGCTTAGCCCGCACTTGTGCCCCGGCCTTAAGCTTAGCCCGCACTTGTGCCCAGGCCTTAAGCCTAGCCCGCACTTGTGCCCCGGCCTTAAGCCTAGCCCGCACTTGTGCCCTGGCCTTAAGCCTAGCCCGCACTTGTGCCCCGGCCTTAAGCCTAGCCCGCACTTGTGCCACGGCCTTAAGCCGAGCCCGCACTTGTGCCCCGGCCTTAAGCCGAGCCCACACTTGTGCCCCGGCCTTAAGCTTAGCCCGCACTTGTGCCCCGGCCTTAAGCCGAGCCCGCACTTGTGCCCCGGCCTTAAGCCTAGCCCGCACTTGTGCGCCGGCCTTAAGCCGAGCCCGCACTTGTGCCCCGGCCTTAAGCCGAGCCCGCACTAGTGCCCTTGCCTTAAGCCGAACCCGCACTTGTGCCCCTGCCTTAAGCCGAGCCCGCACTTGTGCCCCTGCCTTAATCCTAGCCCGCACTTGTGCCCCTGCCTTAAGCCTAGCCCGCACTTGTGCCACAGCCTTAAGCCTAGCCCGCACTTGTGCCCCTGCCTTAAGCCTAGCCCGCACTTGTGCCCAGGCCTTAAGCCTAGCCCGCACTTGTGCCCAGGCCTTAAGCCTAGCCCGCACTTGTGCCCAGGCCTTAAGCCTAGCCCGTACTTTTGCCCAGGCCTTAAGCCTAGCCCGCACTTGTGCCCAGGCCTTAAGCCTAGCCCGCACTTGTGCCCAGGCCTTAAGCCTAGCCCGCACTTGTGCCAAGGCCTAAAGCCTAGCCCGCACTTGTGCCCAGGCCGTAAGCCTAGCCCGCACTTGTGCCCAGGCCTTAAGCCTAGCCCGCACTTGTGCCCCGGCCTTAAGCCTAGCCCGCACTTGTGCCCCGGCCTTAAGCTTAGCCCGCACTTGTGCCCAGGCCTTAAGCCTAGCCCGCACTTGTGCCCAGGCCTTAAGCCTAGCCCGCACTTGTGCCCAGGCCTTAAGCCTGGCTGGCACTTGTGCCCATGCCTTAAGCCTAGCTGGCACTTGTGGCCCCTGCCTTGATCCTAGCCAGCACTGCACTTGTGCCCAGGCCTTAAGCCTAGCCCGCACTTGTGCCCAGACCTTAAGCCTAGCCCGCACTTGTGCCCCCTGCCTTGATCCTAGCCCGCACTTGTGCCCCTGCCTTAAGCCTAGCCCGCACTTGTGTTCAGGCCTTAAGCCTAGCCCGCACTTGTGCCCAGGCTTTAAGCCTAGCCCGCACTTGTGCCCAGGCCTTAAGCCTAGCCCGCACTTGTGCCCAGGCCTTAAGCCTAGCACGCACTTGTGCCCAGGCCTTAAGCATAGCCCGCACTTGTGCCCCGGCCTTAAGCCTAGCCCGCACTTGTGCCCCGGCCTTAAGCTTAGCCCGCACTTGTGCCCCGGCCTTAAGCTTAGCCCGCACTTGTGCCCAGGCCTTAAGCCTAGCCCGCACTTGTGCCCCGGCCTTAAGCCTAGCCCGCACTTGTGCCCCGGCCTTAAGCCTAGCCCGCACTTGTGCCCCGGCCTTAAGCCTAGCCCGCACTTGTGCCCCGGCCTTAAGCCTAGCCCGCACTTGTGCCCCGGCCTTAAGCCGAGCCCGCACTTGTGCCCCGGCCTTAAGCCGAGCCCGCACTTGTGCCCCGGCCTTAAGCCGAGCCCGCACTTGTGCCCCGGCCTTAAGCCGAGCCCGCACTTGTGCCCCGGCCTTAAGCCGAGCCCGCACCAGTGCCCCTGCCTTAAGCCGAACCCGCACTTGTGCCCCTGCCTTAAGCCGAGCCCGCACTTGTGCCCCTGCCTTAATCCTAGCCCGCACTTGTGCCCCTGCCTTAAGCCTAGCCCGCACTTGTGCCTCCTGCCTTGATCCTAGCCAGCACTTGTGCCCATGCCTTAAGCCTAGCCGGCACTTGTGGCCCCTGCCTTGATCCTAGCCAGCACTGCACTTGTGCCCAGGCCTTAAGCCTAGCCTGCACTTGTGCCCAGGCCTTAAGCCTAGCCTGCACTTGTGCCCAGGCCTTAAGCCTAGCCCGCAATTGTGCCCAGGCCTTAAGCCTTGCCCGCACTTGTGCCCAGGCCTTAAGCCTAGCCCGCACTTGTGCCTAGGCCTTAAGCCTAGCCCACACTTGTGCCCATGCCTTAAGCCTAGCTGGCACTTGTGGCCTTTGCCTTGATCCTAGCCAGCACTGCACTTGTGCCCAGGCCTTAAGCCTAGCCTGCACTTGTGCCCAGGCCTTAAGCCTAGCCTGCACTTGTGCCCAGGCGTTAAGCCTAGCCCGCACTTGTGCCCCCTGCCTTGATCCTAGCCCGCACTTGTGCCCCCTGCCTTGATCCTAGCCCGCACTTGTGCCCAGGCCTTAAGCCTAGCCCGCACTTGTGCCCAGGCCTTAAGCCTAGCCCGCACTTGTGCCCCGGCCTTAAGCCTAGCCCGCACTTGTGCCCCGGCCTTAAGCCTAGCCCGCACTTGTGCCCAGGCCTTAAGCCTAGCCCGCACTTGTGCCCAGGCCTTAAGCCTAGCCCGCACTTGTGCCCAGGCCTTAAGCCTAGCCCGCACTTGTGCCTAGGCCTTAAGCCTAGCCCACACTTGTGCCCATGCCTTAAGCCTAGCTGGCACTTGTGGCCTTTGCCTTGATCCTAGCCAGCACTGCACTTGTGCCCAGGCCTTAAGCCTAGCCTGCACTTGTGCCCAGGCCTTAAGCCTAGCCTGCACTTGTGCCCAGGCGTTAAGCCTAGCCCGCACTTGTGCCCCCTGCCTTGATCCTAGCCCGCACTTGTGCCCCCTGCCTTGATCCTAGCCCGCACTTGTGCCCAGGCCTTAAGCCTAGCCCGCACTTGTGCCCAGGTCTTAAACCTAGCCCGCACTTGTGCCCCTGCCTTAAGCCTAGCCCGCACTTGTGCCCAGGCCTTAAGCCTAGCCTGCACTTGTGCCCAGGCCTTAAGCCTAGCCCGCACTTGTGCCCAGGCCTTAAGCCTAGCCCGCACTTGTGCCCAGGCCTTAAGCCTAGCCCGCACTTGTGCCCAGGCCTTAAGCCTAGCCCGCACTTGTGCCCAGGCCTTAAGCCTAGCCCGCACTTGTGCCCAGGCCTTAAGCCTAGCCCGCACTTGTGCCCAGGCCTTAAGCCTAGCCCGCACTTGTGCCCAGGCCTTAAGCCTAGCCCGCACTTGTGCCCAGGCCTTAAGCCTAGCCCGCACTTGTGCCCCGGCCTTAAGCCTAGCCCGCACTTGTGCCCCGGCCTTAAGCTTAGCCCGCACTTGTGCCCCGGCCTTAAGCTTAGCCCGCACTTGTGCCCAGGCCTTAAGCCTAGCCCGCACTTGTGCCCCGGCCTTAAGCCTAGCCCGCACTTGTGCCCTGGCCTTAAGCCTAGCCCGCACTTGTGCCCCGGCCTTAAGCCTAGCCCGCACTTGTGCCCCGGCCTTAAGCCGAGCCCGCACTTGTGCCCCGGCCTTAAGCCGAGCCCACACTTGTGCCCCGGCCTTAAGCCGAGCCCGCACTTGTGCCCCGGCCTTAAGCCGAGCCCGCACTTGTGCCCCGGCCTTAAGCCGAGCCCGCACTTGTGCCCAGGCCTTAAGCCTCACCCGCACTTGTGCCCCCTGCCTTGATCCTAGCCCGCACTTGTGCCCCCTGCCTTGATCCTAGCCCGCACTTGTGCCCAGGCCTTAAGCCTAGCCCGCACTTGTGCCTAGGCCTTAAACCTAGCCCGCACTTGTGCCCCTGCCTTAAGCCTAGCCCGCACTTGTGCCCAGGCCTTAAGCCTAACCCGCACTTGTGCCCAGGCCTTAAGCCTAGCCCGCACTTGTGCCCAGGCCTTAAGCCTAGCCCGCACTTGTGCCCAGGCCTTAAACCTAGCCCGCACTTGTGCCCCTGCCTTAAGCCTAGCCCGCACTTGTGCCCAGGCCTTAAGCCTAACCCGCACTTGTGCCCAGGCCTTAAGCCTAGCCCGCACTTGTGCCCAGGCCTTAAGCCTAGCCCGCACTTGTGCCCAGGCCTTAAACCTAGCCCGCACTTGTGCCCCTGCCTTAAGCCTAGCCCGCACTTGTGCCCCGGCCTTAAGCCTAGCCCGCACTTGTGCCCAGGCCTTAAGCCTAGCCCGCACTTGTGCCCAGGCCTTAAGCCTAGCCCGCACTTGTGCCCAGGCCTTAAGCCTAGCCCGCACTTGTGCCTAGGCCTTAAGCCTAGCCCACACTTGTGCCCATGCCTTAAGCCTAGCTGGCACTTGTGGCCTTTGCCTTGATCCTAGCCAGCACTGCATTTGTGCCCAGGCCTTAAGCCTAGCCTGCACTTGTGCCCCGGCCTTAAGCCTAGCCCGCACTTGTGCCCAGGCCTTAAGCCTAGCCCGCACTTGTGCCCAGGCCTTAAGCCTAGCCCGCACTTGTGCCCAGGCCTTAAGCCTAGCCCGCACTTGTGCCTAGGCCTTAAGCCTAGCCCACACTTGTGCCCATGCCTTAAGCCTAGCTGGCACTTGTGGCCTTTGCCTTGATCCTAGCCAGCACTGCACTTGTGCCCAGGCCTTAAGCCTAGCCTGCACTTGTGCCCAGGCCTTAAGCCTAGCCTGCACTTGTGCCCAGGCGTTAAGCCTAGCCCGCACTTGTGCCCCCTGCCTTGATCCTAGCCCGCACTTGTGCCCCCTGCCTTGATCCTAGCCCGCACTTGTGCCCAGGCCTTAAGCCTAGCCCGCACTTGTGCCTAGGCCTTAAACCTAGCCCGCACTTGTGCCCCTGCCTTAAGCCTAGCCCGCACTTGTGCCCAGGCCTTAAGCCTAACCCGCACTTGTGCCCAGGCCTTAAGCCTAGCCCGCACTTGTGCCCAGGCCTTAAGCCTAGCCCGCACTTGTGCCCAGGCCTTAAACCTAGCCCGCACTTGTGCCCCTGCCTTAAGCCTAGCCCGCACTTGTGCCCAGGCCTTAAGCCTAACCCGCACTTGTGCCCAGGCCTTAAGCCTAGCCCGCACTTGTGCCCAGGCCTTAAGCCTAGCCCGCACTTGTGCTCCGGCCTTAAGCCTAGCCCGCACTTGTGCCCCGGCCTTAAGCTTAGCCCGCACTTGTGCCCAGGCCTTAAGCCTAGCCCGCACTTGTGCCCAGGCCTTAAGCCTCACCCGCACTTGTGCCCCCTGCCTTGATCCTAGCCCGCACTTGTGCCCCCTGCCTTGATCCTAGCCCGCACTTGTGCCCAGGCCTTAAGCCTAGCCCGCACTTGTGCCTAGGCCTTAAACCTAGCCCGCACTTGTGCCCCTGCCTTAAGCCTAGCCCGCACTTGTGCCCAGGCCTTAAGCCTAACCCGCACTTGTGCCCAGGCCTTAAGCCTAGCCCGCACTTGTGCCCAGGCCTTAAGCCTAGCCCGCACTTGTGCCCAGGCCTTAAACCTAGCCCGCACTTGTGCCCCTGCCTTAAGCCTAGCCCGCACTTGTGCCCAGGCCTTAAGCCTAACCCGCACTTGTGCCCAGGCCTTAAGCCTAGCCCGCACACTTTTGCCCAGGCCTTAAGCCTAGCCCGCACTTGTGCTCCGGCCTTAAGCCTAGCCCGCACTTGTGCCCCGGCCTTAAGCTTAGCCCGCACTTGTGCCCAGGCCTTAAGCCTAGCCCGCACTTGTGCCCAGGCCTTAAGCCTCACCCGCACTTGTGCCCAGGCCTTAAGCCTAGCCCGCACTTGTGCCTCCTGCCTTGATCCTAGCCAGCACTTGTGCCCATGCCTTAAGCCTAGCCGGCACTTGTGGCCCCTGCCTTGATCCTAGCCAGCACTGCACTTGTGCCCAGGCCTTAAGCCTAGCCTGCACTTGTGCCCAGGCCTTAAGCCTAGCCTGCACTTGTGCCCAGGCCTTAAGCCTAGCCCGCAATTGTGCCCAGGCCTTAAGCCTTGCCCGCACTTGTGCCCAGGCCTTAAGCCTAGCCCGCACTTGTGCCCAGGCCTTAAGCCTAACCCGCACTTGTGCCGAGGCCTTAAGCCTAGCCCGCACTTGTGCCCAGGCCTTAAGCCTAGCCCGCACTTGTGCCCAGGCCTTAAGCCTGGCTGGCACTTGTGCCCATGCCTTAAGCCTAGCTGGCACGTGTGGCCCCTGCCTTGATCCTAGCCAGCACTGCACTTGTGCCCAGGCCTTAAGCCTAGCCCGCACTTGTGCCCAGGCCTTAAGCCTAGCCCGCACTTGTGCCCCCTGCCTTGATCCTAGCCCGAACTTGTGCCCCTGCCTTAAGCCTAGCCCGCACTTGTGCCCAGGCCTTAAGCCTAGCCCGCACTTGTGCCCAGGCTTTAAGCCTAGCCCGCACTTGTGCCCAGGCCTTAAGCCTAGCCCGCACTTGTGCCCAGGCCTTAAGCCTAGCACGCATTTGTGCCCAGGCCTTAAGCCTAGCCCGCACTTGTGCCCCGGCCTTAAGCCTAGCCCGCACTTGTGCCCCGGCCTTAAGCTTAGCCCGCACTTGTGCCCCGGCCTTAAGCTTAGCCCGCACTTGTGCCCAGGCCTTAAGCCTAGCCCGCACTTGTGCCCCGGCCTTAAGCCTAGCCCGCACTTGTGCCCTGGCCTTAAGCCTAGCCCGCACTTGTGCCCCGGCCTTAAGCCTAGCCCGCACTTGTGCCACGGCCTTAAGCCGAGCCCGCACTTGCGCCCC
Source organism: Ranitomeya imitator (assembly GCF_032444005.1). Taxonomy (NCBI): domain Eukaryota; kingdom Metazoa; phylum Chordata; class Amphibia; order Anura; family Dendrobatidae; genus Ranitomeya; species Ranitomeya imitator. The sequence goes on along the minus strand of NC_091285.1, from coordinate 114,605,563 downwards.
GGCCTTAAGCCGAGCCCACACTTGTGCCCCGGCCTTAAGCTTAGCCCGCACTTGTGCCCCGGCCTTAAGCCGAGCCCGCACTTGTGCCCCGGCCTTAAGCCTAGCCCGCACTTGTGCCCCGGCCTTAAGCCGAGCCCGCACTTGTGCCCCGGCCTTAAGCCGAGCCCGCACTAGTGCCCTTGCCTTAAGCCGAACCCGCACTTGTGCCCCTGCCTTAAGCCGAGCCCGCACTTGTGCCCCTGCCTTAATCCTAGCCCGCACTTGTGCCCCTGCCTTAAGCCTAGCCCGCACTTGTGCCACAGCCTTAAGCCTAGCCCGCACTTGTGCCCCTGCCTTAAGCCTAGCCCGCACTTGTGCCCAGGCCTTAAGCCTAGCCCGCACTTGTGCCCAGGCCTTAAGCCTAGCCCGCACTTGTGCCCAGGCCTTAAGCCTAGCCCGCACTTTTGCCCAGGCCTTAAGCCTAGCCCGCACTTGTGCCCAGGCCTTAAGCCTAGCCCGCACTTGTGCCCAGGCCTTAAGCCTAGCCCGCACTTGTGCCAAGGCCTAAAGCCTAGCCCGCACTTGTGCCCAGGCCGTAAGCCTAGCCCGCACTTGTGCCCAGGCCTTAAGCCTAGCCCGCACTTGTGCCCCGGCCTTAAGCCTAGCCCGCACTTGTGCCCCGGCCTTAAGCTTAGCCCGCACTTGTGCCCAGGCCTTAAGCCTAGCCCGCACTTGTGCCCAGGCCTTAAGCCTAGCCCGCACTTGTGCCCAGGCCTTAAGCCTGGCTGGCACTTGTGCCCATGCCTTAAGCCTAGCTGGCACTTGTGGCCACTGCCTTGATCCTAGCCAGCACTGCACTTGTGCCCAGGCCTTAAGCCTAGCCCGCACTTGTGCCCAGACCTTAAGCCTAGCCCGCACTTGTGCCCCCTGCCTTGATCCTAGCCCGCACTTGTGCCCCTGCCTTAAGCCTAGCCCGCACTTGTGCCCAGGCCTTAAGCCTAGCCCGCACTTGTGCCCAGGCTTTAAGCCTAGCCCGCACTTGTGCCCAGGCCTTAAGCCTAGCCCGCACTTGTGCCCAGGCCTTAAGCCTAGCACGCACTTGTGCCCAGGCCTTAAGCATAGCCCGCACTTGTGCCCCGGCCTTAAGCCTAGCCCGCACTTGTGCCCCGGCCTTAAGCTTAGCCCGCACTTGTGCCCCGGCCTTAAGCTTAGCCCGCACTTGTGCCCAGGCCTTAAGCCTAGCCCGCACTTGTGCCCCGGCCTTAAGCCTAGCCCGCACTTGTGCCCCGGCCTTAAGCCTAGCCCGCACTTGTGCCCCGGCCTTAAGCCTAGCCCGCACTTGTGCCCCGGCCTTAAGCCTAGCCCGCACTTGTGCCCCGGCCTTAAGCCGAGCCCGCACTTGTGCCCCGGCCTTAAGCCGAGCCCACACTTGTGCCCCGGCCTTAAGCCGAGCCCGCACTTGTGCCCCGGCCTTAAGCCGAGCCCGCACTTGTGCCCCGGCCTTAAGCCGAGCCCGCACTTGTGCCCCGGCCTTAAGCCGAGCCCGCACCAGTGCCCCTGCCTTAAGCCGAACCCGCACTTGTGCCCCTGCCTTAAGCCGAGCCCGCACTTGTGCCCCTGCCTTAATCCTAGCCCGCACTTGTGCCCCTGCCTTAAGCCTAGCCCGCACTTGTGCCTCCTGCCTTGATCCTAGCCAGCACTTGTGCCCATGCCTTAAGCCTAGCCGGCACTTGTGGCCCCTGCCTTGATCCTAGCCAGCACTGCACTTGTGCCCAGGCCTTAAGCCTAGCCTGCACTTGTGCCCAGGCCTTAAGCCTAGCCTGCACTTGTGCCCAGGCCTTAAGCCTAGCCCGCAATTGTGCCCAGGCCTTAAGCCTTGCCCGCACTTGTGCCCAGGCCTTAAGCCTAGCCCGCACTTGTGCCTAGGCCTTAAGCCTAGCCCACACTTGTGCCCATGCCTTAAGCCTAGCTGGCACTTGTGGCCTTTGCCTTGATCCTAGCCAGCACTGCACTTGTGCCCAGGCCTTAAGCCTAGCCTGCACTTGTGCCCAGGCCTTAAGCCTAGCCTGCACTTGTGCCCAGGCGTTAAGCCTAGCCCGCACTTGTGCCCCCTGCCTTGATCTTAGCCCGCACTTGTGCCCCCTGCCTTGATCCTAGCCCGCACTTGTGCCCAGGCCTTAAGCCTAGCCCGCACTTGTGCCCAGGCCTTAAGCCTAGCCCGCACTTGTGCCCCGGCCTTAAGCCTAGCCCGCACTTGTGCCCCGGCCTTAAGCCTAGCCCGCACTTGTGCCCAGGCCTTAAGCCTAGCCCGCACTTGTGCCCAGGCCTTAAGCCTAGCCCGCACTTGTGCCCAGGCCTTAAGCCTAGCCCGCACTTGTGCCTAGGCCTTAAGCCTAGCCCACACTTGTGCCCATGCCTTAAGCCTAGCTGGCACTTGTGGCCTTTGCCTTGATCCTAGCCAGCACTGCACTTGTGCCCAGGCCTTAAGCCTAGCCTGCACTTGTGCCCAGGCCTTAAGCCTAGCCTGCACTTGTGCCCAGGCGTTAAGCCTAGCCCGCACTTGTGCCCCCTGCCTTGATCCTAGCCCGCACTTGTGCCCCCTGCCTTGATCCTAGCCCGCACTTGTGCCCAGGCCTTAAGCCTAGCCCGCACTTGTGCCCAGGTCTTAAACCTAGCCCGCACTTGTGCCCCTGCCTTAAGCCTAGCCCGCACTTGTGCCCAGGCCTTAAGCCTAGCCTGCACTTGTGCCCAGGCCTTAAGCCTAGCCCGCACTTGTGCCCAGGCCTTAAGCCTAGCCCGCACTTGTGCCCAGGCCTTAAGCCTAGCCCGCACTTGTGCCCAGGCCTTAAGCCTAGCCCGCACTTGTGTCCAGGCCTTAAGCCTAGCCCGCACTTGTGCCCAGGCCTTAAGCCTAGCCCGCACTTGTGCCCAGGCCTTAAGCCTAGCCCGCACTTGTGCCCAGGCCTTAAGCCTAGCCCGCACTTGTGCCCAGGCCTTAAGCCTAGCCCGCACTTGTGCCCAGGCGTTAAGCCTAGCCCGCACTTGTGCCCAGGCCTTAAGCCTAGCCCGCACTTGTGCCCAGGCCTTAAGCCTAGCCCGCACTTGTGCCCCGGCCTTAAGCCTAGCCCGCACTTGTGCCCCGGCCTTAAGCTTAGCCCGCACTTGTGCCCCGGCCTTAAGCTTAGCCCGCACTTGTGCCCAGGCCTTAAGCCTAGCCCGCACTTGTGCCCCGGCCTTAAGCCTAGCCCGCACTTGTGCCCTGGCCTTAAGCCTAGCCCGCACTTGTGCCCCGGCCTTAAGCCTAGCCCGCACTTGTGCCCCGGCCTTAAGCCGAGCCCGCACTTGTGCCCCGGCCTTAAGCCGAGCCCACACTTGTGCCCCGGCCTTAGGCCGAGCCCGCACTTGTGCCCCGGCCTTAAGCCGAGCCCGCACTTGTGCCCCGGCCTTAAGCCGAGCCCGCACTTGTGCCCCGGCCTTAAGCCGAGCCCGCACCAGTGCCCCTGCCTTAAGCCGAACCCGCACTTGTGCCCCTGCCTTAAGCCGAGCCCGCACTTGTGCCCCTGCCTTAATCCTAGCCCGCACTTGTGCCCCTGCCTTAAGCCTAGCCCGCACTTGTGCCCCTGCCTTAAGCCTAGCCCGCACTTGTGCCCCTGCCTTAAGCCTAGCCCGCACTTGTGCCCCGGCCTTAAGCCTAGCCCGCACTTGTGCCCCTGCCTTAAGCCTAGCCCGCACTTGTGCCCCTGCCTTAAGCCTAGCCCGCACTTGTGCCCAGGCCTAAAGCCTAGCCCGCACTTGTGCCCAGGCCTTAAGCCTAGCCCGCACTTGTGCCCAGGCCTTAAGCCTAGCCCGCACTTGTGCCCAGGCGTTAAGCCTAGCCCGCACTTGTGCCCAGGCCTTAAGCCTGGCTGGCACTTGTGCCCATGCCTTAAGCCTAGCCGGCACTTGTGGCCCCTGCCTTGATCCTAGCCAGCACTGCACTTGTGCCCAGGCCTTAAGCCTAGCCTGCACTTGTGCCCAGGCCTGAAGCCTAGCCTGCACTTGTGCCCAGGCCTTAAGCCTAGCCTGCACTTGTGCCCAGGCCTTAAGCCTAGCCCGCACTTGTGCCCAGGCCTTAAGCCTAACCCGCACTTGTGCCCAGGCCTTAAGCCTAACCCGAACTTGTGCCCAGGCCTTAAGCCTAGCCCGCACTTGTGCCCAGGCCTTAAGCCTAGCCCGCACTTGTGCTCCGGCCTTAAGCCTAGCCCGCACTTGTGCCCCGGCCTTAAGCTTAGCCCGCACTTGTGCCCCGGCCTTAAGCTTAGCCCGCACTTGTGCCCAGGCCTTAAGCCTAGCCCGCACTTGTGCCCAGGCCTTAAGCCTCACCCGCACTTGTGCCCAGGCCTTAAGCCTAGCCCGCACTTGTGCCTCCTGCCTTGATCCTAGCCAGCACTTGTGCCCATGCCTTAAGCCTAGCCGGCACTTGTGGCCCCTGCCTTGATCCTAGCCAGCACTGCACTTGTGCCCAGGCCTTAAGCCTAGCCTGCACTTGTGCCCAGGCCTTAAGCCTAGCCCGCACTTGTGCCCAGGCCTTAAGCCTCACCCGCACTTGTGCCCAGGCCTTAAGCCTAGCCCGCACTTGTGCCTCCTGCCTTGATCCTAGCCAGCACTTGTGCCCATGCCTTAAGCCTAGCCGGCACTTGTGGCCCCTGCCTTGATCCTAGCCAGCACCGCACTTGTGCCCAGGCCTTAAGCCTTGCCCGCACTTGTGCCCAGGCCTTAAGCCTAGCCCGCACTTGTGCCCAGGCCTTAAGCCTAACCCGCACTTGTGCCCAGGCCTTAAGCCTAGCCCGCACTTGTGCCCAGGCCTTAAGCCTTGCCCGCACTTGTGCCCAGGCCTTAAGCCTAGCCCGCACTTGTGCCCAGGCCTTAAGCCTAACCCGCACTTGTGCCCAGGCCTTAAGCCTAGCCCGCACTTGTGCCCCTGCCTTAAGCCTAGCCCGCACTTGTGCCCAGGCCTTAAGCCTAGCCCGCACTTGTGCCCAGGCTTTAAGCCTAGCCCGCACTTGTGCCCAGGCCTTAAGCCTAGCCCGCACTTGTGCCCAGGCCTTAAGCCTAGCACGCATTTGTGCCCAGGCCTTAAGCCTAGCCCGCACTTGTGCCCCGGCCTTAAGCTTAGCCCGCACTTGTGCCCAGGCCTTAAGCCTAGCCCGCACTTGTGCCCCGGCCTTAAGCCTAGCCCACACTTGTGCCCTGGCCTTAAGCCTAGCCTGCACTTGTGCCCCGGCCTTAAGCCTAGCCCGCACTTGTGCCCCGGCCTTAAGCCGAGCCCGCACTTGTGCCCCGGCCTTAAGCCGAGCCCACACTTGTGCCCCGGCCTTAAGCCGAGCCCGCACTTGTGCCCCGGCCATAAGCCGAGCCCGCACTTGTGCCCCGGCCTTAAGCCGAGCCCGCACTTGTGCCCCGGCCTTAAGCCGAGCCCGCACCAGTGCCCCTGCCTTAAGCCGAACCCGCACTTGTGCCCCTGCCTTAAGCCGAGCCCGCACTTGTGCCCCTGCCTTAATCCTAGCCCGCACTTGTGCCCCTGCCTTAAGTCTAGCCCGCACTTGTGCCCCTGCCTTAAGCCTAGCCCGCACTTGTGCCCCTGCCTTAAGCCTAGCCCGCACTTGTGCCCAGGCCTTGAGCCTAGCACGCACTTGTGCCCAGGCCTTAAGCCTAGCCCGCACTTGTGCCCCGGCCTTAAGCCTAGCCCGCACTTGTGCCCCGGCCTTAAGCTTAGCCCGCACTTGTGCCCCGGCCTTAAGCTTAGCCCGCACTTGTGCCCAGGCCTTAAGCCTAGCCCGCACTTGTGCCCCGGCCTTAAGCCTAGCCCGCACTTGTGCCCCGGCTTTAAGCCGAGCCCGCACTTGTGCCCCGGCCTTAAGCCGAGCCCGCACTAGTGCCCTTGCCTTAAGCCGAACCCGCACTTGTGCCCCTGCCTTAAGCCGAGCCCGCACTTGTGCCCCTGCCTTAATCCTAGCCCGCACTTGTGCCCCTGCCTTAAGCCTAGCCCGCACTTGTGCCCCAGCCTTAAGCCTAGCCCGCACTTGTGCCCCTGCCTTAAGCCTAGCCCGCACTTGTGCCCAGGCCTTAAGCCTAGCCCGCACTTGTGCCCAGGCCTTAAGCCTAGCCCGCACTTGTGCCCAGGCCTTAAGCCTAGCCCGCACTTTTGCCCAGGCCTTAAGCCTAGCCCGCACTTGTGCCCAGGCCTTAAGCCTAGCCCGCACTTGTGCCCAGGCCTTAAGCCTAGCCCGCACTTGTGCCAAGGCCTAAAGCCTAGCCCGCACTTGTGCCCAGGCCGTAAGCCTAGCCCGCACTTGTGCCCAGGCCTTAAGCCTAGCCCGCACTTGTGCCCCGGCCTTAAGCCTAGCCCGCTCTTGTGCCCAGGCCTTAAGCCTAGCCCGCACTTGTGCCCAGGCCTTAAGCCTAGCCCGCACTTGTGCCCAGGCCTTAAGCCTGGCTGGCACTTGTGCCCATGCCTTAAGCCTAGCTGGCACTTGTGGCCCCTGCCTTGATCCTAGCCAGCACTGCACTTGTGCCCAGGCCTTAAGCCTAGCCCGCACTTGTGCCCAGGCCTTAAGCCTAGCCCGCACTTGTGCCCTCTGCCTTGATCCTAGCCCGCACTTGTGCCCCTGCCTTAAGCCTAGCCCGCACTTGTGCCCAGGCCTTAAGCCTAGCCCGCACTTGTGCCCAGGCTTTAAGCCTAGCCCGCACTTGTTCCCAGGCCTTAAGCCTAGCCCGCACTTGTGCCCAGGCCTTAAGCCTAGCACGCACTTGTGCCCAGGCCTTAAGCCTAGCCCGCACTTGTGCCCCGGCCTTAAGCCTAGCCCGCACATGTGCCCCGGCCTTAAGCTTAGCCTGCACTTGTGCCCCGGCCTTAAGCTTAGCCCGCACTTGTGCCCAGGCCTTAAGCCTAGCCCGCACTTGTGCCCCGGCCTTAAGCCTAGCCCGCACTTGTGCCCTGGCCTTAAGCCTAGCCCGCACTTGTGCCCCGGCCTTAAGCCTAGCCCGCACTTGTGCCCCGGCCTTAAGCCGAGCCCGCACTTGTGCCCCGGCCTTAAGCCGAGCCCACACTTGTGCCCCGGCCTTAAGCCGAGCCCGCACTTGTGCCCCGGCCTTAAGCCGAGCCCGCACTTGTGCCCCGGCCTTAAGCCGAGCCCGCACTTGTGCCCCGGCCTTAAGCCGAGCCCGCACCAGTGCCCCTGCCTTAAGCCGAACCCGCACTTGTGCCCCTGCCTTAAGCCGAGCCCGCACTTGTGACCCTGCCTTAATCCTAGCCCGCACTTATGCCCCTGCCTTAAGCCTAGCCCGCACTTGTGCCCCTGCCTTAAGCCTAGCCCGCACTTGTGCCCAGGCCTTAAGCCTAGCCCGCACTTGTGCCCAGGCCTTGAGCCTAGCACGCACTTGTGCCCAGGCCTTAAGCCTAGCCCGCACTTGTGCCCCGGCCTTAAGCCTAGCCCGCACTTGTGCCCCGGCCTTAAGCTTAGCCCGCACTTGTGCCCCGGCCTTAAGCTTAGCCCGCACTTGTGCCCAGGCCTTAAGCCTAGCCCGCACTTGTGCCCCGGCCTTAAGCCTAGCCCGCACTTGTGCCCCGGCCTTAAGCCGAGCCCGCACTTGTGCCCCGGCCTTAATTTGAGCCCGCACTAGTGCCCTTGCCTTAAGCCGAACCCGCACTTGTGCCCCTGCCTTAAGCCGAGCCCGCACTTGTGCCCCTGCCTTAATCCTAGCCCGCACTTGTGCCCCTGCCTTAAGCCTAGCCCGCACTTGTGCCCCAGCCTTAAGCCTAGCCCGCACTTGTGCCCCTGCCTTAAGCCTAGCCCGCACTTGTGCCCAGGCCTTAAGCCTAGCCCGCACTTGTGCCCAGGCCTTAAGCCTAGCCCGCACTTGTGCCCAGGCCTTAAGCCTAGCCCGCACTTTTGCCCAGGCCTTAAGCCTAGCCCGCACTTGTGCCCAGGCCTTAAGCCTAGCCCGCACTTGTGCCCAGGCCTTAAGCCTAGCCCGCACTTGTGCCCAGGCCTAAAGCCTAGCCCGCACTTGTGCCCAGGCCGTAAGCCTAGCCCGCACTTGTGCCCAGGCCTTAAGCCTAGCCCGCACTTGTGCCCCGGCCTTAAACCGAGCCCGCACTTGTGCCCCGGCCTTAAGCCGAGCCCACACTTGTGCCCCGGCCTTAAGCCGAGCCCGCACTTGTGCCCCGGCCTTAAGCCGAGCCCGCACTTGTGCCCCGGCCTTAAGCCGAGCCCGCACTTGTGCCCCGGCCTTAAGCCGAGCCCGCACATGTGCCCCGGCCTTAAGCCGAGCCCGCACCAGTGCCCCTGCCTTAAGCCGAACCCGCACTTGTGCCCCTGCCTTAAGCCGAGCCCGCACTTGTGCCCCTGCCTTAATCCTAGCCCGCACTTGTGCCCCTGCCTTAAGCCTAGCCCGCACTTGTGCCCCTGCCTTAAGCCTAGCCCGCACTTGTGCCCAGGCCTTAAGCCTAGCCCGCACTTTTGCCCAGGCCTTAAGCCTAGCCCGCACTTGTGCCCAGGCCTTAAGCCTAGCCCGCACTTGTGCCCAGGCCTTAAGCCTAGCCCGCACTTGTGCCAAGGCCTAAAGCCTAGCCCGCACTTGTGCCCAGGCCGTAAGCCTAGCCCGCACTTGTGCCCAGGCCTTAAGCCTAGCCCGCACTTGTGCCCCGGCCTTAAGCCTAGCCCGCACTTGTGCCCCGGCCTTAAGCTTAGCCCGCACTTGTGCCCAGGCCTTAAGCCTAGCCCGCACTTGTGCCCAGGCCTTAAGCCTAGCCCGCACTTGTGCCCAGGCCTTAAGCCTGGCTGGCACTTGTGCCCATGCCTTAAGCCTAGCTGGCACTTGTGGCCCCTGCCTTGATCCTAGCCAGCACTGCACTTGTGCCCAGGCCTTAAGCCTAGCCCGCACTTGTGCCCAGGCCTTAAGCCTAGCCCGCACTTGTGCCCCCTGCCTTGATCCTAGCCCGCACTTGTGCCCCTGCCTTAAGCCTAGCCCGCACTTGTGCCCAGGCCTTAAGCCTAGCCCGCACTTGTGCCCAGGCTTTAAGCCTAGCCCGCACTTGTGCCCAGGCCTTAAGCCTAGCCCGCACTTGTGCCCAGGCCTTAAGCCTAGCACGCACTTGTGCCCAGGCCTTAAGCCTAGCCCGCACTTGTGCCCCGGCCTTAAGCCTAGCCCGCACTTGTGCCCCGGCCTTAAGCTTAGCCCGCACTTGTGCCCCGGCCTTAAGCTTAGCCCGCACTTGTGCCCAGGCCTTAAGCCTAGCCCGCACTTGTGCCCCGGCCTTAAGCCTAGCCCGCACTTGTGCCCTGGCCTTAAGCCTAGCCCGCACTTGTGCCCTGGCCTTAAGCCTAGCCCGCACTTGTGCCCCGGCCTTAAGCCTAGCCCGCACTTGTGCCCCGGCCTTAAGCCTAGCCCGCACTTGTGCCCCGGCCTTAAGCTGAGCCCGCACTTGTGCCCCGGCCTTAAGCCGAGCCCACACTTGTGCCCCGGCCTTAAGCCGAGCCCGCACTTGTGCCCCGGCCTTAAGCCGAGCCCGCACTTGTGCCCCGGCCTTAAGCCGAGCCCGCACTTGTGCCCCGGCCTTAAGCCGAGCCCGCACCAGTGCCCCTGCCTTAAGCCGAACCCGCACTTGTGCCCCTGCCTTAAGCCGAGCCCGCACTTGTGCCCCTGCCTTAATCCTAGCCCGCACTTGTGCCCCTGCCTTAAGCCTAGCCCGCACTTGTGCCCCTGCCTTAAGCCTAGCCCGCACTTGTGCCCCTGCCTTAAGCCTAGCCCGCACTTGTGCCCAGGCCTTGAGCCTAGCACGCACTTGTGCCCAGGCCTTAAGCCTAGCCCGCACTTGTGCCCCGGCCTTAAGCCTAGCCCGCACTTGTGCCCCGGCCTTAAGCTTAGCCCGCACTTGTGCCCCGGCCTTAAGCTTAGCCCGCACTTGTGCCCAGGCCTTAAGCCTAGCCCGCACTTGTGCCCCGGCCTTAAGCCTAGCCCGCACTTGTGCCCAGGCCTTGAGCCTAGCACGCACTTGTGCCCAGGCCTTAAGCCTAGCCCGCACTTGTGCCCCGACCTTAAGCCTAGCCCGCACTTGTGCCCCGGCCTTAAGCTTAGCCCGCACTTGTGCCCCGGCCTTAAGCTTAGCCCGCACTTGTGCCCAGGCCTTAAGCCTAGCCCGCACTTGTGCCCCGGCCTTAAGCCTAGCCCGCACTTGTGCCCCGGCCTTAAGCCGAGCCCGCACTTGTGCCCCGGCCTTAAGCCGAGCCCGCACTAGTGCACTTGCCTTAAGCCGAACCCGCACTTGTGCCCCTGCCTTAAGCCGAGCCCGCACTTGTGCCCCTGCCTTAATCCTAGCCCGCACTTGTGCCCCTGCCTTAAGCCTAGCCCGCACTTGTGCCCCAGCCTTAAGCCTAGCCCGCACTTGTGCCCCTGCCTTAAGCCTAGCCCGCACTTGTGCCCAGGCCTTAAGCCTAGCCCGCACTTGTGCCCAGGCCTTAAGCCTAGCCCGCACTTGTGCCCAGGCCTTAAGCCTAGCCCGCACTTGTGCCCAGGCCTAAAGCCTAGCCCGCACTTGTGCCCAGGCCGTAAGCCTAGCCCGCACTTGTGCCCAGGCTTTAAGCCTAGCCCGCACTTGTGCCCCGGCCTTAAGCCTAGCCCGCACTTGTGCCCCGGCCTTAAGCTTAGCCCGCACTTGTGCCCAGGCCTTAAGCCTAGGCTGCACTTGTGCCCAGGCCTTAAGCCTAGCCCGCACTTGTGCCCCGGCCTTAAGCCTAGCCCGCACTTGTGCCCCGGCCTTAAGCCTAGCCCGCACTTGTGCCCAGGCCTTAAGCCTAGCCTGCACTTGTGCCCCCTGCCTTGATCCTAGCCCGCACTTGTGCCCCCTGCCTTGATCCTAGCCCGCACTTGTGCCCAGGCCTTAAGCCTAGCCCGCACTTGTGCCCAGGCCTTAAACCTAGCCCGCACTTGTGCCCCTGCCTTAAGCCTAGCCCGCACTTGTGCCCAGGCCTTAAGCCTAGCCCGCACTTGTGCCCAGGCCTTAAGCCTAGCCCGCACTTGTGCCCAGGCCTTAAGCCTAGCCCGCACTTGTGCCCAGGCCTTAAGCCTAGCACGCACTTGTGCCCAGGCCTTAAGCCTAGCCCGCACTTGTGCCCAGGCCTTAAGCCTAGCCCGCACTTGTGCCCAGGCCTTAAGCCTAGCCCGCACTTGTGCCCAGGCCTTAAGCCTAGCCCGCACTTGTGCCCAGGCCTTAAGCCTAGCCCGCACTTGTGCCCAGGCCTTAAGCCTAGCCCGCACTTGTGCCCAGGCGTTAAGCCTAGCCCGCACTTGTGCCCAGGCCTTAAGCCTAGCCCGCACTTGTGCCCAGGCCTTAAGCCTAGCCCGCACTTGTGCCCAGGCCTTAAGCCTAGCCCGCACTTGTGCCCAGGCCTTAAGCCTAGCCCGCACTTGTGCCCAGGCCTTAAGCCTAGCCCGCACTTGTGCCCAGGCCTTAAGCCTAGCCCGCACTTGTGCCCAGGCCTTAAGCCTAGCCCGCACTTGTGCCCAGGCCTTAAGCCTAGCTCGCACTTGTGCCCAGGCCTTAAGCCTAGCCCGCACTTGTGCCCAGGCCTTAAGCCTTGCCCGCACTTGTGCCCCCTGCCTTGATCCTAGCCAGCACTTGTGCCCAGGCCTTAAGCCTAACCCGCACTTGTGCCCAGGCCTTAAGCCTAGCCTGCACTTTTGAGCCCCTTGAATGCTTGTTTGTTTGTTTTTGTCTTCAGCTTCATGTTGGTTATGCACATAGGGCCAGCTTTACGCTCTTCGCTCTTGTCCCGTCTGAATGCGCATGCACGACTGTAATTGGGGAAGAAGGCATTACCCATTTACGGAGGACAGACAAGAAGTGCCTGGTCGCTTGGAGCATGGGGTTATGGAGAGGCTCCGCACTGTATAACAAAGGATCTAGTCCTAAATGTCCAAGTACAGAGTAGAGGGGTGAAAGCTAGCTCTTCACCCCTATGGGTGCCTAACCCTTTATGCAAAGAGTGCAAAGAGTTAGCTGAATGCCTTAAGCCTAGCCAGCACTTGTGCCCCCTGCCTTGATCCTGGCCAGCACTGCACTTGTGCCCATGCCTTAAGCCTAGCCCGCACTTGTGCCCAGGCCTTAAGCCTGGCTGGCACTTGTGCCCATGCCTTAAGCCTAGCCGGCACTTGTGGCCCCTGCCTTGATCCTAGCCAGCACTGCACTTGTGCCCAGGCCTTAAGCCTAGCCTGCACTTGTGCCCAGGCCTGAAGCCTAGCCTGCACTTGTGCCCAGGCCTTAAGCCTAGCCCGCACTTGTGCCCAGGCCTTAAGCCTAGCCCGCACTTGTGCCCAGGCCTTAAGCCTAACCCGCACTTGTGCCCAGGCCTTAAGCCTAACCCGCACTTGTGCCCAGGCCTTAAGCCTAGCCCGCACTTGTGCCCAGGCCTTAAGCCTAGCCCGCACTTGTGCTCCGGCCTTAAGCCTAGCCCGCACTTGTGCCCCGGCCTTAAGCTTAGCCCGCACTTGTGCCCCGGCCTTAAGCTTAGCCCGCACTTGTGCCCAGGCCTTAAGCCTAGCCCGCACTTGTGCCCAGGCCTTAAGCCTCACCCGCACTTGTGCCCAGGCCTTAAGCCTAGCCCGCACTTGTGCCTCCTGCCTTGATCCTAGCCAGCACTTGTGCCCATGCCTTAAGCCTAGCCGGCACTTGTGGCCCCTGCCTTGATCCTAGCCAGCACTGCACTTGTGCCCAGGCCTTAAGCCTAGCCTGCACTTGTGCCCAGGCCTTAAGCCTAGCCTGCACTTGTGCCCAGGCCTTAAGCCTAGCCCGCACTTGTGCCCAGGCCTTAAGCCTTGCCCGCACTTGTGCCCAGGCCTTAAGCCTAGCCCGCACTTGTGCCCAGGCCTTAAGCCTAACCCGCACTTGTGCCCAGGCCTTAAGCCTAGCCCGCACTTGTGCCCAGGCCTTAAGCCTTGCCCGCACTTGTGCCCAGGCCTTAAGCCTAGCCCGCACTTGTGCCCAGGCCTTAAGCCTAACCCGCACTTGTGCCCAGGCCTTAAGCCTAGCCCGCACTTGTGCCCCTGCCTTAAGCCTAGCCCGCACTTGTGCCCAGGCCTTAAGCCTAGCCCGCACTTGTGCCCAGGCTTTAAGCCTAGCCCGCACTTGTGCCCAGGCCTTAAGCCTAGCCCGCACTTGTGCCCAGGCCTTAAGCCTAGCACGCATTTGTGCCCAGGCCTTAAGCCTAGCCCGCACTTGTGCCCCGGCCTTAAGCCTAGCCCGCACTTGTGCCCCGGCCTTAAGCTTAGCCCGCACTTGTGCCCCGGCCTTAAGCTTAGCCCGCACTTGTGCCCAGGCCTTAAGCCTAGCCCGCACTTGTGCCCCGGCCTTAAGTCTAGCCCACACTTGTGCCCTGGCCTTAAGCCTAGCCCGCACTTGTGCCCCGGCCTTAAGCCTAGCCCGCACTTGTGCCCCGGCCTTAAGCCGAGCCCGCACTTGTGCCCCGGCCTTAAGCCGAGCCCGCACTTGTGCCCCGGCCTTAAGCCGAGCCCGCACTTGTGCCCCGGCCTTAAGCCGAGCCCGCACTTGTGCCCCGGCCTTAAGCCGAGCCCGCACTTGTGCCCCGGCCTTAAGCCGAGCCCGCACCAGTGCCCCTGCCTTAAGCCGAACCCGCACTTGTGCCCCTGCCTTAAGCCGAGCCCGCACTTGTGCCCCTGCCTTAATCCTAGCCCGCACTTGTGCCCCTGCCTTAAGCCTAGCCCGCACTTGTGCCCCTGCCTTAAGCCTAGCCCGCACTTGTGCCCCTGCCTTAAGCCTAGCCCGCACTTGTGCCCAGGCCTTGAGCCTAGCACGCACTTGTGCCCAGGCCTTAAGCCTAGCCCGCACTTGTGCCCCGGCCTTAAGCCTAGCCCGCACTTGTGCCCCGGCCTTAAGCTTAGCCCACACTTGTGCCCCGGCCTTAAGCTTAGCCCGCACTTGTGCCCAGGCCTTAAGCCTAGCCCGCACTTGTGCCCCGGCCTTAAGCCTAGCCCGCACTTGTGCCCCGGCCTTAAGCCGAGCCCGCACTTGTGCCCCGGCCTTAAGCCGAGCCCGCACTAGTGCCCTTGCCTTAAGCCTAGCCCGCACTTGTGCCCCTGCCTTAAGCCGAGCCCGCACTTGTGCCCCTGCCTTAATCCTAGCCCGCACTTGTGCCCCTGCCTTAAGCCTAGTCCGCACTTGTGCCCCAGCCTTAAGCCTAGCCCGCACTGGTGCCCCTGCCTTAAGCCTAGCCCGCACTTGTGCCCAGGCCTTAAGCCTAGCCCGCACTTGTGCCCAGGCCTTAAGCCTAGCCCGCACTTGTGCCCAGGCCTTAAGCCTAGCCCGCACTTTTGCCCAGGCCTTAAGCCTAGCCCGCACTTGTGCCCAGGCCTTAAGCCTAGCCCGCACTTGTGCCCAGGCCTTAAGCCTAGCCCGCACTTGTGCCCAGGCCTAAAGCCTAGCCCGCACTTGTGCCCAGGCCTTAAGCCTAGCCCGCACTTGTGCCCCGGCCTTAAGCCTAGCCCGCACTTGTGCCCCGGCCTTAAGCTTAGCCCGCACTTGTGCCCAGGCCTTAAGCCTAGCCCGCACTTGTGCCCAGGCCTTAAGCCTAGCCCGCACTTGTGCCCCGGCCTTAAGCCTAGCCCGCACTTGTGCCCCGGCCTTAAGCTTAGCCCGCACTTGTGCCCAGGCCTTAAGCCTAGCCCGCACTTGTGCCCAGGCCTTAAGCCTAGCCCGCACTTGTGCCCCGGCCTTAAGCCTAGCCCGCACTTGTGCCCCGGCCTTAAGCCTAGCCCGCACTTGTGCCCAGGCCTTAAGCCTAGCCTGCACTTGTGCCCCGGCCTTAAGCCTAGCCCGCACTTGTGCCCCGGCCTTAAGCCTAGCCCGCACTTGTGCCCCGGCCTTAAGCCTAGCCCGCACTTGTGCCCCGGCCTTAAGCCTAGCCCGCACTTGTGCCCAGGCCGTAAGCCTAGCCCGCACTTGTGCCCAGGCCTTAAGCCTAGCCCGCACTTGTGCCCCGGCCTTAAGCCTAGCCCGCACTTGTGCCCCGGCCTTAAGCTTAGCCCGCACTTGTGCCCAGGCCTTAAGCCTAGCCCGCACTTGTGCCCAGGCCTTAAGCCTAGCCCGCACTTGTGCCCCGGCCTTAAGCCTAGCCCGCACTTGTGCCCCGGCCTTAAGCCTAGCCCGCACTTGTGCCCAGGCCTTAAGCCTAGCCTGCACTTGTGCCCCCTGCCTTGATCCTAGCCCGCACTTGTGCCCCCTGCCTTGATCCTAGCCCGCACTTGTGCCCAGGCCTTAAGCCTAGCCCGCACTTGTGCCCAGGCCTTAAACCTAGCCCGCACTTGTGCCCCTGCCTTAAGCCTAGCCCGCACTTGTGCCCAGGCCTTAAGCCTAGCCCGCACTTGTGCCCAGGCCTTAAGCCTAGCCCGCACTTGTGCCCAGGCCTTAAGCCTAGCCCGCACTTGTGCCCAGGCCTTAAGCCTAGCACGCACTTGTGCCCAGGCCTTAAGCCTAGCCCGCACTTGTGCCCAGGCCTTAAGCCTAGCCCGCACTTGTGCCCAGGCCTTAAGCCTAGCCCGCACTTGTGCCCAGGCCTTAAGCCTAGCCCGCACTTGTGCCCAGGCCTTAAGCCTAGCCCGCACTTGTGCCCAGGCCTTAAGCCTAGCCCGCACTTGTGCCCAGGCGTTAAGCCTAGCCCGCACTTGTGCCCAGGCCTTAAGCCTTGCCCGCACTTGTGCCCAGGCCTTAAGCCTAGCCCGCACTTGTGCCCAGGCCTTAAGCCTAGCCCGCACTTGTGCCCAGGCCTTAAGCCTAGCCCGCACTTGTGCCCAGGCCTTAAGCCTAGCCCGCACTTGTGCCCAGGCCTTAAGCCTAGCCCGCACTTGTGCCCAGGCCTTAAGCCTAGCCCGCACTTGTGCCCAGGCCTTAAGCCTAGCTCGCACTTGTGCCCAGGCCTTAAGCCTAGCCCGCACTTGTGCCCAGGCCTTAAGCCTAGCCCGCACTTGTGCCCCCTGCCTTGATCCTAGCCAGCACTTGTGCCCAGGCCTTAAGCCTAACCCGCACTTGTGCCCAGGCCTTAAGCCTAGCCTGCACTTTTGAGCCCCTTGAATGCTTGTTTGTTTGTTTTTGTCTTCAGCTTCATGTTGGTTATGCACATAGGGCCAGCTTTACGCTCTTCGCTCTTGTCCCGTCTGAATGCGCATGCACGACTGTAATTGGGGAAGAAGGCATTACCCATTTACGGAGGACAGACAAGAAGTGCCTGGTCGCTTGGAGCATGGGGTTATGGAGAGGCTCCGCACTGTATAACAAAGGATCTAGTCCTAAATGTCCAAGTACAGAGTAGAGGGGTGAAAGCTAGCTCTTCACCCCTATGGGTGCCTAACCCTTTATGCAAAGAGTGCAAAGAGTTAGCTGAATGCCTTAAGCCTAGCCAGCACTTGTGCCCCCTGCCTTGATCCTGGCCAGCACTGCACTTGTGCCCATGCCTTAAGCCTAGCCCGCACTTGTGCCCAGGCCTTAAGCCTGGCTGGCACTTGTGCCCATGCCTTAAGCCTAGCCGGCACTTGTGGCCCCTGCCTTGATCCTAGCCAGCACTGCACTTGTGCCCAGGCCTTAAGCCTAGCCTGCACTTGTGCCCAGGCCTGAAGCCTAGCCTGCACTTGTGCCCAGGCCTTAAGCCTAGCCCGCACTTGTGCCCAGGCCTTAAGCCTAGCCCGCACTTGTGCCCAGGCCTTAAGCCTAACCCGCACTTGTGCCCAGGCCTTAAGCCTAACCCGCACTTGTGCCCAGGCCTTAAGCCTAGCCCGCACTTGTGCCCAGGCCTTAAGCCTAGCCCGCACTTGTGCCCCGGCCTTAAGCCTAGCCCGCACTTGTGCCCAGGCCTTAAGCCTAGCCCGCACTTGTGCCCAGGCCTTAAGCCTAACCCGCACTTGTGCCCAGGCCTTAAGCCTAACCCGCACTTGTGCCCAGGCCTTAAGCCTAGCCCGCACTTGTGCCCAGGCCTTAAGCCTAGCCCGCACTTGTGCCCCGGCCTTAAGCCTAGCCCGCACTTGTGCCCAGGCCTTAAGCCTAGCCCGCACTTGTGCCCAGGCCTTAAGCCTAGCTCGCACTTGTGCCCAGGCCTTAAGCCTAGCCCGCACTTGTGCCCAGGCCTTAAGCCTAGCCCGCACTTGTGCCCCCTGCCTTGATCCTAGCCAGCACTTGTGCCCAGGCCTTAAGCCTAGCCCGCACTTGTGCCCAGGCCTTAAGCCTAGCCTGCACTTTTGAGCCCCTTGAATGCTTGTTTGTTTGTTTTTGTCTTCAGCTTCATGTTGGTTATGCACATAGGGCCAGCTTTACGCTCTTCGCTCTTGTCCCGTCTGAATGCGCATGCACGACTGTAATTGGGGAAGAAGGCATTACCCATTTACGGAGGACAGACAAGAAGTGCCTGGTCGCTTGGAGCATGGGGTTATGGAGAGGCTCCGCACTGTACAACAAAGGATCTAGTCCTAAATGTCCAAGTACAGAGTAGAGGGGTGAAAGCTAGCTCTTCACCCCTATGGGTGCCTAACCCTTTATGCAAAGAGTTCAAAGAGTTAGCTGAATGCCTTAAGCCTAGCCAGCACTTGTGCCCCCTGCCTTGATCCTGGCCAGCACTGCACTTGTGCCCATGCCGTAAGCCTAGCCCGCACTTGTGCCCAGGCCTTAAGCCTAGCCCGCACTTGTGCCCAGGCCTTAAGCCTGGCTGGCACTTGTGCCCATGCCTTAAGCCTAGCCGGCACTTGTGGCCCCTGCCTTGATCCTAGCCAGCACTGCACTTGTGCCCAGGCCTTAAGCCTAGCCTGCACTTGTGCCCAGGCCTTAAGCCTAGCCTGCACTTGTGCCCAGGCCTTAAGCCTAGCCCGCACTTGTGCCCAGGCCTTAAGCCTAGCCTGCACTTGTGCCCAGGCCTTAAGCCTAACCCGCACTTGTGCCCAGGCCTTAAGCCTAGCCCGCACTTGTGCCCAGGCCTTAAGCCTAGCCCGCACTTGTGCCCAGGCCTTAAGCCTAGCCCGCACTTGTGCCCAGGCCTTAAGCCTAGCCCGCACTTGTGCCCAGGCCTTAAGCCGAGCCCGCACTTGTGCCCCTGCCTTAAGCCTAGCTCGCACTTGTGCCCCTGCCTTAAGCCTAGCCCGCAATTGTGCCCAGGCCTTAAGCCTAGCCCGCACTTGTGCCCAGGCCTTAAGCCTAGCCCGCACTTGTGCCCAGGCCTTAAGCCTAGCCCGCACTTGTGCCCAGGCCTTAAGCCTAGCCCCAACTTGTGCCCAGGCCTTAAGCCTAGCCCGCACTTGTGCCCAGGCCTTAAGCCTAGCCCGCACTTGTGCCCAGGCCTTAAGCCTAGCCCGCACTTGTGCCCAGGCCTTAAGCCTAGCCCGCACTTGTGCCCAGGCCTTAAGCCTAGCCCGCACTTGTGCCCAGGCCTAAAGCCTAGCCCGCACTTGTGCCCAGGCCTTAAGCCTAGCCCGCACTTGTGCCCAGGCCTTAAGCCTAGCCCGCACCTGTGCCCAGGCCTTAAGCCTAGCCCGCACTTGTGCCCAGGCCTTAAGCCTAGCTCGCACTTGTGCCCAGGCCTTAAGCCTAGCCCGCACTTGTGCCCAGGCCTTAAGCCTAGCCCGCACTTGTGCCCCCTGCCTTGATCCTAGCCCGCACTTGTGCCCAGGCCTTAAGCCTAGCCCGCACTTGTGCCCAGGCCTTAAACCTAGCCCGCACTTGTGCCCCTGCCTTAAGCCTAGCCCGCACTTGTGCCCAGGCCTTAAGCCTAGCCCGCACTTGTGCCCAGGCTTTAAACCTAGCCCGCACTTGTGCCCAGGCCTTAAGCCTAGCCCGCACTTTTGCCCAGGCCTTAAGCCTAGCACGCACTTGTGCCCAGGCCTTAAGCCTAGCCCGCACTTGTGCCCCGGCCTTAAGCCTAGCCTGCACTTGTGCCCCGGCCTTAAGCTTATCCCGCACTTGTGCCCCGGCCTTAAGCTTAGCCCGCACTTGTGCCCAGGCCTTAAGCCTAGCCCGCACTTGTGCCTAGGCCTTAAGCCAAGCCCACACTTGTGCCCCTGCCTTAAGCCTAGCCCGCACTTGTGCCCCTGCCTTAAGCCTAGCCCGCACTTGTGCCCCTGCCTTAAGCCTAGCCCGCACTTGTGCCCAGGCCTAAAGCCTAGCCCGCACTTGTGCCCAGGCCTTAAGCCTAGCCCGCACTTGTGCCCATGCCTAAAGCCTAGCTGGCACTTGTGGCCCCTGCCTTAATCCTAGCCAGCACTGCACTTGTGCCCAGGCCTTAAGCCTAGCCCGCACTTGTGCCCCCTGCCTTGATCCTAGCCCGCACTTGTGCCCAGGCCTTAAGCCTAGCCCGCACTTGTGCTCAGGCCTTAAACCTAGCCCGCAGTTGTGCCCCTGCCTTAAGCCTATCCCGCACTTGTGCCCAGGCCTTAAGCCTAGCCCGCACTTGTGCCCAGGCATTAAGCCTAGCCCGCACTTGTGCCCAGGCCTTAAGCCTAGCCCGCACTTATGCCCAGGCCTTAAGCCTAGCCCGCACTTGTGCCCAGGCCTTAAGCCAAGCCTGCACTTGTGCCCAGGCCTTAAGCCTAGCCCGCACTTGTGCCCAGGCCTTAAGCCTATCCCGCACTTGTGCCCAGGCCTTAAGCCTAGCCCGCACTTGTGCCCATGCCTTAAGCCTAACTGGCACTTGTGGCCCCTGCCTTGATCCTAGCCAGCACTGCACTTGTGCGCAGGCCTTAAGCCTGGCCCGCACTTTTGCCCCCTGCCTTGATCCTAGCCCGCACTTGTGCCCAGGCCTTAAGCCTAGCCCGCACTTGTGCCCAGGCCTTAAGCCTAGCCCGCACTTGTGCCCAGGCCTTAAGCCTAGCCCGCACTTGTGCCCAGGCCTTAAGCCTAGCCCGCACTTGTGCCCAGGCCTTAAGCCTAGCCCGCACTTGTGCCCAGGCCTTAAGCCTAGCCCGCACTTGTGCCCAGGCCTTAAGCCTAGCCCGCACTTGTGCCCAGGCCTTAAGCCTAGCCCGCACTTGTGCCCAGGCCTTAAGCCAAGCCCGCACTTGTGCCCAGGCCTTAAGCCTAGCCCGCACTTGTGCCCAGGCCTTAAGCCTAGCCCGCACTTGTGCCCAGGCCTTAAGCCTAGCCCGCACTTGTTCCCAGGCCTTAAGCCTAGCCCGCACTTGTGCCCAGGCGTCAAGCCTAGCCCGCACTTGTGCCCAGGCCTTAAGCCTAGCCCGCACTTGTGCCCAGGCCTTAAGCCTAGTCAGCACTTGTGCCCAGGCCTTAAGCCCAGCCCGCACTTGTGCCCAGGCCTTAAGCCTAGCCTGCACTTGTGCCCAGGCCTTAAGCCTAGCCCGCACTTGTGCCTAGGCCTTAAGCCTAGCCCACACTTGTGCCCATGCCTTAAGCCTAGCTGGCACTTGTGGCCCCTGCCTTGATCCTAGCCAGCACTGCACTTGTGCCCAGGCCTTAAGCCTAGCCTGCACTTGTGCCCAGGCCTTAAGCCTAGCCTGCACTTGTGCCCAGGCCTTAAGCCTAGCCCGCACTTGTGCCCCCTGCCTTGATCCTAGCCCGCACTTGTGCCCCCTGCCTTGATTCTAGCCCGCACTTGTGCCCAGGCCTTAAGCCTAGCCCGCACTTGTGCCCAGGCCTTAAGCCTAGCCCGCACTTGTGCCCAGGCCTTAAGCCTAGCCCGCACTTGTGCCCAGGCCTTAAGCCTAGCCCGCACTTGTGCCTAGGCCTTAAGCCTAGCCCACACTTGTGCCCATGCCTTAAGCCTAGCTGGCACTTGTGGCCCCTGCCTTGATCCTAGCCAGCACTGCACTTGTGCCCAGGCCTTAAGCCTAGCCTGCACTTGTGCCCAGGCCTTAAGCCTAGCCTGCACTTGTGCCCAGGCCTTAAGCCTAGCCCGCACTTGTGCCCCCTGCCTTGATCCTAGCCCGCACTTGTGCCCCCTGCCTTGATCCTAGCCCGCACTTGTGCCCAGGCCTTAAGCCTAGCCCGCACTTGTGCCCAGGCCTTAAGCCTAGCTGGCACTTGTGGCCCCTGCCTTGATCCTAGCCAGCACTGCACTTGTGCCCAGGCCTTAAGCCGAGCCCGCACTTGTGCCCCTGCCTTTAGCCGAGCCCGCACTTGTGCCTTTGCCTTAAGCCGAGCCCGTACTTGTGCCCCTGTCTTAAGTCGAGCCCGCACTTGTGCCCCTGCCTTAAGCCAAGCCCGCACTTGTGCCCCTGCCTGAATCCAAGCCCTCACTTGTGCCCCTGCCTTAAGCCAAGCCCTCACTTGTGCCCAGGCCTTAAGCCTAGCCCGCACTTGTGCCCAGGCCTTAAGCCTAGCCCACACTTGTGCCCAGGCCTTAAGCCTAGCCCGCACTTGTGCCCAGGCCTTAAGCCTAGCCCGCACTTGTGCCCAGGCCTTAAGCCTAGCCCGCACTTGTGCCCAGGCCTTAAGCCGAGCCCGCACTTGTGCCCCTGCCTTAAGCCTAGCTCGCACTTGTGCCCCTGCCTTAAGCCTAGCCCGCAATTGTGCCCAGGCCTTAAGCCTAGCCCGCACTTGTGCCCAGGCCTTAAGCCTAGCCCGCACTTGTGCCCAGGCCTTAAGCCTAGCCCGCACTTGTGCCCAGGCCTTAAGCCTAGCCCCAACTTGTGCCCAGGCCTTAAGCCTAGCCCGCACTTGTGCCCAGGCCTTAAGCCTAGCCCGCACTTGTGCCCAGGCCTTAAGCCTAGCCCGCACTTGTGCCCAGGCCTTAAGCCTAGCCCGCACTTGTGCCCAGGCCTTAAGCCTAGCCCGCACTTGTGCCCAGGCCTAAAGCCTAGCCCGCACTTGTGCCCAGGCCTTAAGCCTAGCCCGCACTTGTGCCCAGGCCTTAAGCCTAGCCCGCACCTGTGCCCAGGCCTTAAGCCTAGCCCGCACTTGTGCCCAGGCCTTAAGCCTAGCTCGCACTTGTGCCCAGGCCTTAAGCCTAGCCCGCACTTGTGCCCAGGCCTTAAGCCTAGCCCGCACTTGTGCCCCCTGCCTTGATCCTAGCCCGCACTTGTGCCCAGGCCTTAAGCCTAGCCCGCACTTGTGCCCAGGCCTTAAACCTAGCCCGCACTTGTGCCCCTGCCTTAAGCCTAGCCCGCACTTGTGCCCAGGCCTTAAGCCTAGCCCGCACTTGTGCCCAGGCTTTAAACCTAGCCCGCACTTGTGCCCAGGCCTTAAGCCTAGCCCGCACTTTTGCCCAGGCCTTAAGCCTAGCACGCACTTGTGCCCAGGCCTTAAGCCTAGCCCGCACTTGTGCCCCGGCCTTAAGCCTAGCCTGCACTTGTGCCCCGGCCTTAAGCTTATCCCGCACTTGTGCCCCGGCCTTAAGCTTAGCCCGCACTTGTGCCCAGGCCTTAAGCCTAGCCCGCACTTGTGCCTAGGCCTTAAGCCAAGCCCACACTTGTGCCCCTGCCTTAAGCCTAGCCCGCACTTGTGCCCCTGCCTTAAGCCTAGCCCGCACTTGTGCCCCTGCCTTAAGCCTAGCCCGCACTTGTGCCCAGGCCTAAAGCCTAGCCCGCACTTGTGCCCAGGCCTTAAGCCTAGCCCGCACTTGTGCCCATGCCTAAAGCCTAGCTGGCACTTGTGGCCCCTGCCTTAATCCTAGCCAGCACTGCACTTGTGCCCAGGCCTTAAGCCTAGCCCGCACTTGTGCCCCCTGCCTTGATCCTAGCCCGCACTTGTGCCCAGGCCTTAAGCCTAGCCCGCACTTGTGCTCAGGCCTTAAACCTAGCCCGCAGTTGTGCCCCTGCCTTAAGCCTATCCCGCACTTGTGCCCAGGCCTTAAGCCTAGCCCGCACTTGTGCCCAGGCATTAAGCCTAGCCCGCACTTGTGCCCAGGCCTTAAGCCTAGCCCGCACTTATGCCCAGGCCTTAAGCCTAGCCCGCACTTGTGCCCAGGCCTTAAGCCAAGCCTGCACTTGTGCCCAGGCCTTAAGCCTAGCCCGCACTTGTGCCCAGGCCTTAAGCCTATCCCGCACTTGTGCCCAGGCCTTAAGCCTAGCCCGCACTTGTGCCCATGCCTTAAGCCTAACTGGCACTTGTGGCCCCTGCCTTGATCCTAGCCAGCACTGCACTTGTGCCCAGGCCTTAAGCCTGGCCCGCACTTTTGCCCCCTGCCTTGATCCTAGCCCGCACTTGTGCCCAGGCCTTAAGCCTAGCCCGCACTTGTGCCCAGGCCTTAAGCCTAGCCCGCACTTGTGCCCAGGCCTTAAGCCTAGCCCGCACTTGTGCCCAGGCCTTAAGCCTAGCCCGCACTTGTGCCCAGGCCTTAAGCCTAGCCCGCACTTGTGCCCAGGCCTTAAGCCTAGCCCGCACTTGTGCCCAGGCCTTAAGCCTAGCCCGCACTTGTGCCCAGGCCTTAAGCCTAGCCCGCACTTGTGCCCAGGCCTTAAGCCAAGCCCGCACTTGTGCCCAGGCCTTAAGCCTAGCCCGCACTTGTGCCCAGGCCTTAAGCCTAGCCCGCACTTGTGCCCAGGCCTTAAGCCTAGCCCGCACTTGTTCCCAGGCCTTAAGCCTAGCCCGCACTTGTGCCCAGGCGTCAAGCCTAGCCCGCACTTGTGCCCAGGCCTTAAGCCTAGCCCGCACTTGTGCCCAGGCCTTAAGCCTAGTCAGCACTTGTGCCCAGGCCTTAAGCCCAGCCCGCACTTGTGCCCAGGCCTTAAGCCTAGCCTGCACTTGTGCCCAGGCCTTAAGCCTAGCCCGCACTTGTGCCTAGGCCTTAAGCCTAGCCCACACTTGTGCCCATGCCTTAACCCTAGCTGGCACTTGTGGCCCCTGCCTTGATCCTAGCCAGCACTGCACTTGTGCCCAGGCCTTAAGCCTAGCCTGCACTTGTGCCCAGGCCTTAAGCCTAGCCTGCACTTGTGCCCAGGCCTTAAGCCTAGCCCGCACTTGTGCCCCCTGCCTTGATCCTAGCCCGCACTTGTGCCCCCTGCCTTGATTCTAGCCCGCACTTGTGCCCAGGCCTTAAGCCTAGCCCGCACTTGTGCCCAGGCCTTAAGCCTAGCCCGCACTTGTGCCCAGGCCTTAAGCCTAGCCCGCACTTGTGCCCAGGCCTTAAGCCTAGCCCGCACTTGTGCCTAGGCCTTAAGCCTAGCCCACACTTGTGCCCATGCCTTAAGCCTAGCTGGCACTTGTGGCCCCTGCCTTGATCCTAGCCAGCACTGCACTTGTGCCCAGGCCTTAAGCCTAGCCTGCACTTGTGCCCAGGCCTTAAGCCTAGCCTGCACTTGTGCCCAGGCCTTAAGCCTAGCCCGCACTTGTGCCCCCTGCCTTGATCCTAGCCCGCACTTGTGCCCCCTGCCTTGATCCTAGCCCGCACTTGTGCCCAGGCCTTAAGCCTAGCCCGCACTTGTGCCCAGGCCTTAAGCCTAGCTGGCACTTGTGGCCCCTGCCTTGATCCTAGCCAGCACTGCACTTGTGCCCAGGCCTTAAGCCGAGCCCGCACTTGTGCCCCTGCCTTTAGCCGAGCCCGCACTTGTGCCTTTGCCTTAAGCCGAGCCCGTACTTGTGCCCCTGTCTTAAGTCGAGCCCGCACTTGTGCCCCTGCCTTAAGCCAAGCCCGCACTTGTGCCCCTGCCTGAATCCAAGCCCTCACTTGTGCCCCTGCCTTAAGCCAAGCCCTCACTTGTGCCCAGGCCTTAAGCCTAGCCCGCACTTGTGCCCAGGCCTTAAGCCTAGCCCACACTTGTGCCCAGGCCTTAAGCCTAGCCCGCACTTGTGCCCAGGCCTTAAGCCTAGCCCGCACTTGTGCCCAGGCCTTAAGCCTAGCCCGCACTTGTGCCCAGGCCTTAAGCCTAGCCCGCACTTGTGCCCAGGCCTTAAGCCTAGCCCGCACTTGTGCCCAGGCCTTAAGCCTAGCCCGCACTTGTGCCCAGGCCTTAAGCCTAGCCCGCACTTGTGCCCATGCCTTAAGCCTAGCTGGCACTTGTGGTCCCTGCCTTGATCCTAGCCAGCACTGCACTTGTGCCCAGGCCTTAAGCCTAGCCTGCACTTGTGCCCAGGCCTTAAGTCTAGCCTGCACTTGTGCCCCCTGCCTTGATCCTATCCCGCACTTGTGCCCCGGCCTTAAGCCGAGCCCGCACTTGTGCCCCGGCCTTAAGCCGAGCCCGCACTTGTGCCCCGGCCTTAAGCCGAGCCCGCACTTGTGCCCCGGCCTTAAGCCGAGCCCGCACCAGTGCCCCTGCCTTAAGCCGAACCCGCACTTGTGCCCCTGCCTTAAGCCGAGCCCGCACTTGTGCCCCTGCCTTAATCCTAGCCCGCACTTGTGCCCCTGCCTTAAGCCTAGCCCGCACTTGTGCCCCTGCCTTAAGCCTAGCCCGCACTTGTGCCCCTGCCTTAAGCCTAGCCCGCACTTGTGCCCAGGCCTTGAGCCTAGCACGCACTTGTGCCCAGGCCTTAAGCCTAGCCCGCACTTGTGCCCCGGCCTTAAGCCTAGCCCGCACTTGTGCCCCGGCCTTAAGCTTAGCCCGCACTTGTGCCCCGGCCTTAAGCTTAGCCCGCACTTGTGCCCAGGCCTTAAGCCTAGCCCGCACTTGTGCCCCGGCCTTAAGCCTAGCCCGCACTTGTGCCCCGACCTTAAGCCGAGCCCGCACTTGTGCCCCGGCCTTAAGCCGAGCCCGCACTAGTGCACTTGCCTTAAGCCGAACCCGCACTTGTGCCCCTGCCTTAAGCCGAGCCCGCACTTGTGCCCCTGCCTTAATCCTAGCCCGCACTTGTGCCCCTGCCTTAAGCCTAGCCCGCACTTGTGCCCCAGCCTTAAGCCTAGCCCGCACTTGTGCCCCTGCCTTAAGCCTAGCCCGCACTTGTGCCCAGGCCTTAAGCCTAGCCCGCACTTGTGCCCAGGCCTTAAGCCTAGCCCGCACTTGTGCCCAGGCCTTAAGCCTAGCCCGCACTTTTGCCCAGGCCTTAAGCCTAGCCCGCACTTGTGTCCAGGCCTTAAGCCTAGCCCGCACTTGTGCCCAGGCCTTAAGCCTAGCCCGCACTTGTGCCCAGGCCTAAAGCCTAGCCCGCACTTGTGCCCAGGCCGTAAGCCTAGCCCGCACTTGTGCCCAGGCCTTAAGCCTAGCCCGCACTTGTGCCCCGGCCTTAAGCCTAGCCCGCACTTGTGCCCCGGCCTTAAGCTTAGCCCGCACTTGTGCCCAGGCCTTAAGCCTAGCCCGCACTTGTGCCCAGGCCTTAAGCCTAGCCCGCACTTGTGCCCCGGCCTTAAGCCTAGCCCGCACTTGTGCCCCGGCCTTAAGCCTAGCCCGCACTTGTGCCCAGGCCTTAAGCCTAGCCCGCACTTGTGCCCCCTGCCTTGATCCTAGCCCGCACTTGTGCCCCCTGCCTTGATCCTAGCCCGCACTTGTGCCCAGGCCTTAAGCCTAGCCCGCACTTGTGCCCAGGCCTTAAACCTAGCCCGCACTTGTGCCCCTGCCTTAAGCCTAGCCCGCACTTGTGCCCAGGCCTTAAGCCTAGCCCGCACTTGTGCCCAGGCCTTAAGCCTAGCCCGCACTTGTGCCCAGGCCTTAAGCCTAGCCCGCACTTGTGCCCAGGCCTTAAGCCTAGCACGCACTTGTGCCCAGGCCTTAAGCCTAGCCCGCACTTGTGCCCAGGCCTTAAGCCTAGCCCGCACTTGTGCCCAGGCCTTAAGCCTAGCCCGCACTTGTGCCCAGGCCTTAAGCCTAGCCCGCACTTGTGCCCAGGCCTTAAGCCTAGCCCGCACTTGTGCCCAGGCCTTAAGCCTAGCCCGCACTTGTGCCCAGGCGTTAAGCCTAGCCCGCACTTGTGCCCAGGCCTTAAGCCTAGCCCGCACTTGTGCCCAGGCCTTAAGCCTAGCCCGCACTTGTGCCCAGGCCTTAAGCCTAGCCCGCACTTGTGCCCAGGCCTTAAGCCTAGCCCGCACTTGTGCCCAGGCCTTAAGCCTAGCCCGCACTTGTGCCCAGGCCTTAAGCCTAGCCCGCACTTGTGCCCAGGCCTTAAGCCTAGCCCGCACTTGTGCCCAGGCCTTAAGCCTAGCCCGCACTTGTGCCCAGGCCTTAAGCCTAGCTCGCACTTGTGCCCAGGCCTTAAGCCTAGCCCGCACTTGTGCCCAGGCCTTAAGCCTAGCCCGCACTTGTGCCCCCTGCCTTGATCCTAGCCAGCACTTGTGCCCAGGCCTTAAGCCTAGCCCGCACTTGTGCCCAGGCCTTAAGCCTAGCCTGCACTTTTGAGCCCCTTGAATGCTTGTTTGTTTGTTTTTGTCTTCAGCTTCATGTTGGTTATGCACATAGGGCCAGCTTTACGCTCTTCGCTCTTGTCCCGTCTGAATGCGCATGCACGACTGTAATTGGGGAAGAAGGCATTACCCATTTACGGAGGACAGACAAGAAGTGCCTGGTCGCTTGGAGCATGGGGTTATGGAGAGGCTCCGCACTGTACAACAAAGGATCTAGTCCTAAATGTCCAAGTACAGAGTAGAGGGGTGAAAGCTAGCTCTTCACCCCTATGGGTGCCTAACCCTTTATGCAAAGAGTTCAAAGAGTTAGCTGAATGCCTTAAGCCTAGCCAGCACTTGTGCCCCCTGCCTTGATCCTGGCCAGCACTGCACTTGTGCCCATGCCGTAAGCCTAGCCCGCACTTGTGCCCAGGCCTTAAGCCTAGCCCGCACTTGTGCCCAGGCCTTAAGCCTGGCTGGCACTTGTGCCCATGCCTTAAGCCTAGCCGGCACTTGTGGCCCCTGCCTTGATCCTAGCCAGCACTGCACTTGTGCCCAGGCCTTAAGCCTAGCCTGCACTTGTGCCCAGGCCTTAAGCCTAGCCTGCACTTGTGCCCAGGCCTTAAGCCTAGCCCGCACTTGTGCCCAGGCCTTAAGCCTAGCCCGCACTTGTGCCCAGGCCTTAAGCCTAACCCGCACTTGTGCCCAGGCCTTAAGCCTAGCCCGCACTTGTGCCCAGGCCTTAAGCCTAGCCCGCACTTGTGCCCAGGCCTTAAGCCTAGCCCGCACTTGTGCCCAGGCCTTAAGCCTAGCCCGCACTTGTGCCCAGGCCTTAAGCCGAGCCCGCACTTGTGCCCCTGCCTTAAGCCTAGCTCGCACTTGTGCCCCTGCCTTAAGCCTAGCCCGCAATTGTGCCCAGGCCTTAAGCCTAGCCCGCACTTGTGCCCAGGCCTTAAGCCTAGCCCGCACTTGTGCCCAGGCCTTAAGCCTAGCCCGCACTTGTGCCCAGGCCTTAAGCCTAGCCCGCACTTGTGCCCAGGCCTTAAGCCTAGCCCGCACTTGTGCCCAGGCCTTAAGCCTAGCCCGCACTTGTGCCCAGGCCTTAAGCCTAGCCCGCACTTGTGCCCAGGCCTTAAGCCTAGCCCGCACTTGTGCCCAGGCCTTAAGCCTAGCCCGCACTTGTGCCCAGGCCTAAAGCCTAGCCCGCACTTGTGCCCAGGCCTTAAGCCTAGCCCGCACTTGTGCCCAGGCCTTAAGCCTAGCCCGCACCTGTGCCCAGGCCTTAAGCCTAGCCCGCACTTGTGCCCAGGCCTTAAGCCTAGCTCGCACTTGTGCCCAGGCCTTAAGCCTAGCCCGCACTTGTGCCCAGGCCTTAAGCCTAGCCCGCACTTGTGCCCCCTGCCTTGATCCTAGCCCACACTTGTGCCCAGGCCTTAAGCCTAGCCCGCACTTGTGCCCAGGCCTTAAACCTAGCCCGCACTTGTGCCCCTGCCTTAAGCCTAGCCCGCACTTGTGCCCAGGCCTTAAGCCTAGCCCGCACTTGTGCCCAGGCTTTAAACCTAGCCCGCACTTGTGCCCAGGCCTTAAGCCTAGCCCGCACTTGTGCCCAGGCCTTAAGCCTAGCACGCACTTGTGCCCGGGCCTTAAGCCTAGCCCGCACTTGTGCCCCGGCCTTAAGCCTAGCCTGCACTTGTGCCCCGGCCTTAAGCTTATCCCGCACTTGTGCCCCGGCCTTAAGCTTAGCCCGCACTTGTGCCCAGGCCTTAAGCCTAGCCCGCACTTGTGCCTAGGCCTTAAGCCAAGCCCACACTTGTGCCCCTGCTTTAAGCCTAGCCCGCACTTGTGCCCCTGCCTTAAGCCTAGCCCGCACTTGTGCCCCTGCCTTAAGCCTAGCCCGCACTTGTGCCCAGGCCTAAAGCCTAGCCCGCACTTGTGCCCAGGCCTTAAGCCTAGCCCGCACTTGTGCCCATGCCTAAAGCCTAGCTGGCACTTGTGGCCCCTGCCTTAATCCTAGCCAGCACTGCACTTGTGCCCAGGCCTTAAGCCTAGCCCGCACTTGTGCCCCCTGCCTTGATCCTAGCCCGCACTTGTGCCCAGGCCTTAAGCCTAGCCCGCACTTGTGCTCAGGCCTTAAACCTAGCCCGCAGTTGTGCCCCTGCCTTAAGCCTATCCCGCACTTGTGCCCAGGCCTTAAGCCTAGCCCGCACTTGTGCCCAGGCATTAAGCCTAGCCCGCACTTGTGCCCAGGCCTTAAGCCTAGCCCGCACTTATGCCCAGGCCTTAAGCCTAGCCCGCACTTGTGCCCAGGCCTTAAGCCAAGCCTGCACTTGTGCCCAGGCCTTAAGCCTAGCCCGCACTTGTGCCCAGGCCTTAAGCCTATCCCGCACTTGTGCCCAGGCCTTAAGCCTAGCCCGCACTTGTGCCCATGCCTTAAGCCTAACTGGCACTTGTGGCCCCTGCCTTGATCCTAGCCAGCACTGCACTTGTGCCCAGGCCTTAAGCCTGGCCCGCACTTTTGCCCCCTGCCTTGATCCTAGCCCGCACTTGTGCCCAGGCCTTAAGCCTAGCCCGCACTTGTGCCCAGGCCTTAAGCCTAGCCCGCACTTGTGCCCAGGCCTTAAGCCTAGCCCGCACTTGTGCCCAGGCCTTAAGCCTAGCCCGCACTTGTGCCCAGGCCTTAAGCCTAGCCCGCACTTGTGCCCAGGCCTTAAGCCTAGCCCGCACTTGTGCCCAGGCCTTAAGCCTAGCCCGCACTTGTGCCCAGGCCTTAAGCCTAGCCCGCACTTGTGCCCAGGCCTTAAGCCAAGCCCGCACTTGTGCCCAGGCCTTAAGCCTAGCCCGCACTTGTGCTCAGGCCTTAAGCCTAGCCCGCACTTGTGCCCAGGCCTTAAGCCTAGCCCGCACTTGTTCCCAGGCCTTAAGCCTAGCCCGCACTTGTGCCCAGGCGTTAAGCCTAGCCCGCACTTGTGCCCAGGCCTTAAGCCTAGCCCGCACTTGTGCCCAGGCCTTAAGCCTAGTCAGCACTTGTGCCCAGGCCTTAAGCCCAGCCCGCACTTGTGCCCAGGCCTTAAGCCTAGCCTGCACTTGTGCCCAGGCCTTAAGCCTAGCCCGCACTTGTGCCTAGGCCTTAAGCCTAGCCCACACTTGTGCCCATGCCTTAAGCCTAGCTGGCACTTGTGGCCCCTGCCTTGATCCTAGCCAGCACTGCACTTGTGCCCAGGCCTTAAGCCTAGCCTGCACTTGTGCCCAGGCCTTAAGCCCAGCCTGCACTTGTGCCCAGGCCTTAAGCCTAGCCCGCACTTGTGCCCCCTGCCTTGATCCTAGCCCGCACTTGTGCCCCCTGCCTTGATTCTAGCCCGCACTTGTGCCCAGGCCTTAAGCCTAGCCCGCACTTGTGCCCAGGCCTTAAGCCTAGCCCGCACTTGTGCCCAGGCCTTAAGCCTAGCCCGCACTTGTGCCCAGGCCTTAAGCCTAGCCCGCACTTGTGCCTAGGCCTTAAGCCTAGCCCACACTTGTGCCCATGCCTTAAGCCTAGCTGGCACTTGTGGCCCCTGCCTTGATCCTAGCCAGCACTGCACTTGTGCCCAGGCCTTAAGCCTAGCCTGCACTTGTGCCCAGGCCTTAAGCCTAGCCTGCACTTGTGCCCAGGCCTTAAGCCTAGCCCGCACTTGTGCCCCCTGCCTTGATCCTAGCCCGCACTTGTGCCCCCTGCCTTGATCCTAGCCCGCACTTGTGCCCAGGCCTTAAGCCTAGCCCGCACTTGTGCCCAGGCCTTAAGCCTAGCTGGCACTTGTGGCCCCTGCCTTGATCCTAGCCAGCACTGCACTTGTGCCCAGGCCTTAAGCCGAGCCCGCACTTGTGCCCCTGCCTTTAGCCGAGCCCGCACTTGTGCCTTTGCCTTAAGCCGAGCCCGTACTTGTGCCCCTGTCTTAAGTCGAGCCCGCACTTGTGCCCCTGCCTTAAGCCAAGCCCGCACTTGTGCCCCTGCCTGAATCCAAGCCCTCACTTGTGCCCCTGCCTTAAGCCAAGCCCTCACTTGTGCCCAGGCCTTAAGCCTAGCCCGCACTTGTGCCCAGGCCTTAAGCCTAGCCCACACTTGTGCCCAGGCCTTAAGCCTAGCCCGCACTTGTGCCCAGGCCTTAAGCCTAGCCCGCACTTGTGCCCAGGCCTTAAGCCTAGCCCGCACTTGTGCCCAGGCCTTAAGCCTAGCCCGCACTTGTGCCCAGGCCTTAAGCCTAGCCCGCACTTGTGCCCAGGCCTTAAGCCTAGCCCGCACTTGTGCCCAGGCCTTAAGCCTAGCCCGCACTTGTGCCCATGCCTTAAGCCTAGCTGGCACTTGTGGTCCCTGCCTTGATCCTAGCCAGCACTGCACTTGTGCCCAGGCCTTAAGCCTAGCCTGCACTTGTGCCCAGGCCTTAAGTCTAGCCTGCACTTGTGCCCCCTGCCTTGATCCTATCCCGCACTTGTGCCCCGGCCTTAAGCCGAGCCCGCACTTGTGCCCCGGCCTTAAGCCGAGCCCGCACTTGTGCCCCGGCCTTAAGCCGAGCCCGCACTTGTGCCCCGGCCTTAAGCCGAGCCCGCACCAGTGCCCCTGCCTTAAGCCGAACCCGCACTTGTGCCCCTGCCTTAAGCCGAGCCCGCACTTGTGCCCCTGCCTTAATCCTAGCCCGCACTTGTGCCCCTGCCTTAAGCCTAGCCCGCACTTGTGCCCCTGCCTTAAGCCTAGCCCGCACTTGTGCCCCTGCCTTAAGCCTAGCCCGCACTTGTGCCCAGGCCTTGAGCCTAGCACGCACTTGTGCCCAGGCCTTAAGCCTAGCCCGCACTTGTGCCCCGGCCTTAAGCCTAGCCCGCACTTGTGCCCCGGCCTTAAGCTTAGCCCGCACTTGTGCCCCGGCCTTAAGCTTAGCCCGCACTTGTGCCCAGGCCTTAAGCCTAGCCCGCACTTGTGCCCCGGCCTTAAGCCTAGCCCGCACTTGTGCCCCGACCTTAAGCCGAGCCCGCACTTGTGCCCCGGCCTTAAGCCGAGCCCGCACTAGTGCACTTGCCTTAAGCCGAACCCGCACTTGTGCCCCTGCCTTAAGCCGAGCCCGCACTTGTGCCCCTGCCTTAATCCTAGCCCGCACTTGTGCCCCTGCCTTAAGCCTAGCCCGCACTTGTGCCCCAGCCTTAATCCTAGCCCGCACTTGTGCCCCTGCCTTAAGCCTAGCCCGCACTTGTGCCCAGGCCTTAAGCCTAGCCCGCACTTGTGCCCAGGCCTTAAGCCTAGCCCGCACTTGTGCCCAGGCCTTAAGCCTAGCCCGCACTTTTGCCCAGGCCTTAAGCCTAGCCCGCACTTGTGTCCAGGCCTTAAGCCTAGCCCGCACTTGTGCCCAGGCCTTAAGCCTAGCCCGCACTTGTGCCCAGGCCTAAAGCCTAGCCCGCACTTGTGCCCAGGCCGTAAGCCTAGCCCGCACTTGTGCCCAGGCCTTAAGCCTAGCCCGCACTTGTGCCCCGGCCTTAAGCCTAGCCCGCACTTGTGCCCCGGCCTTAAGCTTAGCCCGCACTTGTGCCCAGGCCTTAAGCCTAGCCCGCACTTGTGCCCAGGCCTTAAGCCTAGCCCGCACTTGTGCCCCGGCCTTAAGCCTAGCCCGCACTTGTGCCCCGGCCTTAAGCCTAGCCCGCACTTGTGCCCAGGCCTTAAGCCTAGCCCGCACTTGTGCCCCCTGCCTTGATCCTAGCCCGCACTTGTGCCCCCTGTCTTGATCCTAGCCCGCACTTGTGCCCAGGCCTTAAGCCTAGCCCGCACTTGTGCCCAGGCCTTAAACCTAGCCCGCACTTGTGCCCCTGCCTTAAGCCTAGCCCGCACTTGTGCCCAGGCCTTAAGCCTAGCCCGCACTTGTGCCCAGGCCTTAAGCCTAGCCCGCACTTGTGCCCAGGCCTTAAGCCTAGCCCGCACTTGTGCCCAGGCCTTAAGCCTAGCACGCACTTGTGCCCAGGCCTTAAGCCTAGCCCGCACTTGTGCCCAGGCCTTAAGCCTAGCCCGCACTTGTGCCCAGGCCTTAAGCCTAGCCCGCACTTGTGCCCAGGCCTTAAGCCTAGCCCGCACTTGTGCCCAGGCCTTAAGCCTAGCCCGCACTTGTGCCCAGGCCTTAAGCCTAGCCCGCACTTGTGCCCAGGCGTTAAGCCTAGCCCGCACTTGTGCCCAGGCCTTAAGCCTAGCCCGCACTTGTGCCCAGGCCTTAAGCCTAGCCCGCACTTGTGCCCAGGCCTTAAGCCTAGCCCGCACTTGTGCCCAGGCCTTAAGCCTAGCCCGCACTTGTGCCCAGGCCTTAAGCCTAGCCCGCACTTGTGCCCAGGCCTTAAGCCTAGCCCGCACTTGTGCCCAGGCCTTAAGCCTAGCCCGCACTTGTGCCCAGGCCTTAAGCCTAGCCCGCACTTGTGCCCAGGCCTTAAGCCTAGCTCGCACTTGTGCCCAGGCCTTAAGCCTAGCCCGCACTTGTGCCCAGGCCTTAAGCCTAGCCCACACTTGTGCCCCCTGCCTTGATCCTAGCCAGCACTTGTGCCCAGGCCTTAAGCCTAACCCGCACTTGTGCCCAGGCCTTAAGCCTAGCCTGCACTTTTGAGCCCCTTGAATGCTTGTTTGTTTGTTTTTGTCTTCAGCTTCATGTTGGTTATGCACATAGGGCCAGCTTTACGCTCTTCGCTCTTGTCCCGTCTGA